>NC_064858.1:49818354-50418354 GCF_024139225.1 Suncus etruscus | reverse complement strand
GGATGTGGTCCTGATGTTGGGCAGCATAGCAAACAGTGCATTCGGAAATAATGGAAATACTATAGAAAGAAGTAAAGAACATATTACCAAAATGTTAGTGACTCATAGTAGCCTCGTTGTCTTTGAAAGAAATCCTCTTTTCATGGAATGCTGTCATTCTATTTTTTAATAGTTTTTCCCCCTGCAACCATGTATATTAAGTCATTTGAAGGAAGAGAGAATAATTTCTCAGAAAGTAATTGATTTCACAATTAACTAATAAACCTTAATCAAAATACAAATGCTGATATAAACACACCACTGGAAATGAGAAAAGTAAATCTAAAAGATGAGTTTAGAAAGTGTACAAAGGGGCCCGGAGAGATAGCACAGCGGTGTTTGCCTTGAAAGCAGCCAATCCAGGACCAAAGGTGGTTGGTTCAGATCCCGGTGTCCCACATGGTCCCCCGTGCCTGCCAGGAGCTATTTCTGAGCAAACAGCCAGGAGTAACCCCTGAGCATCGCCGGGTGTGGCCCAAAAACCAAAAAAAGAAAAAAAGAAAGAAAAAAGAAAGTGTACAAAGAGCAATTTAACTCATCAAATGGTAGAAATATAGAAAATTATTAGAGATATGAGCAATATTTCAGATTAGATAGCTTAATCTTCCCACTATAAAAACAACTGGTGCTGAGTAAAACAAATGGAAACTATGTACCTTCCATGCAAATCATAAAAATTATGAGTCCTCCAATAGTATTGCTACTCAAAATGTATTATTTGTAATGTAAAAGAAAAACAAGTCAAAGTAATAATTATTGAAAAGGACATACTACACCATGTGTAGTTGTTTTTATGGAAGCAAATTATTGGAATCAATTTTAATTCAAGAATTAGAATCAAGAATTTTTCTAATGGGAAAAACTTAAAACTCTTTGGAAATCTTTTCTTAAAGAGGACCTCATAGAAAGTTGATGAAAGAGTAAACCCAGTTACTTAGAGATTTAATTACTCCTAACATTAATTCTTTTTAAAAAGATAATACAACAAACCAGTGGAAGCGGAGATAAACAGATAGGACTATATTAAGCTGAGAAGCTTTTGCACTTCAAAGGAAATAGTGACTAGGATGCAAAGGCCACCCAAAAAATGAGAGAAACTATTCACCCAATACCCATTAGATAAGGAGCTAATATCTAAGATATACAAAGTACTGACAGAACTTAATAAGAAAAAACCCATCTAACCCCATTAAAAAATGGAGAGAAGAAATGAACAGACACTCACTCAAAGAAGAACTACAAATGGTCAAAAGACATTATGAAAAAATGCTCCACATCCCTAATCAGGGAGATGCAAAACAAAACAACAATGAGGTACCATCTCATGCCACAGAAACTGGCACACATCACATAGAACAAGAAAAATCAGTACTGGCAGGGATGTGGAGAAAAAGGAATTCTCATTCACTGCTGGTGGGAATGTCATCTAGTCCACCCTTTATGAAAAACAATATGGAGTTTCCTCAAAAAACCTGGAAATTGAGCTCCCATATGATCCAGCTATACCACTCCTAGGGATATAATGTAGGAACACAAAAAAAAATACAAAAATGCACACCTATATTTATTGTAGGGTTATTTACCATAGTCAAAATCTAGAAACAACACAGATACCCAACAACAGATGAATGGCTAAAGAAACTGTGGTACAAATACACAATAAAATAATATGCAGCCGTCTGGAGAGATGAAGTCATGAAATATTCCTATACATGAATGGACATGGAAACTATTATGCTGAGTGAAATAAGTCAGAGAGTGTGAGGGAGAGAGAGAGAGAGAGAGAGAGAGAGAGAGAGAGAGAGAGAGAGAGAGAGAGAGAGAGAGAAAGAGAGAGAGAGAAAATAGTCTCACTCATCTGTGGGATTTAAGAAAAATGAAGACATTATTGTAATAATACCCAGAGACCATAGAAATGAGGGCTGGAAGGACCGGCCCAGGATATGAAGCTTATCACAAAGAGTGGTGAGTGCAGTTAGATAAATAACTACAAAAAAAAAAAAAAGAGAGAAATAACTATACTAACAACTATCATGACAATGGTAGTGAGTGAGAGAAGTAGAAGGCCTGTCTCAAATACAGGCAGAGGGTGGGAGAGGAGGGAGATGGGGGGCATTGATGGTGGGAATGCTGCACTGGTGAAGGGGGTATTCTTTTTATGACTGAAACCCAACTACAAACATGTTTGTAATCATGGTTCTTAAAAATATATATTAAAAAAAACCACAAACCTAATCCAACACAACCCAACAAATGTGAGTAGAAGAATAAAAGACTTGATAATATTCTAGGTGAATTTGGGATCTTTGGGGGAATTCTGATTAAAAAGAAAAAGACCTAGCAATTTGGTTTCTTGTGGGTTGTTTTTTTTTTTTTGAGGGTTTTTGTTGTTGTTGTTGTTTGGGGGCCATACCCAGAGATATTCAGGGGTTACTCCTGGCTCTGTGCTCAGAAATCGCTCCTGGCTCAGGGGACAATATGGGATGCTGGGGGATCTAACCCATGTCCTTCTTGGGTCAGCCACTTGCAAGGCAAATGACCTATAGTTTTGCTACAACTCAGGCCCTCAATTTGTTTGTTGTTCGTTTGTTTGTTTGTTTTGAGGCCATAGCAACAATGCTCAGGGGTTATGTCTGACTCTGCACTCAGGATATTCCTGGCAGTGCTTGGAGGACCATATGAGATTCCAGAAATCAAACCTAGGTAGGCTGCATGCAAGGCAAGCTCCCTGTCCACTATACTATGTTCTGGCCCCTTGCATCAATTTTTACCAAAAGGATAGATGCTCAATTATATGCTACAAATAGAAAAAGCATCTATTTCCTCAAAACTGGAATATTTGTATTAGTATTAAGAAAAGAAGGATGTGACTTTTAGGCAAAGGAATGAATGTGTCAGTCACAATAAGGCATTTTTTACCTATGACTCAGTAGGAAGTCTATGATATCTAGCTAGTCTCTAAGATAGAGAGATTCTAGGGCTCCCTATTGGGAAAAAGAATGTTTGAGTAAGTGCCCCTGCCACACATGAGAGCATCTTAAGCATCCACAGGGATCTGAATGATGATACCTCACCCAAAGGCCACTTGTTAAACTGTAACACGGATGCCACCTGTCCCTTCCTAGGCCAATAAGTGATCTTTGAACAGAGTGGAAGTTAAAAAGTAAACCTATGCTTCTGCATTGTTGTAGCAAAAAATATATCTAACAACAGATTTGATAAAGGTGTGTGGGCAGTGTTGGCTTCTAAGTCTGGCCCCATGTTTACATTTCAAATGAAGAACACATTTGCTATGAAATGGTTTTTCTAGATAGATTGGTAGTTTGAGAAGTGGCTCTTAAAATGGTAACACGACATAATCAGTTCAACTGTTTGTGCTATTGTTTTCTATCCAACCCTATAACCTGACTTTGTAGCATTATACATTAAACAGAATTAGTTCAGAACACAAGCTTCTAGGTGCATTTAAAGAATTATATTCTTTCACTAAATTATATTCTTGAGAGGACAAAGGAGTATAAAGTCATTGGTCAATATGATTTTTTTTTCAAAAAAGTAGCATCAATTATTATTTAAAAAAAAGATATTAAGTATAGGACGAGAGCTCAAATAGGAGAGATTATGCCTGATATCTGCAGGGAAAAAGTAGGGTGAGGCTGATATGCAGGACTCCACATCGCCAGGTCCACAGCTGGGCCAAGTATCACTGGGAGCAGTGCCAGGCACCTCAATAGGACTTACTGGCTGTAAGTCCTATTCAAAAAAACACACAAAATATTTTTTAGAATATGGGAAAATATCAGAACAGTGACGTGATTGATGTTTCCTTTCAGCATTTCTGGCTCACCCAGCTTTTCCTCTTATACATCCTTTTCATTGTTAGAAAAAGGTATTGGGTGAAAATGAAAAGAATTCTGGAATGCACATTAGAAATCTGTTTCCTACAATCTGCAATTTGCATGTAGAACAGTTTTTAATTTAATTATCTTATTCCTTTGTTATTGAAAATAATGATAAAATGAAAAAAAGCCTAAAAATGGAAGGGATTAGATGACAGAAACAGAGCATTGATTGGATGGATATATATACTGCTTCATTTAATAACTGAATGCACCTTTCTTCTGAAATTCAACATAAAATACAAAGATAAACCATATTCTTGACCATAAACACACTTTAATAACCTTAAAAGGATAGAAGTTACCCACTATGGCTCTCAAACTACAGTGAATAAAACTAAAAATAAACTATAGAAAGATAGACAGAAAAATCCCCAACTATTTGGAAATTAAACAGTATACATCCAGATAACTCATGGTCCAAAGAAGTAGCAGCAAGAGAAATTTCAGTTTATTTTGAATAAAGTAACATAAGGTTACTACTTGCAAAATTTTGTGAGCTGGCAAAATCAATCTGCTTAATTTTATTAAATGCATATAGTAGGAAAAAACATCTAACATTCATCAATAACCATAGCTTCCAACTTAAAGAACTAGTAAACATTTAAACAGAACTTATTAGATAAAATAGACAAATTTATGTATGATACAGTCAAATAAATAGAAATATAATAACGTTTTCTAATTATTTAAATTAAGGCATTTGTATTAAGGCATTAGTGCTGTTTTCCTTTCTTTTTTTCTTTTTGATGTTTGGACCACACCAATGACACTCAGGGGTTACTCAGGGGTTACTCCTAGTTATGTGCTCAGAAATCGCTCCTGGCTTGGGGGTCCATATGGGACACCGGGGGATCCATCCTAGGGTAGTGCAGGCAAGGCAGACGCCTTACTGCTTATGCCACTGCTCTGGCCCCTATAATGTATACTAGACCTTTTATAGGTGAGTTAAAATATGCACCAGATATTAGTGAGAAAGATTCTTTATGGGCTGGAGTGATAGTACAGTGTATTTGATTTCTGGCATCCCATATGGTTTCCCAAGCATTGTCAGGAGTGATTCCTGAGTGTGGAGCCAGCACTAAGCCCTGAGCATTACTGGATGATCACCCACCACCATACAAAAAAAAATTTCGTAAAGGGCTTAAGATGTAGTTCAGTGGTAGAGCACTTGCCTTATGTATGCAAGGCACTGGGTTCAATTCTCAGAACCACACACAAAAAGAATATTTGCAAGAAGAAATTTGGGGATATGGTCCTAAACGTAGCTCTCTTTCACCTGATATTTTCATTTTAGTGGTTATGAAGGTATAACCTCAGATTTAAAAATAGAAACTTCATAGAGATAACTAATAAATATTAGTTTTAATAGCAAAAATTCTTAAATGTCTAAATAAATGTGTCAGTAAGTAGTGCAAGGTATGTCTATCTGCTCTCTGGAATAATGAAAGCTCTCAAAAACTATTATTTTTGGAGACTCCACTAATTTAAGAGTAAGAAAGTGTGAAAAATATGAGAGTATAAATAGAAATTGAAGTCAAAATGAATCAAAATTAAAATTCATCTCTTGGGACAGCACATTTACATTTCCTGTGATCTTTCTGTACTTTCCTAAGATTCACAACAGACACAATAGTTTCCATACTGAGGGTTGGGAGCCCAGTGGTTTGGGTTATTGTCTGGGCTCAATCTTTTGAGTTTCACTTCTTGTTTGTAAATGAGGATGGAACTAAAGGTCTCTTCCTAGGTAGGACATTTGCCTTGCACATGGCCAAACCATGTTCAATGCCCAGCATCCCATTTGGTCCTCCAAGCTGGCCAGGAGTGATTCCTGAGTGCAGAGCCAGGAGTAAACTCTCAGCACTGCCAGGTGTGGCCCATAAACAAACAAACAAACAAAATATCCTAAATTAGAAGGCATTTTACACAGATGTTTCATACAGTGTTTCACATAGGGTCTGGTGTACATTAAGACCCTTGCCATGTTCAAAATAACCACTTGCCATGTTCTTGGTTTTGATGGGTGGGGGTTGGGCAAACCCATCAAAATAAGTGCTTTAGAACTAGGAAGATGGCTCAAAGCAACACAGGGCCTCTAAATCAATCACCAGCACTCATCACCAGGGCTGGCACTGGTGCCCCCTAGGGTTGTTGAGGAGGGTCTCCTCCCCAAAAGAATAAAGAAGAAGCACATTAAAATATCGTAATTCAGGGGCTAGAGTGATCGCACAGCAAGCATTTGCCTTGCTTGAAGCCAATCCAGGCTCTATTCTCCATGAATGCAGAGCCAGGAGCAACCCCTGAATGAGCCAGGAGCAAAATCCCGGAGTGCCGCCGGGTGTGGCCCAAAACTAAAACAATTTTTTTAAAAAAGACACCTTCATTCAGATTTGTATTGAGGAGTTATTATTTCAACACTGTATAGGATGCTATACTTATAGTCTCTCATAGTTACTTATTTTTTTCTGAGAATATGCATCTCAAGACACTCATTTACTGATTACAGGATGTTCCAAGTCTGTAAAGGGGCAATTAAATTCTTTTATATACCAAAGAATATGTATACATGAAGAAATCATCAGTATATTTGACTCTCTTTGTGTATTTAAAAGAACTGTAGTCCAGACTGTGCGAGTAAAACAGAAAATAATGTTGCAGTGTGTGTGTGTGCAGTATTTGATTTTGTTTTCACATTAAGAGAGAGAAATCTGGGCTGGAGCGGTGGTGAGAGCAGTAAGGCGTCTGCCTTGCCCCCTAGCCTAGGATGGACTGAGGTTTGATCCCCAGGCATCCCATATGGTACCCTAAGGCAGGAGCGATTTCTGAAAGCATAGCCAGGAGTAACTCCTGAGCATCAATGGGTGTGGCCCAAAAACGAGAGAGGGGGGGGGGGAATCTGTACATTGTTTATTCTTTTGGGTGGATGGTTGAAAAAAGAGAGCTCCAAAGAGCAAGATTTTTGTAGGGTCATTTGAAGATGAAATCTCATGGGGCTTCAGGGTTCTTTTTAATATAAAAATTCTTTTTTTTATTTTAATTTTAATGTTAACATAAAATTCTTTTTAATATAAAATGATAAAATGTTTAAAAGATTAGTCTACATGTATTAGATAATATGTATTAGTATATATGTATTAGTATGTACATATTAATCTATATATTTTCACTACCTGAACAAACAAAAAGACACCAGAATTAGAAATGGAGCAATAATACAGTTGGGAGGACACTTGCCTTGCATACAGCTAGCCTGATTCGATCCCAGAATCCTATATAGTAATTGCTAGGAGTAATTTCTTAGTGCAGAGCCAGGGGTAACCCCTGAACACCACAGGGTGTGACCAAACAAAAAATAAATAAATAAAGCAAACAAACATAGAGAAATCCCCAAAACAGGGGCAGGAGAGGTGGCGCTAGAGGTAAGGTGTCTGCCTTGCGAGTGCTAGCCAAGGAAGGACCACGGTTCGATCCTCGGTGACCCATATGGTCCCCCCAAGTCAGGGGCAATTTCTGAGCATTTAGCCAGTAGTAACCCCTGTGCATCAAACGGGTGTGCCCCCCCAAAAAAAACAAAAAAAAGAATTCCCCAAAACAACACACACAGAGAAACAAGCTGCAAAGCTAGAATGCATTCATAGTAAGAGTATCTTCTATTCTAACATTTCTTCACTTTAGATTTCTAATATATATATATTTCTGAAGAAATTTTAAAAAATTTAAGAAATTTAAAAAAGGGGGGAAGTGAATTTATAATTTATAATTATAATTTATAATATATAATATAAATGATATATAATTATATATTTATAATTTATATCGATAAATTTATAATTTATTTATAAAATTATAATTTATTTATAAATTATATATAATATATGATTTATAAATTCTAATTTATAATTAGTGAATCTTCCTGTTATGTTAGAAAGACTATGTGCATGAAAATGTATGAAGACTTCACCAGACGGCAATGAATTGGGAGGAGTAGTTAGGTCACACTTGACAGTGCTCAGGGGTTACTCCAGGCTCTGCACTCAGAAATCACTCCTGGCAGGCACAAGAGAGGGTGGGACCAGATGGGTTGCCGGGATCAAACCACAGTCTGCCCTGAATCAGCTGCATGCAAGGCAAACACCCTACCACTGAGCTATCTCTCTGGTCCCAGTAATGAATATTTTGAGTTAATTTTATATTGCCATGTTACTTTAAAATTTTAATTCCTCATATTTAATAAGAAATATTTCTGTGAATGAACAGCCTTTCTAAGTAAAGATACTCAAACGAGCAAAGGTAGAGCAATAGGGGTGCTATTTTGAATTCTGTGGAAACATAAATGAGCTTATTTTTATTATAACCTTGAGTTTTGGTAGCCTTCAAACTTATTTTGCAACTCATTTGTGAGTTTTTCAAACTATATTAATACTCTGAATCCTTGACCTTGAGTTCTGAGAATGGTAGTATAATTAGAGATTATGTGATGGGGTTCTCTGGTGATTCAGATAGTTGAGGTCCTTCTGGCTGAATTTAGGGTTAGTGCAAATCACATCATACATTTATTCTATAAGCTGCATTTTAATCTTGTAGAATTGTAAATAAAATTGTCTAGAAAGATGTATGTGTTTTACATTGCAATATAAGTTTAGGATTAGAAAATAGACAATGAAATTTATTTAGTAAAATAAGACTAAAAACAATTCTGGTCTTATTTACAGCTCAAATATGTTGTCCTATATAAATTTTTTTTATCTTGAAATCCCATCTAGAGGCAAAGGGTCTTTTGTTTTATTTTTTGCAAATTGTGGGTTTAGTGCATTTAAAAAATTGTTTTCTAAAACTTGGACAAGAGTTTCTTTGATTTTAAGCTAAACAACGGTAACATTTCAGTAGTCTTTGTGTCCTTTAATTCAAACACAACTTAGCCATTAATCTAACTATAAGAATGTATAACTATAAAGTTTAAAAAAATCAATGGACATCAGTTATTTGAATTTATTTGAATGTCAAAGATCTTTTTCTATTATAAAGCCATCTGATGATAATCTTATGGTAATTTGAGGTTTGAAATAAAATACTCTAGAAAGGATAATTATGAATTAGGTGACTCCTGGGACTTTTGTTTCTGTTTTCATTGTAACTTCATGCAAATGATTCTTTTTTTTGTTTTGTTTTGTTTTTTTTGTTTTTGGGTCACACCCAGCAGTGCTCAGAGGATTCTTCTGGCTCTATGCTCACAAATCACAAATCTCTACTGGCAGGCTTGGGGGACCATACAGGATGCCGGGATTTGAACCACCGACCTGCTGCATGCAAGGCAAACACCTTACCTCCATGCTATCTCTCCGGTCCCACAAAATGATATTAAAATCAAATTCTCTGTGTTATAGATGCAGCAGACAAGCCCTTCTTTCTAAATCATCTTACTCAAAATAGAATTATTGACCTGCCCCAAACCAATTAAATTTTTTTTTGTTCCAACCATACAAAGAGATTCTATGGCTTTATTTTTTCTTCAACTCACCAGAGTCAGCACCTTAATCATTCTTCTTCCCTTTTACTGCTAGTTTAATAACAAAATAGTTGCAAAGTTTCGTTACACTTCATTTTTATTCATTACCTGAATCCTCATTATATTGCCTTGGTCTAGATCCAAGTCTCCTCATCTGGCAATCCTGAAGTTCTCTTCTAGGTTCTGTTTCCTTATCATGTAATTCCTAGATAAGGACAGTTGAACTCTGGTACATTCCTAGCACAAATTAGTGTGACTCACTAAGGCTTTTAGCTGTTTAATCATAATCTACTTTTTCCTCCACAGTCTCCCACTAATCCCCATATAGAACCACACCCTTGACGGACTCTACTCACTTTTCTGGAGGCATTTTGTATATTCACACCCTAACAACAATATGACCATCACAGCAGTCACCGCCTCTATCCATCGGACCATTTACCAGGCCCCACAGTTCAAATCTTCCATGTAGCTCTTCCAACCTTCTGGGTTTACAGCGCTCCATCCATGTCCATGGCTCACTTCATTTTCCATTCTTTGAGTTCTATTTTATCACATCCTTCTTATATTGCTATATTTTAAAATAAAAATGTAGTTATAGCAAGTATAGGTATTGTTGGAAGTTGGGATGCAGAGGAAAAATTCTTTTTCATATTTTGATATAGTTCTCTGACTTCTACTTTCTATGATTATTTTTCATAGATATAATTAAAGCATATATTCAAGTTTGCTTTATGCTTTCTTTTTTATTCAATTATATTAGGAAGTAAAGCTCTAACCGTGGCTCATTCAAGTAGTGCTATTGTAGAACATATGGGCAACTCACCCACCTGGAAAAGGGGAGAGTAAGAGGTCATGGCAATTGTTGTCTAAGATCAATTTCTGAGAGTCATTAGTAGAAGAGAGAAGGCAAAGGGCAAATGTAGACAGAAAACAGAGGCAAGAAGCACTGGTATCTGATCAGAAAGACTGCAGGGTCCCTTGTGATTGGAGTTAGGACTCTGTGTACCTCTTATAGGTTTTGGAACCTGACAAAAAATATGAATTCATCTGTCAGTGAGAGAGAATGTCAGGGAACATGGCAATATGTGCATTGGGAAAATCACTAAGTTCTCTTGTTTTAACTTCCCTTTCTATCTCATAGGAGTTTGCTTTGTTAAATATGGACATGTGTCCAGTTAAAATACTCAGCTCTCCAGGTTTCCTCATGATCTACATAACTTAGATCTGGTCAATTAAGATATGCAGGTTATCACATTGACTGAGAACATATTTAAAAACTCAGTTGCCATGTCCTTCTTTCTTTTCTCATTTGTGTTGACTAAAATGGGTTTACACAGACCTTGAATGGTGGCTAACTTGTGACCATGAGGCAGAAAACCAAACATTCCTTGAGGACTTCCTGGAGCAGCTGCAATTGTGCAGGACTGTCTACCTCTGAACTTCTTGCCATTGGACAGAAATCTACCTTATTTGGTTAAGCTCTATTGGGCTGATAAAATTGAAGGTAATCCTCCCAGATGTAATCCTTCAGTGATTATATTAGAAAGTCAAAATGAACTCAGAAAATTAATAATTCTAAAAAGTTCTGCTTCATTTTGCTTAACCTAACATTCAGATTATTTAACTGTGAGACTCCTTCGCCTTAGAATAGTATATTTGTTTGAATGGTTTGGAAAAATCCTCTTTTTGCATGGATCTCATACATGACTACATATGACATTCTACCAAGAAGGAAGATAAAGTACAAACAACATGTTTGGGAAATATGATGAATTAAGTTTGAATGCGTTAAATTTGAAGTATCTACATGTAACTAGCCTTTGTCTACTGGCTGCACAGTCCTGCAGTTCCTAAGTGAGACTTATAGTGTGGCTAAACCATAGACTCTTTGTACTAAACTATGGTTTACACATTGGAAAACATTCAATGTGTATTTTTTTTTTACCAAAGATACATGGAAGTATAGTTTTGAAGTCTTGTTATACTATCTCTCTTTAAAGAAAAAAATGAAAAAAGAAAAACACATTAAGAATGCAGGCACATTGGAGTTCAATTTAGCTGGTGACCTAGGCTCAATTATTTATCTCTCTACATTCAGTTTCTTCATGTGGGGAAGTTGTGAAAGTTTTAAAATGCTCAACATAGTGCCTAATAAGCTCTAGCCACTCAGTACATGTGAATTCCCTGTTTCCTTCTAGCTAGGGAAGCTTGTGATTTTCACCTTCCCTGGGCTATCTGATTCCTTTTCTCCATATAAGGCAGACATGGAAACTTAAGCTAGGACGTGATTTGTCTTCTGTCTATTGAGTATTTACATATAAGTTGAAGATGGAATTCTAGAGCCAATCCAAAGAGATTGTTGATTAGATGGATTTGTATTCTAACTTGACGGATTTGTAGGATACTCTTTGATGTAACAAAACGTTATGCAATGAAACTTTAAGTGTTTTCTGTGTGTCCTGCTTGCTTCTATGATTTAAAAACCTCAATTCATGTAAATCATCATAATTAATAAAATCATCATAATTAATACTATGTATTATGAACCCAAGTTACGAAAACCTAGCAGTAAGTTCATTGTTCATCGTGATGATATACCATTAATATTACAATACTTTGATTACTACATAATAATAGAACAATTATTCCCAGATGGCAATGAGGACATGATAAGTTTCCAGTCAAATGAGCAAGTGACATAGTAAGTGACAGAGTCAGGGCTCACATCTGGAGAACTGAACATCATAATCCAAGTATTCAAACTGCTATATAAAAAATAGATATGAGAGAAATCACCTTATTATTTGCTACTACTTCATCCTCATGTGGCCCTTAGTAAAATTTTTTTGGAAGAAAGGCCACTTTATTGAATGTCAGTCACATCACTGTTTTTTGGGGGGGGATGGGGAAGGGGTTGCCAATTTTGCAGGGCAGGCTAGTTGGGATCACTTAAGAGGAGATAGATCACTGTGACTGGGGGCTAGGGCCTGCAGGGGGCTGGTGGTCTTCAGAGGGCTGGGGGCCTTTGGAGGTACCCAGGCAAGCAGGCTTGAAGGAAACCAAGGGGGGATTGGGATAGAGGAGCTGGGTTCCCATCTGGCACACTGAGCCATGGGTACTGCAGGCAACTGCACCCACAGAACTTCTACAAAGGACATTGGTGGGGGTCTCCAGAGTGACTCAAACAAACCTGGTGTCTCCCAGACCAAGGGCTGGGCCTTAAGAGGGAACAGGTGGGCCTCATGGTCACAGGTTGGAACAGAGACCAGTCCTGATTTTGGGGCCCAGGATCTAGGCAGGGCTTCTCCATAGGGTCAGGGCAGGGGCTCGCTGCAGGGCTGCTGATTGGCTTGGTGGATAATCCAATACAGCTCTTGTAGGTTCTCTAACAGATCCAAACACTGCTTATGATGCCCTTGATTTTGAGCCTCTGTGCGATGACTTTGATTTTGTGATTCTTCCTCCCTAACTGGTGGCCCAAAAGTTCCCACTCCTGAATGAAGTGCCCAATCTCATCCTCAGTCCAGGGCTGAAGATTCAGGCCTGATGGCCTTTGGGAAATGGTTGCTTTCTCTTGGTCTTTCTGTGAATGCCCAGCAATTTCAGAAATTCCACTCTTTGTCACTTTCAGCATCTCAGGGTTTTCAGCTGCCATAGGGCTAAGGAAGAAGTCGTAGATCCAAGTGCTCTTTGTGCCTGCTGGATTCAGGTCAAGGGTCCTTGAGGATGGAGAAAGGCTTTCTCTCTTCTCTTAGCACTCAGGTCCTTTAGCAATATTTTGTTATCAATTTCTTTCCATTTGAAAAATTGATTCCAGGTATGTATTTAGCAATCTCAGTAGGAGCAATACGTGTGGAAAATTTTAGCTCAAGAGCTATTAAGAGGAGAAACTGTGTGAAATTTTCACCAATATTTTGATATCCAGAGTAGCTATCTTTGTAGTAACAACAGAACTACTCTTGTTTGAACTTTCTAGGTTCCATATAATTAATTTAAACATGAGGGAGCATGTGTGAAAAAAAAATTTTTTAAGAAAAGTACTGCTTACCTTCCTTGAAGAGTACATGTATATTCAAAGACTCTCACTCCCTTCCTAGGAATGAACAGCTGTAGCCAGGAAGCACATGCAATCAGAGGCAGTGCCAGTGGCAGGATGCTTAGATGAAAGCACAAGGAAATTCCCAAGAGAAAGTGTAGAAAGGGCATGTGAAGGGCACAGACCAGGGTAGAGTAAAGCTAGGGCATAGAAAGCAAATGTATGATTATTTAATGGAAACAATACTCCATCTCATTGTCTCCCAATAATTTTCAGAGAGGGGGGTATTTATGGGAACTTTATAACTGAATTGTTTATTTGATTTTTTAATCTTGAAATCCTTATTTCTGGGGTTGTTAATAAGTGATAGAAGTTTGACACTTATGTCTTTTATATCACTTCATTTCTGTTAATATGTATAACTGTACATGTTCCTTTCTCCACATTGATGCTTCCAGAAAACTGGTGTGTGTTTATATTTTCACAGAGAAAAAATAGTAGGTATCCTACAAATATCACTAATTCCAAGTCATTTCTTTTCTTGGGGTTGTGTAAAATTATCATCTGTCACAGTGTTATTGAGAGATTCAATTTTCCATAAAATATTTTCAGAAAATGTTTATCCCTTTAAAAAATAATCATTTCTCCTGGTGCAGGGATTGATGATGAAACATTGCATGCCCGAAATCCAATCATTAATAACTGTGTAATTCCTGCCTAGTGACTAATTTTTTTGTTTTGGTTTTAGAGCCACTCCACAGTGTTCAGGAGTTACTCCTGGCTCTGCATTCTGGAATCATTCCTTGTGGTCTTAGGAAACCCTATGTGATACCAGGGATCAAATCTAGGTAGGGCATGTATAAGGCAAGTGCCCTAACCATTGTACTATGTTTTCATCCCTAAATAAAAATGTTTCAAACTACTTATTTCTTTTAAAACTTCTAACCATTTTTCAGATCTAGCCACTTTAGTTAGCTTTTCTTTAAATTAACATTTAATAACTATTTATTACTGCAACATAATAGAAATTTTCCTTCTGGTTAAACAAAATATGTTTTCTCTTTTATTAATGACTCAGACATCAATATAGAAAGGTATTTTAGTTGGTTACTGATATAGTACCAGTTAGCTAATAATGTATAAAACATATTATTTTCATTTTCAAAGCTGCTAATGTATGAAAATGTAGGTCTAAGGCACAAGTTAAGAAAACTAATAGTTCCATTTACACTATGCTACTCATTTACACATGTATAGGCAATTTATATAGTTCTACTCTTACTGTATTGATTAGACAAAGCTGATGTGCATAGTGTAAGAGGGATATTGATATGCTATGGTGTTTTTGACTAAAATGATGAAATGTTTGGAAATCATGTCATGTGGGTAACGAAACTAATACTTGGAAAAGGTTAAAAGATGCAATAAACTAAAAACATAGGTAGGGGTGGAGTGATAGTGCAGGGAGTAAGGTGCTTGTCTTGCCTGGGATCAGTTCCTAACACCATGAGGCCTGAGCAGCACAGCCTCTGTAAGCTCTGACAGAGAACCACAGGCTGATAGGCCAAGAAGTGCTTGGAGGGGGCCAGAGCGGTGTCACAAGCGGTAAGGAGTCCGCCTTGCCCTTGCTGTTACTAGCCTAGAAAGGACTGTGGTTCAAACCCCCCCCCCCAGGGTCCCATATGGTCCCCCGAGCCAGGAGCAATTTCTGAGCACATAGCCAGGAGTAACCCCTGAGTGTCACTGGATGTGGGCCAAAAACTAAAACAAAAACAAAAGAAGTGCTTGGAGGCCTGTCTTCAAGAAACACAGGGAGCTCTTTGCTTTTTAATTTTAATATAAATTTTTATTTAAGTACCATAATTACAAGCATGTTTGTAGTTGGGTTTCAGTTATGAATAGAATACCCCCCTTCACCAGTGCAACATTCCCACCACCAATGCCCCCTCCACCCCCACCCTGCCTGTATTCGCAACAGGCATTCTACTTCTCTCATTCCTTAATATTGTCCTGTTAGTTGTTAGTGTTATTTCCCTAAAAGAGTTCACCACTCTTTGTGATGCGCTTCAAATTGTGAGCTGATTCTTCAAGCCCTTTTAGCCCTTCCAGCCCTTAACTCTATTGTCTCTGGGCCTTATTATAGTAATGTCTTTAATTTTTCTTAAAATCCATGGATGAGTGAGACTATTCTGTGTCTATCTCTTTCCCTCTGGCTTACTTCACTTAACATAACAGATTCCATGTACATCCACGTATAGGAAAATTTTATGACTTCATCTCTCCTGATGGCTTCATAATATTCCATTGTATATATGTACCACAGTTTCTTTAGCCATTCGTCTGTTGAACGTATCTTGGTTGTTTCCAGAGTCTGGCTATTGTAAATAGCACTGCAATGAATATAGGTGTGAGGAAGGGATTTTTGAATTGTATTTTTGTGTTCCTAGGGTATATCCCTAGGAGTGGAATAGCTGGATCATATGGGAGTTCAATTTCCAGTTTTTTGAGGAATCTTCATATTGTTTTCCATAAAGGCTGGACTAGACAGCATTCCCACCAGCAATGAATAAGAATTCCTTTCTCTTCACATCCCCGCCAACACTGATTGTTCTTGTTCTTTGTGTTGTGTGCCAGTTTCAAGAAACACAGGGAGCTCTTTAAGAAGAAAGAGGTTACAGTTAACTTAAACAATATTCACATGAAAAAAGGGCTGTTCTGAGGTTTTTGTTTAGTGTCATTGTCAGAACAGAAACGAGATGACCATCTGACAGAAATATCATAGAAAGGACTAGAGGGGGAGAAGTTGGCTCAAGGGTCCCTAATGCGTTTTCTGATGTGGAACAATATCCTATGAGCCATTTGAAATCCCACTTAGCGAGCCGAGTGGCAATAATGCCTTCATCTTCCTGTGCATACTTCCATGCTCTGGCTCTGCACAGAAAGGCCTGAGTACTGTAGATTTTTTTTGTCTGAATGACTAGTTTTTTAATTTTTTTAGGTTTTTTTTTAATAAAATGTTTATGGAATCACTGAGATACAATTACAAGGTTGTTCATTATTGAGTTTCAGTCATATAATTTCCAATACCCATTCCTTAACCAGTGTACATTTTCCAACACCAATGTCCCCAGTTTCCCTCCTTCTTCCCCTTCACCTGCCTCTCTAGAAGACATTTTTCTTCTCTGTCTCTTTCTCTTTATTTCCTGCTTTTAAAAAATCATTTTAGGCACTGTGGTTTGCAATATTGTAATATTGTTAGTTAAGGGATATTATGGGGGCCAGGGAGATAGCATGGAGGTAAGGCATTAACCTTTCATGCAGAAGGTCATTGGTTCGAATTCCACCATCCCATATGGTCCCCTGAGCCTGCCAGGAGCGATTTCTGAGTATAGAATCAGGAATAACCCCTGAGCACTGCCAGGTGTGACCCAAAAACCAAAAAAAAAAATGGGGGGAGGGTATTATAAATATCACTTTACCTCCTTTCCCCATCCAGTTCTTGCCCAGAGTGATCATTTTCAACCATCATTGCAAATAACTATTCTTTTTATCCTTCTCCCACCTTCCTTGGTATAAACTCCCACTTTTCTTGGTATAAACTTCATTTTATTCTTTAAGACACTCTACTTTATCATAATTTATTGTAGCTTTTAATATTTTGTGGTGTCATAAAGCAGCCTAACCAAACACTCAGACACTGCAGGAAATATTTAAGAAGCAAAGTCTCTCTTATTTGTAAGGCCTTTGGTGCATAATTTTTCCCTTCTATTTTCGTTATTAAGGCTTGTTTAATTTTCTTCCAAGTTCTCAGGAATATTCTGTATTTTACTTTCAATTATATGGTTTCTGGAAACTTGCATTGACATACCATATGTTTACTAAGCATCCTACTTATTCAGAATTTCTAAAAATTTCTCAAGAAGATGGCTTAAAGTGTTAGAGAACATACCTTTTTATTTATTTTTTTATTGTAAGAATTTATTCAAGAGACAAAATTGATTAACATACTAAGGTGAACTAACATAACATAATATAGTAACATAACATATAATATGATTAATATAATAATACATGTACGTCAAAGAACATTTCTGATGAGAACATACTTTTTATGTGAGATCACCAGGTTCTATTCCTGGCACTACAAAAATCCTTCCAAACCAACAAAAATGTGTCCTCAGACACAGAGTTGGAGGAGTCTCCAACACTGTCAACTGTAACAACAACTAAAATAAAAATAAAAATAAACAAATTCTGAGCTGGAGCTGTGGCACAAGTGGCAAGGTGTCTGCCTTGCCCACGCTAGCCTAGGACGACCGGCAGTTCGGTCCCCCAACATCCCATATGGTCCCCCAAGCCAAGAGCTATTTCTGAGCACATAGCCAGGAGTAACCCCAGTGCGTCACCAGGTGTGGCCCCAAAACCAAAACCAAAATAAACAAACAAAATACCCCCCTCAAATTCTGAATTTATTACTGCTATTTTTAAAATTATCTTTATTTAAACACCGTGATTACAAATATGATTGTAGTTTTATGATTACAGTCATATAGAGAACACCCTCCTTCACCAGTGCAAGACTCCCACCACCAATTTCCCAGATCTCCCTCCTTCCCACTCCACCCACACCTATACTCAGACAGGCTTTCTATTTTCCTCATTCATTCACATTGTTATGATAGTTTTCAGTGTAGTTATTTCTCTAACTGCACTCATCACTCTATGTGGTGAGCTTCATGTCATGAGCTGCACCTACATGGGTAAATGGAGGGAAATAATGGTTGGGACTGAGCCAGTATTACAGCTATTTTTAAGAATATTTAATAATAGGCAACATCTATCACTGAGCAAGATTCGTATAAAGGTAAAATTTTCCTGGATATATTATTAACTGTAAGAATATAAAACTAAATTAAATCAAAAGGAATTGATTAGATCCTAGTTACTTTTCTCTTTTGAGCTGCCTCCTATATAAAGTATTGGGTAGAAAGTACAAATTCGTTTTGAAGATGGAGAAACCATTTGGATTTTTAGCTTATTACACGATCTCTATTCTATATATCTAGTAACATTACTCAGTTAAATATTTATTAAAAGATATTACAATATCTAGTAGGTTTTCAGAATAATGATGCGGAGGTAGTGAGATTTACAGGGGTTATGGCTCTTGCCTTGCAAGTGGCCTATTTCTCATCAGTCCTCAGCACAAATGGTCCACCTGAACACAAAACGCCGAGTAAGCTTTGTGTACTGCAATTTATGTCCTTACCCTTTCCCAGACCCACCAAGAATAACAAAGAATGAAGCCCAGGAGATGGTTTGGAGGCTGGAGTGCATGCTCTGCATATGGGAGCTCAGGTTTTGGTCTCTGGCACAACCGAGTCCTTCAGGCATTGCATAAGGACCAATTCTCTGAGCACCTGTCAGGTGTGGCCCCCAAACAAAGGAAGCATATAATTAAAAAACAAAACAAAACAAGAAAATAAAGAGTGTAACAGAGGCACCATGATGATTTTTATAGACCACGTATACAGGAGTGCTCTATCATTTAGGAAAGTTCAGGTTTTCAGAGGAAGGAAGAAGCTGTTACTGAGCAGCAAGGACAGGCTGGGCGTACTTGATCAGTGCTTTTGAAACATCTAATGAGGAACAGAGTATTTATGTTGGAGTAAAGGCATCATACTGAGGTATGAAACTCAAGATTACAATAACTTGTTTTTCATCTTAAAAATTTCGCGTTGGGGGCCCGGAGAGATAGTACAGCGGCGTTTGCCTTGCAAGCAGCCGATCCAGGACCAAGGGTAGTTGGTTCGAATCCCGGTGTCCCATATGGTCCCCCGTGCCTGCCAGGAGCTATTTCTGAGCAGACAGCCAGGAGTAACCCCTGAGCACCGCAGGGTGTGACCCAAAAACCAAAAAAAAATTTTTTTTTTGCGTTGGTCATTATTTGAATACAGAGGCTGAGCGTTTGTTTTGTCTACTGGTAAGAAAAATTCAGTTAGCGATTGTGAGTGTTCTCTCAGAGACAAAGTCCCCATATTGGCAATATGTGACAATTCAAAGTGTTTCTTTTTCTTTTCTTTTTTGTTTTTGTTTTGGGACTACACCCAAATCCCTCAGGGATTACTTATGGTTCTGCGTTCAGAAATTATACCTGACAATCTCGGGAGACCGTGTGGGATGCCAGGGTTCGAACGCTCTACCCATTGTGCTATCGCTCCTGTCCAAAGTGGATGACATACAAATTGCTGTTCCAAACCTTTTGCTACTTTGCTCTTGGAGCCTGAACAATTGCAATATTGCCCCAATAGATGCTATGGACTATATCCCAGTTCTTCTGAAAAACAGAAACTTACCTACAACCTCCAATTGAGGCATGATAAACATTCTGCACAGGAGCCCAGAGCTCTGAACTGTTGTCATCCGAAACACATACAACTGAATAGGATCTAAAATTAATTTTTCTGGGCCCTCTCCAAAGGCACAAAACAAACACTGCAATCAAAAAAAAAATTTTTTTTTTGCTTTTGACTTAACGTTTGCCAATTTCCCTGGAAGTGTACACAGAATTATATTTTCATAGACCTTATACATGTCCCAGACTCAAGTGCTATTTAATCTCCTTCCATAAACAGCAGCCCTGAAAACTCTGTCCACATTGAGCAGCTGGGGCTTACAACTCAATTGTTCCCAGTAAATGACTCTCCCCCGCACCTCCCACCCCTCACCCCCGCTTCTTTCACAGCACAGCACAGCACAGCACAGCACGGCCCAGTCTAGACTTGGAGAGTGCTTGGAAGGACCTCTTTGTCATGTCCTAGTCCCAGCCAGTGGACTCCAGTTGCCCTCATAGCTGAGCGGTGAAACTTTTCTCTCTGGGCGCCCAGAATTGAACTTAGGGGACACCTTTCGTAGATGCCCCTCGGGTCAGTCAGCTAAGGCGGATCACTGGAGATGCTCAGACACTCTCTGCTGCCTGCACCCCCAAAACCCTCCCATCTCCAACTCCGGCCACTTTGCAGCGAACTCCGCTGAGCGCTCCAACTCTCTTAGCTACCTATTGCTGGCCTGGGGCTGGTGGGGGGCTCCCCTTCTCAGGGGTAGTTGGGGAGGGCGGGAGGGCTCATTCATTCTGGTGCTAGCCTGTTCCGCGGTTCTTAAGCCCCTTGGCATGCCCTGACCTGATCTAGAAGGAGACAACTGTTCTCTGGAATGTTCCGGGAGAAGGTGGGAGACGCTTCTTAGGGGAGGCCTGGTGGGGTGCGCGAGGGCAAGGCGCGAGGTCGCGCCCGGGTGCCGCAGCTCAAGGCCGGGGTCGGGCTGGGACCGCGGGGCCGGGCGCGAGCGAGGGCGCGGTGGGGTGCGTGTGCGCGTGTGTGTGCGCGCGGAGACCCCTCACCCCTCCCCAGCTTGGGGGAGCGGCGGCTACCGGGCCGGCCGCGCGGGCTGCACCGCCTGCGCTGTCAAGCGCGCGCGGGGGGCGGGCGGGAGGAAGGGGTGGATGTGCGCGGGGAGGAGGGCTGGCACCGGAGCGCCGCGGCGCCGCTGCCATAAAAATGCATCCCATGGAGCTGCCCGCCGAGAAGCACCGGGCCGAGGCGCGGCGGCAGCAGGCGGCGGCCAAGGCGGAGGAGGGCGCCCCGGAGGCGGCGGCGGCCGTGGCCGGGAAGTGAAAGGTCTCGCGAAGTTCAGCGGCCGCTGCGGGCCCCAGGCCCCGGCGAGCAGCCCAGGAGCCCTCGAGGGGCCAGCCCGGCCCTCCGGCTATGGTCCCGGGGCTCCCGCTGCCCCCGAAGCGTCCGGGCCGCTCCCGGTCAGTGCGCCCGGCTCACCTCCGCGCGTCGCTCGCCTCCCGCGCTCGCCGCCGCCTCCTCCCCGCTGCCTCGCGCTGACCCACCGGGGCACCCCGAGTCCCCCCGAAGAGCTCGGCGCTTCAGCCCGCACGCAGCCCAGGGGGCTCGGATCCCTCGCGCCCCGCCCGGCCGGCTCCTCGCGGCTCCTCCTGGCCATGGGGAGCGGCGCGCGGCTGCTGCTGCTCTGGGGCTGCTCCGCGGTGGCCGCAGGTGGGTGGTGACGCGGCCGGGTCCCAGCCTCTCCTTCCCTCCTCGCTCCTTGGGCTCCCCACCTCGGGACTCGGGGTGCGGGGGAGAGGGGTGGCGTGCGGGATGGGAGCCCCTAGGCTGGGCGCCGGAGGATGTGTTGAGTGGCCATGTTCTGTCTCTTTCCCCCCGGGTCTCCGCAGTTTGCAAATAACAATGAAATTCTTCTCCTTTTTTTTTTTTTTTCTTTAAAAAGACTTTTTTAGGGTTGCACCGACAAATGCACTTGCCCTTGGAGAACCCGCGAGCCCGAATGCGCGCGCTCGGAGAGTCCGCGACCCGGCTTCGCTTTCTGCCAAGGCTGGTGGAACTGCCGGTTCCACGGGGCGAGGGAACAAAGGACCAAGCTCGCCATCCCCGGCACTTCATGGCCTGGGGGATGATGGCGAGGGTTGAGTGGCCCGGCGACCCCTGGGCGCGCAAGGGCCGGGGTCCTGCTTGCTCCCGCCTAGCGGTTGCCCGGGTCCTCGGCTCCTGCTGGGCGCCGGGGCGCCGGGTACGGGACACCTGGGGCGCGCGGAGTGCCCTCTCCCGGGGGGTCGGAGCGCCGGGCCGGTGCACCCAGCGTCCCACGGAGCTGGCCGGCTGCCGGGGAGGAATTGGTACCCTGGCCGAAGCTCCGTGGGAGGTCGGAGGCGGGTCTGCTCGGGTCTCCGTAACCCGACAGCCCGGGCAGAGGCGTCGTTGGATGCCTGCTCGCTCCTACTGTCCATCCCCGCTTTCCGGGATGTCCTTTTTCTTGGCCACTCGGTCCTAGGTCGCCTATTTCTAAAACCGGTAGCTCCGCGGTCTGTCTGTCTGTCTGTCTCTCTCTCCTCTCTCTCTCTCTCTCTCTCTCTCTCTCTCTCTCTCTCTCTCTCTCTCTCTCTCTCTCTCTCTCTCTCTCTCTCTCTCTCTCTCTCTCTCTCTCTCTCTCGCTCTCTCTCTCGCTCGCTCTCTCGCTCGCTCGCTCTCTCTCTCCTTGCAAGTCACTTGCATTCTTGCAAGCCACCTGCCTTCCAGTTGGGCATAAAGTGCAGCTCCCGTGCAGGGAGACCGAATGAGGGGCGCTGCGGTCCTTCACCAGCTCCCCAAAAGAAGTCTTGCCAGCTCCCAAAAGGAGAGTGTGGGTGGGAGGGAACGACGGAGGTGGAGAGCTCAGAAGCACTCAGCCGGTCACGCAGAAAAAACAACAACAACAACAACAACAAAAACCGGGCACCCTAAACCAGCCATCTGCTCGGGGAACACCCTTGCTCCACCTGGGTGTCGCTTTTAAATAGTTTGTTCAGCGGCAAATTATCCAGCACCAAATTCTGGATTTAATTCATTGGGGGGGGGGGGGGGCGGAGACGAGCTTTCAGAAGTGATTCAGCCCTTTTTCCAAGGAGCTTTTGGAGTCTGGGTTTTTTTTTTTTTATTATAATTCTTTCTACAAGTAGGAGCGTCTCTGGCCGCACAGATGTTTTGCGCACCCCCCCCCCCCCCGCTAACCACAAAGTGAACTTGAATAAACCTTTTTCCCTTTGCAAACCATGTTATGGCAAAAACATGCAAGCAATCAAGAGGTTGTAAATAAATATCACAAGGCAAGTGTTTCAAGTCAAAAATACTTGTACGGGCAGTATATGATTTTCCCCTGAAATGCTTTACAGGTGAGTCATCGCACATGGTGTGTTGGGGCGTTATTGGCCACAAGCAGCTGTTGCCCCCAGTTCAACTGAATAGTGAGTGGCAAACAGGGGCCAGCAAAATGCGCACTTGAACTTGACATTTTAAAAATGTGCTCGAGGAAGCCCTTTATTTTAGTTGCAGTGGCTCGGTGTGGTTGCCAATTATCCACCGGCTTGCGCAGTGGCTCTGTCCTGAGTAAACTGTCATTTAGCTTCTCACTCCAGTGATAACTACACAGGGGTGTTGTTGCCCTCTCAGAAGCCCCAATGTTCAATTAGCCAGAATTTGGGTGTTGACTTCCTTTGCCTTCTTTTCCTCCCTGTTTTAACTTTTTTTTTTTTTTAAATCAGTTTGTGCTTCTTTTTTTTCTTTTATTTTTTTCTTTTGTTTTTTTTTGGGTCACACCGGCAGTGCTCAGGGGTAATTCCTGGCTCCAGGCTCAGAAATTGCTCCTGGCAGGCACGGGGGACCATATGGGACGCCGCCGGGATTCGAACCGATGACCTCCTGCATGAAAGGCAAATGCCTTACCTCCATGCTATCTCTCCAGTCCCTGTTTTAACTTTTAAAATAGATGATTTTGCTAAAGGTATTTGTAATTAAATTGGCAAACCCACATTAAGGGATGATACTATGTAGTCAGAATGTAAATAAGTGGATAATGCTTATTATTTTGAGGGTCTGTTGGACACGTGTTTGGGTGGGAGAGTATGTTTCTTTAAGAAGGCGTTTTCCGTTCACAGATAATGTTTAAATGTGCTTTTGGTGGCTGCCAGACAGTAAACACGGTCCTGTTAAGCAAACAAGTAATGATGATATAACCTATCATAGGTAGAGGTATTGAAAGGCCAGCAGCATATAAAATAAGTTCTTCTCTATAACGATCTTTCCTTAGATCTATTTAGGAATAACTATGTTTAAAAGATTAAACAGGATGACCTTAACACATTATTGGAGGGTGAATAAGTCTTTATTAACTTTAAAAAATAAATATTTTTAAATATGCAAAATGTTCAAAGTCATTGAAATGTTGTAGGCCAATTATTTTCACCCACTCCTTGCCCCCAGTGTTTCCTTTTGCCTCCCCCCCCCCCATTTCCTGAAGTATTTTTCTTTTCTATGATGTGAGTTTTGTTGTTGTTTTTATGTGAGTTTTTGTTTTGGGCTACACCCAGTGGTGCCCAAGGGTTACTCCTGGCTCTGTACTCAGAAATCAGTTTTGGTAAGCTATGGCAACCATATAGGGTGCAAGGGACTGAAGCCAGGTCGGCAAAAAACATTCAAGGCTAATGCCCTATCCACTGTGCTATCAATCCTATAATGTGATTTTTAATATCAGAATAAAATACAGCACACTTCCTCGCAGGTATACGCTCACAGACAAAATCTGGGTATTGTGGTAGAACCATAGGCCCATTTACATTTGGCCAAATCTCCTCTTTATTGACCATCTTCTGCTCTTTGGGGGCTAAGTTGACTTGCTGGTGCAGATGAGACGGATGAACCAGGCTTCCAGATGGGGTGTGTCTTGTTTGATATATGTTCTCCCCTTCCCAGGACTGATCGGCGTGCTTGGAGCAAGGTCCCGCTGTGATAAAGCCTGTAACCCTCAAATGGGAAATCTGGCCCTGGGGAGAAGGCTCTGGACAGACACCACCTGTGGCCAGAACTCCACAGAGCTGTATTGCTTCTCCAGCGAGAAGGCTGATCTGACTTGTCGGCCACCTAAATGTGACAAATGCAATGCTGCACAGCGTCACCTGGCTCACCTGCCAGCTGCCATGGCAGACTCGTCCTTCCGGTTCCCCCGCACATGGTGGCAGTCAGCAGAGGAGGTGCAGCAGGAAAAGATCCAGTTAGACCTGGAGGCTGCATTCTACTTCACGCATCTAATTATGGTGTTCAAGTCCCCCAGGCCAGCAGCCATGGTGCTGGAACGGTCCCAGGATTTCGGGAAGACTTGGAAGCCTTATAAGTACTTTGCCAGGAATTGTTCGGCCACATTTGACCTGGAAGATGATGTGGACCAGAAAGGAGCAATTTGCACTTCTAGATACTCCAATTCTTTCCCATGCACTGGAGGAGAGGTAAGAGCGCACATTTAACTGCACACATTAAGTGAGGGAGAAAAATGCTCCCAGCCCACATTTTTTTTAAAGTACGAAATTATGCTTGTAGCAACATGAATGAAATTAGAATTTTTCGTGTGTGCTTTATTTGTCGTAAATTGTTTCTGGCCCTTAGACGTGAATGTGGAGTCAGTCCCAAGCCTGTTGCCCAATGAAGGAGCTTAAATCAGAATGCTGTGGCTTTTTATTTGTTTATTAATGTGAAAAAAGAGCAGATAGATGAAACTACCTCCTGTCCCAGGAGACTCAAAGGCTGCTGTCCATGGATAGTGCTCCTCAAGAAGTCAGAGATACTGAGATAGTCTCTATGTGGAGTTCATATTACCCTCTTCCTGGAGCCACTAATATGTAGAGAGAATAAATCAAAATAAGGCCAAAGAAGGAAAAAATATCATTCTCAGAAAAATGCTTTTTATATGATAAGAGTGTTATATTAAGATCACAAGAGTGTCTAGCAAAAACAATGAAGGTCTCTATTTAAATCCACACCTTTTTGTTGTACTTAAGATGTATCTGTTTTAGTTTATCAGTTTTGGTCTGTTCTGGGCTTAAGATCATCTTGAGTCCTTTCTGCAAATAATCACCTTACCTACTAGTCCTGTTTCTATATGGAATGTTTTTTTTTGTTTCATATCTCCCTTCCACAATATGAGGTAAAAATATATTAAATAGTATGCCTCCTCCCAGGTGCACAAAAGCGTTCTGAAAAAAAATTGAGTGAAAGTAGATTAGTAGAGTATTAATACCTACCGTAATGTGTAGATCAAGAAATGTTGATTCAGAAGGAAGAGAGGAGAGAATCAAGACAGTCTAATTCTAATCCATGACATGAACATACTTGGTGAGTAGGTAGTTTAAATCACACTTCACATATAGTGAGTTTGACCATAAACTCCCACCCTGTCCAACAGATATTTAGCAATGTCTGGAGACATGTATTCAAAGAGAGAGGCACTATTTATATCTAGTGGGTGGAGGCCAGGGATGCTGGTAAATCTCCAGGACACAATACAACCACCCAATAAAGAACAAGTAGCCCCCAAATATATCTAGTGCCAACCTTGAGAACTCATGCACTGTTGGACATCCAGGGTAAGTAGTGAAATAGGAGATATGCAGCTGGGCATATTCCTGCAGCCACTTCCATGATAAATCAGATTCCTTGCAAATAGCTTAGGTACTGTATTTAGGACTAATTCTGCCTTGGGTATGAGGGGTGGTGTTTTCCAGGCTGGATGAAAAGGCTGGTTTGGGTCCCTCTTCAGCTCCTCTTACTTACCCTGATATGGATCCACATTATTGAGCCCCAGCTAGAGTGAGCTCCTCAGGCCAGAAACAGGGCTGCTGGTGCCAGAACCGACAAGGTCCAGGCACTGGCAACACCTGGCCTCTTTCCCAGACTCCTTCAGGACCTCTATTGTTGGTTTAATCTTGTAAACTCATTCTCATTTGCACTCTACCATGATGAATATTTTTAAAAGTGGTGAGACAGGAAAGAGATAAATTAGCTGCAGTGTGGTGGGGTGGTGGTGGTGGTGGTGGTGGTGGTGGTGGTGGTGGTGGTGGTGGTGGTGGTGGTGGTGGTGGTGGTGTGTGTGTGTGTGTGTGTGTGTGTGTGTAAAACCGTTTGCATGGCAAAAATAAACAAATAACTTCCAGTCTCAGATTGCTTTGGAATTGGTCCATTGGCACATCTTGAGGCGGCTGGACCATGTGAGAGCTGTAAAGTAGTGAAAAATTACAGTTCTAGTACTAGATGGCAAGCACATTTGTGGACAAATATCACATCCCATTGATTACCATGGCCCAGAAATTACTCAGAGATGACAAAAGTACGTTTATTTAACCTAAAGTGGAAACAAAATCCTCTCGTCTTTAAAGTTAAGCTATTTATAGTCATCAGTGCTTACATCAACTTTAAAAAGATTGAGACTAAAATATGTTGGTTTTGCTAATGTAAGGTAAACCTTTTCTATCCAGTTTAAGCACTTTAAATTGTAGTTTTCATTCCAGCAGGCTTATATTTCAGTGGCAAGGAAAGCATGAAGTAGCATCTAGTCCTCTCTAGGTCAGTGTTTCTCAGTATTTTTCTGACCATGGCCCATTCCCACCTTCATTTCCTTCTTGAGAAACCCCATCCTTTTGGTTCTTCACAGGCTCAAGCTCCTCGAAAGACTCAGGCTCCCCATTCATAATATTTTCACCTGTGGCCCTTTGGGATATTCTGGGGCTCATAGGAGGAGATATGAGCCCTGGTAAAGAACCACTGTACTAAAACAATATTTGTTAAGTGTGCATTAAAGCCCATCTGAATGTGTTCCTTCTATCCAGAGGGCAAAATTGAGAAGAAAATTTTTTTCCTTAGAGTGAAGTCTTCTTCAAAGATAAAGATCAGAAGAAATCGCCCTGGAAATGATTATGGTTTTCCTCCTCTATATTGCTCTAGATTGCTAAACACCAAATTTTTTTATTTTTTATTTTATTTATTTTTTTTGGTTTGTTTGTTTTTTGGGCCACACCTGGTGACGCTCAGGGGTTACTCCTGGCTATGTGCTCAGAAGTCGATCCTGGCTTGGGGGACCATATGGGATGCCTGGGGATCGAACCTCGGTCCGTCCAAGGCTAGCGCAGGTAAGGCAGGCACCTTACCTCTAGCGCCACCGCCCGGCCCCCCAAATTTTTTTATTTTTAATTATGAGAACAATGATGCAAAGAGGACAAGGTAAAGTTACAGTGGAAGGACAATCGCCCATAAACAGAGTTCTCAAACGAAATCCCCTTGCTGACGCCTAAATATTGAACTTACAGTCAAAGAACATTAAGAAAAATAAGGCAGAACCCATGTACAATTACTTTGTCCACAAGTCCCCCGATTGTAGTACATTATAATATTTCTTAGCAGTATACAAAGCAATCTAAAGCCATGAGATTTATGTGACTCCTTAAACATTGAAGGCATAGTATTTTGTTTATATTTTCATGCACATGCATATTAGTTTAAGTTAACATCAAAAGCTTAAGTTTTTTTTTTAAAGGGTTAGAGTCAAAAGAACACAGTAAAAATGGTGTTAGAGCGGCAAATATTGTTTGCATAGGCCCACCAAAATATGGGGACATGGAAAGGAAAAGTCTTGGTTTAAATACAAGGAGACCCTACCCCTGAAGTTTCCTGGCATAAGACCAATTCTAGGCTCCAGGCAAACAAGTTTATTCAATTCAAGTCATTGTCTGTAGTGCCAATACAGTTTTATTTTTCATGCAGTCTCTATTGTTGGCACCAGGTTTCTGAATTAAAGATCTGGGAATCTGCACATCCTACATTAAAGTCAGGCTGGTGTGTAGTATCCTTTAGTTTCACCTCACAATTAAGGGGCAATACAGAAAGACCTGTCCTGTAAGCAGGTCATTGTTTTTGTTAAGTTTTCTCAGTGTTAAGGGAAGTCTCTTTTGAGTAGGATTGCCTCCAGGTGATGTTATAGACAACCGTGGATGTTTTGTAGATGTCTTCCCTAGAGCAGGGGTGGATGGAGAATGCACATTCTTCTGAGGCCTGTGTTCAGGGTGTAAGGTTCCATTGCACTACAAGATTTGTAAGCACCAAATTAATTTGCAGGCTGACTCTGTCATCCAAGTTCATTTTTAAAATTTAAGTTTTCATAAAGTTAGTTTTAAATAATAAGTCTCAAATTTCATTTATGGCTTAGTTATATCCCTAGAAACCCTCTATCTTCTACCAGTGTCTAAAACATGTCTTAAACCTTCTCTAGGATGACACACACTGCTATTCAGGCTAACGTAACTATGTCACAACTTCATTTATTTATATTGTACATTCTAGCCTGCTTATTTGATGTCTATAACTTCACCTATTGTTTCCTGGTTAAGAATTCCAATAGGTCAATCTACAGAATTGAAGGCACCAATCATGTACAGAGAAGTTTAAAACCTAGGCCCCAAAACCCACCCCAAAGGATTCTTTAAAAATCATTGTCCATTTACTGGAGCAAAGATTCAGACTGAGGGAGAAGGAACTCACCCAATCACATACAGTTAGTAAGTTACATGGCTGAGCTGATCATAGCACATGTCTTCTGCCTTGGAGTCTGGTGTTCCAGAAAACAGTGGATAAGGCACTTGCCTTGCATAAGGCTGACCCGGGGTCTATGTCACACAGTCCTATTTCATGCACCCTGAGCCCCAAGTACAGTCAGGTGTTTCCAAAACAAGCAAACAAAATCCCCCTATGTTTTCCAGGTATTTTGAAGAGTCATGAAATTGTACCTAGAGTACAATTAGACTCTATGTACACACCGTGTCTTATAAATAAGTATCAGCAGGATCAAAATAAAAAGAAGCAGAAATTGAAAATGATTTATGGGAAATGTTTAAACACCTTGGGGCTAGAAAGGGAGTCCAGCAGATTGGGAAATTGCCTTACATATGGCCTGCCTGGGTTCAATTCTTAGTACTATATATGGTGCCCCACCAAGAGTGATCCCAGGGCACAAACCCAGGAGTGACCTCTGAGCATCACGTGTGTGGCCCCAAACCCCAAAAATTAAAAATAAACACCTGACTTACAAAAGGAGCAAAACAAATAGATAAAGTTGAACTTAAGTGAGAGAAAAGAAAAATAAAGTGAAAAATCTGGCCTCACTCAATGATGGACAACGAAGCAGTGAGTTAGATTTTTCTGTATATCCTTGATCTGTCTTGACACTCCCAGAACTGTTGCCTCTTTTCTTGGGTGTGACGTGAAGGTAAACAAAAATTTGCCAAACAGTAGCTTCCTGAGCAGACACGTCCTCCAAATATTAGTGATTAGTTTTGGGAATAAACTTCTCCCTGGCTATGTTCAGCTGGGAAACACTGTGTTTAACAGTATAAATACATATTCTGATTATGTGCCCTCTATCCCCAAACAGAACACCTAGATGACATTCCCAAATTTATCTGTTCATGAGTTTTTTGTTGTTGTTGTTGTTGTTGTTTTTTACAGAATTCCAATCATTGTATTTTGGGGCTGCAGGGATACACAGAGCACAGCGTGGAAAATGAAACCTTTCGTGATCTTATTAAGGCACAGGCAGGGGATGATGTTTACAGACACAGAAGTCCAGTCATGCAAAAGGACTAAGATTTGTGGGGGAGGGGGCATGGAATGATGGCAGTGTTTGCCTTGTATGTGGCCTCCTGGGTTCAACCCCCCACATCCCATTTGGTTTCCAGAGCCTGCCAGGAGTGATTTTCAAACACAGAGCCAGGAGTAACCCCTGAGCACCAAAGTAGTGTAGTCCAAAAATCAAGAACAACAACAACAAAAAGGACTTAGGTTTGGAAATCCAAAGAGCCACACAGTGACTATAATTAACAAAATTTCCCTGCATTCTTGAAACTTGCTAAGAAAATTAGATATGAGGTATCTACAACTTCCTCATACACGCTCAATAGTAGCTTTATGCTAAGGCAATGGGTTAGTTGGTTTGAGTATGGCAATGAGTTCACATTGCATGTAGTCATCAAGTCATCAAATTGTGAACCTTAAAGTGATTTCTGATGGTCAAATATACCTTCTGACAAAAAAAAAAATGAAGGAGAGATAGTCCTGGTGCTTAGCATGGTTGACATCAGGCCTATCTGTCAATTGGGAGCTTAGCCATTTATTTCATAGGAGTAGCAGATAATAACAACCTTGAAGCTAAAGATGACAGATTAATTTAGGTTCTGAGGGACAGAGAGAGAGAGAGAGAGAGAGAGAGAGAGAGAGAGAGAGAGAGAGAGAGAGAGAGAGAGAAGCCATTTTAACACCCACATAGTCAGGCCTCCTGGAGATGACATTGGGAGGAAGGTCTCCCTAGCAATGCTTGGGGACCCAGAGACTACTTCCAGCAATACTCATGTTAATTTCATAGTTGTGCCTGGAAATGTGCTAGTTGGTGATGAACTCACCAGGCCTATTCCCTGTGGTGATCTCACAGGTGTGTGCTGTGCAAGGGTTCAAAGTCAGGGTCTCACACATACACCTGGAAGTGCAATTTTGATGCTTTGTTTTTAGGAAGCAGCATCTATTCAAGCAGCTCCCCAATGTGGTTCTTAAATGGTTAATTACCATCTCCTTCGACCCCAGCCTCACTTGCCCTTTTTGTTAACTCACTAGTTAAAAAAAACTAGTTTCAAAATTGTGCAACCGCCAACCAAATGCACAGCATTTTTACCTCCAGGGCATTATGAATATTACACATTCAAAGGAAGGCAAGGAATATAAAGAATCAAAGGACAGGGAGAAGAGTTGGGTTTCCAGAAGTGTTAAGTAAGATTGCCTAAAAGGTCTTATTTACCTCTATACCCCAGCTTTTAACAGGTTGTTTGAATCCTAACAATTGACTGCAACTGGGTGAGAAAATGACATAATGAAAGAATGAGTAAGTAATGAATGGTGTAACAGATCAGGCAAAGAACAGAGAAAGGACTGAGTATAAATAAGCTTTGTGTTGGGGATAAGAATAAGAAACCCTGGTTAGTGTGGAGAAGCTGTCTTGGTAATAATTTGTAACCAAGAGAAAAGCAATACAAAGGCATCTTAATGTTCACTCATCCATTAGCTCAAATAATTTTGGAGCAAATTTCTGCCTGATCCTGTTTTTGTGCATATATATATATATATATATATATATATATATATATATATATATATATATATATATATATATATATATATATACACACACACACACACACACATATATATATATACATATAAAATAAACCAGAGACTAAAAAATCCTTGACCTCATGAAAATTAAAAATAGGGCAGGGTGCAGAGTCAGGTAGATAGCAAATGAGTAATTAAATAAAACATACATTTGCGGACAAGAGTGATAGCACAGTGAGTAAGACTTTTCGTTTTGCATGTGGCTAACCCACCTTCGATTCCTGGCATCCCATAGGGTTTCCCAAGTACCACCAAGAGTAATAAAGTACAGAGCCAGGAATAACCACCCTTGAGCACTGCTGGTTGTGGCCCCAAGTCCATACCAAAGCAAAGCAAATGAAAATGTACATTTGATCAGTGTGGAGAATAAATAAGGAAAAAGTAACACAAGAACGCTAAATGGGAGGGAGGGATTTGATGGAACCAACAAAAATTCTTCACACATTTTCACATGTGGACAAAATAGCTGAGGGTCCCATTTTTTTTCTTACCTAGATAAGGGTAAGAAAATGGAAAATACTGGTTAAAATCCTTCTTGCTATTGTTTCTCAAAATGAAAGATTTTGCTAGGGTCAAAGCCCACATTCTCAGTTGAACATGTGCCTCACTGGTCTCTATTTTCCTTTGCTTGCTTTTTTTCCACTCTAGAGAAGCCTGTGTTCTCTCTTAAACATATACTTCTCTCCCCTCACATCTTTCTAAATAAATTTCAATTAAAACTTCTTTGCTTTACTCCAATCAATGAAAAAGCCAATTAAAAAAAAAACAAAAAACAATGAAAAACCCAATGGAAAAGCCTCTGACTGATAAGTAAGCTGAAGCCAAAGACAGTGACTTGTCTCTGATTACTCAGCTGAAAGTCACATTTCCTGACATCTAACCCAGTGCTGTTTTCACTACATTAGTTTGAAATTCCTTTGTGCTGAGCCAGGTACTGCAAAACATACAAGACCTGAATGCATTCCTCTTTGTAGTCCTTAGAGTCTACTGGATAAGAAATTAATCAAGACAGTTTGAGGGGGCAGAGTGATAGCACAGCGGGTAGGGCTTTTCCCTGCAAGTGGTTGATCCAGGTACAAACACAGCATCCCATGTGGTTCCTCCAATCCTGCCACAAGTAATTTCTGAGCACAGAGCCAGAAGTAATCCCTGAGCACCGCTGGGTGTGCTCGCCCCAAATAACTTTAGGGATTGATTTATTAAATTATATAAGATGAATTTATGTCTCCAATGCATTTTGCAGTTAATGGCCTGAGGGTAGGGTGGTGTACCAGAGAACAAAACTGGGGTTTCTTACCTGTAAAGCATGCTTCACTGAGTTACATCCCTGGCCCCTATATGCCTTTTAAGACCCAAGTGGGTTTTGTGGGGAAGAAATAAATCGGCTCCTCTAGTTACTCCAGGGGCACAGACTGACAGTTCACTGCCAGGGTCTGGCAAAGCAGCAATTCAATGCCACTGGGGTGCCCAGCAGTGAGCAGGACACACTCTGTCCTCTAAGGTAGCCCCCACAATCTAAGTTTGCATTTGTCTCGTTAGCTCATTGAAGGGATTGTATAGCCATAAGGACAAACTCATATATGCACATATATGTATATACACATATAGATATTAATTCATATATACCTAAATGCAAAAATAAGCACTACTTAATTGTGATTTTATAGATATTTTCCTTATTAATGAATCACTCTTATTAATGAATTGTACTTAGGACTTTTTAAATATGGGGGGGCTCAGAAATAGTACAGAAGTTAAGATACATGCTTTACAGCAACCAACCTGGCTTCCTTCTCTTGCACCATTTGGTCTCCCAAGTTTTGCCAGGTGCAGCCCTGGAGGTGCCTGAGAACTGAGCAGCTCAGCATCCTCAGGTATACACATTGGACCATACACCTGATTGGTGAAGTATTTTTAAATGCTACTCCTTACTTCAGTCCTTGTTTTCTGCCACTGAACTTTGACTGTTTTGCAGTGTGTCAGCAGACAGCTCAGCTTGAGTAAGGCTTCTCATGGGCTAGACCAGTGTTTTTCAACCACTGTGCCAAGGCACAATAGTGTGCCATGAGGTATTGTCTGGTGTGCTGTGGGAAAAATTCTAATTTCATCCATAACATGCTGCTTCAGTTCACAAATAGACCAATCATTAGATTAGCCCATATTGAGGGACCAGTAGTGCTATCCTACCTAATTTGTGGTTAAGAATATCCTGCAGAATAGGACTAAGGTCTTGTTTACATTGGCTGTGACTTAAAGTTCATATGTGTTGGTACAATGTGAGGATTTGAAAGAATCGTCATTTTATTTTTATTATGACTGTGGTGACAATGTCAAGCAAGCCAAGGCAATGACTAAAGATTCACAGTCATGAATGTCCAACAATAACTGTGAAGAAAGCTTCCCTGCATAGCTACTAGGTATTTTGCATTTGTTGGGTACAGGCAATGTCTGGATTGCCAAGTCCACGTTGCCCGAGGAGCAGATATCTTTGTGTTCAACCAAACAGGCCCAGGATTTGCACTAAGTAAACAGAAATATGAACAATTATAAAATACTTTATTATTTCATAATCAAGTAATTATAAAATAATTTCTTTGTGTTTATTTGATTCCTATTCAAGAGAATTGCTTTATATATAGTCAATATAGGCACAGAGTTAAATTTTTTTAACATTTTCTAATGGTGGTGTGCCTCGTGATTTTTTTTTTTTTTTATGAAAAAAGTGTGCCTTTGCACAAAAAGGTTGAAAAACCCTGGGCTAGATGCCCTGAGAGTGCAATGTACTTGTATCCCAACTTCTTACAGGAATCCTGCCAGCTGAACACCAGGAAAAAAAGTATAGTGAATGGAAGTAAGTAAGAGTTAGAGGGACTGGAGAGATAGCATGGAGCTAAGGCGTTTGCCTCTCATGCAGGAGGATGGTGGTTCGAATCCTGGCATCCCATATGGTCCTCTGTGTCTGCCAGGAGCAATTTCTGAGCATAGAGCCAGGAGGAACCCTGAGCTCTGCCGGGTGTGACTCAAAACCAAAACAAACAAAAAAAAATAGTAAGAGTTAGAGTTAAGTAATGAGCAAACCAGAGCTGAGATTATTAGCTGGCTTTGATATTATTTTAGTTTTATTAGTACTCCAAGATTAAAATAAAAACCATAATATTAAATCTCTTTTCATTCTTAGCTATTGAATACAATTTACCATTTAATCAATAGTTTGCAATATGGTTGTATGCATGTTTTTGCATCTAAAAGTAGCAATGTTATCCTATTATAATAATGTTACAAAAATGGCATAAGAAATATGATTTTTTCATCTTGTTCTATATCATATTTCTATGTCCTCCTACACATTGAGAAAAGAAAAAAGTGAATGGGACCCAGGGGCTAACCAGTCTCAGGAGCATTGGGAGGAAATAAAATATGGTTAGATCTAAATATCCAAACCAAAGTAATGACAACAGAATCAAGAGAACCAAACTATCACAAGCTATACACAAAATGGACCTGTTTTACTAGCAGTCTTGGGGGGTGGCCTAAGGGTGGAAGTAAGGGGGATGCATGCTGGGAACTGTAGTGGAGGGAGGGCAACACTGATGGTGGGAATGGCTCTGACTCACTATCAATATGTGCCTGAAATACAACTGTGAAAGACTTGTAATTCACATTGGTTTCAATTTAAAAAATTAAAAAAGGAAATATGATTGTGTAAGGCTAAGGAAATAGCTCAATAGCTGGAGCATTTGCTTTGCACTCAAGAGGTCCCAGGCTCAATCTCTAGCAAAACCAGAGTCCACTAAGTACCACCAGGAATGACCTCTGAACACTGAGCTTAGAATTACTCTGAGTATTGCCAGATGTCACCCACACCCACACCCACACCCCAAATTGATGCTTTCTTTCATTAAATAGGAAAATTATCTATAAACAGACTTCACTTAATCTTACCCAAGATCATTTAAAATAAATGACTTAGAATGTATATCACTATTCTTCAGTACGACTTAGGGGTCTCAAACAGGAGGCAAAATCGGGGTGATCCTTGAGTGCAAAGTCAGTAGTAAGCCTTGAACATTGGGGGGTGTGACCCAAACAACTAAAACAAAACAAAACAAAAAAAGATTCCTCTAGGGCAGGGCCACAAAATGTTGTACGGAGGGCCACAAACGGCCGCGGGCTGTGAGTTTGAGACCCCTGCCAGGTGTAGATATTCTTAGATATTAGATATTCTTAGATATTCTTGGGGAGGGTCACACCCAGCAAAACCAAGCACTCCAGCCCTTTGAGTTCTCTTCCTAACTCACATTTAGCTGATTTGATTGGCTTGTTTGGGGAGAGAAGCCGTTTTTGTTTAGCTGGTAGTTGGTTTAGGTCATTTTCCTAATCAGGTTAGTCATACATTATTGCTTTGCTCTGACGCATATTCTCAGCTGTAATTTTGCTGAACTGCCTTGAAAATTAAGTGTTATGTGTATTTGCTTAGAGAAGCTTCGATGATTATCCACACCCTGGGACCACTCCCATCCTGTGAGAATAAAGCTAGAAATACCGTCACTTCACATTTTTTACCGTCACTTCACATTTTTCAAAAGCAATAAACAGTGGAGCTGGTAAGTGGGTGCTTACCTTGCATACAACCACCCAGGTTTTGATCACTGGCACTTTTTAGGGTCCCTCAGGCCCCACCAGAAGTGATCTCTGAATGCAGACCCAGGAGTAAACCTGAGCACCACTGGTTATATCCCCAAAACCAAATCATGTGCTTAAAGACTTAAAGGATTATTACCAATTTAAAGTGTTTAAATGAGGTATGAAAAATAGAACAAAACCAGAGATTAAATCCATGCATTTTGATTTATTGATTTTACTCCCCAAATCCCTAACTTCAACTATATTGGTCTGTTTGGGGCCAAAGAGAATACAGTGGTTAAGGTGCCTGCTTTGCATATAGCTGACTCCAATTTTATCCCCAGCACTGCATATGGTCCCCTGAGCATCTCAGCAGAGTCATCGGTTGCCTCTGAGTATTGCCAGGCGTGACCCAACCACTTCCTCAGCCATTGTGTATAGCATCTTTGCATTTGTTCAGTTTATTGGATTTACTTTACTATTATTTGGTTAAAATGCCTGGAGTCAAACACTTGGTTTCAGTGCAACAGTCATTGTGCTGAGATGGCACTTTTTGACATGGAGTGGTGCTGGGGCTAGCTAGACCTTGGGTAGGCTTCTACAACTGAGGCACATGGCCCATTTGGGAATCTAGTTCTAAAGTGTAGAGATTGCCCTGAATGCTCCGTACTGAAAAATAAAGGCTGGACTATGAAGATCAGAAAAGGAGCAGGTACCTGGAGGTCATGAGGTCTATTGGTACACACAAGGCAGCTACTAGAGCTGGGGAGTGAGTACAATGGGTCAGGCTCTTCTTGCTTTGCATGTGGCTGACCAGGGTTCAATACCCAGAACAATCACCAGAAATGAGCCGTGAGCCAGGAGTAAAGCCCTGAGCACTGCCAGGTGTGACCACCCCCCCCCCCCCAGAAAAAAAACACACACATATGGCAGCTTTCCATTAAAGAAAGAATGGAGATGCCTAGAAATATAAAATAGAAGAGGTGGAGGTTGGGTATCTAGAAAATAAGGGATATAAACCTTGCCAGAGACCATGGAAGTCCTTGCCTTTGTTCAGGAATCAGAAAAATCTGATTCAGTGACTATCATTTCTTTCTCTTCTTTGCTCCCAGGCACTTTCTGTACTCACATGTGCCTCACATATCATATCTCTCATTTCTTACTGTGTATTCCCGTGTTTCTGCTCTGGAGGACCATTTCCTCTGTTCTGTTTGTGTCGTTCTCTCAGCCCCTAACCTGGACTTATAGCACAGATCCATCCTTAAAAATGTCTCTGGTATATTTGCTAGATTGAATGGCATGAAATTATAGGAATGACATGAAACTAACAATAAAACAGTAATACTATTTTTTATCTGTGTTGGCTGTTTCCCACCTGCCAAGCACCAATAGTTTCATTAATCATTGATTCTTTCTACAGATATTTACAAAGGGTCTCCTGAGTGGTAGTTACTTAGAGGGTTAGGGTTAAAAGAGACCCAAATTTCTGCATTTGAACTTACATCCTAAATGGGAGGTGCTTAGCACGGTAAAGGAATATTAATGGCATGTTGGAGAATGATGGATGCAGAGTAAAGGCTAATGCTGGGTGGCTGGGCAGTCAAGAGGGTGTTACCTTTTAGAACAGACACTGAGATAAAGACTCTCAGAGACACTTAAATTGGGACCTAATGGATTGTGTGGGTCACAGGCCTGTCTCACAGGTGGCATTGATAGGATAGTCAGAACAAGGCTGGCCCTGAATTCTAGTGGTCAAAGCACAGATGAGCAGCAGAAGCCAGAGATAATGGACTTTATGGGGAATTGTGTGAGACCTTATAGTTAGATGCACAGGAGGGCTCCAGTTCCATCCTTACCCAGAAAAGCCTCTTTGTTCCTTGTAGCATTCCTTTTCATTCTTAGAAGTTCCCCTTTGTATATAAGATGTGTTACATTCTAATGATAAGATCATTAAGTTTTATTTTGATATTGAAAATTATTGGAGAATTTGGGGTTTGGGGGGGTAAGGAGACTTATATTCATCAGTGTTCAAGGGCTACTTCTACCTAGTTTATTGCTTATGATGCCACCCCCAGCAGTACTCTGAAGAACTGTGGTTCTGAGGATGGAACCCGGGCCTCCTGCAAGCAATAATTGTGTTGTACAGAAAATAAAATCTGTTGAGTCTTCTCTTGCACCCAGGAGTGAAGGTTTTAAGCAAAAGGATGATAAGATTAATTTGTATTTAATAGGCTGCCTCTGGTTTCTGTTAAAAAGAGACTATCAGTAAGGAAACCAGCTAGCATAGTTTTGCAATAATTCAGACTGATGCATAGACCAAGGTTGTACCTGGAAATGGTGGAAAACGGTTGTGTTCTAGATTTATTTTATTATTTTTGGTGGGAATAGTCTGGGACATACCTGGTGGTGTTCAGGTACTGTTCCTGACTCAGTGCTCAGGAATAACCCTCTGTGGTGCTTGGGAGGGAGAGGAAACCACATGCATGCTGGGAATTTTAATTGAAATCAAATGCATGGAAGGTGATCATCATAACCCTGTGCTAATTCTTTATCCCTGGATCTATTGTCTACCTAGAGCCAACAGCATTTGCCATGGGTTAAAGGTGGGTGTGAGAAAAAGAAGTGAGAATTTTAGCTGAGTACCAGGAAGAATGGAGCAGAGCTATATACTGAGCTGGAGGAGTGTTTGGGGGAGCAAGAATTGGGGAGAAGGGGACCGGTAATGTTCACTGGTAGAGCACTTGCCTGGCCAACTTGAGGTGGTAAGGTTGATCCCCCTGCTTTATTTCCACCCCCTTCATACTCTGCCTATGCTGAGTGCAGTTCTCAGCCCCACAACAAAGCATGCGAGCACAACTGTAAAGTGTGTAGCCTTGGTTATCACAACAATATCAAAATCAGGAATGTTGGGAAGTCAGGGGAGACTTGGGAAGGACAGGCAGGAGCTTAATTTTGATTGTGTGAGTTTCTCATTAAAGATTTAAGTGGAGAATACTGAGTAGGCAGTTGGTTCAGTGACTTTTGATTTGGAGGAAAAGCCTGGACTAAATATACAAATCCAGGAGTCATCAGAGTATTGAAGATATTTAAAGCTGTGCAATTGGATGAGATCATCAAGGGAGTGGGTGGAGGGGAGAAAGATGGGCCAAGCATTACACCCCAGAGAGGATCACCCTCATTCTGCTGAGGGTACCATAAGCAAACACACTCCAGTCATTGCCTCTGCTCCTAGAAAAACAAGCATCACCCACTTCTGGGTCAACCATTTGTGTTGACTTCCACAGCAACACAAATCCAATAGCACTGACTTTTCACTGTCAGAACAGCCCCTGTAAATTCTGAAAGAACAAATGAAAGGGAAGGCAGAACAGCTGCACATTTAAGAGATGATGATCACAACTAATAGGAAATACATTGGGTAGAGCACTTGTCTTACATTCTACTGACCTGGGTTTAATTGTTGGTAGCCTATATGGTTCCCTGAGCATTGCTAGGAGTAATTCTTGAGTGCAGAGCCAGGAGCTACCTCTGAGCCTTGCTGGGTATGGTCCCAAAGGAAAACAAATAAAAACAACTAACAGAACTGAGGAACACTTATGAACGTTGTAGGAAAGGGCTTTTACCATTGCTGAGAGGCCTGAGAGTGTTTTCTCAGCAGATTGGAGCTCATACAAAAGAACTGGGTTTGATCCTCAGCATCATATAGTCCCCTGAGCACTAGCAAGAGTGATCCCCAAGCACAAAGCCAGGAGTAAATTCTATGGTCTTCCAGGTGTGACCCAAAATATAACCAAACAAATATATTGCTGAAAAAGAAATGTTGATGTTTTTTTCAGGGAACCTAATTTATTCCACTTCATCTCAATACATCCAACTTTTCATTCTTTTTTTGTTTGTTTGTTTGTTTTTGGGCCACACCCGGTGGTGCTCAGGGGTTACTCCTGGCTGTCTGCTCAGAAATAGCTCCTGGCAGGCACGGGGGACCATATGGGACACCGGGATTCGAACCAACCACCTTTGGTCCTGGATCGGCTGCTTGCAAGGCAAACACTGCTGTGCTATCTCTCCGGGCCCCAACTTTTCATTCTTGACTCAAAATTTCAGCTGTAAGAGCATGTTTTAAAATACTACCAGGTGGGGCCAGAGAGATAGCGTGGAAGTAAGGCATTTGCCTTTCATGCAGAAGGTCATTGGTTCGAATCCCGGCATCCCATATGGTCCCCCGTGCCTACCAGTAGCGATTTCTGAGTGTAGAGCCAGGAACAACCCCTGAGCACAGCCAGGTGTGACCCAAAAACTAAAACAAACAAACAAAAAAATACTACCAGGCCATGGCAATATTAGAAATGGAATTCAAATATAGCATTAGTGTCCATAATTCTGTTTCCTGTGTTGAAAAGTTTGATTTGCAGAATGTGATAAGAGTATAACACAATGTGAGAGGACCCAGCTAAATCCATGGAAGTCAAAGTGCTCACATTTTCACAATATCAAAGGCATTTTACTCATGGCTAATGAATGTTCACTGCATTATTGTTGCTTGATTCTGGGAAGAGCAGGAAACACGAGAGAGAGAGAGAGAGAGAGAGAGAGAGAGAGAGAGAGAGAGAGAGAGAGAGAGAGAGAGACACCAGAGTAGAATATAAGAAACAAGTCTTTCCCCTAGAATATAAGAAACAAGTCTTTCCCCTAAATGGCTGCTCTTGTTAACCAACAAACAGAAAAGGAGACCCAAACCATCTTTTCGACCTGGTCTCAGCATTGTTTATAGAAATGCCTTTTCTTTTGAGAGTCATGGTCCTTGAAATAAATTTTTAAAAAATAATTAGGAAAATCACTCACTTCACATGATTTCATGTGCATATGTGCTCACAGTATAGCATTAACTGCTACTGAAAATGACTTCTAATTTTTTAAACTAAATTGAAGCAAAAAATGTGCTCCGTCTTTTAGAATGTTTATTCTCTAGGAAGAATTATTATTTTGCCAACCTGACCCTTCTCAGGTCTTTGAAGTTTTCCTTTGGTAGTGGTGTCCTCATTGCTCTCATATCCTGTGTTACCAATAAAAACAAACCTCTGACCTTACCCAAACCTGTCAATAATAAGCACAGGTACATGGAGGCTGTACCAAATCTAGGATTTTTTTAGAGGAATCAATTCTTCATGATCCAAAAATTCTTATCCTTATTGCATTTCACCCCAACAAACCTCAATGGGTTCCACACCTTTGGTATCCTTGCACCTTTTTGTCATCACAGCTCACTGATCAAAGTTCAAATGAATGAAAATCCCTGGGAGGGGGTAATCTTTCTTGCTGAGGAGAGAGTAGTGAAGTGAGGCTGTTTTCATGAAAAACAAACAGGTGATTGTTCGATTCTGTCCTTCCCAATGAAAGTCTCCTCATTTCATGAAATTGTTACTCACATGTTTAGGGGACAGACTGGTGAATGGATTGATCACCCTTGTAAACTTTTCACTTCACTTCTTTCCCTCATTGTGGATTACATGATCCATGCAGGTAATTCATGTTCATGCAACTATGATATTTGTTCATTTCCATCATCACAGGTATCACTTTGTTCTGTGAGCTCTCTCCCTAATGTGGTCAGGACTTTGAGAAGCATCATCTGAGTATTTAACATGTTCCCTGATACATTCCATGGCAAATGAGCTCTGGGCCATTATGATTGCTAATACAACCCAAAGTAACTTGGTGCTCTCTGGGACCAAAGGCCTTTTTGTGGCAGAGTACCTGGTGTGTTTAGACACTCGAATGAATTTGGAGTGACTTTTTCTCAGTGTCACAAAAGTCTTTTTTTTTTTTTGAAGAGAAGGCTCCTGGTAGTAGTTTATCAGCACATTTTCCCAACTCGGAGGGTACCTCAGACTTTATTCCTAACCTGTGAAGGACTAGGACAAAGAGTTTTAGTTATGGAGAAAGGGGACAAAAACCTCTCATTGTCTCCTGGAAAACAGTGGAAGGGGCATGTAAAGATTATAGCGGAGATGTTCTCAACTTCTTGTCAGTGTCATTGGAAAGAATGTGTGAGAGGCCTTGCAGGTCTACTTTGGCAGTACATCCAGCTGGGTTCCCTTTCATGAAGCTGTTAAGGGGGTGAACATGGTGGTTTTGTGATTCTGGAACATGAACAATTCCCTGGTAACACTGTGGCTAATTGGTTCATCAGATAATCATCAATTTTGGTCCTCCCTCTCCCAAAAACTGCCCTCAAGAGTGGACCCCATCGGAAAAAGTGCTCTGCTTTCTAGCATTGAAAGAAGAAACTTTCTTGGAAAAAGTAGCCTTAAATATTATTTTCCTTGAACATACCAACAAAACCTTAAAAAGTCAAACCTGAGGCATAGAGGGTAAGGTGCTTGCATTGCAAGCAGGCAACCTACATTCTGTCTCTGACATCTCTTATAGTCTGCCGAGCATCACCAGGAGTGCCTACTGAGTGCACAGGAGGAGTGACCCCTAAATAGAACCAGGTATGCACCCAGATGCAAAACAAAAAGTTATTTCCCTGGGAGCTGTGTCACTTCCCTGGGAGCTAAATTTGGTGGTTAGTTCTGTTTCTGCCTTCAAGGGTTTAGAGGAGTCTTCTAGAATTCCTGAATTGCTCTCTTAAAGGGAGTACTGACAAGTAAATATGGAAGAAGAGACTCCACAGAAAGGTACACATATTATAAGGAAAGTTGACTTAAGAACAGCTGGATTGAAGTGGTGAGGAGTAGGGAACAGAGAGGGATGGGGGAAATATGACTGCTTCAGGAGGCTCAGTGAGAGAGAGTATCTGGGGTCTTGACCCTGCAGGTGGCAGAGCTCAGTCAACATTTCTTCCGGTTCAGGATGATATCTTCAAGATTGTTAAAGAAAGTGAGAGCAGTTGGAGAGATATTTTGAGCAAAATTTATGAGATTATACTTAATAGGGATACCTAAAGTCCCCCTTTCCAGAACCCAGCTGCAATGCCACCAGAAAGGTGTGACTTACCAGCTGTTCATATGAACAAGACCCACGGGTTTCAGTTGACTCTAATCTCAACATGAGTCAACAATCTGTCCTGAGTGCCAGGAAAAGTGAAAGCAATCTTAGGCCGAATTAATAGAAGAATAATGTTCTAAAACAGAGGAGAGAATAATCCTTCTATTGTGTTTCCTAGTCAAAACAGAGCATAGCTCGAATATTATGTTGAGGTCAAGATAGTCCTATTTAGATAAAATGAGCAGAATGGGTAGATTAGAAGCCTCATGATGTCATGAGCAATTAACTTGGAATATTTTGCCTAGGAGGGAGGATTTATGCATGTTCAGGAATCGTTGGAATTCTTCAGGTGTTTGAAGAGGAATCAAGTTGACTCTGGTGTTTTCAGAAGACAAGCATATGACCAAAGAAAGACTTTCTCAAAAAGCATATGTGTCCCAAAGACAAAGAGAACTTCTTGGAGATTTTCATCCCTTGAAATGTTTCAGCAATGTTGAACAATCCCAAAGAGATATACAAAAAAGGGTATTTGTGGAGTCAGAGGTTTGGTTTAGAATCCTTATTATCTCCTGTACCCTGGAATACACAGATTATTCCATAGAGTGGAAAACAAATTCTTTGGAAAACAAATTCTCCAAACAATTTTTTAAGTACTTCAAAAGCACAAGTCTTTGGTTAGATTCTACTAAGCTAATTCACCTTATTTATCCTTCTTGTTTCCTGGGCATGTATTCTCAGTTTGGGTACCTTCTTTTTTGAGAGATCTCATTCCTTGGTACTGCAAAAAGAGTGGTTCTTCTTGTTAGGCAATGAACATAAAAAGAAAAAATCACTTAACTGAAAAAGGAAGAGACATGTGGGCAAAGAAATGAATTGCTGTTCTCTGACTCTTTGTTTTGTCGTCTCTGAGATGACGTTTTATCGATAGTTATTCCAGCACTGTGGAGAGGAAGCAGGGCTAAAGAGACTCATATGCAACCTCTCTGAGTTCTGTCTCATAAGCTGGTTCTCACTTCCATTGTCACTTTTGTGCCTGCTTCTTCACCTCCTCACTAAAATTGCCTAACTGGGACTGGAAAGAGAGAGAGAGCTTAACAGCTGAGTGTATGTTTAGGAGACCCTGCTTTAGTCACCAGCACTGCATGATCCTTGAGCTTTTCTATGAGCAAACACTGAGCACAGTACAAAGAGTAGCTCCTTAGCACAGATGAGTGAGGCTGAAACAACTTGCTTAACTGGGTCTCTATTTTAGGGGACATTGATTATTTCTTGTAAATGAAATGAATGGAAATTAAATTTTTTCATAACTAAAAGTATTTATAAATAGAAAACTTTACAAATGGTTCAGGACTATATAATTGCTAATTATTTTCATTCTAATATAATGCATTATATTTTATTAATAATAATGTTAATATCATTTACTATGGTAATACCATTTACTTAAATATTAGTCCACTAAGGTGACTTTGTGGGTTATTTTATTTAATCATTCAGTAAACATTTGGTGAACATCCACTGTAAGTCCTGCTCTGGGAATAGAGTAATGAATCAAATATGCATAAAATTCATTAAAGCCTAGGCAACTAACTTGAAAATTCTTAGAATGAAATCCATTTGAAGTCCTTGATAGGGACTTTTTGTACTGATGATCCCTGTGAATACATTTCTTGCTTAGTGCCTCAGCATGTAGAGAACATCAGCCCATATCATTTAATGTTGGATAAAGTGACTATAAAGAATTATCTATTTAAAAAAAAAAAAAAAAAAAAAAAAGAATTATCTATTTATATATCAGATCCTGGATTTGACCCCTGGAAACCCTCCCCCAAGAATTATATACTTTTTGTTTGTTTGTTTTGGGGTCATACCCAGTGGTGCTCAGGGGTTGCTCCTGGCTCTGCACTCAAAAATCAACTCTGGAGAGTTTGGGGATCATATGGGAAACGGAGGATTGAACTCAGGTCAACTTATCCAAGGCAAATGCTCTATCCAAAAGTATGATATATCGCTCTGGACTCAAGAATTATATAATTTTTGACTGAAGTGGTGAGAGAAAGTAATGAAGGAATGAAGGAATGAAAGGAATGAAGGTCAGAACTAAGGAGTTGGGAGATGGTTCTAAGGGCTGGAACATGTGCTTTGTATGGAGAAGGCCCAGATTCAATTCAACATGGCACAGTACCTGAAGCATTCCAGCTGTGCCCCCTGCCTTCTTCAACATGACTTAGTTTCAGAGAAGAATGACAAAGCTTTAGTTGAGGTTGCTCTGTGGTGGCTTAGAATAAGCACTTGGGTTCTTGGCCCCCATCAGTGTTCCCTATTTGGAACTACAGCTTCTTTTTGTTCAAGATACTCCTTGTGCTTGCACGTAGCAGGTTTGTTATTAAGATTAATGGACTTCTAAAATAATATGCTTGACAAATTCTTTCTGGAGGTCTTATCAAGTGAAGGAATAACAGCATGTTTAAACGATTGTCAATTTGAAATACTACAACCCAAATACACATACTTCTGTTTTCCAAACCGCTTATAAAGCATGTACCAGACATAAATAGAAATTAACAGCTAGAAGTTTGATGGAGTATTATTTTTGCTTTGTTTTTCATAGCTTGCCTTATTTAAAATTCTGCTGGCTAAAGCAATAAGCTGCATCTAGATAACCTAGCAGACACTAATCAGAACCAGGAGACTGTCAACCTTGGAGCTCATCCCTGGGACTGTTGTCCTCAAAGATCATTTTATCTGCTGGCCAAATTTCCAGCAAGTCACCTTCAGCAGTTCAGTTGCAGAGGGTATAGGGGAAATCGACTCTGCTTCACAGGTAGCACCTGATTATCACAGCAAATTTTCCAGCTCCCTGCTCCAGTGTTACCTGTTCTCTCCTGCCAGTTTGCCTACCTGTTTAGTTGGGTGTGGAACTAGAAACATCGCTTTTCATAAACTAAATAATAGGATGACAAAGTCTTTCGGAAATATGCTGTTAATTTTATGAGATCCTACTCTGTGATATAGAAGTACTGTTTTTTTGTATTTGGGGACACCCAGCAGTGCTCAAGGTTTACGCCTGGTTCTGTGCTCAGAAATTACTTCTGTCAGGCTAGGGGGACCATATGGGATGTTGAGAATCAAACCCAGGTCAGTTGCATACAAGACAAACACTCTATCTGTTGTGCTATTACTCTGGCCCCTGTAAAAGTAACTCTTCCTCCCTTTCCCTTCCCTTCCCCCTCGCCCCCAAAATGATTCTTCAATCTGGTTCTCCCTGAGTGGAGATTAATGCTCAAGGGACAATCAAAAGCACTCACTCCTTCCATACCTTATACGCTCTCTCCCTCCCCCCATCAACTTTATTTCTTCCTAGTCAGTTACAATAAATGTTCTGTTGTTCTTTTAAAATATGAGTATTCCTTGAGTTACTGAACCCTTTTAAATACATTTGGATTTTTAACAAAATGGAAAATGTTCAGAAACAGGTTAAGATTCATTTGACAGGGGCCGGAGAGATAGCATGGAGGTAAGGCATTTGCCTTGTGTGCAGAAGGTCGGTGGTTTGAATCCCGGCATCCCATATGGTCCCCTGAGCCTGCCAGGAGCAATTTCTGAGCAAGAGTGACCCCTGAGCGCTGCCGGGTGTGACCCAAAAACAAAAACAAAAACAAAAGATTCATTTGACATTTTAGTGGAGAAAATACTGTCATTGGTAATTTACACATATCAAATCAAAAAGTTATTTTCTATTTAGACAGAGTAGTGAAAAGTCTAGAAACTGTGTTGTAAGACATACATATATATGTATGTATACACATATATATCAAATATTTTACCTAAAGAATTAAAGTTGGTGGCTACCTTAAGTATATATATATATATATCTGTATAAATGCAGATATTTTACTTTTCAGACATAGTTATTTGCAATACTATTAATGATAAGGTTTTATACACATAATAGTTTCAAGACCACACCCTCCACCAGAGCACACATTTGAAGGATTTAATTATGGAAGAATTAGACTAATGATGTTGAGCTCCAAGATCAGTATTAGAAATCATAGAGGTCAGACCCTAGCTTAACAGAGAGGAAGTTTTCAATAATTAGAACAATCAAAACATGAAACCTACTGTCTGAGAAGGTGTGGTATCTAGTACAGCAGGGTTGGATATTGGCCACAATACAAGAGTTTTCTTTGAGAAATTTGGGATAAGTGTCCTCAATGTTCCCTTTGATTTTTAAAATAGTTGGAAATATTTTCTGATGGAGATTTGATAAATGTTGGTTTTCAAAGATTAGGGGAGAACTTAAATCTGATTTATTATTTTATATTTAATTTTTATTAATGAATTTTATATTTGATTGCTACATTTAACAATAAATTATATTTGTATTTATTAATTTAATATTCATTTTATATTCATTTTTATGTCCAGATTATCTAGCACTATGTTTGATACAAATTATTTCCTTAATAAGATATGATTAGATTAATAACTTAGATTAATATTAGATTAATAACTCCTTTTGTTCATGGAGGCCCTGGATTCTAATTTATTTAATCACAGCTTTATCATCATTTAGAAACAAAAATAACAGTGATGATCAGAAACACAATCAAATATTGTATTGACCAAGCTCCTCATTAATCAGTTGTATGTCTTTTTCTTATATAAAGTATAAAAATATTTTTAGAAACTAAATTAAGATTTGTTGACTTCTTTCTCCTTTGAGTGCAGAATCACTTTGTAAACTTTCTAGCTTTGTAAAGCCACAGTTATTAATTCTGAAAAGTTTTCTACTTTTATTTATTTCCTATAAATATATTCTTTGGAGCAGAGGTAAATCTGAACTAATTTTTCCCTAGTACTTACTCTCTTCCATGTTTATGAATTATATGAATTAAACCAAAAAGTCTCTGTCACATTGACTGTATTTTACTTCTAGTCGAGCAAATAATGTTTAGCTCTTTTGGGAGGGAAATTGGTGGCCACACCCAAGTGTGCTCAGGGCTTTCACCTAGGATGCTCAGAAAACCATAAATGCTTTCAGGGATCAAGCTGGGTCAGCTGCATGCAAAGCAAATACCTTACCCACTGTACTATCTCTCCAGCCCAATGTGTTGTGCTTAAGTCATATATTAGTTCATATTTCTACAAGTCTCTACTTCTAATCTCACTTTCTTTTCTCATCCTTAATTCATCTCTTATCAGGACTCCCAAGACTCTGGGAAATGGACTTCTCTTTTTATGCAGCTGTCTTATCTTTTGCCTGACAAATTCCAACTATCATGGCCTCCTTTAGAATTGATCCCACGGGACTCTAAGATCTCCTGAATTCTAAGCCATAGCTTAGAAATGTGCCGACACTAAGTGGCACTCAGTCAGAGAGAGTCTTTATTTCATACACACACACACACACACACACACACACACACACACACACAATATTTATATTAAATATGTGTTCTACATTTTTTCTTTTTTATGTGAAAGTTCTGTAAAAGTTATATTTAATTATTTTATTTAAACACTGTAGTTACAAGGTGGTTCATAAATTAATTCTGTGCTAAGCAGTAAACATGCCATTTCAAATTGTAAGTTTTGGAGTGTCAGTAATGAGAGGATGGAAAAATCAAATTTTAAGAGTTTAGTATGAAGACTTCAATATAATTCTTCTTTCTTTTTTGGGGGGGTGGGTTGGGGTCACATCCAGCAGCGCTCAGGGGTTACTCCTGGCTCTACGCTCAGAAATCGCTCCTGGGAGGCTCAGGGGACCATATGGGATGCTGGGATTTGAATCACCGACTTTCTGCATGCAAGGCAAACCCCTTACCCCCATGCTATCTCTCTGGCCCCTGTTCTTTCTTTCTTTGTTTTTCTTCTTTGGTTTGGGGGCCATGCCCAGAAGTGCTCAGAGCTTACTCCTGAGTCTGTGCTCAGAAATCACTCAGACTGGAGCTCAGTAGAAAAAGGTACTTGAGATTCATCTTCTGTAGGAAAACTTTTCACACCTGTTTTTAAAATCTCCAGCAAGTGAAGGACAAAGTGGCCTTATGCTGCCTAGTTCTATACTAATAGCAAATATTTGCCTGTGGCTTAGGGAAAATTGGGAGGCTCCTTTGAAGTTTGTTTGTTAACCAGGATCTCCCCACTAGGATAACAGTGTTTAAAGTTTGATATATATTTTAAACCTTAATCAGGATATTTTTTTGTTCTAATTAAGTCTCTGAAATATAAAGTTGAAAGCACATTCTAGTGTAAGTTTACATTATGGAAATTCCCCCAATAGGCACATACATGTCCAACAAGCAAGTTAGTTTTAGAGTCAAAATAATTGCTTGCTGTGGTTTTGCTATGGCACTCAGTCAGAGAGTCTTTATTTCATACACACACAATATTTATATTAAATATATGTGTTCTACATTTTTTATTTTTTATGTGAGAGCTCTGTAAAATTATATTTACACTGGAGTTACAAGATGGCTCATAAACAGATTGATTTTCACAATTACAAAATGTTTTGTAATGTCCACTATCCTTCACCAGTACACATTTCTCACTACCAATGTCCCCAGTTTTCCTCTCACCCTCCCCTCTTCCTCCTTCCCTGATTGCCTCAGGGAAGACATCTTGCTCTATATTTTTATAAGGAATATTAAAGGGCAAAATAGAGGGAAGTAAAACTGTTTTATGAATTTTTTTGTTTTGTTTTGTTTTTTGGGTCACACTCGGTGATGCTAAGGGGTTACTTCTGGCTATGCACTCAGAAATAGCTCTTGGCTTGGGGGACCATATGGGATGCCGGAGAATCAAACCGAGGTCCTTCTTAGGTCAGCCCTGTGCAAAGCAAATTCCCTACCACTGCACCAGACAGGTCAGATAGTATAGGGTTTAGGACACAGACTAACCTAGTTCAATCCCTGGCACACATTGCTCCCAAGTGTTGACAGTGTGGCTCTGAGACCTTCCAGCACCACCAGTTTGGCCCTGGTGGTCCCTGACCACTAGCCCTGCACTAGCTCTACCACTGAACTGATGGCCTGGGTGGTTGAATATCCCCTGAGCACTGCTTGGGAACATCACGATCCACCCACAAACTGGCATTGGCCAAAATGGATAGTTTTACTGTCATTTGGTCTTACTCAGATTCAGAATTTCTCTTGCTCCAAAGAGGCACCATGTTTTTATGTTTTTATTTGATTATAAACACAGGTAAATCTACATAAAATAATTAGTTTTAGCCCAGGTATTTATATTTACCTTTTCTCTGTAAGAAACTTGTAGAACCAAAAATTACTCTTTTAGAGGTTTTTTGCTTGAAAGGCCATCTGCTATTCTACTTCGCAAAAATTCACAGCACTATACAGCTTCTTAGTCACCAGTACTTTCATAGTCGCTCACTCTGAATAACTACTCCAGACCTTTGCATTCTCTATTTAAGTACCTTGCTATTATAAAGTTAAGTGACTGAGACCTAAACTATAAATAGCTTTGTTCTGATCATGTGGAATAATAACAGGGCCGAAGTAATATCCTAGGAACTTTTTCAGGTTTAATTTGCTCATGGAAAAAATATCTAATAGAATTTTTTACCTTTTTACTTTTTTTTTTTTTTTTTTGGTTTTTGGGTCACACCCAGTGATGCTCAGGGGTTACTCCTGGCTATGCACTCAGAAATTGCTCCTGGCTTGGGGGACCATATGACACACCAGAATATCAAACCACAGTCCATCCTCGGTCAGCCTCAGGCTGCTGCGCCACCACTCTGGCCCCTGAATTTCTACCTTTTAAGCACAAAGGAGAGATAGGTTAGGGAAGAAATAAGAAAGGAAAAAATAATCACATTGAAGTCTTTGTGCTAAGCTCCTAAAATCTGTCTCATTCTTGACACATCAAAACTTGCCATTTGAAATGGTATGTCTACTTGTGATCAGCACAGATTAACTGCCCCATAAACTGGATTGTACCATAAAACGTAAGAAAACTTGGGATAGGATAGTGACACATTATTTTAGGGGTTGACTACAGACTTCTCAAGACTGATCTCAGAAAGGAGAAACAGATACTGTGAGCTTTGTGATTAGTCAACATAATGTTGGCACATTTCTAAACCAGAGCTTAGAACTCAGGGGAACCCAGAGTCCAATAGTCTCAGTTCATTAAGGAAAGTATGATCATTGCCTAAGGATGCCATGGTATTTGGAATTTGTCAGCTGAACACTGAAGAAGAGGGAGTATGCTATGTAGCTGTAGCAAGGCTTTATTATGTATGGGAGCTGTACATTTATGAGCTAAGACTCCAGAAAAGTGAGAGGTGAAAATCAGAATGAATATCTGAATAAATAGTAATATTTTCTTAAGTCTGGGGATAATTCATCTTCCTACTCTCTAAATAAAAAGATCTCATAACTCACAGGCACAGACCTCAAACGACCTTAGAAGGTCAAATTAATCCTTGAATAAAGATTACCCTGGATTCACCCTAGCAAAAAATGTAAAACAATCCTCAAAAAGATTTAATTAACCCCAAGTCAATTAACTGCATGTCAGAACAGAGTCTAATCCTTCTTAGAGAAATGCATCAAGTTCTAGCAACCCACAGTATAAAGTTCACAATGTCTAATGTTCAATAAGTTGTGAAACTATAACCCCTAACCAGAAAATAAATCAATTTATGGAAACTTGACTCTAAATGACATAGCTGGTAGAATGCACAGATTAGGGAATTCAATGAACCATTGAAAATATATTAATATTTTAATAAAATATAGGAATAAACAGTATATATAATAAAAATAAACCCAGTGAGATTTAGATTTCTAAAGATAGAAAAAGCAATAGCTGAAATAAAAATATATAATGAAGAATAGATGGTGAACTTGAAAGTATGACAATAGAAACTAATAGAATAGAGAAAAGAAAGTTGGATATAAAGAGTATCAGTGAATTGTGAGATGCTGAAGTGGTCTAATATTCATGTAATTGGAATCTAAATGAAGAAGTGAAGTGGGGAATATTATTTAAAGAAAAACAAGTTCCCTTGAAATTTGATAGAAAGTATCCATAAATGGTAAATCTGTGAATCTCAATATGCCATTATTTTAAAATATAAAGAAATACCAAAACAGTTACAAAATCATCAAAGTGAATTACCAGTTTAGTCACATCCCTGTCCTTAATTCTTAGGTTTTGTTCTGATCTCAAGTCTATATGTATTATATGTGATTATTTTGTCTACCCTGCCCCTCCCACTGCCTCCACAATGACTTTAGCTTTTCTCTTAACTTTCCTTCTGAGAAAAACTTTGATCATTTCACCTCCCCTAACGGAAAGCTCAGATCTTGACTCATTCGACACCCAGAATTATCTGTGATATTGTAACACTGATCTGGGCCCAATGAGTGGGATTCAAAGACTAGTTCTGCTAGTTATTAACTATATTACCTGGGACAAGTTAATCAACATCTTATAACTTCAGGATCTTAACAATTGTAATAAATAATGCCACACCATAGGTTTTCAGTATGAATGCAATGAGAAGAATAAAACAAAAGCAATTTGTAATATGTTATTGAATATGAGTATGCTCCTTTTGCAACTGATATTAATTTATGAGTCAATCATTGACTTTATTCCAGCAAAATGATCCAGTACACTTATGGAGGTTACAGTCTAGAAAGGAATATAAGCAAAAAAGTAAATACAGTAAATTCTAAGTTCCAAGAAAATAACAGGTGCTTTCAGTCACCTATATACAAAATATCTCTTCTAGGTTTTCAGTGGAGAGGGCTGGTGAAGAAAGCTTTCTAAATAAAGACACCTGGATGACAGGGATGAGATGGCCAAGGAAGATGGCAGGGTGGTGGCCAGGGCAGTGAGGTGGGAAAACGGTTCCAGGCAGAAGGAATAACATGATCAGGAGAGTAAGTAAGAGCCTGGCACTTTCTAGGAAAAAAAAAGGTGAGCAACTGGAGAGCAGAACTGAGTGCAGAGAGGAGGGAGGATAGGGTGAGACTCGGAGGGCAGTGCAGGGGAAACACAGGCACCAGCTGTGGAATTTCCACTGTAGCTCATGCAGACATAATCAAGAGTCAAGCATGATGATAGGAAATAGTGAGCAATATTGAGACATTACCCTGGGACACAAACAAGCAAGCAGCATCTGAGGTACCTGTCTCACTACAGGGACTTGGTCCCAAAGAAAGGAGATTAACAAATGTGGGATGAATCCCTAGTAAAAGGTTATATTGCTATCAATGGTATTCACAGAAAGCCATGGGTTTTTGTTTTTGGTTCTTTGATTGTTTGTTTGTTTTTATTTTTTTTATGAGTCACACCTGGCAGTGCTCAGGGGCTACGCCTGGTTCTGCTCTCAGAAGTTGCTCCTGGCTGGCTCGGGGGACCATGTGGGATGCAGGGATTCGAACCAGCGTCCATTCTGTATTGGCTGCATACAAGGCAAACACCCTACCACTGTGCCATCTCTTCAGCTCCGAGAGCCATGGATTTTTAAAGCTTTTTTGGGGGGAGGATCCACACCCTGGTGATGCTCAGAGGTTACTCCTGGCTATGCACTCCTGGCTTGGGGGACCATACGGAATGCCTGGGACTAAACTCAGGTCTGTCCCGGATCAGCCTTGTGCAAGGCAAACACCCCACTACTCTGCCATCGCTTTGGCCACTTTTAAGGCATTTCTACATCTTCATTCATCCTTGTAAACCTTATAGAAGCAAATAATATTACTTCCTATTATAATACAGTTTCATCTAATAAAATAAAGACAGCATGGTTAGTACCATTATTCTTGTGGCCAATGGAATTACTACTAGGAAAACAGAAGTGAGCTACTTCATTATTATTTACTCGTTAGCCCAGGAATGGAAACTTGTTCACATAATAGAAAGAGGAGATAGAGGGAAGGGTCACTGGATTGTGCTTTAGGAACTGGATTCAAGTCTTAGCATGGTTGCAAAACCATTGGCTGATCTTTGGCAAGTCACTTTAAGCACTCTGTACCTAAGTTTCCCCTAACTGCAATTAAGTTGCTAATAACAATCTGACTCTCCAGTTCTTTCACTCCAAGTGCTGAGGGCAGTGGAAAAATTTGTATTCGAGTATTGGAGAATTTTAAAACTTTATTTTTATCCCCAATCTTAATGTTGTTGCTGTCTCATTTCTTCTTCCTGCTATACAGTTTTCTTCCTCACCTGCAGATATTTAAGAAGCTGATTTTCCTTCACTTGAAAATGTAAATATATAAAAAAAAGAAAATGTAAATATGCCTTCGAAAACATGCAAAGAGGCTTTTGTGTACTTACAAACGGGGATTATATCATATAAGTAAGTGCACTGTCTTCCTCAGTTTATTCTGTGGAGGGCTTCATGGGACTATATTGCCCTATCTCAGAGGACTAGTCAGAAGAGTCTCACTCTTTAGATGGGGCTTATCTGATGAAACAGCAGCCTAATGCCAGTGGTAATCGGGGAGATTTTGGTGCTGCCCACAAAGCAGAAACATTTCTCGAGACGAGTAGTTGCTCAACTTAAAGTGGCCAAGCCAAGGACAAATGTTCTAAAATTAAACTGGCCACCTGCTGGCCCACGGATGCCCACCTGTTAGTGACACTCTGATCTCCTGTCCAGCCGCTCTCTCCTTGAAACCTGAGCTCCTGCTCACCACAACTCTTCAAAAGCCTGATTCAGTATTGGAAAAATAGTTCAGGGTTTATGAAAGTGCTGCCTTGCACCTGTCTAATCTCCCCAGCATCGCCAGGAGTGATCCCTGAGCACAGAGCACAGAGTAAATTCTGAGCACCACTGATTGTGGCCCCTGCCCTCCCAAAGCTGAAACATCCTGCTTCAAAGATGATTTGCCCACAAAAGCAGATATTCTGCTTTAAGAACATATGGGGGGGGCAATATCTCAGTATCTCATCAGGTAGGGCTTTGCCCTGCATGCAGCAGACCTGAGTTCGATCCCTGTCATTCTGTGGGGTCTGCTGAGCACCACCAGGAGTGATTTCTGCACAAATGAGGCTGGGTTGAGCTTTTCAGCTGAAATACCTAAAACTTCAACAGTGCCAGCCACTGGCTTCAAAAGCAGGTGGCTGGACAGTACAGATGGTGGAGCATATGTGCACCCCTCTGAGATTTAGGAACTCACATCTGAAGGTTCTCTGTTTAGAAGTTTAGAGCACATGTGATAAACAGCATGACCTAAGTAGCTCCTCTCTTTCTATGTTCAGGCCTTAGACATACCTTGTGCCGTGGCAGAAGCAGGAAGTGTCAGTGGTGGTATAGTACAGCCAAATTACCCAGAAGCTTTTGTAAACCAGGAGTAAACAAATGAAAGCTTCCTAGTACAATCACTCTTATTGCACAGTCCACAGTAATATGGCTGTCATTCTTTTTGGTGTTTATTTTATTTTGGGAGGACACACCCAGCAATGCTCACAGCTTACACCTGGCTCTTTGCTCAGGAATTACTCCTGATGGTGCTCAGGGGACCCTATAGGATGCTGGGAATAGAACCCAGGTTGGTCATGTGCCAAGCAAGAGCCCTACCTGCTGTGTTCTCACTCCTGGTTCCCGGAGGATCTTCCAAGCAGTGCTCAGAATGGCTCTTCACAACTACATGCAGCCAATGGGGCCTGTGAGGTAACGTAAAGGCCTGAAGAGGAAGTTGCTACTTGGACCTTGTGGTCCCAGGCCACCACAGGTGCAGTGCTCTGGAGCCTCCAGACTGCACTTCATGATACATGAAGAACAGGCCATGTGGTGTCAGAGATTGAACCAAGCTCAGCAACATATTTTAGTTGGGGCCATATTCACCAGTACTTGGTGGGTGCTTCCAGCTTGATGATTCTCAGGGCACTATGTGGTACAAGGCTTGGACCCAGGCATCCTACGTGCATAATTTGTATTCAGGGGCCTGGGTGATAATAAAGCAGGGGTGGCACTTATTTTGCATTCGGCAGACCCAGGTTCGATTTCTGGCATTCTATAATGTCCCCTGAGCAACACCAGGAGTGATTTCTGAGTGTAGAGCCAGTAGTAACTTCTGAGTGCTATCGGGTGTTGTCCAAAAAACAACAAAAATATTTGTGTTCAACCTATTGAGTCTGATCCTAGAGCTGCTATTATATGTATATGCATATATAGTCATATGTATATTTCATGTGTTCTATACAGAATAAGGGTTAAGTACCATTATTTTCACATAGAAATTAGTTTTGACTTCTTTATTAGAATAAATTTGGTGGAAAGTTCTAAAAATTTCTCTCAAAATGTTTTGTGCTTTTAAGTGACTTTCTCCTCCCTCTTTCCCTTCCCTTTGTCATCCTTGTTGCTTTACATTGCCATTATGTTGTCATTACACATATTGGATGTAGCACAGGCTTGGCCAAGGTGCTTAGCTATGGTGCACCCAAACAGCTACAGATACCACATCAGCTACAGAGCTTGCACTCAGCCATGGCACCCATATTCAACCATGACACCCACTCAACGTTCCCACACTTAGCCATGTGCTCATACTGCTGCCTTTACTGTGCTGCTTGCACACATATTCCCTGAGCTCACACTTATTTGTGGTGCTCACGGACTCTTTTGATTGCGGTGTTCACAGGATTCACTCTGGAATTTATACAGGAGTTCATTGGGATTTTCCTGACTGTGGTGCTGGCATGTCTTAGTGATGCTCATTGAGGGTTGCACCCCTTTATTGCAATACTCACACACTTTGTTGCAGTGTGGTTCTATTTGTTTTGGAGTCATATCTAACAGTATCAGGAATTGTTTTGATTTTGCTCAGGAGTTGCACATGATAGTGTTCAGGAAGCTCTATGTGGTGCCAGGGATCTAACCTGGATTGGCAACATGCCAAGCAATTACCCTACCCACTGTACTATATTTCTTGCTCCTGAAATGTGGTATAAGTTACCTGCAGCCCCAGCAGAACAGAGACCAGGGGCCTCCCAGGCTAGAGTCACAATGAGCTCTGACCTTACATCTGAGAGAATGGTCACACGAAAAAGATGGAAACAAAGGTTGATGAGGAAATGGAAAGAGGAACTCTGTGCACTGTTGTAGGATAGTAAACAGGGATAGCCTCTATGGGAAATAGGATGAAGAATTTTGAAGAAAAAAAATCAATGACTTTACTATCCAGATACCAAATGCTTTAACTATAAAACGTGGAATTTAGAAACATATGGATTTCTTTTGAAAGTCAGATTACAAAGTCTAGTGATGAGTATATGTCTTGCTATAATTTTTTTGTTTGGCCACAACTCTTGGTGCTTGAAGAGGCTGCTCCTGGTGGTGCTCTGGGGATCATGTGGTGCTGGGGATCAAACTCAGGGCTCCCACAGGCAAAGCTTGCATTCTAGCTTCTTGTTCTATTTCCTTGGTCCCATGTTTGAGATAGTGGCAATGACTGACATCTTCTATAAGCAGATTAATAATCTCCATTAGAGATCAAGTATTGGGTACTGGTGCTGGTTTGTTGTCTGCATTCACAATGGCAGAAAATACTACATTTTAGTAAAAATAAAGATGCTGGTTTTATTTTCTCATTCAGGCTTGCAGATTCATAGAATTCCATTACCCAATCTTAGGTGGAGATCCCCCAGTAAGAGTGGGGGTTAGAATCTATTGGTAAGAACACTAGAGTAAAGAAGAGTCAAATATGCCTAGTGAGCTGTGTGAGGAGTCATAGATGATTTCAGTAGGAAGGCTAAACAGCCACATCTGTGCTCCAGCATGATGACTAGGCAGACACTGGCTCAATAGTCAGTAGTCCTGGAGCACAGGTTTGAGTAAAGTGAGTTGGGAATGCAAGAAAAGGCCCCACTGTGGTGGAAAGCAAAATATGCTGATGGGATTTTAAATGTATTATTTTCATTTGTCAGTGGAGATGTAAAATCTGGTTGGTCTCTTAAGTGGGAGGCCAAGAGACCTACCAAGATTATGAGAGAAATTGAAAATGTATACCCAGTGGATTCCCAGTTGATACATTTTACTGAACAGAACACAGAAAAGGACCCAAGTGGAACTGCCTTTGACAAAGATACACCTTTGTGTATTCTCTGCTCATAAATGGAGAATAGTTTAAATAAAAAGTCCATAAACAGGTACCTCTCTTCCATCTTTATGTGGCTATCAATAAGAAATTCACTTTAGGGCCTGGAGAGATAGCACAGCAGGTTTGCCTTGCAAGCAGCCGATCCAGGACCTAAGGTGGTTGGTTCGAATCCCAGTGTCCCATATGGTTCTCTGTGCCTGCCAGGAGCTATTTCTGAGCAGACAGCCTACCGCCAGGTGTGGCCCAAAAACCAAAAAAAAAAAAAAAAAAAAAAAAAGAAATTCACTTTAAAAATTGACCAGACAAAGTTAAAATTCTTTCAAAGTGGAAAAAAAAATGACATGCTAATGTCAATCAAAATAAAACTTAGTGACTATATTATTCTCAGATCAAATACATTTCAAAGAAACAGATATTACCATGGAAAAAGATACTGGTAAAGGAACCAATGGGGTAAAGAAATCCTGAATTTTTATAAGACTAATAATAGGTCTTCAAAATAGATGAAGCAAATCCTGGAACATATATATATATATATATATATATATATATATATATATATATATATATAACCTCATAATAATATAAGATTACATACGTGATATATACACCATATCTATTTATAAGACTTATAAAAATATAAGGATAAGTCTTCCAGGACAATGTGTAGAGGCATTCGCAGCATTTGACATGCTGTAGTAGGCTCCTTAATGCAGCCACCAACAAATATGGCTGTCTTAAGTCCATTGAAACAAACTTGTTCACCTTTATGCCAAAAAGTCACCAAAACCCTCATGTGATATTTGCCTGGCTGATTTTAAGTAGTTTTCCCTGAGAGACTAATGTCCTTAAAAGAATATCTAAAACAGACAAAAATATGTGTCAGACCAAGGGGAGAGTAAATGATCATGCAAGGAGTCTATAGTTAATCCCATGACAGTATACTTCAGGGGTGGAGAAACCCTGAATCTCCTAGGCCAAGGGAATTCCCTTTATAATATCCCCAATAATTACTGTGCCTATGCAGGGAGAAAAAGAAAAAAAGCACAAAATAATCATTTATTGATTGATCGATTTTTATTGATGTCTTTATTTTGGTGTAGATATTGAAGTTGATGTCTCCAATTTTATTTTATTTTATTTTATCTTTCTCTTTCTTTTTGTACTCTGGCATGGTTTGATTTCAGAACCGAGACTATTGTGTGGTGCTTGTCTTTATTGCTGTAGTGCTCACTGGATATTTAATTTGATATTTCTTTCTGTATTGATGTGGTGTTTCAATTACCTTTTTCATGTCCTCACTCAAACTGAGGTTGAAAGCCTCTAGAAGGACTCATCATTTTCAGCGTATTTGATTTTATTTATTTTATTTTATTTATTTATTTTTTCTTATTTTTTACTTCATTCTATTGCTTTTCTTTCCTTCAAACAAAACCACATAACTCGAATTATTGAGCTCCGCCTCTCAAATAGAGGGGGAAACAAGGGAGGGTACCGGGACCAAACAGATATATGATCACTAATAGTAAGCTAGACAAAGAGGGGACCACCTACTCTAGCAGCCCGGGGGGTGATGGTGGGGGATATGGTTGCAGGAAGGGAACGGGGATGGGAGGAGGACAAATTTGGTGATGGGTATTTCCCTGACTCAATGTTAATATGTACTTAAAATACTACTGTGAAAGATATGTAAGCCAATATGATCAAAATAAAAATTAAAAAAAATATGTGCCAGGTGCCAGCAGGGACTGTAGTGAGTCTAGGTGAACTGAGTGGAGCCATGACAGGATCAGCTATGCTTTCCTTATTGAGGAGCCAAACATCATTGTCAAAGTGTGAAAGCATCGGCAGAGTCAAAAATCAAAGGGAAAAGTGAGCAGTTTTGAATATCAAAAATAAATAAATAAAGGTTATAGTTGTAGTCAGAAATGTCAACACTTTTCTCTCTGCAATTAAAGGAACAAGTAGAGGAAATCAATATTTGAATAACAGTGTCAGTAAACTTGACCTAATTAACATTTATGTATCATTTGACCAACGGTAGATTACACAGTGTACCTCAAAGAAACATTTATCAAGATAGACCATATACTAGATCATTAAAACACTAATAATCAAGTAAAATTATGCAAATCATAAAAGCATGTTCTTTTCCTTCAAAGGAATTAAGTTAGAAATTAATCACAAGAAACTATCTGGGACATATATGGTAATTTAATAACACAGCCAAGAGCCCATGGGTCATAGGAAACATCAGAGGGAAACTAGGAAACATGTTCAATTGAATCAAAGCAAAAAACATCAAAATACTTGGGATTCCACTTAAAGTAGTACTTCATACTACTATAGTACTAAGTAGTACTCCTGAACCCATCCTTTATAGATCCCTGCTGGCCCTGGTGGGTGAGCCCTGCCATGACTGGCCGTGGCTCCTCAGTATTTTCTAGTGTAGCCCTATAAAAGAGAACTATAAAGTACTTTGGGGGTGAAAAAAATCATCCCAAATCAATGATATGTAGTTCAATTAAAAAAAAAAAAACTAGTAAAAGAAAGAAAAACTAAACCCAAAGAAGAAAGTATAAAAAAAGACTAAAGAAATCAATAGAATAGGAAAAAACATTATTTGAACCCCAAAGCTTCTTTATTGGCAAATAAAGAAACTAGAAAAACAGTAAAGAAATGAGATCATGGACTAGATTTGTATGTATTTGGATGTTGGTCCACATCTACCTGCCTGGTCTTTTATTTTATTTTTAAAGAATATAAAGGATCACAATACAAAAATCCCTTCCTTACACCTATATTCATTGCAGCACTATTTACCATAGCAAGACTCTGGAAACAACCAAGATGCCCTTCAACAGACGAATGGCTAAAGAAACTGTGGTACATATACACAATGGAATATTATGCAGCTGTCAGGAGGGATGAAGTCATGAAATTTTCCTATACATGGATGTACACAGAATCTATTATGCTGAGTGAAATAAGTCAGAGAGAGAGAGAGAAAAACGCAGAATGGTCTCACTCATCTATGGGTTTTAAGAAAAATGAAAGACATTTTTGCAATAATAAATTTCAGACACAAAAGAGAAAAGAGCTGGAAGTTCCAGCTCACCTCAGGAAGCTCACCACAAAGAGTGATGAGTTTAGTTAGAGAACTAACTACATTTTGAACTGTCCTAATATTGAGAATGTATGAGGGAAATGTAGAGCCTGTTTAGGGTACAGGCGGGGGTTGGGTGGGGAGGAGGGAGATTTGGGACTTGGGTGATGGGAATGTTGCACTGGTGATGGGTGGTGTTCCTTTTATGACTGAAACCCAAACACAATCATGTATGTAATCAAGGTGTTTAAATAAAAAAAAAAAAAGAATATAAAGGATCCTGCGTACTACCGAAGCAAAGGAATCCATACAACCATTTTGAAATTACGGATTTTTTTAACACGGGTTCTTTTACATGTGTTTATGTTCAAATATTTCTCATCAAGAGACTAGGACTTGTGCTAAATACACTTGCTTTTCCCATTCTTCCGAACTGTCTCCCCTACTTGGCATCCCTTTTTTAAACTGCTGTTTGGAGAAATAATTAGTTTCTGTCTTCATGCCATGTCTTTATAAAATGCTACTATATGTCAGAGAAGTAGGACATGCTGCAGATAAAATTGCTGCCCAAACAAGATCCTGGCCCCTAAGTGGAGTCTAATGGGAGATACAAAGTAGTAAGTAGACCAGGAGAAGGTGCTCATATAAAAGTGCTGTTGTGGGCATGACACTTGTCGCTGGAGTTCTTGGAACAGAAAAATCAGTTGGGTCTGAAAAAAATCTTTAAGATAATAATTTAAAAGAGGGCCAGAGTGATAGTACAGTGGTAGGGTTTTTGCCTTGCACGTGGCCAACTCAGGACTAACCTGGGTTCGGTTCCCAGCACCCCCTATGGTCCCCCTGAGCCTGCCAGGAGCAATTTCTGTGCACAGAGCCAGGAGTAACCTCTGAGCACCACTGGGTGTGGCTCAAAACTCCCAAGAAAGATATTAAAAATAAATTATCATTATTTAACAACTAAGTGTTTTGAATTATTATGATTCAACTATGAAGCATTGTAATTTTTAGGTAGGGAGCAATATGCTAAGTGAGAGTTCAATATTGAAGGAGTACTTTGTTTATGAAGTAGTTAATATTTATTGTACTTTAGTCAATGAGACTGAAACTCAAATTTTTATCTCGGTTAGAATAGAAACAAGACATGATTATCAATTTTCTGTATTATTGAGGACTTTTCCTAAGTAATTGGAAAAGAAAGCACATGAGGGGATGGTGCTAACTTGTTTAGAACTTTTTAAAGATCTCTTTGTTGTACTAGAGGGCATAATGGCAGAATGCAAAGCCAAGAATCCAGCTCCTTAGGCAAAGTTTGAGGGATTTCAGGCTTAGAGAAATGAGGTAAGACCAAATAAATGTGAAGATTCCAAAGATTGGGTAGGATAAGGCCCATGATTCATTCAGAGTCTCAGCTATGTTTAAAAAATATGCATTTCCTTTGACCCATTGATTTTGCATTTGGAAATGTCTTTTTTAGGATATTAGTATAAGCTTCTCTACTTTAACTACAAAGTGGTTCATTGTCATTGGTTATATTAAAAAGCTGGAAACCATGTAGATCTTAACACTAGTATCTGGCTCTGTGCACCTTCATCTCCCACATGGAAATGGATTTGAAAATTGTGTAGCAGTATTTCTCAAACTTTATCTTGCACCAGAATCTCCTGGAAGACTTGTTGAGGCATATTGCAGGGCTCCACCGCCAGAGTTTCTGATTCAGTGTGTGGAACAGCACCCAAGAATTTGCCTTTCTCCCAAGTTCCCAGGTGGATACTGATGCTATTAGTCTGGGAGCCATTCCTAGAGACCAGAGATGAAGAGTTATTTGAAGTGAACTGAAAAAAATATTCACTCTTTGTATGACTGAATTGGAGCACTCTATTTACATTGTATTTCATCTATGTGCAGATGGAAATTCAGGTAGGGAAACACTGAGCTGACGCCTCTGATCATCTTCAGGATCAGGATGAGTCCTATTGTACATTCTCTGTGTTTCATGTACTGTGAAGGTCAGAATTTTTTTGCATACACAGACATCATGAGCTATCTGCATATTTCATGGTCTTGGCCAATACCTTCAGGAAGCTGAATACACCAAAGTCGGCTTGATCCCGGTCACCCTCTGGCTTTTTCTATCCATCTTGTTTCTCCATCTATCCTGTCCATTGAGAAGTATTCACAGAAGCGTCCTGTTCTGGATGGGCCATCTGAAAAGGCTGGTGGAACATGGGGAGTGCTTATGCCTTTTCTTCATCTGCCAATTGCCATGCTGGCTTCTTCTGGGGCATTTGGAGAAATAACTGAGTAGGACCCAAAGGGCGACCTGCCAGGAGTCTAAAGCATCTGGATGGGCAAACTCTTTGTTTTCTGAGACTGGTGCTATCCATTTCCCAGGATATCAGATTAAGGCGTCTCCTTTCTGGAAAAAAAAAGGGGGAAAAAGATTTCATGGTTTAAATTCCCGTTCACTTTTGTGTCTGTGGCTCTCTGCTGTCTCCTCTCCAGCATGCAGCCTCAGGGGTCACCATGTCCCTTCCCCACTGATAGCAGCCTGCCAAGTCTGGTGTCATGCTCAGCCAGCACAGAGCTGCCATTCAGTTCCTGGGACTGAGCTCGGAAGCCTGGGAGCCATTAAGTCCCTGCAAACCTTGACAGATCTTCTTCGAGCTGGGCCTGGGCTAAACAACTGGGAGGGAGGAGGGACGAGCTAGAGCAAATGTCAAGGGTGAGTACAGGACGCAAACAGAGAAAGCAAACAGTTACCACCCATGTACAGGAAAAGGAGGGCTGGGCCACCACAACAGAGGCCTTTCAGTGGCATCACATAGGGCTAAAATGCCTTCCCCAGTTTCAGGTCCTTATTCTAGCATGGTGGATCAAACAGGAGGGTTCATGTTATTCCTCTTATTTAGAGCAAGACTTCTACGTGGGCGTGGAATAGAATGCAAAAGTTGGCGATGTGATACTGAAAATAAACCTCATCTAAAATTACAGCGGTGACCACCTAAAGATACAGAATGCTGGAGAAATAGCACAGAGAGGAGGGCGCTGGCTTCATATGCAACCATTCTGGATTGGTCTCCAAATTTACAAAATGGTCCCCACCAAACCCCTACCAGCAGTGATCCTGGAGCACAGAGCCAAGAGTAATTCCTGAGCACAGCTGGATGTAGCAAATACAAAGAAAAGAAAAGATTTTAAGAATAAAAACAAAATTAAAAAAATGAAGTTCACAATAAATTCCATGATTTTACCTTTATTAATGATTCAGAATGTAGACTTATTTTTCATTTATGCTATGGTTAAAAGAAACATTGCGGGGGCCAGAGCGGTGGCACAAGCGATAGGGCATTTGCCTTGCACGTGCTAACCTAGGACGGACTGTGGTTTAATCCCCCAGTATCCTATATGGTCCCCCAAGCCAGGAATGATTTCTGAGTACTCCTAAGTACAGGAGTAACCTCTTAGTGTCACCAGGTGTGGCCCAAAGCAACAAGGACAAAAGAAACATTGCTTCTAATAATGATTTGCGAATTGGGACCATATTGGTTGAAATTTTTTATTTCCTAATATGTTGCCTTTTACCACTTTACATGCAAATAAATTGAAAGTTTCTTTATAAAAAGTACATTTTCTACATTTTTTCAAGTTCAAAATTGGGTGAAGATTCAAACGCTGGCTAATTATTCAACTTCTTATAACTGCTAACTGTTATAAGACAGTGTGTTCTCACTCTCACCTTCTGGCACTCTAACCTGAATTCAAGAGGTAAATAAATATATTTAGGAGCCTATAAAAAGAAGTGAGTTGTTTGAAATTCTCACCTATTACTTGAATTGCGAGAACAAGGTTATAATCAAGTCATTCACTTATCAAAGCCTGTACTGAATGGCTGCTCTGTGACAACAATGTCAGGGATGTTCTCAGGTTTGTATTTTAGAGTTGGCAGACATTAATCACTGAACAAGTACTGTCGAATGTGCTAGAGATAGGCACAACATACAAAAGCAGGCAGGCCATTAAAAAGACTTGAATTTTCTTTCGAGAGAAGTAGGAGGTCGCTGGGGCAGGGTGGATTCAGCCAAGTGACAGGAAGCAATATGATCCCTCTTCTCTGTGGCAAGTCAGTGACTGCTGTGTGGAGAGTTTAAGTGTGGAACCCCCTATTCTGCCCATGGAAAGTCAAGTTTCCATGGTCAGTTTTCTGTACCAGTACACCTGCTGAGTTGCTTCTACACTACTGGGTCTTGGCTTTTCCTTCTTTTAAGGTGAAGTCAGAGCTGCTAAAATTATTTTTTTGGTGGGGAGGGGTTTAAACAATGCTAAGGGGCCCTCCTGGCAGTATTTGGCCAACACACCCAGCTGGATGGTTTGATGACTGGCAGTATGTTGCATCTTGGGCCCAGTAGTTTTGGGAGCCACCAGGGCTAGCACTGAGGTGCTGGGGCTGGGGGATGGAGGGGAGAGTCATGCAGTGTCAGGGATCATGTCACTGCCTTGCTTGCTCAAGGCATGCACTCCCAATCTTTGAGTTATACCCCTGACTTAAACAAACATTTTATTTTTTGGTGAGGAGGACACATCCAGCAGTGCTCAGAGCGTACTCCTTATTCTTACACCATTATGTTTCTTTGTATCCTGCATACGAAAGAGATTATTCTGGTTGTCTCTCTCCCTCTGAATAACCTCACTTAGAATAACACTCTCTGGATCGGTCCATATAGAGAATTGCTTTACTTTATTTTTGTTTACTGATAAATATTTTTTGTTTTGGGTCACATCCAGCAGGGCTCAGGTTACTCCTGGCTCTGAGCTCAGAAATCACTCCTGGCAGGCTTAGGGTACCATATGGGATGCCAGGATTCGAATCACCAACTTCTGCATGCAAGGCAAATGCCCTACCTCCATGCTATTTCTCAGGCCTTGTTTACTGATGTTATTTTTTTAATAAAGGGACTAGTACCAAAGCAATAGCACAGAGTGTAGGGTATTTGCCTTGCATGCGGCCAACCCGAGTTTGACACCCATATGGTCCCCCAAGCCTACCAGGAGTAATTTCTGAGTGCAGAGCCAGAAGTAACCCCTGAGCACTGTGGACATGACCCAAAAAATAACAACAACAGCAACAACAACAAAAAGGGAACACAAAGAGGCTAGAAAGATAGTATGGGGGGTAGGGCACTTGCTTGCCTTGACCACAGCCATCCTGGGTTTGATTCCCAGCATCCTATATGCTTCCCCAAGCCCACAGAAGTGATTCCTGACTGATTGCAGAGCCAGGAGTAACTCTTGATCATCACTAGACCCTTCCAAAAATAATAATAATAATAAAAAGGAACACAGATAAGCTCACTGGTCTGGAAGTTTGCCACAAATAGCAGGTGGTGTGGATGTGCAGTTAGTGCTTGCATACAATCCCTGCCACAAATGGTATTTTTCTCTTTCTTTACAGGTGATTTTCAAAGCATTGTCCTTTCCCTATGGAGAGAACCCTTACAGCGCCAAAGCACAGGAGCAACTGATGATCACCAATCTCCGCATACAGCTACTTAAACGCCAGTCCTGTCCCTGCCAGAAAAGTGACCCAAATACAAAGCCCCAACGGTTCATGCACTACGCAATCTATGATTTCATTGTCATGGGCAGCTGCTTCTGTAATGGCCACGCTGACCACTGCATCCCTGTAGATGGCTTCCGACCTGTCAAGGGCCCTGGAATCTTTCGTGTGGTATGTAAACCCCATCCTTACCTGTGAGATGCTCATTCTTGAGCTTGGGATACTGGCCGTCTCGGTTCCCCTTAAATCAGCAGATTTACTTGTCCCTGAGGCTGCCTGTTTCTCCAAGAGGTGAAACTTCTGCAAATTCACATCTCTGATTCCATGTCTTTCCTATAAAGTATATGTTCCAGTCTTTAAATTTAAATGTTAGAGTGATGAAGTAGACATAACTGGTTAGCAGATCTTCAGGAAAGTATTAATGTCATGTTTTTTAGTAGCATTGCCTTCAGATACAGAGGGAAAATGTCCAGTAGAAAAGAGTTTGCTTCATCCCGCCTCCCCCAGAAACAGTCCATGGGGATCATAAATGAGTCCATTTTAAAGCAGAAAAAGCAAGGATTGATGAGAGAGTGAGAGAGAGAATGAGAGAGAGAGAGAGAGAGAGAGAGAGAGAGAGAGAGAGAGAGAGAGAGAGAGAGAGAGAGAGAGAGAGAGAGAAGGAAGTGTGCTTGCCCAGCATTATTTGCTGACCCTAGTTTAAATCCAACACACCACTTGTGGTCTCCTAAACCCAAGAGTAATCTCTGAGCACAGTTCCAGGAGTAAACCTTGAGTACCACCTGATGCAGCACCAAAACAAAGGAATAAAAAAATAGTGGGAAACCAGTCTAATGACTAGTATCTTTTTCAGTCCAACCAACAGAATGAATACTAACAAATACTCCTCTGTGAGGACTGTCCTGAGCATCCTCCCAAGACAAAACTAAACTTTCTTCCTCAAGATTCACACATTGCTTTGAGCTTTCCCCTGAACCTTTACTCTATCCTTCCAGGAAATCAGGAAGCCGGAGGACAGGAATGTGTGGGACTGAGTGCATTTGCCAGAGTAGAAGTAGGTGGTAGGCTAATGTCTGAATGAATGACAATAGCCTATAAGGGGAGATGAGGCAAAGTTAGATCATTGTTGATTCTCACCTCCCTTTTTCCAGAAAGAGCACAAAGTGGCTAAGACAGCAGATGTTCTGTTGGGAGGCACCAGAGGTCAGACACTCTGAGGTCTTTTGTTATTTTTTAAATTTATTTTCCTTTGGTCAGAAGTATGAGAGAAGGTAAAAATGTATAAAATGAAGGCATTGGCCATCTCCTTACCTGACCCTACAGGAAAGAATTCTGCATCTTCTTTCTCCCAGTTCTGATAGGAGAGGACTGAGAACCTAGAACAAAGTGGTAGCAAGACAATTGATGTGAGTTGGGCTGAGTCCCAAGGGTACAGGGCAGCACTGGGCCATCACCCCCACAATGAGCAGGACACAGACCAGAGAGAAACAAAAATAGATGTATGGGGTTTCTCCCAAATTGAAGAATGTGTCACTCATGCATTGAAACACCTATTGGTTTGTAGGCTTTGACACATCTTTAAGCCAATTTTTCTTCAAATAATATTTATATGAATAGAATTATTTGTGAATTAATTAAACAATTATTCAATAATTAAATAATTATTTTAAATGATAAGTTATTTGGAATAAAGGATTAATCAAATAGAAATTAGCCCAAATAGCATAAAGACTTGCCAATATTAGAATAGACTCATGAGATTGTAGAAGGGAGCCTGCTAAGACTTTACTACCATTGTATGGAAGTGAGCTTGAGAAAAGTGAGTCTCCTGCCTAGGGGGGACTGAATGTTGTTTGTGTTCTCTTTTCATTTTATGTGAGGAGATCCCCATTCCTATATGATAGTGTGTGGTGAGGCCTTGGGGGAGATAATTAGGCCACAAGAAGAAAGGCTTATTTAAAAAAAAGAGACATGGGGCCCAAGTGACAGAACAGCAGGTAGGGCATTTTTTTTTTCATATGACCAACTCAGGTTTGATCCCCAGGATCCCAGATGGTCCTCCAAGCACTGCCAGGAGTGATCCATGGATGTAGAGGCAGGAATAAGCCCTGAGCACAACTGGATGTGGCCCCAAAAACAAGCAAAAGAGACCAGATGAGGCTAGAAAAACAATACCAGGGTTAAGGCATCTGGGTGACAGATCCCAGTTGCATCCTCAGTGTGGTTCCTTGAGCACTACCAAATACACCTTAGAAGCTTCCACCAGATTTGGGCCTTCATATTCATTAGCACTGCTGGAGGGCTCAGGTAACCTCAGGACCTAAGCAGTGCCACATCCTCCAGGTCCCATAGACTTGTTTGGTAGAGAATATCCAGGAGGACTGGGTCTCCTGAGCACCATGTGGGACTCCCAACCCCAATAACAGCAACAAAAAGAGGCCAGAATACTTGCTTACTAGTTCTTTCTACATGCAAGAAAGCAAAGAAGTTGGAAGTCAGCCTCCTGGTCCTCTGCCAGGCCATTACCAGATCCGCCATCCTGGTAACCTTGCCTTATCCTGGCAGTCACAGAATTGTGACAGATAAATGTGGGCTGTTGGCTGAGGGAGATTTTTTGTAAAAGGTCCCATCTCAAAAGCCACGAGCTCTAAAAAAAAGAAAAAAAAGCCACAGAGCTCTGAGCATAAGATGCTAGTCTTTATACCCTATTGTTGTCTTCTTCTCATCCACCCATTATTGGGTCACTTCAGTCAAGTTCTGAGCAGGACAGACAGAAACATAGATACACTCTTCTGATGTATGAATGCCAGGACAAGGCATTCGGTGGAGTGATTGATCTGTGAAATCAACAGGTTCCCATCAACCAAAAGAAGTGACCAAAAAAATTTAAGAGCCTGATAAAGCAATCCTGACTATGCATTTAAAAGCAATAGTTTACATTTAGAGGATTTGATATTTTTTTAAACTTTAAAAAATTAGGAATAATTCTTAATGTTGAAAAGAAAATTTTAGATGTTTCTATTAAATTCACTAAAGTTGGCAAGAAATAATTACTCAGTCTTTATCAGAAACTTTTTCAAAAGTTTTAAAATATTTCTATTTCATACAAATTGTATGTCAGCAAGAAAACTCTCCTTTCTGAGTGGGGTCTCCGTGCTTACCTCTACTAACCGACCTCTGTCCCACTGCCCTCTGGCTACCCAGCATGGCTCTGCTGCATTCTGGCCACTTTCAGTTTGGTAGCCCTGTCACCTTTCACCAGGCCTTCTTGAAGCATCCCAGTGGAGATGGGGCCTCAAGGTCCCATCTCATGAGTCACAGAGTTCTAAGAGGCGCCAAGAGCAGAGAGATGACTCTAGGATGTAGTTTGTACAGAAATGAGAACTTGTTACCTTTTCATTCTCCATCATATCCTGAAGACACCCAGCTTCAGGTTGCTGAAGGGAAAAGCCATCTCTATCTATATGGAGCTGGGTAAATTCAGTGAGGCATCCAAAGAATCAGCAAAGTACTGGAAAATGGCTAAAAATGTCATTTTTCACCTCTAGAGTCTATAGACTATTCATGGAATTGAGACCTTAAGGATTAAATCAACTTCTACAAAGATTATTATTATATTTTGTTTGGTGGGAATGTGTGAATAGGGGGGGCACACCTGGTAGTTCTCTGTGACTCTGTGCTCAGTAATGACCTCTGGTGGTGCTTAGAGGAACCATTCATAGTCTGGGGATTGAACCCAGAGAGGTTGGCTTCATGAAAGTCAAGCTCCTTATCCCCTGTACTATTTCAGGCCAATTTCAAATTTTTATTTTTATTCAGCTATGAATTTTAATTATTTTTAAAGTTCTTTTGCTCATGGCAAAAGAGGAATATTCAGGGGCTATTCTTGTCTCTACTCAGGAGTGATGCTTGGTGGTATTCAGGGAATCAGATGGTATCAGGGATTTGAATCAGAGTTGGGCACATGCAAAACAATTGCCTTATATACTTCTATTACTCTAGACTCATGTGTCTTTTAATGTAGCTTCACCTTCCCCTGTATCCCCTCCTCCCCAAACCTGTTACCTCTATTCACCACTGTCTTACTTGCTCATTTTACCATAAGTAGAGCCACACACTGATGAAGACCTCAACAGTAGAGTCACATTGGCTTAATTCAAGTCACCACAGCATTTAGTAAGTGATTCAGTTTCACTGAACCTTGGTTTACTAATCCACTGAGGATAAAACTGGCCTACGAATTATTGGAGGCTTAGAAAATAGAGAGACAATGCTCAGGGTAGGGTATGTACGTACTATTTACATTACTATTATATTTTAGTAGCTCTATCATTTCCACTCCTCTTTCTTACACACACCTTCCCCAGTAATAACCTAAATACATCCTAGGTTATGTGCTGTTTGTATATTTACAAGGCTGGAGGGTTCGTGTCCAGAAAAACTGTACTTTGACTCCAGTCTACTGGGATTCCAGAAATGATGTGAAAAAGGGAGATTGCAGGCTTTGTCTCTGCAGCTGGAGGGATTGATTTAATTCTCTCTTTTTTGTGTTCTACCAGCTGGTGATTTTACAGCTGTTGGATGATGGATGGTAATAAGAAGGAACATGAACTATTTCATTGTTTTACTAAAATACCACCTATTGTATAACACAGGAGCTTTAGAATGCCACAGAGAATTATTTAAATGCTTTTAGTCACACACTTGGGAAGGTGGATTTTTCTTTTATAATTAGAAATGTGTTATAAAAGAGTGTCAATATTTTGACTCTGTGTTTTGAATCTAAGAGTAAACATTAAGCCCTGAGGAACTCATGTGTCCAGGGTTGGAGAAAAACTTACTAAATTGGACAAGAGTCAATTTTAGAGTCACTCATTTAGTTTCATTTCAACTTTTCATTGAAAAATGTTTCTTATCTGAATCTAACCACACTTAGTTACATATTTAAGTTTGTGCCTCTTATGTCAAATTTGATAAAATTAGAATATTAAGAATATTGTTTCCGGGGCTGGCGAGGTGGCGCTAGAGGTAAGGTGTCTGCCTTGCAAGCGCTAGCCAAGGATCAGGACCACGGTTCGATCCCCCAGCGTCCCATATGGTCCCCCCAAGCCAGGGGCAATTTCTGAGCGCTTAGCCAGGAGTAACCCCTGAGCATCAAACGGGTGTGGCCAAAAAAAAACAAAAAAAAAAACAAAACAAAAAAAAAAAGAATATTGTTTCCATCCTTAACAATGATTTACTATAAATAAGCTAAATATTATTAGCAAGTTATTATCTTAAAAACATTTTCTGCACTTTGTTATATTGGGGAACCTCCAAACGAATGCACAGAGAATCTAGGGCTTATACTAGGGAGACTGTGCAGTGCTAAGCATCAAACTCAGAGCCTTTTCCTGCAATGCATGTGCTTCCGCCCATTGAGCAATCTCTCTCCAGCACTCATTAGAAATTTCTTGACTCTTCAAAGTACTAAGAAAGGCTGATGAAGGCCTAACAGAAGATATTCCATTAGAATTTTAAAATATTTTATATAACAAAACATGTTTTTGTTTGGACACAAATGCATAGAATCATGTCTTCTTAGTACAGGAAGAAAGGACTACTACTATTACTATTACTACTATTACTACTTTTACCACAACCATAAATTCTCATTTATTTAGCACTTACTCTGAACTATATCTTGTAGTGTAAAGCAGAGAACAGCATCAAATTTAATCTTCAAAACTGGAAGACATTGCATCATTCTTTTTTTTTTTTTTCAGTGACAAAGTCAGTTTGGAACAAGTTGTGAAGAGTTAATAAAGGATATAACTGTACTTGAAATTCACTTGCCACACCTGGAACACCTTCTCTCTTTGCTGTTGTGTTAGAAATCTAAATATAATCAGAGCTGTCATGAACAGAAAAAAAAAGGTGTGGGGAAGAAGCAAGAGAAGTAGAGAGATGAGTAGGAACGCAAAGGATTGGTTGATCATTATGATGACCAGGAAATGAAAACTGAGAAAGGAGGAAACTGAGGACACATGAGAATGAAGCCTATTCCTTTAGTAAATGTTTGCTGCTTTTGTTTCATAAAGCCTATCTGTCATTTCAATTACTACATACTACAACTCTGGGAGCTATTTTTTTTTTTTAATTTCTATTCTGCAGCTAAGGGAAACTGAAGTATAGAGAGATTAATTTACTGACTTCACTTTATAACATCTTTATTTAAGAATCATAATTGCAAACATTTTTGTAGTTGGGTTTTAGACATTAAAGAAGACCCTTCACAAGTGCAACCTTTTCCCACCACCATTGCCCACCATCTCCTTCCTCCCAACCCCCTGCATGTATTTAAGACAGGCATTCTATTTCTCTCACTCACTACCATGTCATGATAGTTATTAGTGTAGTTATTTCTCTAACTATACTCACCACACTTTGTGGTTAGCTTCATATTGTAGGCTGGTCCTTCCAGCCCTCATCTCAATTGTCTCTGGATATTATTCCAATAATGTCTTTTATTTTTCTTAAATCCCACAGATGAGTGAGACTATTCTGTGTTATCTCTCTCCCTCTGACTCATTTCACTCAGCATAATAGTTTCCGTGTCCATCCAAATATAGGAAAATTTCATGACTTCATTTTTTCCTAACAGCTACATAGTATTCCATTGTGTATATGTACTGCTGTTTCTTTTTTTTATGACTGAAATATATTTTATTTTTAAATATATTTATTTAAACACTGATTACAAACATGACTGTAGTTGGGCTTCAGTCACTAAAAGAACACCCCCCTTCACCAGTGCAACATTCCCACCACCAATGCCCTATCTCCCTGCTTCCAAATCTCCTGCCTATATTCAAAATAGGCATTCTACGTCTTTTATTCATTAACATTGTCATGGTAGTTGTTAGTGTATTATTTCTCTAACTGCACTCAGCCCTCTTTGAGGTGAGTTTCATATCGTGAGCCAGTCCTTTCAGCCCTCATCTCTGGGCATTATCACAATAATGTCTTTCATTTTTCTTAGAACCTATAGATAAATAAGGCTATTCTGTGTCTCTCGCTCCCTCTCTGACTTATTCCACTCAGCATAATAGTTTCCATGTCCATTCATGTATAGGAAAATTTCATGACTTTATCTCTCCTGACGGTTGCATAATATTCCATTGTATACCACTGTTTCTTTAGCCACTCATCTGTTGTCAGGCATCTGGGTTGTTTCTAGATTCTGGCTATTGTAAATAGCACTGTAATGAATATAGGTGTGCAGAAGGCAATTTTGTATTGTGTGTTTTTGTTCAGAGGGTATATCTCTAGAAGTGGTAAAGCTGGATCATATAGGAGCTCAAATTCCAGTTTTTTGAGGAATTTTCATGTTTTTTTTCCAGAAAGGCTGGACTAGACAGCATTCCCACTAGAAGCGAATGAGAGCTCTCTTTTCCCCACATCCCTGCCAGCATTGATTATTCTTGTCTTTTGTGATGTGTGCAAGTCTCTGTGGTGTGAGATGGTACCTTATTGTTGTTTTGATTTACATCTCCCTGATGATTAGTGATATGGAGCATTTTTCATGTGCCTTTTGGCCATCTGTATTTCTTTTTTGAGTAATTATCTGTTTATTTCTACTCCCCATTTTTATGGGGTTAGATTTTTTTTGTTAAGTTCTGTCAATAACTTGTATATCTTAGATATTAGCCCTTATCTGATGGGTATTGAATGAATAGTTTGTCTCATTCTGTGGGTGGCCTTTGTGTCCAATTCACTATTTACTTTGAGGTACAGAAGCTTTTCAGCTTAATATAGTACCATTTGTTTATCTCTGCTTCCACTAGTTTGGACAGTGATGTTTCTTCCTTGAAGATACCTTTAGTCTCAATGTCATGGAGTGTTTTACCTACGTGTTCTTCTATATACCTTATGGTTCCTGTAAGCCATTTGGATTTGACCTTTGTGCATAGTATTAGATGGAGGTCTGAGATCACTTTTTTGAATTTGGCTGACCAGTTGTCCCAACTCCATTTTTGAAGAGGCTTTCCTTGCTCCATTTGCATTTTTTGCCCTTTATCAAAGATTAATTGATTGTATATCTGGGGACATTCTCTGAATATTCAAGTCTATTTCATTGATCTTAGGGTCTGTCTTTATTTCAATACCATGCTGTTTTAATGACTATTGCTTTGAAGTACAATTTAAAGTTAGGAAAAGTGATGCCCCCCCCACCTTCTTTTTCCTAATGATTGCTTTAGCTCTTCATGGGTATTGTTCCAAATGAATTTCAGGAGTGTTTTATCCACTTCTTTGAAGAATGTCATGGGTATTCTTAGAGGAATTTCCAATTAAATTAATTTAATTTGGACAATGTTTTGGGGAGTATTGCCAATTTTTTTGTTTGGGGGTCTGGCCTGGCAGTGCTCAAGGGTTACTACTGGCTTTACGCTCAGAAGTCGCTCCTGACAGGCTTGGGGATGATATAGGATGTCAGGGATTGAATGCTGGTCCTTTGCAAGTTGGCCATATGCAAGGTAAACACCCTACTGCTGTTCTATCACTCGGGCATCCGAGAATTGCAATTTTAATTATGTTAAATCCCAATCCATGAATAGGGTATGTGTCTCCATTTCCTGTGTCCTCGTTTTTTTTCTTTTTCTTTTTTTTTTATTTTTTTAGTTTTTGGGCCACACCCAGAAGCTCTCAGGAGTTACTCCTGGCTCTGTGCTCAGAAATTGCTCCTAGCTCGGGGGACCATATGCAATGCAAGGGATCAAACCTGTGTCTGTCCTGGGTCAAACAATTGCAAGGCAAACACCCTGCTGCTGTTCTACCACTCTGGCCTCCTCTTTTATTTCTTGAAAGCAATGTTTTATAGTTTTCTTTGTATAGGTCCTTCACCTCTTTAGTTAAGTTGATCTGAGATATTTGAATTTCTGTGGCATTAATATGAATTGGATTGTTTTTTTAATGTTCATTTTTTCTCTATTGTTATTTGTGTATTAATTTTGTGTCCTAATTTTGTAGCCTGCCACTTTGCTATATAAATCTATTGTTTCTAGAAGCTTTTTGGTAGAGTCTTTGGGGTTTTCTAAATATAGTAGTATGTTATTTGCAAACAGTGAAAACTTGACTTCTTTCTTTTCTGTCTTGATGCCTTGATATATTTTTCTTGCTCAATTGCTATGGCAAGTATTTCCAGTACAATGTTAAATAGGAGTGGTGGGAGGAGGTGACTTGTCTTGTACCAGATTTATCTCCATTGAGTATAATATTTGTCATTAGCTTGTGGTAAATGACCTTGACTATATTGGGGAAAGTTCTTTCCATTCCCATCTTGAGGAGAAGTTTTATCATGAACAGGTGTTGAACCTTATGAAATGCTTTTTCTACATCTATTGATATGATCATATGGTTTTTATTTTTCCTTTTGTTGATATAGTGTATTATGTTGATTAATTTACATATGTTTAACCATCATTGTATATCTGGAATGAAACCTACTTGGTCATGTTTTATGACCTTCTTGATGAATTATTGGATCCTATTTGTTAGGATTTTGTTGAGGACCTTGGCATCTGTGTTCATCAGGGATATTGGTCTAGAATTTTTTTTTTTTGCAGCATCTCTGTCTGCTTTTGGTGTCAGGGTGATGTTGGCTTCATAAAACTATTTGGTAGTGTTTTTATTTTTTTAATTTCCTGGAAGAGCCTGAAAAGGATTGGTAGTAGGTCCTCTTAAAAAGTTTGAATTTGTTAGTGAATCCATCTGGGCCTGGGCTTTTGTCTTTTGGGAAGACTTTTGATTACTATTTTTTTTTGTTTGTTTGTTTTTTGGGTCACACCAGGCAATGCTCAGGGGTTATTTCTGGCTCTACGCTTAGAAATCACCCCTGGCAGGCTCGGGGGACCATATGGGATGCCGGGATTCGAACCAATGTCCTTCCGCATGCAAGGCAAACACCTTACCGCTGTGCTATCTCCAGCCCCAATTGATTACTATTTTAATTTCCTCAATAGTGATAGGTTTAGATAGAAAAGATCAACCTAGTTCAACTCTGAAAGATTATAAGGAGTACAAGATTTTATCCATTACTTCCAGGTTCTCATATTTTGTGAAATAGAGTTTCTCAAAGCAGTTTCTGATTACCCTTTGAATCTCTGTAGTGTCTGTAGTGATCTCCCCCTTTTCATTCTAATTTCGTTTATTAAGTTTATCTCTCTCTTTCTTTGTGGGTTTTGCTAGTGGTTTATCGATCTTGTTTATTTTTTCAAAGACCCAATTTTTGCTTTCATTGTTCTTTTGAATTGTTCTTTGGATTCCCACTTTATTAATTTATGGTCTAAGCTTTGTTATTTCCTTCTTCCTACCTATTTTGAATTCATTTTGTTGAACATTTTCTAATTATTTTAAGTTGGGTTATTAAGTTATGTAGGCACCTTCTTCCTTCCTGATCTGTGCTTGTAAATTTATAAGTTTTCCTCTTAGTACTGCTTTTGCCATGTCTCACAAATTCTGTTAATCTGTGCCTTTGTTTGCATTTGTGTCCAAGACTCTTTTAACTTCCTCTTTGATTTTATCATTGTTCATTGGTGAGTTGTTTAATTTCCAAGTGTTAAAAGTTTTTTCCTCTGTGTTCATTTGTAGTTCACATCTAATTTCAGTGCATTTATCTGAGATGGTAGTCTGTACAATTTCTATCCTCTTGATTTTATGGAGGTATGTTTTATGGCCAGCATGTGGTCTATCCTGGAGAATGACCCATGTGCATTGGAGTAGAATGTGTATCCAGTTTTCTGGTTGTGACGAGCCTTATTTATATCTACTAGTCCACTTTATTCCATTTCTCCTTTTAGAGCTAGCATATTCTTGTTAGGTTTAATCCTGGTTGACCTAACAACGGGTGACAGGGAGTTGTTGAGGTCTCCCACTATTATTGTATTGCTACTGATGTCTTCTTTCAGATTTGTCAACAATTGTATTATATATTTTGCAGGTCCCTCATTGTATGCAAATTTGTTTAGGTGTGTGATTTCTTCCTGTTGTACATATTCCTTGATTATTACAAAATGTCCATCTTTGTTTTTTATAACTTTTCTAAGTCTAAAGTTTGTGTCATCTGATATTAATATGACTGCTACAGCTTTTTTAAGGGAATTGTTTAATTGGGTGATTGTCCTCCAACCTTTGATTTTGAGTCTATGTTTGTTCTGACTACTCAGATGTGTTTCTTGTAGGCAGCAGAAAGTTGGATTCAGCTTTTTGAACCATTTTGCCACTCTATATCTCTTAACTACTGCATGCAGTTCATTGATGTTGAGAGATATCATTGTCATGGGATTTAGTGTCATCTTTGTGTGGGAGTTTGGTGTGTCTTTTAGTCTGTTTTGTCTTAAAGTGACCTTTCAGTTTGTCTTTTAAGGCTGATTTTAAGGTAAAGTTTCTAAGCTGTTGTTTGACCCACCCTTCAAACTTGAATGTGAATCTGGCTGTGTGAAGTACTCTAGGTGAAGCATTCATTTCATTTAGTTTTGTCACTATATCTCAAACTGCCTTCATGCCTAAAGAATCTCTTGTGACAAATATGCTGTAAATATTATTTTTAATTTTTATTTATTTATTTGGTTTCAGGGCCACACCTGGTGGTGCACAGGTGTTACACCTGTTTCTGCACTCAGGAATTGCTCTTTGCAGGCTTGACAGACCATATGGGATGCCAGGAATTGAACATAGGTTTGTCCCAGGTCAGCTGCATGCAAGACAAATGCCCTACTACTGTGCTATCATTCCGGCCCTCTGCTATGAATCTTAATAATGCCCCCATTGAATGTAATTTTCGTTTTTAATCTTGCTGCTTTCAATATTTTATCCCTATCTGTGGGATTTATTATTGTGACTAAGATGTGTCTTGTGGTGCTTTTATTCGGATCTCTTTTAGCTGGTATTCTTTGGGTTGCAGGATTTGGTTGCATGCACTCTTTAGCTTACTAAAGATTTGGTCCAAATTTAAACATGGGAGTTTCTCTGCAATGATATCCTTGACTATTAATTTTAATGAGGATTTTTTCCTGGGTCTCTGAGTCTCCAGTGATCCTTATGTTGTTTCTGTTGAATTTATAAAAAGACTTCTATTTTCATCTGTTCAAATTATGAGGATTTTCTCCATTTTCTGATCATTTGTTTTAAGGCTCTTTACCAATCTCTTCTGTTATATGGAGTTGTTATGCAAATCATCTTGCAGTCTTCTAATTTTGTCCTCAGCTTCTGTTACTCTGATAGAGAGGCTTTCTAGTAAGGCTATCATTTCTCCTACCAAGTTTTTCAGTCCTTTTATTTCAGTTTGGAGTTTTCTCATTTCTATTTTCATGCCCTCTTGATTCTTGTTTTTTTCAGCTGGATCCATGCTTTCTTTGAATTCTATGAGGACCCTCCATATTTCTTATCTAATCTAATTTCTTCTTCTTCTTATCTGAGAGTCTAAATAGGTGGTTGGCATTTTAGGGGTCATCATAGATGCCACCTTCATTTTCTATAGGTGTTGGCTTGCGCTGTTTACCATTCTTTTTTGGGAGGCACACCCGGTGATGCACAGGGGTTACTCCTGAATATGCGCTCAGAAATTGCTCTTGGCTTGGGGGACCATATGGGATAAGTGGTGTTGAACCACAGTCTGTCCTGGGTCAGCCACATGTAAGGCAAACGCCCTACCACTGTGCCATCACTCTGGCTCCAGTTTTCCCATTCTTGTGCTTGTAATGTAATGTTTTCTGCTTGTTGTGCTAGGGTTCATTGACTAGGAGATGTGCATGGCTGTGGAGTGAAGCTGCATGACTGGGCTTCTCTGGTTCTGCTTTTGTGGGCAGGACCAGCTTACCTCTGCTAACTTGGCTTCTGTAAGCTCTTTTGGGTGGGGTTGGTCCCAGCACAGGCAGCCACGTTGAAAGCATGCGCTGGGAATCAAGCTCCATCCTCTGTGGGCCAATATACTGCCTTTAAATCACAGTGATAAACCAGTTATTCTCAGAGTTCTTACACTTGTTCCATATCCCACCTTCACCCACAGTTGGGCTACTAAGAGGAAGAAAAGTAACTTTTAAAAATTCTTTTTTGGAGCCAGAGTAATAACTCAGCTGTAACTCAGCCTTTCATGTGGCCAACCCTGGATGGACCAACCGGGTTTGATTCCCATCATCTCATTTGGTCCCACAAGCCTTCCAGGAATGATTTTTGAGCGTAAGCCAGAAGTAATCCCTTAGCATATCCCGGATTTGGCCCAAATTAAAAAGGAAAAAAAAAAAAAACTTTCATCAAGCTAGGTAATCTAAGCCATCTACATTGCACTAGAAAGATAGAAATGATCACTGATTCTCTTCTGTTTCCATTCAATACATAGTGATGTTCAAAGAAAGAAAGAAAGCCTAAAAACACTAACAAATAATTTTTTAATTTTACTAGTTTATTGAATTTTAATTTTTGTGTTAGGATACCATGACATTTTTATTTAATTGAGACCAGTGTGAATTACAAGTCTATCACAGTTATATAGTGTACATAGTGCCAGTGAATTAAAGCAATTCTGACAACCAGTGTCGATCTCCCTCCTCCCCTGTTTCCAGCATGTTTCCCTTACCTCCACCCTTAGCCCTCTGGACTGCCAGTGTAACAGGTCCCTTTCATGTATAACTTGTAGTTTGGGTCTCTTGATTTATTGTCGTTGACTTTGGGTTGGATGTTTAGGTCTGATCATTTTTTTATTTCCACTCAATGTTCGTGGGCTATTTGCCCCTGGTACCTACCATCCACTTTTTTTTTTCTTAATTTATGAGGCAGAATATAATGATTTATGTTCTATGATTCTGTCGAAGGAAAAAAGAAAACAAAAAAGAAGAAAAAAATAGAAAAAAGTGGGAAGGAGGCCATGAATATAAATTTAATAGGAGAAAGAAATAAAAAGAAAATAAAGGAAGGGGGACTGGTGTGGCAACCTTTTTCTTTTAACTTTGATAATTTTAAAGTGAGGTGTTAATGAAAAAAATGGATATCTGGGTCTAAATTCTCTACTTTCATCCTAACTTTTTTTTTTTTGCTATTGGCAGCCATTTCATTAGTCAATCCTAGCATGAGCAAAATGGGAAGCCTACCAAGTTGATACTATTACCACAAGCCTATCCACAAGCCATTTTAAGGTCTTACCCTTCCTTTGCAGGATGCCTGTATTGAAATTGGATAGCTTTGCCAGTGGGCCTTGGCAATGAGTAACTTCAGATGCATGGAAGGTGTACAGAATGTTGATTATTCCCCATTTATTGCCCTAGTAGAAGGGCAAGCCAATAAAAATCTGTTCCTGGCTGGAATTAGTGTTTTGGTTGTAAAACTTCCCATTGGATCTAGTCATATTTTCTCTTTTTTAAAAGCCAACATTGCCTGAGAGTTGGCTGATTAGGAAAACAGAAAACTTTAGGATCAGCAGTACTCATAAAGACTTTCCTTACAGGTCACTTTTTAAGAGTTCCCCTAGAAGAGTTAAACGATGATTTATATGTCTTCAGCTATTTCACAAAGAGACTAGAAGCTAAAAATATCTGAGAGCTAAAATATCAGACTGACATCACTTAAAGTAAAACATAAGCCAATAAGAAAGTATAGTTGGTTTCCCAAAATATATTTATTCATTCAACTTTTCACAAACATGCTTTGGAAAGAATGAAATGCATTTATATTTACCATATTGCATAATCACCAGAGATTTTTAGGCTAAATATTTTTTGCCAAAAATATAGTACGACCATTATATAAAGATTTTCTTAAAAATTATGTCAATACTGAGAAATAATTTCTTGCCAATGTTTCTTTGGTGCAAGATTACGATGTATGGACTACTCAAGAATATATGTTAAAATTGAGTAGTCTGGAGTTGGTGTGATAGTATAGTGGGTTGGGCACTTGCTTTGCACACAGCTGTCCCGTGTTCAATGCCCAGCATCCCACATGGTCCTTTGAGCCCACCAAAAGTAATTCCTGAATGTAGAACATGGAATAAACTGGAGCATCACTGGGTGTGGCCCAAAAACAAACAAAAAACATGAGTAGTTTTAAATTACTACGTATCACTTCTTCATAACAGTTTAGTAAATATTTTTCTGGTATGGGGAAAAATGTTAACATATTTGTGCCAGAGACATAGTCAGAGAGAAAGATGTGTATGCAATATACCCCAGCTGGAACCCTGAGTACTGCCAAATAAACCCCTGAGCACAAAGCTAGGACTAAGCTCTGATTAGCACCAGGTATGCTTAGAAACACACACACACACACACACACACACACACACACACACACAACACAGAAAAAATGAGATAGTTTGATAGTTTGTTTTTTTATTTTGGTTTTTCGGGCCACACCCGTTTGATGCTTAGGGGTTACTCCTGGCTAAGGGTTCAGAAATTGCCCCTGGGTTGGGGGGACCATATGGGACGCCAGGGGATCGAACCTCGGTCCTTCCTTGGCTAGCACTTTCCTCTAGCACCACCTTCCCGGCCCCAGTTTGATAGTTTTTTTATAGTAAGATACACACCAAATATTCCAGGATTGTTACTTTGCAAATTTTCTTATAAATACTTCTTTTTCAGTGTAGTCTTTTTCATTCCATTCTGTGTATAGTTGGGGCTTGTTCTGAAAAGGCCTGTCAATTTTAGTAGAATAAGGCAAGGGGTTGGGCTGAGCTGGAGGGAGGCCACAAAATAGAGAAAATACGGAGTTTCAGATAAATTAGTCCTATTTTCTGGTTTACTACCCTAGGTCTCAGATCTCAATGACATTTCATTTGTGTCTGGCCAACTTTTTAAGAGTCAGAAATATAGTTCACTAAATCTTGTCCTAAATCTATTGCATTTGAGGATAAAAACCTGTAATTTTAGTTCTTATTCCCTTTCACAAGGGAATAATGTGTTGCACATTAAAATACACATTAAAATACACACATCCACAATCACACAAACACATAGTAAATATTCCACAATGGGGAGAAAATTGAATTGTTTTAAATCAGGTGGAAAATAGGTTTGTTTATCTTGACATTTGAAACCTTAATACAATAACTAGTAGAACTAGAGTGTTCTATTTTAACAATGTGACTATCTTTCTCTTCCCTCTCTTTTCATACTGGGTGCTGGGGAAGGTGTGTAATACATACTTGGTGGTGGAGTTCACCTGAGGTCAGATGCTTAGTTATAGGATTCCAAAAGGCAGAACCTCTGGGCCTGCCCCTTACAAATGGCAAGTACATAAAAACTCTCTCATTGAGCACCTTTGTGCCTTATCAATATTTAAATAATAAATAGTCTGTGTTGGAATTTAAAATTATTTGTTTAGTCATAATATGCATTGTTTTAGTCATAAGAAATTCTGGTATGTTTTTAGTTCTCTCTAGCTCTATAGGCAGAAAAAAAAGAGGATGTTTTCACAACTTAAATGTGGTTTTTGCTTTAAGAGAATTCACATATTAGAAATGGGAGCATGGTTATCCTGATTTCACAAGCAACTATTTTCTATATAACACAAATAACTTATAAGAGGAAATCTGGCCAAGAGTAAAATCTGATCCCTTGCCTTTTCCTTTTTGCAACTCTAAGGGCACCCTGACCAGACGTGTCATTTTGCTGGTTCTGTCAGCAGTTAGAATTCCTGAAGGGCTGTGACTTCATTGTTTCCCAGATAAGGCCCTTGTAGGCTTCAAATGAAAAGAGCAGGGACTCCTGCTATTTCCATATGCTGAAAAGAGGCTGAAGGTCGTTGTTGTCCTAGAATATTTCTCTTTTATATTTCACTTGTGATTTCATTCCATTCTCATATGCGATAAAAAAGGAACTTTTGTTGTGAGAACATAGAAGTGGGAGCTGTGAAGGTACTCCTGCTCCAAACTTTGCCTCTTAACATCATTCACATGCAAAGCAAGGACTTAGAACTGATTTTGTGAAGCAATTAGGTTATTAGTGGTCTTGGCACAAAATCCCAATCATGCCTCAGAACTCCCAGCATCCCATGTGCTTTTCTTCAGCAAATCATTTACTTCACTGTATCATAAAGACGTATTTCCCTCTCCAACATTTCCTTCTTCTAAACTATCTGAATTTTGCTTCTGTAGTGGCAAATAATGGAATAGTCACAATATCTAACATAATAGTTTCAAAAATACTGGATAGTATATGAAAAAATCGTATAATTTAAGAAATAGATTTATTCAAATAATAATGTCAATAATATTAATAGTAATAAATGTTCTTAATCATATTTCACATATATATTCTTTAATCCCCAAATAAATACATGAATTTACTGTTATTGTCTTATTTTATAAATAGGAAACTGCATCTTGTTATTGAGAAACTTACTGAAATTAGTAACAAAAGGGGATATAATTCTATGCATCTAATTCCAATAAGAAAAGTATCTCAGAACTCTTCTGTAGAGCTTTATAACTTCAAGACAGTTCTTATTGTTTTCACTGTTGTGGATTCTGTTATCTCATATAGAAAAAAAAAGTTAAAAGAAATATGGAGGAACAGGTTAAGATCTGGTCACATCAGGTCAAGGTCACCTTAAAATTACCAAAATAAACTATATATATAAAACTATATATAGTTTGTATATGTAACTATATATAATATTATATATATAGTTTTAGAACTATATATAGTTTTATATATATAACTATATATAAACATATATATATATAGCAGTGCTCGAGAGCAACTCTGGGCTCTATATCTAGGGTTACAACCTGTGGTGCTCATGGGACATGCAGCAGCAGGGATTGAACATAGGCCTCCTGATGCAAAGCATGTAGCTAGCCCATCTAACTGTCTCTCAGGCTCCCAAATGCCTGCATTTTTCCATGTGGGTACCCAAAAACTTTGGTGAGCTAGAGAAACAGAGGTCAGAGCTTTGGCTACTGCCTAGACAAACAGGTATTATAGTCCAAGCAAGCAGAAGGCTAGGATTTTGTTTGAAAGGGTTCCTTGGAATTGCAGTAAATTTCCTCACTAAAGAGAACTATACCGATTCAATTGCTAGAAACTGGTTACAACAACTAGACTCTGAACTTCAGTCACGTAGTGACACTGGTCTGTATAAGCCACTGCAACTACCAGAACCTCGGGCTATATAATAGGCCCAATAGTGACAGAAGCAGGGGCCTGAGAGATAGCATGGAGGTGGGTTGTCTTGCATGCAGAGGAACAGTGGTTCGAATCCTGGCATCCCATATGGTCCCCCAAGCCTGCCAGGAGTGATTTCTGAGAGTAGAGCCAGGAGTAACACCCGAGTGCTGCCAAGTGTGACCCCAAAACAAACAAACAAACAAACAAACAAAAATATGGTGACAGAGGCAGATGACTATGATCCAAGTAAGCCAAGTCTCTAAGGCACTAGCAGCCTGCTTCATGGAAGAGAGTAGGATTCTTGCATCTGCCCAAGTGGCAACTAATTGGAACTAGACAAAGTTTTTGTTGACTTGAGCAGACATAGCCTGGCAGTTAGAGTTTACTCCCACGTACCTTGGGCCATCAGAACTAAGCATCAGAACTATCTGTAACCATCCACGAAAAGGTCCTATTCTATAACGCATCTTAGTCTAGAGCTGACAGAATATGTAAAGCTGAACCCCTCCTTCATTATTGCAAGTTAGGCAAGTCTCTATAGTCAACTATCACCAATGGTATACAAATATATATATATATATATATATATATATATATATATATATATATATATCAAATAAACTTTTTTTGCAGAAATCATAGGCCCCCATAGAACATATTTTTAATAAATCTTTATTTAAGCACCATGATTACAAACATGTTTGTAGTTGTGTTTCAGTCATAAACAGAATATCCCCCTTATAACTAGGCTGGGAAGAAGACTTTGGATTCACAGTCACTGATCTCAGACAGGAAAACTTTTCACAAGACAAGAAGGGAAAGCAAAGGATTTAATATAAGCTGGTCTTTCCTATGTAGGATAGTGGTTGAAGGACTAGATGGAACTATAGAAGATTCCCAGTGATTTTAGGGAATGTAGTATGACTACTAAAATATGTGTCTGCCAGATTGACCCCTGTTCTTTCTCACTTCAAGGTCCTGAAAAGTAATCAAGACTCCAAACCAAGGGCTTGTTCTTGGAAAAACAAAAAAAAATTCCACCCCCTCAAAAGAAGTTAAATATGGCAACCAAATGAATGAGAAATAAAATTCCTCAGAAATCAAAATTATTGACATGGAAATGGAACCTCTAAAATAGTGAATTTAAATAACTATTATAAAGGAAATCATTAAGATGTAGCAAATGGATATTAAAAATATAACATGAATGAAATAGAAAGGAAATGCAGGAAGATTAAAGAGAAATCTTCATCAAAGAGAGAGAAGCTATGAAAAAAATTTAGAGGATGCTGGATATGAAAAGCAATGAATGAAACTTAAATCTCTTTGGAAAACATAACAAACAGGCTGTGTCTTTCAGAGGAAAGAATACTAACATTGAACACAAAATTCTAGTAATGACTCAACAGAAATGAGAAAGATTAAAAGCTAAATAGTTCTCCTTTTGAGATCTATCAGATTCTTTTACGAAGGCATCAGGATAATGGGTATGCCTGAGAAGAGAGATATGGGGGAAAAATGCTTATTCTGAGAAACAGTAACTGAAAATTTCCTGAATCTAAAAACTGACCATAGAAATCTTGAAAGCTGATAGAACTCCAGAATTTCTAAATGTCAAAAGACATCATTGTGACATTAAAAATCAACAATATGAAATATTAGAGGCTGTTAAGGAAAGAGATATGTTGCATACAAAAGTATTCAGATCAAGCTCTCAGTAAAAATGAAAGGTGAGAGCAGAATAACAAATCCACAATCTTAAAAAATAAAATATTCCAGCCAAAAATTCTCTACCCAATAAAGTTATTATTAAAGTGTAATAGAGAAATAAAGGCTTTCCTCCATAAAAGTTAATGTTTATCACTACCAGACTTGCAATACAAGAAATGTTAAAAGGAGTTCTTTTTTTTTTTTTTTTTGGTTTTTGGGTCACACCTGGCAGCGCAGAGAGGTTATTCCTGGCTCTATGCTCAGAAATCGTCCCTGGAAGGCATGGGGGACCATATGTGGTGCCGGGATTCGAACCACCGTCCTGTATGAAAGGCAACCAATTTACCTCCATGCTATCTCTCCGGCCCCATAAAAGGAGTTCTTTTAGAGAAAGTGGGGGAAAAATAGAATATAAAGCCTTGAATAAAAATACAAATAGTAAAATACATTCCATAATATAATAATAAATTGAAGTAGCACAATGCCAAAGGAAAGTTAAAATAGAACTATTTTTAAATATGCAAAATGGGATTAAATAGAATGATTCAGTCTAATAATGACAAGTCAAGGGGCAGAAAAATAGTAAAAAGGCAAGGCTCTTGCTTTGCAGCAACTGATTCAGGTTTAATCCCTGGTACCCTGACCTTCACTATGATCCCTGAGAACAGAACCAGGAGTAATCCCTGAGCACTATTGGATGTGTCCCCCTCCCCCCAAAAAAACCTAAAGATGACAATTCAGTACCAGCACACACAAGAGACTAACTTAGATGCAAATAAGGTAATTTAAACTCCAGAGTAACTATGAACAAAAACCTGGACAGAGACATGCAGAAATTATAAAACAACAGGACAGGGGGAGATAGAATGGAAGTATCTAAGACCCATAGTTCAATCATTACCCAAATTGTGAAAAGTCTGAACTCGTCAATCAAAAGAAATAGAATGCCTTTCAGAACTTAAAAAAAAAAAAGAAAAGAAAAAGAAAAGAGGTTAAAACAGTATTTTTCTATGTTATGAATAGAAGAAACTCATGTCAAATATTAAGACAAAGATAGTTTCATAGTTAAAGACTAAAGTAAGATGTTTAAAGCCAACAACAGAAACCAAAATGCAGGAACTGGTCTAGTGGATAAGGAAGCTGTGGTCTGTAGATTCAGTGAAAAGCTACTCAGCTATTTTTTCTTTAATGAGTGATTATAAGTCAGGAAGTGAAAGATAATTATGTATAGTTTCGCTTATATATAGAATATAAATAACAAAAAGCAACAACAAAAAGCCCTAGTAAAACCATGCTGGAATATAGGATTCATGCCTGTATATGGCTGACCCTGGTTTGAGAGCCAGCAACTCTGGGTCAAGATCTGGTCCCCAAGAACCTCCAAACCTGATCCCTGACCACAGAGCAATAAGCACTGTGCACAGCCAGTAGCCAAACTCCTCTCATTTTAGAAAAAAAAAGGGAGGGGATAAGGAAAATAACTTCCTCTGTGGAAAACTTGGTAATTAACCAAAACACAAAGGAAAAGGGGTGAAGGAAAGAATTGGGAGGCATTTTGATAGTGTAATGACACTGGAACTTAGGTGGTTGTGATGAAGCTACACATACAGAGATATAAAGCTGTACTCCCCGAATCTTTGTAGTTGTTCTGTTTTGGGATCACACCCAGTGAAGCTCAGGGGCTATTCATGGCCCAGTGTTCTGGGCTGTTTCTGGCAGTACAATAGGGCCTATGCTGTGTGTATGTTTGTGTGTGTGTGAAGGTGGAATCAAGGCCTCACTAAAAGTGGTATGTTTAGCTCTTTGAGTTATTTTCTTGCCCCTTAATATCTTTAAATGTTTTTTAAAGCAATAGAAGGGTAGAGAGATAATACAGAGGTTAAAGTGCTTGCTTTGCATGTTGGTCAACAGTGTATGGTCCTTTGAGCATTGTCAGGAGTAACATTTGAGCACAAAGCTAGGTGTAGCCCCCAGGTTTTGGGGGGCATAGCCAAAAAAAAAACACAGTAGATAAGACTCATGAGATATTTATTATCATCTTGCAGTGGTCCTCAAACTATGGCCCGCGGGCCACATATTGTATTTGTATCTGTTTTGTTTCTTTATTGCAAAATAAGATATATGCAGTGTGCATAAGAATTCGTTCATAAGTTTTGTTTTTACTATAGACAGAGCCTCAAATGGTCTGAGGGACAGTGAACTGGCCCCCTGTTTAAAAAGTTTGAGGACTCCTGAGAGGAAAGTAAAGCCTGGCAAATGTAGTTTGTAAGTAAATGTCATTGTGCAAACAACAAGGAGAATGATTTTTTTTCCATCTTAGATCCAGTAAGAGTCCTTTAGAAAATATACTTATTATTTTCAGAATTTCTTTAAAAAATAACTTTATTATTCAGATTCCTGAAAAATGGAGCAAATTACATAGTGGAAACAATCTTGATGTTTCCTTTCTTTTTTTCTTTTTTTCTTGGTTTAACTTGAGCCTCCCAGGCCATGCATAGTGTGACCTAGACTCACTTGACAACACTGGGCCAGACAGTTCCTTCAGTGTTCAGCTAGATCAGTGGTATTGTTTCAGCCTACTAGTGCTGGAGACCTCCAGAGCAATTCTTGTGTGTGGGTGGGGAGGGTAGGAGGTTCTTGTGGTACCAGGGCTTACTCCTGGCCTGATGTTTAGGGATCACCCCCAGCAGTGTTTAGGAGACCAAATTCAGAGTCAGGGATCAAAGCAGGGTCATGCAAGGCAAGAACCTTAATCTCTATACACCACTCCCTACCACTGTTTTTTGTATATCTTTTTCAGGGTATGTGTGATGTAAATTTAGAGGCACTAACATTCCCTAGGTTCTCTGAATCAGGATATAGAACTGTTATCATGCAGCGTGTACATAGAAAAGCAAGATTGTATACTCTGTAATGTCTCTACATAATTAAAAATAATTATGGCCTTTAGAATATTCTATATAGATCATATAGAGTTAATATATAAATATATTATGAAGTTAAAGGCACTTATAAGTGACGGACCCTCCATTGATCCCTGGCACCACAAATGGTCCTTTGAGCACCCACAAGAGTGATCGTCTAGTGCAGAGCCAAGAGTAAGCCCTGAGGACTGCCATGTGTGGCCACAAACAAACAAAAGCAGTATCAATTATTAGAATGTTCAACTTTAGAAGATCTAGATTCTCATTCCTGGCATCAAAACTTACTGACAGAAAGTTCAACCATAAATTATAAAACTTAAATCATGAATATTAAGAGAAAAACTGCCTTAATATATCACCTATCTCACACATAATAAATTAAACAACATTTCCATTTGTCTTATAGTAGTATATTTTAGTTTTCTTTAATTTTCCAATGCTTTTATATTCTGAAATTTAAATTTTCTTTTTTTTTTTTTTTGGTTTTTGGTTTTTGGGCCACACCTGGCGGTGCTCAGGGGTTACTCCTGGCTGTCTGCTCAGAAATAGCTCCTGGCAGGCACGGGGGACCATATGGGACACCAGGATTCGAACCAACCACCTTAGGTCCTGGATCGGCTGCTTGCAAGGCAAACACTGCTGTGCAATCTCTCCGGGCCCAAATTTTAATTTCTTAAAATAAAAACAAAAAATACATGAATATTTATAACAGCATATTTATAAAAGCCAAAAAAGAAAAATTATGAACTGAAGTAATAAATAAAATGTAGTATTAATAAGTACCACACTTAATATAATGTGGTACTAAAAAGTGTCTGACACCTAATATAAGGTGGAACTAAAAAGTGGTATATCCATACAATAGAGTATTATTCATCCCTGTAGAGGGAAGTACAGAGGCAAATCACATGAATGAACCTTGAAAACTTCAAGAAAAGAGATACAGATGGTTCCACATTATATGTTCCTGCTGTAGAAAATGTCCTTAATAGGCAAATCTGTAAGGACAAGTAGGTTAGTGACTGCCAGGAACTGACAGAAAGAAAAGGAAATTCATTGCTTAATAGGCATGAGGATTCTTTTTTGGGGTGATGAAAATGCTCTAAAATTAGATGATGATGATGATGATGATGATGATGATGATGATGATGATGATAAGGCACAAATTTTTAATATAATAAAAAGTACTGAATTGTGGGCCCGGAGAGATAGCACAGCGGCGTTTGCCTTGCAAGCAGCCGATCCAGGACCAAAGGTGGTTGGCTCGAATCCCGGTGTCCCATATGGTTCCCCGTGCCTGCCAGGAGCTATTTCTGAGCAGACAGCCAGGAGTAACCCCTGAGCACCACTGGATGTGGCCCAAAAACCAAAAAAAAAAAAAAAAAAAAGAAAAGTACTGAATTGTATGCTATACAATGACAAAGTAATTTTGTATGACTATCATCCCAATATGAAAAGAATCAACAGCAAAACAAAAGAAAATAAGCAAACAAAATCTATGACTTGTTATATAGGAATTCTTACAGAATGAATATTCTTTTCAAGTTCCCTTCATTAAGTTGATGGTTTTAGAATGCAATATCTAAGTCAGAGAGATAGGACAGCAGGTAAGATGGTGTCCTTACACACAGCTGATTAAAGTTCAATCCCCAGCATCCCATATGGTCTCTGAAGCACCACCAAGAGTGAGTCCTAAGTGCAGAACCAGAAGTAACCCCTGAACATTGCCAGGTATGTTCCCTAAACCAAAAAGTAAATATGACTAATTACTAAAACGCATCTAAATTCTAAAAAGGTATTGGACAAAAACCCCACAAAGCTTTCATTCTCCTACCAAATGCTGTTGTACACATACAGTGTTTGCAAAATTCATTTTATAACATTAGCTTTGCCTAGTTTCTTGCCTCATCTAGGGTTAATTTCACCTTTCCTATTATTTCTTTATTTGGAGAGGAGGATTGGGTTTTTGGTTTACACCCAGCGGAGCTCAGGGGTTACTCCTAGCTCTGTGCTCAGAAATCGCTCCAGGTAGGGGGACCATATGGGGTGCCAGGAATCGAACCCAGGGTCTGTCCTGGGTTGGCTGCATGCAAGGCAATGCTATACAGCTGTGCTATTGTTCTGCCCCCACCTTTTCTATTTCTTTCTACCACAATTAAAGTTAATGTGGTATGGAGACATTGAAATGAAATCAGTCTCCTTTTTTAACAAAGATTTTATCATGAGAAGATATTTTAGGTATTTGTGGGAAGAAATAAAGCTCTCTTGACATTGCAGTTTTAAGAGAGAGGCTCTAATAGTTTAGGGCCCTTGGGAGTTCCAGTCCCTGTTTAGTCACTAAATTGCTCTGTGACCTTGTAAAAGTTGAAACGTTAAAAAAAATTGCAATACTTACCTGGCAGAGGAGATACCATGATCATGAAGGTGGTTTCCCCCAGGGCAAGGCTCATTCATTGCACTCTGGATATGCTGATCCCTGTGATTTCAAGGAAATGTGGGTAACTCGACTGCATAATTTGGGGTAGTGGGGGACTGCATTTGCGCTCTCCCCTAAAAATAAAAGTGCAAGTGAAATTATGAAAGAAAGCCATCACTTCACTTAGAGTAAATGAAAAGCGGAGCTAGAGACAGCAGAAGGGCTCTGTGACAAATGTTCGCCTCAGTACAGTGACCAGTACCAATCTGACTCGAAAGAAATGTTAAATGGCAGTTTCCCTTATAGAAAATTTTCAAAAGCTTAAAGTCTGTCTATGGAGAGGAATCACATCAAAATCCTGAGGTTGATGTTGTCCATGTTCTCTTGTTCTATGTCTTGCATCTAAAGAAAGGTATAGCTGCTATAAAGGAGAAATAAAGCTACCGTATTTTCCAGCGTATAAAATGACTGGACATATAAGACGAACCCCTAATTTTGCAGTTAAAACATAGGTTTAGGCCTATATTCTCTGTATCAGACAGAATGTTCCTGTGCTGCAACTGTATGTACCACAGTGAGCCAATCACACAAGCAAAGGTTCAAAGGTTATACTGTAATAGACTTCCTCTCTGACTGGCCAATCTGAGCAGGCTTTTGATAGTGTATATTTGGGTCCAGAACACTGTCTAATTTGCATGCATCAAAAGCCTGCTTGGATTGGCTGAGTTAGAGAGGTGGTCCGAGCAGCCTGGCAGTGATTGGTGCAGGATCGAGTTGGAAAATTCGCTTTGTGGCAATATTCAGACAATTTTCGTTTAGCGGCATATTGAAACATTTTTCAGGATATACTCGGCGTATAAGACGACCCCCGATTTTCGGTTGACTTTTTTTTTTTTGTTTCAAAAGTCGTCTTATATGCCGGAAAATATGGTAATTTGGTATTATGAAGCCCAGAATTCTCAAACACATCTTAAGATAAATGTCTTCAAAACAAAGTATCAGGGCCAGAGCAACAAGTACTGCTTTGCATGCAACTGATGTTGCACCACATATAGTCCCCCTTACCCACCAGGAGTGATCCCTGAACACAGAACCAGGAGTAACTTCTGAATTCCACTGAGTATGACCCATACAAGCCTCCACCAAACCCAGAGTAGCATACTTTTTGCATTATATACATGCAAATTTGTAGCCAAAATTATGCATAATTGTGTGTACTTATAGAATTTAGCCAAAGAATTAAATCTATTGGACAGATAACATCCCAAACCCTTTTAGTTAGAAATAACTATTAAAATCCATTGAAAATAAGGAACAAGTAAGAGAGTTCTATGTAATGAAGTAATGGTAAAAGAAAATGTCTTTTTGGTATTAGTATGATCTTATCTAAATGTAATCTTCATAAACCTCCTGGGTATTACAAGTTTTAATTCAATGTTATTTGCATTTTAGGGCAGAAATATTTGCTACAGTCTCCAGAGGAAAGATAAAGTGTCTGATAGTATTTGAAAAAGGAAGATGATAGAAATAATTTTATGAAAATGTAAGACATTTAAGAACAGTTTAGCTCTATAAAGCATTTTGAAATTCCATTTTTGAAAATATACTCTTCAGTAATTCTTCACAGAAAAATTTCAGGGAATATGTACTAATAGGTAAAAGCAAAGCAGTCTTTAGGGTTGGATGTGGAACAGTGGTAGTGTATGTTCCTTGCATGTGGAGGACCTATGTTCAGTTGCTGGCACCACAACAAAATATGGCCATCTTAAAGGAAATAATGCTCAGGGGCTGTCCTGGTTCTGCGCTCCGGGATCATTCTGAGTGATGGTTAGGAGACCAAATATAGTGCTAGAGACAAGTGACTCTCTGGCACTTATCTAATTTTTGAAGGATTAATAAAACAGTATAACTAGTTCAAAGGATAATTCAGAGAATCACACATAATAGGCCAATAAAGAATACTGAAATTAAAGTTTGCAGACAGATGCAAAGCTCACAGTATAAAAAGCAATGACCATTTGCATTCTATTAGACATAGAGAATTTGTTTCTATAAATGAAAATTTGCATCCTCACTAACTTTCTACAACATACAGAGTTGTATATTGTTCTATAATAATAAATGTTCAAGATGAACATTTAGGAAAGATTAAATAAACAGAACACCCAGACATTTAGGGAAAGGAAAAGTACTTCTTTGACAAATTTTACCTGACAATACCATTTGTTAATTTGGAAAATATGGAAGGATATGTATTCTGATGGTGTTATTTTCTGGAAGAGGCTACAGTTGAATCTCATAAGTCCTTGGTTATAAATAAAACTGGACTCACAATTAAGATTTTTCAGCCCACCTCATGAAGCTCACCACAAACAGGGAAGAGTTTAGTTAGAGAAATAACTACATTGTGAACTATCCTAACAATGAGAATATATGAGGGAAATAGAAAGCCTGTCAAAGGTACAGGTGGGGGTAGGGAGGGGAGGAGGGAGATTTGGGACATTGGAGATGGGAATGTTGCGCTGGTGATGGGTGGTGTTCTTTACATGGCTGAAACCTAAACACAATCATGTATGTAATCAAGTTGTTTAAATAAAATATATATTAAAAAATAAAAAAGAAGATTTTTCTTTCTTCTAGGAAAGCATTACTCTGAAGGGCAAAAGAAATCTGCCTCAAATTATTCAAGAGCTTCAAATTTGAAATACATACTGTTGAGCCAAGAATATTCTTTAAAACAATAAGAATAAAGCCTTTCACTTGACTTTATCAATGAGGTGACTAATTAACAACATTTTAAAATTCAAAAATATTTGTGTAATTTATTTTAAAGGCTTTCTAAATCCTTGAGCAATTTCTACCTTCCTCTCTGCAGATGAGTTGATTTGGAAGTTTGTTTTCCCTGGGTCCGGGTTTCATTTAGACTAAATCACTTAAACGTCACAAAAAGAGACCCAATCTATGTTGAAAGATTAACTATCACAATTGAATTTAATGTTTGGTCCTAGTAGCACCATAACACAAAGGATTGCTGAGCCCCTTTTCAAATCCAACAATCTGATAGCATTTGTAAATTTTATACGCTGTTGAACATTTCTCAACTCCTGATTTATTATGGTAAAGAGCATGAATAATGGCACAAATGAACTTTGGGAGATATGAAATTGTGGACATGGAAAAAGAAAGGGGAAAAATCCAACAACCAGGTTGTAAAACTTTATCTGAACCTAGTTTATCTTTAGAACCCAAAATATAACAGACATGTAAAGCCATCACAATATAAATTACTGTCCCAATTACCCAAGTGAGAAGAGTAAATAACACAAGGAAAGTGCTATCTAAAAGAGCATATCTTTAATTAGAGTTCCTTTACATGCCTGACTTCATTTTCATCTATAAGTACCACCTAAACCCAGCCTGAAATTTCTGATAAGCAAAGCATATTTGTGCTTGAGTAGCATGGAAGTGCCCCTAAAGGCATCAGAAATTTCAGTTCATAGATAGGTTTGACAATGATTGAGAATATGAACATATTCTCTCTCCCTAAATGTCCTGAACTTATGTATGCCTGATGTAAAACAAATGGAGGCCAATCTTTTCAGTATTCACCTGTCACCAATTGTGAAAAGAAATGACTGATAACACAAGAACAAAATGGCTCGCTTTGAGTCATATGCTGTCTTTGTCTTTAAAAAAAAAAAACTCTTCCAGGGGCTAGAAAGATTACAGTGGGAGGGTGTTTGCCTTACATGTGGCCGATCCTGGTTCTATCCCCGGAGTCACAGATAGTTCCCTGAGCCCACCAGGAGTGATTCCTGAGTGAGGAGCCAGGAATATCTGCCAGGCACTCCAGGTGCAACCCAAAAACAAAAACAAAGACAGCTCTTCAAGGACAAAATCGTTTAGAACACAACCATGAAGAGACTTGACCAAAGTGGATCTCTCAGAAATCCTATGCTCCAGAGTCATATTCTAAAGGGTAAGATGTTGATTCTGAGGTTAGACTGCTAGAACTCAAATAACTTGACCTAAAAAGGCAAGGGATTAAGAATCTTGTCTTGCAAGCCCACTACCTTCCTTGATTTGAATCCCCAGCATCACAGGGTTCCCTGTGCACTACTGTGGTCACTCCTGAGCATAGCACCAAGAATAGCCGCTGAACACAGTATGAGTCAGCATGGCCCCACACCCTCACTTCCTCACTCTGGAAACATGTGCAAACTATTCTGTGTCCTCATGTGCGAAATGGCTATAATACTTATACCTAACCTGTAAGATTTTGTGCAAATTCAGTGAGTTAGTATTTATGCAATGCCTAGAGCAGTGCCTGGTACATACTAAAGCTGTTCACTAATGGTCACTATTACTATCGCCATTATTTATCATTATTATAATCATCATTGTCATTACTATTCCCATTTCCTTCTATGATAAGCCACACATTTTGGACTTCTGGTACATCTCCAGGACAACTACAGATGATCATTACATTTATAATATCTAAGAATATGTTTTTAGGGCCAAGAATATCTCTAAGGGGTAAGGGCATGCCTTGTTTGCAGGAGGCCAATATATGATCCCTAGAACACATGGTCCCTGAGCAGGCAGCCAGGAGAAATCTCAAGCAGTGTTGAATGAGCTCCAGTTACTATCTATCTATCTATCTATCTATCTATCTATCTATCTATCTATCTATCTATCTATCTATCTATCTATCTATCTATGTATATGTATATAAAGACGGACAGACGGACAGACAGACAGACAGACAGACAGACAGACAGACAGACAGACAGACAGACAGACAGATAGATAGATAGATAGATAGATAGATAGATAGATAGATAGATAGATAGATAGATAGATAGATAGATAGATAGATAGATAGATAGATAGGTCTATATATACCAACATTCCTAGGTAGGGGTCAATATTAACTATGTTAAGAAAGCCCTTTGGGCAATGATGAAGTCTTTCAACTCGAAATCTTGGTGCATGAAATCAAAAGTATCCGATTTCTACCTCAAACGCATAAGTAGCAAACTTTTTGGCAAATATCTAAAATGGAGCTAAATAACTACAGTCCTCACCACTCCATTGAATATAGACTGAATTTTTTCAGACCCTGTACTTGTTGACAATAAATATTGGTTTTAGAAATTAGAAATTTTTTAAACTCTCATGCTTTCCTGTCAAGAGCTCATAATCTAGTAGAGAGGCTAAATACATAATCACCATGCAATGTACTGAAGATGCCCTTTTCTTAGGAGATTTGCATTGACTCACTTCATGCATTTGTCCAGGTGCATCAACCAAAAGGAAATTGTTGGCCAGACAGTGAAGGAAGGAAGTTCTACTTGTCTACTTTCTCTTCCCCCTTAAAACCAGAAAGTCACTTTCTCTATTAGCAGCAACTGAGTCCAATGCTAGGACTGACAAAAATCCATGTTAATATATTTGTTGCTAATAATTTAAAAGTATACCTCTTCTGAAAGAGAGCATGCATGCATGCATTTATGTGGTGAGTGCTCTGAACCAAAAACACAATTCAGGAACTAAATGAGTGAATCTCTGTAGGAAGAGTTTCAGGCCACCAACTAACCAAAAAGAATATCTGTGTGCTGATCACTTTTTTTGCTTTACTTATAATTGGTACTGCTGCTTTCTACCTATCTTTATATATTGCCAGCCTTTCTTTAGGAAACCTGTTTTCTTTGGCCTTCAGGCCCAAACCAAAGAAAATGTGGCAGAGCCTTGCAATTGCTTGCATTCTTGCAATATATATTATTGGGCATGAATTTAGAATGCTCAGCCTCCAACCCTCTTTGCATCATTCTGACAGGTTTCAAGCCCCTTTTTCTACGAAACTCAATTATCATGCTTCAATATTCACCATAGAGTTCCCACTTCTTCTGTTAAATTAAAACAGGCGAACCTTTATTGGGGGAAAGAATATTTTATTCATTAGTGAAAAGACATGTTTTGCTCCCAATGCTTTCTATTCAGGTTTTCTGCTGTAGCATTGTGGTGAATGTTTTTGTCCTGCATTAGGAGGAGCAGGTTCTAGCAGCCTGGCCCTTATTACAACGTATCTCTTTTCATGTATAATAAGCATTTTATTCTTTTAGAAGTTAATCCTTTCCTCTAAAAGGAACATATTCTCTTTTAGAAATTACATTTGGCCTTCACATTTCATCTTAAATTGCTTCATTCTAAATCATTTGTCCTAGTTAAGTGGAGGGCCATGAATACCTGCAGCTGCCTTTAAGTGGGCATTTTCCCCTCTCTATAGAACAGACCCTATTTATATCCCTTTAACGAACATTTTTGAAAGTTCCAATGGCAGTAGGAAAGAATATTCATTTTTCCACAGAAATTCACACTTGATTGGCAAATGACGAACGCATAAGCCCATACATGTAAACAACAATAACCACAAATTAATTTCCCAATTATATCTCCCTACATCATTCTTCCTCAGCTGAGCCTTAAGAGTAGACAATCGCATATTCAGGCTCTTTCTCTAGTTCACCTTGTGTACCAAGCAAGAGCTGTGTTTAACTTATTATTAAGGTTTTCTTTTTCTGTTGTGGGTTTTTGCTTTTTTCAATTAAGACCTAGTTTTTCTTGCACATTTTTCACGAGCATCAAATAGTAGGTGATCTTTCAAGCTTGAACAGTAACAGTTGTATCGCTGAGGAAGGATTTCTTGTCTCCAATGGTCTAGGTAATGATTTACAGTTATTTTTGGTCATTCTGAAAATGACAGCTCCTTGGATTTTTCTGTGGACAGAAAAATTTGCTGGGTTGGCATCTTTCAGCTCTGGGAGGTTGATCCCAATTACTTGGCAAGTGGGGAACTAGGGAATGGTCTTAAATCCTTACTCTCACAGAATTGACCTGTCTGCATTAACCTATGACACATGTGAATGTTTGATACAGTTTCCCGAAATGTCTGTGGCCTCTAGAGGCCTAGAATTTGTGACAGGACTAACCTATAAATTGGATGACATTGCAAAAGGCCTAGGCTAAATCTGATTGTTAGACCTAGAGTGAGAATTTAGATCCTCTGAAGAAAGCTAACAATACTTGGTAGCAACTATCTTCATTAGAGTACTTAATAAATGGTTGTTAAATATGTAAAGAAGGTAAAAAAGCAGTAAAATAATAATGAGACACTTTTTAAATTTCTGGACATTTTCAGAAAATAGGTGTGGTATAACTAGCCACTGAAAAACTTTCACTAGGGTTCAAAAACTTGGAAAAAATATTGTAAAGGAGAAAAGGGAAGAACATACCTGAAAAGATAGGAATTAAATCAGGGGTCTTAAACTCGCGGCCGTGAGCCGTTTGCAGCCCTCTGTACAACGTTTTATGGCCCTGCCCTAGAGGAATCTTTTTTTGTTTTGTTAGTTGTTTGGGTCACACCCCCCAATGTTCAAGGCTTACTACTGACTTTGCACTCAAGGATCACCCCGACTTTGCCTCCTGAGGCCCCCAGGTAAATTGAGTTTGAGACCCCTGAATTAAATAGAATGAATTATTTAGAAGAAAATAAAGTATATTTATCACATCTTTCAATCATGTTCCTATTTAAAAATCTTCACTGAATCATTAAAATCTATAGAATAAAATTCACTATATGTAAGCTGATGTTTCAATGTGTTCAATGATCTGGATGGGAACCTTCTTTTCCTGCATAGTCCCACTGGCTCATTTATTGACTGTCCTAGAATATTCCTGTAGGGTTCTTCTTGTCTTGTCTTGTTTTGTTTCATAGCTTGTAAAATTTAGGCAGATAAAAAACTGCTTTTCTCTCATATCTTCACTGTGCTATGAATTATTGTCAACTGCATAAGTACATATGTCTTAGGCCATAATTTTTTTGTTGTTGTTTTGTGCTATTTTTAGCTGAGTAGTGCTCAGGGCTTATTCTGGGCTTTGTACTCAGAGATCATTCTTTATTGTGAGTGGTTCTGGAGGTATTCTGCACAGTGCTGAGGATCAAACTAGAGTCAGCCATGTATAAGACAGATTGTACAATAATTTCTATATTGTCTTAATAGCCCATTTTTGAAGTTTTTTTCTTATTCTGCCTATTTTTTCGAAGACTCTGTAATTCAAAATCAGTATTTAGTGCTACTAAGAGCCTTTAAAGAATCTTACCGTGCAGTCAATATATGGTTGAGTTACCGTATTTTTGTACCATAAAATGCACTCCCCCCTCCCCAAAGTGAATCTAGAGCAAATGCCGCCTGGAGATGAAGCCTGAGTGCAGGGGAGGAGAGCATCTAAAAGCTATGTGCATCTTTTAGTCAAGTGTGTCTTATAGAGCGAAAAATATAGTGATGGCCTGGTAAGGAAAAGAGGTGGGTGGGAGGGGTTTGTATAGCATTGGTGCAGGAAGTCAGGCACTCTGGTGATGAGTTTGCAATAATCTATAATTAAAATTATAATTGATCATTCTATCAACTGTAGTACCTGTGAGAGGGAAGAAATTTACAAAGGCAGTACTAGTGGAGTCTTTCTACCAAAAAAATAAGATTTCCTATCTAATAGCTGGTCTGAAAATATTTTCTCCTATAGAATAGTAGAAATGAAATCTTGGAGAACTCTAAAATTTAATTGCAAATTTCCTGGATCTTCAAGTGAAGTTATACAGTACTTTTTTATAATTCTATGAATTTTGTATAGTTTGTACACTTTGAAGCATCTAACAGAATAGACTTGAAGAGAGGCTCAAAAATATAGATAGATAACTGTTAACTTAAGTCATAGTTAGATATTCAAGATCAAAGCCAGTAAATTAAATCCAGATTAGTTGATTTTCTATTTTTAAAAATCTACTGTTGGTGGCAACACCATCTGATTTAGCCTCTATAAAAAACAGTATGGAGACTCCAAAAAGTTATGAATTGTGCTTCCTTATGACCCAACAATTCCACTTTTTGGCATCTACCCTAAGAATTCAAAACCACTATCTTGTAAAGACATTTGTACTCCTTCGTTCATTGCAGCACTATTCGCAATATCCAAGACCTGAAAACAATCTAGATTTCCAAAACAGACATCAGGATAAAGTAGTTGTGGTATATGTAAATAGTGAAATAATATAGTGAAATAATAATGAAAGACAAAGATGAAATTATGCAAGTTGTTGCTGCATGGAATGTAAATAGAGAGTTTGATGCCAAATGAAGTTAAGTCAGGAGTGTAACAAATACAGAAGGATCTCTCATCTGTGGAATATAAAGAAATATAGTTAGGAAAAAGCAAAGGACCAATGACAGTAAACCCAGAGAGTTAATAAACAGAACTGTGGTTCTTATAAATATTTTTTCTCCAGAAACATTATACTCTTCTTTCTGGGAGGAGATCATCCAAGTAACATTCCACTCCTAGCAAAACTCAACCAACCAATGTATAATTCTATTCTTTGACCTTGTGATATGATGCCCAGAGACTTCCAGAACCACATCTAGCAATTTTTGTTGTGACCACTGTGATTTATAATATTTTAAGTTTATTTAAATTGTATGAAAATATTCAAATACAATAGTAAAATATAACATGTAGAATAAAGTAGTTAAAACCCTAAATAACAAAAAAAATATATATATATGATCAATCAAACAAATTGCACACCGTTCAAGAGAGAGGTATTAAAATATATTGTACAAGCATATTTAATAAAACAGCATTTTATTGAAAATTGAAAAACAAGCATATTTAATAAAACATTGTTAAATAAATTTAACAATTTGCTATGTTAAAAGAAAGTTTAAGATAATGCTATTTTGGGGGCCGGAGAGATAGCATGGAGGTAGGGCATTTGTCTTTCATGCAGAAGGTCATCAGTTCTAGTCTGGCTTCCCATATGGTCCCCCGTGCCTGCCAGGAGCAATTTCTGAACATGGAGCCAGGAGTTTCCCTTGAGCACTGCCGGGTGTGACCCAAAAACCACAAAAAAACAAAAACAAAAACAAAAAAACAAAGATAATGCTATTTTTAAAGTCCTGATAGAATACTAGTGATGCCATTTTGTGATGCTATTACAGGTTTTTATGTTTTTGGTAGTGAAGATATGTTACTTTTGAGGAAAGAATACTTTTTTATTAAAAATGTAAATAAGTACCTAGTCAGTAATTCAGAATAACTCATTAGGAACACATGCCCTACAATCCAGAAAATATATTACTTAATCTTTGGAATTAATTACAAGGAAAATTCAAGAAAGGATCTTTGATCTTGATGGTTAGAGCCAACCAATGAGATGAGGCCATGGGAAAAATGTTCTTCCCTAGCATCATTTGTCCTCATAGCTCTTGTTTGTTTTTGCTTACAGGTCCATGGGAAGTGTATGTGTAAGCATAACACAGCAGGCACTCACTGCCAACAATGTGCACCATTATTCAATGACCGCCCCTGGGAGGCAGCGGATGGCAAAACAAAATCCCCTAACGAGTGTAGAAGTAAGTATCAAGATCACCAAGCTCCAAGTATTTTTCATAAACGTATCTGTAGACTCCTTGCTGTCTCTTGATAATAGTATATAAAGTGACAAGGTCATAACCTATATAAAACATAACCTATCCCACAGCCTAATGTGGCATTACACACAGGAAGCAATTACCTTTGGCAAAATTGCAAGTATTACAGTTTTGCCAAGAATGTGTTATTCATTTGCTTGGACACTTGGTGTCTCTCCTTAAGAATTTGACATAATAAAAACATACCACAAGAGCAAGTGAGGATTATAGTGTACTACTACTCTAAGAGTTGAGATATTGACTTATATTCAAGAAATAGCTATCTTATTCTTGCAAGATCGTTTTTATATTAACTCTAGAATGTAGTTCATTGTAGTCCCACTTCAGAGATCAGAAAACTGAGAAACTCAGTGAGAGTTAGTAACTTGTCAAAGATACTGTCAGGACTTCATAAGTGAGTCAAAAAGTTCAGGTAAAATGTTCTACCTTCAGATAAAATATTCCCCCCCCCCTTTAAATTATAATGCCTGTCTTTTTACTTTTGATACTTGAAATGACAAAATCAGATTCAACACAAAGCCTTAGTCACAAATGACCTACAAGGGGGCCAGAGCAATAGTACAGCAGGTAGAACATTTTCCCTACACACAGACAACTTGGGTTCAATTCCCAACATTTCATGTAGTCTCCAAAACCTCCAAAACTCTGCCTTGGTGCAGAGCCAGGAGTAATCGCTGAACAATATCAGGTGTGGCCCAAAACAAAACAAAACAAAAAAATGACCCTGCATTATCAGGGATAACTTTGGTTTGGGGTTGAAGATTAGATAGAAAGGTAAAAATATGGGGCCAGAGCAGTGGAGTAAGCGTGTGTGTGCCTTGCCCACACTAGCCTAGGACGGACCATGGTTCGATCCTCTGGTGTCCCATATGGTCCCCCAACCCAGGAGCAATTTCTGAGCGCATAGCCAGGAGTAACCCCTGAGTGTCACCAGGTGTGGCCCAAAAAAAAAAAACAAAAAACAAACAAACAAACAAAATCAGGTAAAAATATGGGGACATAAACCACTTTTCCCTTGTTAAAAATGTTCAAAGAAATTCACATACTTGTAACAATATTTACAGACTTCAATTTTACAAGGAGAAAAAGACCAGTAGTGTGGGTAACTCTGTGAGAAGTCCTTTCCCACACATAATTTGAAACTTTAATTGATTTATTTTATTTTCTAGAAAATGTAAAGGATTTCCTCTGGTGATAAATCTTAAATTATCTTACAGTATGCCTTTTAAAAGATTATTAATTTTGTCGAGATATCATAACACATCAAGGAAGCAATGTGAAAACAATAGCACAAACATTCTCAAATAGAGTTGGTCCTCATGAAAAAGTCTGGATCAAATTCTAAATCACTCATCAAGAAAATCTGAAGAATGTCTCTTAAATTCTTAGAATGCCATTTCGTTCCGATCCGTTACAGGATTGACTTTTTTCTAGACGTATGGAATACAGAAAGATTCGGCACTTAGCATTAGTAATCATCTTAGAAATACCTTTAGTAAAGTGTTACATAAGAAACACTACAGGCCTTTTCAATAAGACAATGAAACTTCAATGGAAAACTAAGTCACATTGACCAGTGCAACAAATGCTAAGGAATTTTATAAAAGTCACAGCACTCGGAGAGATAGCACAGCGGCGTTTGCCTTGCAAGCAGCCGATCCAGGACCTAAGGTGGTTGGTTCCAATCCCGGTGTCCCATATGGTCCCCCGTGCCTGCCAGGAGCTATTTCTGAACAGACAGCCAGGAGTAACCCCTGAGCACCGCCGGGTGTGGCCCAAAAACTAAAAAAAAAAAGTCACAGCAATCTGCCTGGTCACTAGAAGGTTTTTCCCCATATTAATATTGAGCATTCTAATATAATTATAACACAATATATATTATATATGTTATATAATATAATTATATAATATAATAATTACTATATCTCTTCAATATCATTAGTCATTTTCAAATAGGGCCTGTTTGTCTAAGGTTTGCTAAGCAATTTCAGGACATACCTATATGATGATATTATCTCTTAAGAAGGAGCAAGAGTAGAAACATTAAAATGTTAGCATCAAAGAAGCTGGGGGAGACAGAAGATCAGTCAAAGAATGGCTTCACAATAAAGATCAATTCCATTTTGAAGTAACTTTAATATTCTAATAATTCTAATTCTAATATTCCTGTCTTAGTAGACAAATTTATATTTGGCTATCATTCAGCATATCCTAAGACATGTTTTTAATTAAAAATTATTAAGAAAAGTTACTTTATTGAAAAAACTATTATAAAGAAACAGAAAGAAATAAAATAGGGTTAAAGGGGCAGAAAGCAAGTAAAGGAGGTGAAAGCAAGAAAAGCAAATTATTGAACACAAGAGGAAATGGTTAAGAGCTTTCAAGATTAAAGTTCTCACCTTTTTTCTTTTTTTTTTCTTTTTTTTTTTTTTGGTTTTTGGGCCACACCCGGCATTGCTCAGGGGTTACTCCTGGGTGTCTGCTCAGAAATAGCTCCTGGCAGGCACGGGGGACCATATGGGACACCGGGATTCGAACCAACCACCTTTGGTCCTGGATTGGCTGCTTGCAAGGCAAACGCCGCTGTACTATCTCCCCGGGCCCTTTTTAAATTTTTTTTTCTTTTTTTTTGTTTTTGGGCCACACCCGTTTGAAGCTCAGGGGTTACTCCTGGCTATGCGCTCAGAAATCACCCCTGGCTTGGGGGGACCATATGGGACACCGGGGGATCGAACCGCGGTCCATCCGCTTGCAAGGCAGACACCTAATCTGTAGCACCACCTTCCCGGCCCCAAAGTTCTCACCTTTTTTCCTATAATGTTTTTTTGGATTTGTACTGTGAAATATGCAGAATTCTAAAAAAAAAAAAAAGAAAAACCTTTTAAATATGAACAACCCGCTTTATTCTGTTTTTTAACTACCTGAATATTTGAGAGGCTATAACTTTACTTTGTCCTCTCAGCCTGCAAGTGTAATGGGCATGCTGATACCTGTCACTTCAACATGAGCCTGTGGGAGGCCTCTGGGAACCGCAGTGGTGGCGTTTGTAACAACTGTCAACATAACACCGAAGGGCAGCACTGCCAGCGCTGTAAGGCTGGCTTCTACAGAGACAGCCGCAGGCCCTTCTCTGCTCCTGACGCGTGCAAGGGTAAGTGGACTGAAACACTGATTCGTAGCGTATGAAAAGAATCTTTGGTTTACTTGTTTTGTTTTGTTTTGTTTTGTTTTGGAGGGGGTACACATCTGGCAGCTCTCAGGAGTTACTCCTGGCTCTATGCTCAGAAATCTTTCACTCTTGGCAGGCTTGGGACCATATAGGATGTTTGGGGATCAAAGCTGGGTCTGACTCAGGTAGGCAACGTGCAAAGCAAAGGCTCTCCGTGATATGCTATCACTCTGGCCCTGGATGAAGAGAATCTTTTGAGACTGGCGAGACATAGTAGAGGGTAGGGTGCTTGCTTGCCTTGCATGCAGTCAGCCTGGGTTGAAACTCTGGCACCGCATATAGTTCCTGAGTGCCACCAGGAGTGATCCCTGAGCACAGAGCCAGGAGTAAGCCCTGAGTACTGCTGGGTGTGGCCCCTCTTAGACAATCACACCAGGAAAAAGAATTTATGCTTTATTTACCAAGAGAAAGAGGACTTGAAAGGCAGACATTACACTCATATGCAGTAGTTAATTTCTTTGTTGATAATGACAAGCTATCCACCTGTCAGAAGCACATGAGATAGTTAAGCATAAAAGTCATCTCCTTTCTTCCTTTCCCTGAAGTAAGATTGTTCCCTATAGCACCTCATTTGGGAAAACAAGATATCGATTAAATGAAAAGAAAGAATGATAAAAAGGAAAATATATTTGTCTTGATTCTGTTTAGCCACATTCAGAAAACATATGGGTCCAAATGAATGCAGTAAAGCATAGTGAGCTGCTCTTGATCATTCCAGGTTTTATCTCTAAGGCATTTGTGAGCATCTGAAAAAACCCTAAGTGTCAGTGTCATGAGAAATTCTATTAAGGCTGCTATTTAAAGATGTTTCTTGTGTCATTAGCAGAATAATTGCCAATGCCCCTCCTCCGTAAATAAACTCTAATTTACCAGGTTCTGCTATTTTTTTGCTGGCACAACTCCAAGTTTATTTGAGAACAAAAACAAACATGGGACTATGAAAAAAAAACACACAGAGTTTAAGTAAAGGTTCAATTATATAATAGCTCATCTTGCCATGGGGAGTGCTTTAATATCTATCAACTCAGAAATGATTAGATAACAGAAACTGCTTAATACTGTTACATGGATATTGTTGACCTTTTTCCCTTCCTTTCCTCACCAGGAGCTCCATGTCCTAGTATAAAAACATTGACCAGAAGAATAAAAAGTCTTCTAAAAACTTTGGTCTTTTTTTGGTAATGGAAAAAAAAGAAATCTATACTTTTTGTTTGTTTTGTTTTGGTTTATCTTGGACCACTGCTATTTCTGTGGTCAGAGATTCCTCCTGACAGTGCTCAGGAAGCCATAGGAATGTCATGGATGTACCCAGGTGAGCCATGCAAAGCATGTGCCCTGACTGCTGTACTATCTCTCGGGTCCATAAAATCCTTAATCCTTAGTTTCAACATCAGGCGGGGAGGTTGTTTCTACAGACTTGAATATCCTGCTTGCAACAAGTGCTCTCTCTCTCTCTCTCTCTCTCTCTCTCTCTCTCTCTCTCTCTCTCTCTCTCTCTCTCTCTCTCTCTCTCTCTGTCTCTCTGTCTCTCTCTCTCTCTCTCCCTCCCTCTCTCGCATATAGAGCATGGCATGTGTTCAACGGGAACCCCAAATTTAAGTGTTCCTCAAAGTACTTCTCTGAGGATTCTTTTATTCTTGCTCCTTATTTGTAATCAACCTTTCAGGTTAATTGGGTTTGAATGGATCTGGATGTGTAGGTCAAAAGGTTTTTATAACTCCTCCAGCCCCTATAAACCTCTGCCAGCTATGGATGCTCTCTGGTTTTTCATATCTTTTTTCCTGAAGGGGTCTGATGAGAACTATAAAAAATAATGGATGTGGGGTATTTAGTATATTTTCTGTCATGTAGGAAACCCTCAAGAAGTGAAACATAGTTATAGTAACTGGTGGGGATTCATATTATGGCATTTCTATTCTTTATTAATGAAAAATACCTGATGACAAAGTTAATTATTTTTTAAAAATCCATGGTAACTGAAAGATTCAGTTATTATGAATTTCAAATTACCCTATCAGCTCTTACCTCCATGTTATGACTGGAGGGTCTGCTTGAAAATTGTTCAGTCTAAAAACATATTCAGTCCTTGATACCCTTTTGTACACAATGTCTTTAATAGTTAGATATAGGTATAGTCTGTATCCTTGAATCACTAGTAGGAATGCCTAAAAGTGAGAATTATGAGCTAGTAAGCAGAAGACAGAAACAAAAAGGAAATTCATTTGTTATCGAGTAACTTAGAAACAATATTGTTATTATACAATTTGGGGGTAGGAATTTGGGGCCAGGCCCAGAAGTGCTCAAGGGTTATTCCTGACTCTAGTTCAGGGCTTACTGCCGGCTGAGAATCATATGTGGTGCCAGGGACTTGAACTAGTGTTGGTCATGTGCAAGGTAAATGCCTTAACTCTTGAATATGATAGACATCTATTGACTGAATGACTAACTAAATTAATGATGAATGTATGAAAACATTAGCTACTTTATAAAATATACTGTTTCAACTCAATATATGACTGCATTATTTACATTGTACAGTTTACTGTTTCAAGTAATTCTACATAGAAGAATGTAACAGTAAAAGATGCTAGTGAGGTCAGTTTCTGAGATGTAGAAGTCACTGGGTTGGATCCTGGGCAAGTAGAACATTCACAAAGAAGCCCCCACCAGCCACTTCAAGAGAATAACTCACTTTATTTTAGATAGGAAAGTGATATTTACCGTATATTAGGAGAAAGTAGGTGTGAATTTTGTGACAGCCAATCAAGTATGCTGTGAAAAGGGATTAAAATGGGGTGTGTGCTTCTGTGTTTAGGGAAAACAGGATATAGGGGATAAGGGAAAGCAGGGTGTGTGCTTAGTGTGATTGGCTACATGTAATCAATTCATTTATATATTGATTTGAATTAGTAAATTTTATAATGAGCCTATGTTTTCATTCTTTTAGTCCAGGGGTCCCCAGACCCCTGACCCAGGGGCCACATGTGGTCTGTCGAGGACATTTAGCCAGCCCATTTGGTGGTGCTTTTGCCCCTGTTGTCTGTCCTGCTAAGCAGCTGACTCGTCCCGGGCCATACATAGTACACTTGTGTGGAATGTGCACTGCACTCTCTGACGCCCCTCCTTCTCTCTCTGTCTCAACTCCTCTTCTTTTTTTTTTTTTAGCGGGGGGGGGGGGGGCGGGGGGGGATCCACACCCGGGAGTGCGTAGGGTTACTCCTGGCTCTGCGCTCAGAAACCGCTCCTGGCAGGCTCGGGGGGACCATATGGGATGCCGGGATTCGAACCACCATTCGGCTGCTTGCAAGGCAAACACCCTACCGTTGTGCTATCTCTTCGGCCCCAACAACTCCTCTTCTTAATCTCTGGTAAGGGATCATCAAACTACAGCCTGTGGGCCACTATTGTTCATAGTTTGTTTGTTTTTTTTATCTATAATCTGACTCTCCAATGGACTGAGAAAGGGACAGTGAACTGGCCCTGTGTTTAAAAAGTTTGAGGACACCTCATTCAGTCAATGAATGCATATTGTCTGCCTATTGTGTACCAAGGGCTTAGCATATGTCTAGAAATAAAACAAAAATCTCTGCCCTCAAGGATCTTAGATTCTAGCAGAGAAGGTTGACAGTATGTATAATTAATAAGTGATAAGTGTAGTGTGTAAGGAGATAACAAGTTCTAGTATCACCAGAAAAGGAGGGGGAAAATGATTTCAAGAAGCTAAGCATTTTGGGATGGGAATAAAGTAGCAAAATGCAATATTTTCCCCCATTTTATTGAATAATTGACAAATGACATTATAATATTTTCAGATATACAGCATAAGACTTATTTTCTGTATATATTGTGAAATGATTATTGTGATAGGTTTGATGAATATCTATTACAAATTTTTAATTTTGTGGGCCACACCTGGTGATGCTAATGGGTCACTCCTGGCTGTGCACTCAGGAATCATTCCTGGCTCAGGGGAACATATGGGATGCCAGAAATCAAATCTGAGTTGGCCATATGCAAGGCAAATACCATCCCCCCATTACTAACATTCTGGCCCTCAATTACAATTTTTTGCTTGTGATCAGAACTTTTAACATCTATGCAGAGCAGCTTTCAACTATACAATGCAATATTATAAACTACACTATACATTATGTAAAAAGATGTATGGTATAGTCCTTCAATTTATTAGTAACTGAGAAGCTGTTGCTTTGAAGGTTGTATCCACTCTCCCTGTTGACCACTTCCAACTTCTGGTAACCCCTCATCTATTTGCTTGTTCTCTGAGTTTGGTTTTTTAGCAGAAGCACTTACGTGGACTTATAAACAAGATGTAAGACTGAATAGAGTAATGAAATCCTCATTACTAGTGAGATCAGATCAAAATTTGATTTAAATATAACAAAGAAATTGGTCAAGTATTTAACTAGATAAAAAAATTTTTCTAGGCTGGAGTGGTGGCACAAGTGGTAAGGTGTCTGTCTTGCCCACGGTAGCCTAGGACAGACCGCGATTCGGTCCCCTGGTGTTCCATATGGTCCCCCAAGCCAGGACAGATTTATGAGTGTTTAGCCAGGAGTAACCCCTGAGCATCACCGAGTGTGGCAAAAAAAAAAAAAAAAAGTGATTCTGTATATATTGAAACCCGAGAGCAAATGTCTAAGAAAATAAGGTGCCTAATATGTCAAAAAGAAAATAAGGAGGTGATGTGGTGGCATTGGAATAGGAATTGAGGATTTGGATTTGCAGGATAAAAGGCTATAAATGGTGAGAAATATAATATAGACCATAAACCAAGGGATGACTGTTAGCTTTTTTGTGGGATGAAACAATTAGCCAGAACCTGCTTTTGAGCAGAAGGACATGATCTGACTTTTTTTTTTTTTACAAAGTATGGCACCTTTCTGGTATTGTACAAGACAGAACTATTCATGCTAAACTTGTGCTTTTAGTTGTCAGCTAAAGTTAATAAGCATTTAGTGGCTTCAAATGGGGTCTCTGACAAGCAATATCAACATAGTCCTGGGAGGACAGGTTAGAAATGCAAATATAGGGGGCAAGAGAGATCGCACAGAGGGAGGATGCTTGCCTTGCACACAGCTGACCCCAAATTTGATTTCTGGCATCCTCCAAGCCTTGCCAGAGCCTAACTACAGAGCCAAAAGTAGCCCCTAAAAATGCACAATATTCTGATGCCAATTCAGATCAGCAGAATCAAAAATCCTCTGGTCAGGGTCAGAGAATTGAGTTTAACACAAAGTTAACATCTGGGAAAGATTTTAAAACAAAGGTTCCCAGTATGTTTTAGGGTTAAAGTAAATCCAATATTCCTCCCACTTAATGTAGAGCCATTTACTCTGTGCTGGTTACAGCAAATAGCTAGTTCCCTTCAATTACAAGAAGTAGAAAAACAGGGTCAGAGAGATAGCACAGTGGTAGGGTGTTTGCCTAGCACGCAATCAACCCAGGACTGACCGTGTTTCGAAACCCAGAATTCCATATGATTCCTCATGCCTTGCCAGGAGCGATTTCTGGAGTGCAAATCCAGGATGTAATCTCTGAGTGCTTCTGGGGTGTGACCCAAAACAAACAAAAACAAAAATAAAAACAAGTATAAATCTATATATTAGAGAAAACTGAAATATCTTAGATTTGAAAGATTTTATATTTTAGAGGGTTTTTATGTGATCCCGCAAAAAAAAAAAAAAAAAAAAAAAAAAAAGGTACTATTCCCAACATCAGTGGAAGCCACTGCTAGAGTTCTTTGTTCAATTGTAATAATATTTCCCAACATATTTTTCCTGGTATAAAGTATAGAGTCATTGGAAAAACTTTAGCATACATTAATAGTTGGCTAATCATGTTAGCAAATGGCAGTCATTTTATTTGGTTAATCATTGGCACATCCAATTGTTCTCTTTATCTAAAGACTCTTCATAATATGTTGAACAGTCTGCATTTATTTGGAGCATTTTCATTAATTCTTAGTAATATTTTCAAAAAAAAACAACTCCTTTCTTAGTTGATATGTCCCGTGTTCACCTCTAGAATCATTAATTCTGATCATCAAGTTTATGGCAAATACGTGAATGTACTGACATGCCAAGTTCCTAGTGTACCAGATTTTGTGCCAGGAGCTGGTGAAGACACTGCTATAGCCAGAACATTCTCCACACTTTGATTTTATGAGGAAGGTAGCATCAAAAAACAAGTTAATATTTAACATTTTTAAATTATCTCAGTGTATGGCTCTATCAACAATTTGTACAGTGCTTTTCAAAACAACCATCTTATTAAATGTTTTCTGCTGTGCTTACAAAGGCATAAAAGTAATCTGCTGTTTGGTGTGTGGTCTACAAACCAGCCCCATAGACGGCCTCTCTGGTTGCTGATTAGAAGAGGCAAACTTCCAATCGCCTAAGACCTGTGAGGCCAAATCCCCATTGTGGTTTCCCATGAACATTTGAGAACAGTGCAGTATGTTTTCAACAAGAGATAAATGCATTTTAGCATTCAATCACCAGCTCATTTTTTAAGTAGCACTTAGCCAGAACATCCTACTATTCCCTAAGCATCCAAATTAAACAAGACCGGCATTTCTATTTGTGTGCACACTTAGAATTTTTGAAATGAATTGCATAAATATTTACTGAGAAAAAAAACAAATTTTGATTAATCTGTTTTTGTAGTGCAGTATTTTCCATGACTTGATTCACAGAACACTAAATTTCTGGGATGTTAGTAAGGAATTATAAAAAGAGAAAACTTTTAGTATTCAACTTTAGGAAATAGTGAATTAAGCATAGATTTCTTCAGGATTTCTCAGAGCCCCTAGTGTATTAATGTCCACTGTAAAACACGTCTCAACTTTAACCAGAAAATGCTTTTCTTATAGGTCATCTTATGAGATCACTTTCTAGCACAGTGGAAATACTGCTTTTTTTAAAATAAAAGTAACAATGATTTTTAAAAAAATTCCCAACATTCATTGGATATTTTCTACACCCCCCCTTCTTCTCTGGTGACCTGCGTCCTGTTGTTCTGTAATTATTTTATTTTGTCTGTTCATCTGTTTTGTTCCATTATAATTTTTCATTCAAGTGCAATCATCCAATATTTGTCCTTATTTCCCTTTTTTTTAATGGTAAATTTCCATCTTTTTATGGTTGAGTACTATTCCATTGTAGATAGATGAGATAAATAGATAGATAAATAGATTAAATAGATAAATAGATAGATGATAGATAGATTAGATAGATAGATGGATAGATATAGATAGATAGATAGATAGATAGATAGATAGATAGATAGATAGATAGATAGATAGATAGATAGATAGATAGAAGGATGGATGGAGAATGCAACACCTTCTTTATCTGATTATACACAAAGAGGCATTCAGGTTGGTCCCATATGTTGGCTATTGTGAATAGTGCTGCAATAAATATAGGGGATTTATATAACTATTGAATTAGCTTTTTTATTTTCAGTTTCTGGGTATCATAGATACCTAGAAAATAAGATTGTTGTATCTTATAGTTCTATATCTTTTTAGTTTTCTGGGAGAAGTTGAGGACCTCAAGTACTACTCAGGGACAGACTGGGTATTGCACCTAATTACTAGCTACCTTCATCCACTTCTTCATTTTTTGAGTGAGTCATTTGGTAGGGGTACATTTTCTAGGACTACATCCAGAACATTACTGAAAGGAAGCAATCAAACCCAGAGCACCCACATGCAAGCCATGCACTCCAACCCTTTGAGTCAGCACCCTAGTTTTAGTCTTTGAGGAAACTCCAGACTCTTCAGAATGGTTACATAATTCACATCCCTGCTAATAGCATATGAGAGTTCCTCTTCCTTCACACATTCTCCAGAATTTACCTTCTAACATAAGCTGTTCTTGCTGTATGAAATGTTATTTCAATTATAGTTTTCACTTGAGTTACCTTAATAAGTATAAATGTGCTTTTACTTTGTGTGTGTGTGTGTGTGTGTGTGTGTGTGTGTGTGTGTGTGTGTGTGTGGTTTTTGGGTCACACCCGGCAGTGCTCAGGGGTTATTTCTGGCTCCAGGCTCAGAAATTGCTCCTGGCAGGCACCGGGAACCATATGGGGAGCCAGGATTCGAACCGATGACCTCCTGCATGAAAGGCAAACGCCTTACCTCCATGCTATTTCTCCGGCCCCTTGCTTTTACATTCTTAAAGTTGCCTGTTAGAGATCTCTGTGTCCTTTTTAGGGAAGCATCTATTCATATCTATTGCCCATTTCTTATTGGGTTGTTTGGGGTCTTGTTGTTATTGTTGCTTCTGTATTGTATGAGTTCTTTGAATTCTTGGCTATTAGGCCCTTTTTAGAGTTTTGATATGTAAGCACCATTTCCCATTTTGTAGACTATCTTTTTATTCTGCTGAATTTTTTAGATGTGAAGAAAACTTTAACATTTTTTATAATATTATTTGTTTATTGTTTCTTCCTTTCACTTCTCAAATCACTGGGATCAAATCCTGAAAAACATCTCTGAGGCAGATACCATGAATGAATTGCCTTGTTTTCTTTCATATGTTTGATGGTTTAGGATTTTACATTCAAATCTATCATTCATTTTAGTTTATTTTCATGTTTTAAATTATAATGTGATTATTACATTCTTTTGTATGTAGCTGTTCCATTTTTCCTGCACTATTACTATTGTAGAAAGAGATTTTTTCTTACCCCTTATACAGTGGTAGCTTTTTTTTGTTGTAGATTAACTGTTTATATTTGTATGTGTTTATTTCTGGGTTCTCAATTCTATACTGACTTTTAATTTAATTAATTTTTATTCTAGTATCATATTACTTTTCCACGACCATATTATTTTAATTACTATTACTTTATAATATAGTTTGAAAACAGATCATGTGATGCTTCATTTTTCTTTTTCTCAAGATTAATTTAACTATTCAGAATATATTTTAGGTTGAATTTTAAATTTTGCTATTTTTTAATTTTTCTTAAATTTTTCTTAGAAATTTTATAGAGATTGCATTAAAGCTATATGTTGTTTTGAGTAAATTGGCCATTTCAGAAATATGAATTCTCCCATCTTATGAACATGGAATTTTTTCAGTCTCTTTGTGTTTGCTATTTTTTTAATGATGTCTTATGGGTTTTGTACAAGGTCTTTTATTGCACAGTCTTTTACCTTCTATATTAAATTTATTCCTACATATTCAATTAATTATCTAAGATTATGATTTGATAGTATTTTCTGAAAATTTTCTGCTAGCTTGTTTACCTACAGAGAAATCATCAGACTTTGTTGCATCAGTGTATCTTGTAGTCTTTCATATTATTGATATTGTGTATTAATCAAATCTGTTTGAATATTTCACTTGGAAAGCCAGATTCTAGGAGGTTCCTTTTGTATTTTTGTTCTTCAATCTCAGTGTTAGAGCCTATAATTGAGTATCAAGGAAATAATTAGCCTATAGTGAAATGATCACAAATAGACAACTCACTTTGTATAACCATCTAAAATATATTGGACTTCCAGAAATGATCTGTGAAAGCCCAACACTGCATATTATTTGAAAATTTTGTTTTCCCAAGAATTGGGGGGAAGGGTGTTGGAATCATTGAAAACAGTCTGCAGTTGCCTTAACAAAGTTTATTAGAAGTATATAAATTATAGCTCAGTTTAGCTCAGGAAACATTGATTGGGTCTCTCATCTCAAACACTTTGGTAAGCACAAGTTCTGTAAAACTTTGGTAGGAGATAATAGATTCTAGATGACATGAAATTTACCAACACAGATCATTTCAATATTCTGTGGTGATGGCAACTATCATAGTAACAGTTGACATTAATAAAGTGTCTACTGTTTCTTGTCCATTGCTCAAAAATAGATAAGTGGATTTATTTATTCAATGTGCATCAAAAAATTGGTTTGAGGTAGTTGCTATTCATTTGTTTGTTTGGGGGCCATACCCAGCAATGCTCAGAGATTACTCTGGCTAGCTCTGTGCTCATGAATCACTCATAAGTAGACCATCTGGGTGTTAGGAATAGAATCCAAGTTGGCCATATACCTACCTGCTATACTATCTCTCCAGCCTTAAGGGAAAACACTCTTAAGGAAATATCTCAGGCAGGGGAACTAGTAAAGTAGAGCCAAGTTTTATACATGGTAGGTACCACATGACTCCCAGAGCATCTCCAGGAAAGATTTCCTGAGCACAGAGCCAGGAGCAAGCCCTGAGCACTGTTGGATATGGCAGTGCCCCCCACAAAAAACAAGTATCCCTTATTTGGTAGCAGTTTTAATTATTTTTCTCTAACGGCATTGAAACATAAAACTTGTCTTACTTTTGAATCAGTTATTTCCTTTGTTGCCTTAAATGAGTTCACCTAGAAAACAAAATGTATTGATGTCACAGTGTCTTAGAAAAATCTTTTTCAGAAAATTCATTGATCAATTCACATTGATTCTTGATAACTATTGGTGCTATTCTTTAAAATTTTGTTCACAGCTTATAGGTGAGCCCTATTTATCATACTGGCCACATCACTGTTCCAAGCTGTTCTTTCCTCTCCCACTCTTTTGACAAGCACTATACTAAGCATTGTTGCCACAAGGATGGTGGTCATAAATTCATCAAACCTGGATAAACAATATTCTGAACCAAGTTTCCAAACCCAATAGATTTATTCCTGTGAGCAATTAAATCATCTCTGTTCTGACTTCCTCTCTATCTCAACTTGAACCACAGTCTACTGCAGGAACCAAACAATCGGCTACACATTTCTGTAGCCAAGAAATTGCTTCTGAGGATTCCAGATATGTTGTTTATTTTTTTAAGGCTGGTGAATATCAGTGAAACTGCAATTATTTTTACAACATGGAGTGGGGGGTGGAGGGACAGTGCATTTAAGGTCTGTAGACAACAGGGGAAATACAAGTCTCTGCAGCTGAGTCTTGGACTAGAAGCAGAAATGGAGGCCCATACTGGCGGATTGATCACAAAGTAAACAGAATGATGCTACATGCTGTTTCCAAAGAGACTTGGAGGAATACTGAGTCTCTGTTTAAAAAGAGCAATCTCAGGCCAGGGAGATAGCTCCATGGACTGGACTTGTGTGCATGCTTTTGTACACATGCCCAAGTTCCATCCAGTACTATGATTTCTATATCAGTAGTACCATGCCAGGAGCAATGCCAAGTATAGCCTCAAAACCCAAATAATCAATAAAAATAAGAACATTCTTTCAGAGTGGCTCTCCTTGAAATCTCTAGTCACTTAAATGGACCTTTAATAGTCTATTATCTAAATAAATTTTCCTATGATGTCATATTGGATATATCGAGTAATCCTACTAGACAGGGTGCTAAGGAGATAGTACACAGGGTAGTGTCCAGTAAGGCTGGAACACCACGGGGTTTGGCCCAATAAACAAAAAAAAAAATCCTCCTGCACAATTAGGGTACTAACTTTCTAAGAGGAAAAAGTACACCCTAATGTACCCCAGTTTCTATTAATTGATCATTCTCACCATGGTTAATTTTATTTTATTTTATTTTATTTTATTTTATTTTGTGTGCATGTGTTTGGTCCACACTCAGCAGTGCTCAGGTGTTACTCCTGGGTCTGCACTAAGAAATCACTCCTGGCAGTTTCCAGGGACCATATGGGATGCCAGGGATGAAAACCAAGTCTGTTATGTGCATGGCAAATACCCTACCTGCTATGCTACCACTCAGGCCCACCATGGCTAATTTTAAACGAATAGATCCTTCTTCTTTTTTTTTTTTTTTTTTTTTGGATCAGGAAATTAGAGTCAGACTTTGCATCACAAATGAAGTCTTTTTCTGAAGGAAGAGTTCCTCCACTTTCTCAGCCAGTATGATCTGATCACAAGTGTTGCTTCTGTCTAGACATTGGTTCCTAAACCAATACATGGATCAGAATTATTCAGGAACACAAATGAAAATCTGAAACCTCAGAGCCCTGCCAACCCAGGTCTTCTGACTTGAAAACTTAAACATTTTAAATTGAAGCAACAGTGCATCTTAACACTGGAAAATTTTCAGGTATATATATCTTAAAAATCAACATTTAAACACAAACATAAATCAGTATGTATATTAAGTTTTCCACTCAAAGTTCACTTTCATTAAACAGATATCTGTATTTTTAAAGCATTAATAATGATTCTGATTCAAGAAAGAGAGTATAATGCAACTAATCCTGATTTGATCCAAAGCACCATAGGGAACGATCCCTGAGCATAGAGTCAAAAGTAGCCACTGAGCACTGCCAGGGACAGACCCCCAAATAATAATAATAATAATAGTTTTGATTCAATTTTTAATCTCTAAGCCAACATTTGATTTTAGACATATATGCCATTCCTAGTCCTAATGGGGGTTTTATTTTGGATGGAATATTCTCCTTAATATCACCTATAAATTATTTACTCATAAAATTAGCTATATCTGGGCCAGAGAGATAGCATAGAGGCAGGGCGTTTGCCTTATAAGCAGAAGGGACGGGTTGGTTCAAATCCCAGCATCCCTATTGTCCCCCGAGCCTGCCAGGAGTGGGTCCTAAGTGCTCGCGGGTGTGACCCAAAAAACAACAACAACAACAAACAAAAAATTAGCCTACATCTCTGACCAAAAAATATCCTACGAAATTTACTAAAACTCTGGCAAAATCTATTTTTCCAGGACAAAAATACTGGTGAGCTTTAATATAGATTATCGTGTTCCCTTAGAACATCTAACTTATAACCTCTAGTTTTCTCAAGGATATTTCAGGAAGAATTCTAGTTTTACAAGTTCTTATCTAATAGGGATAAAAACCCCATAACATTTTATAATACAAGGGCACCTTCCTCCACCCTGAACATTTGCATGAGGACTTGACTTAGACCTCAAGTGATCGGACATCAGCCGTCCACCCCAAACCCTGGATCCCAACCTTAGAACTGGCACAGTTTCCTGTATGAGCACCAGGAATCAAATTCTCCCCTGTCCCCAGGGGAGGCCCTAATACCACTCTGGCACCAACTTGAGCCAGGGTAGGTTCATATGACACCCTAATGATGAGAAACAGCAACAATCTTGATCTAAGAACAGGTTGCCCTGCCTCATCACCTAACGGTGAGATGAAATCAGAAGACCTTCCATCCTAAGATCTGTGCCAAAACCAAGATCACTAATTACAGAAGACTGACTACAACAACCACGACCTGAGCAGAACTTTTCCTGGAACCATAAAGAAAGATTTTATCCTAGACTTCGTCCCAGGATCTGTGCAAAGACCAAGATCTATAATTACAGAAGACTGACTTTGACAACCACACTGAGCAGAACGTTTCCTGGCTCCATAAAAAAAGACTTTGGGGGGGTGGGGGGGGGTGTGTAAAGAGATAGCACAGTGGTAGGGTGTTTGCCTTGTGCACAGCTGACCCAGGACGAACCCAGGGTTGATTCCCTGGCATTCCCCATGTGGTTCCCTGAGCCTGCCAGGAGCGATTTCTCAGCACCAGAGTAGTCCATGAGTGCTGCCAGGATGTGGCCCCAAACAACAAGCAGCAGCAACATAAAGAAAGACTTTGGGGTTTGAAAACGAAACATGTCTGGAGCCTGTCTCATTAACAGTATGCTTCAAGGGTGGAGACGCCCTGTATCTCTTAGGTCCAGGGAATTTCCTTTCTAATTTTCCCAATATTTACTGCACCTATGCAAAATAAATAAATAAATAAATAAAAATAAAAACAACTTGCCACATTTGCCCCCCTTTCTTTTTTTTTTTTTGGTTTCACTCAGTTCCTTTATTGGTGGGGAGTACACGCAGAAAAGAGAACCACTCTTCAAATCCAGAGTCAAGAGGTTGACAAGTCTCTCCAGGCACTTAGCACCACTGTTCATGGACAGCTTCTCTGCCCTGTATCACCAGGCCAGGTCAGGAAGATGTATCCATTTCTGGGATATCAGTGGACACGATTGTTGTGGAGGAGGTATATAGGAGCCCATACCTGCTGCCCTCTCTGCCCTCTTCTTGACTGTAGGGTTCCACACTCAGCTGCTTCAGCCTTTTCTTGTAATCTTTGGATAGAAGTGGCTCTTCAGGTTGGCAGAATCAACGAAATACCTCAAGCAGGCCAAACAACCTGGCAGGTCCGGGTCAGGCACAGCTGCCGGGTCTGGCCAGGTTCGTGTAGAGCTTGGGGCCCCAGATCTCGGTGAATCTCATCCAGATCCGACCGCAGTTGCTTCGCCTTCATGTGGCGGGCCAGGGAGTGCACTCGGTGCCCTCCTGTGCGGTGGGAGCGACCCATAATCAAGAACGCCTGCCTAGAGGTAGAAAACCAAGCTGCGAGCACATCCCCCTTCACCTGTGCAACATTCCCATCTCCAATGCCGCCAATCTCCCTCCTCCTCCCCGCCCCTACTTGTATTCGAGACAGGCATTCTGCTTCTCTCACTCATTGTATTAAGCTATTCTAAGTTAGCGTCTTGAATTTAGATAACTGTTGATTAAATCCAGTTGTTCATGAAGTCCATTTTCCCCTCCATCCTCCTTTTCATGCCAATATGTTCGATATTAGATGGAGGAGAAGATGAATGAATGAATGAATGGCTCATCATGATACATTTTCTGTCGAGAATTTCCCTTTTCTTTACTAGAATACAGGGATTCAAACTGCTGTTTTGGGAAAATGCTTTGTAAAACAGTGTCAAGTCCTTCACAGAACCTTATGGACATTTAAAACATAAAGATGCTTTTCTTTCTTTTTCTTATTTTTGTGGTTTTTTTGGGAGGGGGGTGTCACATCCAGCAGCGCTCAGGGGTTACTCCTGGCTCTGCACTCAGGAATCATGCCTGGCAGCTCAAGGGACTATATGAGATTACAGGGACTCGAATCACCATCCATTTGGGGTTGACTGTGTGCAAAGCAAATAAATGCCCCTACCCACTGTGCTATTGCTCCGGCCCCTCTTCTTTCTCTTCTTTTTCTTTCCTTCTTCTCTTTCTTTCTTTTCTTTCTTATTCTTTCTTTCTTTCTTTCTTTCTTTCTTTCTTTTCTTCTCTTTCTTTCTTTCTTTCTTTCTTTTCTTCTTTCTTTCTTTCTTCTTTCTTTCTTTCTTTCTTTCTTTCTTTTTTTTTGTTTTTGGGCCCACACCCAGCCATGCTCAGGGGTTACTCCTGGTGTCTGCTCAGAATAGCTCCTGGCAGGCATGGGAGACCATATGGGACACCACGATTCGAACCCACCACCTTTGGTCCTGGATCTTCTGCTTGCAAGGTAAACGCCACTGTGCTGTCTCTCCGGGCCCCTTTCTCTCTTTTCTTTTGATCTGTCTTTTCTTTCTTTTCTTTCTTTCTTGTTTTTGGGTCACACTCAGCAGTGCTCCTGTCTTTTTGCTCAGAAATCACTCCTGGCAGGTTCAGTGGACCACATGGAATGCCAGGGATCAAATCCCAGTCAGCCCTATGCAAGACTAAAGTCCTACTCACTGTGCTATAGCTCCAGGTCACTAAAGAGGCATTTTTAAGGATAGCAGAGACACCTCATTTAAAGAAAAATTAGCAAATGAATAAGAAAGTCAAATCCATTCTCTCTCCAAGTAAACAAGCTCTTGGAAAATAGACAGGCCCTTCCTTCCTCCTGGCTGGCTGAAATAAATGTTGCAGAGTGAGTAAAAATAACCTAGTCCTGGGACAGGAATGATAGTACAGCCAGTAGGACATTTGCCTTGCACCTGGCAGACCAGGTTCTAGCCCCAGCATCCCATATGTTCCCTTGAGCACTGCCAGAAGTAATCCTGAACACAGAGCCAGTAGCAACTCCAGAGTATCGATGTGTATGGCACAAAAAGGACAAACAAACAACAATTGTAACCTAATCCTGTCCTTAAACTACAATAACCATCTGGTTCCTTGGTAATCATTGCCCTAACTAGGCTAAGAAGGCCAGCGGTCTTTAAGAATTCAATCATTCATCCAACTTTCCATGCCACCTTGTTTTTTACTTCTTTGTGGCTTAGGTAAAATCAGCTCAGGTAATGGGAATCAAGTGGTTGAATAGTTAACTCTCCTGGTATACTGACTTTCTGTCCTTCACAGTCTATGGCCAGAGCACCCCTTACCCTGCCCCCTGGAAGAATCTGCAGTTCTGTTTGCTTGTAGCACTACTGAACTATTAGACAACCTACTTCTTGAGTATTGATTCCTTCCCTTCAAAGTGAGTTAGGAGTATTCATATTCCAATCATGAATCTAGATCACTATATCACAATGAGACATTTAAGAGTCACATAAACAACCTTCCTTTTTTCCTTTAAAAAAAAAAAAAGAAAGAAAGAAATTAGGGACACATCTGGGGGGCTAGCAGTGTGGAGCTCATGGTTCTGCACCCTGATCCTATGGTGCACTGCTCAAGGGCACCAGAACTCTCACCTACAGTGCTCAGAGAACACTTTGCAGTTTTTATTTTTGAACCTGTGTTCCAGATCATAGAAAAGAATTGTTTCCCAAGGATCACTGGTAGATTACCAGTGAGCTGCCAGTGGTAGATTAATGTATTTTGCTAATGCATTATTAGTTTTAGCAGGGCCACATGAACTCATTTATATTATATAAGGAACACAAACATCTTTGTTTTATATTGAAAACAACTGTGAATGATTCATAGACTCAATCAATAGAAAAAGATTCACTATGAAGTAACTATTGAGAAGCAAACCTTAAATAGAACCAATGATTTGGCAATAATAGTAGAGAAACTAACCTTTTTTTTTTTGGTTTTTGGGTCACACCCGGCAGTGCTCAGGGGTTATTCCTGGCAGGCTCTGGAGACCATATGGGATGCCAGGGTTTGAACCCGGGTTTGTCCCGGGTTGTCCGTGTGTAAGGCAAATGTCCTACTGCTTGTGCTATCACTCCGGCTCTGAGAAACTAATCTTACTTGTGAAAAATCAAGGCTATGAAAACTAGAGTTAAGTGAGAAACAGAGAAAATACAGGTATAGTGTAATAATTATACTAAAATTATTCTTTAAAACATCAAATAACATTCTCCCCCCAAAAAGAGCAATTTTATAAATTGGCAAATAGTAAGTCAGTTAAATTTGGGAAAAGTGGAAGGTCACTAAATCACTGAATAAATTAATAATGTGCCATAGTACTTTTTGTTTGTTTTGTTTTAGGTTTGTTTTTTTGTTTGTTTGGTTTGGTTTGGTTTGATTTGGTTTGGCTTTTGGATCACATCCAGCAACGCTCAGAAATTACTCCTGTCTCTGTACTCAGAAGTCACTCCTGGCAGGCTTGGGGGACCATATTGGATTAAAACTGGGGGTCATCCTGTGTTGGTCATAGGCAGGACAAATGCCTCATCATTGTTCTATTGGTCCAGCCCCACCATTGTACTTTTAATGAGAATAAAAAAATGTTTTTAATGCAAATAATTATAAAATAAATATAAAACTCCCAAAAAGTTTGAAAAATATTATAGGGGTATAAAGAACTACTGTTTATGGAGTGGCTTAAGGTACTGGATAATCTACCTATGTATCTCCTTTTGTAGTTTAGAAATGGGAGTAATGAGGGATCAATTGATTGTATAGTTTGTCTAAGTTCACACAGTTGGTCATAGGTAGGACTGGGATTTGAAACCAGGTTTATCTAATTCTAAAGACTTTGACCCAAAGATCAAGAAAATCCAGCGAATTGAATGTCACACAGTGACCTATAATTCATGAAAATAGTACTAGTATATAAGACATGGCCCCCCAGGCACTGCCAGGAGTGACCCTTAAGCATTATGCCTTCAGTATTCTTTGAGCACCACTGACTATGGCCGAAGAAAGGAAAAAATATATAGTCATATATATTTATATCCAAAATCTCTTCTGAAGAACTTAAATTTAAAATAAATCAGGGGTCAGAGCAATAGCACAGCAGATAGCGTGTTTGCCTTGCACATGGCTGACCCAGGTTCGATCCCTGGCATTCCATGTGGCCCTCCAAACCTGCCAGGAGTGATTTTTTTTTTTTTGGCCAGGAATGATTTCTTTTTTTTTTTTTTTTTTTTTTTTGGTTTTTGGGCCACACCCCGGCGATGCTCAGGGGTTCTCCTGGCTGTCTGCTCAGAAATGGCTCCTGGCAGGCACGGGGGACCATATGGGACACCGGGATTCGAACCAACCACCTTTGGTCCTGGATCGGCTGCTTGCAAGGCAAACACCGCTGTGCTATCTCTCCGGGCCCCAGGAGTGATTTCTGAGTGCAGAGCCAGGAGTAACTCCTGAGCACTGTTGGGTATTGCCCCCAAATCAAATCAAATAAAACAAATTATGGTACTTGATTTTAAGTAAGATTATGCTTGCTGATAAGCAACCTAGTCAAGTTTAAATATAAAAAATTTTATTTATCAAAAAATTTTTTCATTTATTGGGGCCGGAGAGATAGCATGGAGGTAGAGCATTTGCCTTGCATGCAGAAGGACAGTGGTTTGAATCTCGGCATCTATATGGTCCCCCAAGCTTGCCAGGAGTGATTTCTGAGCATAGAGCCAGGAGTAACCCCTGAGCACTGCGGGGTGTGGCCCAAAACCCCCCCCCAAAAAATTACATTTATTTCAAGGAGCCTTCGTACATGAAAGATGGGAGCAGTTGGAGAGTATTCCAGATAGATCAAAAAAAGCATCAGAAAAAAACACAATTATAAACAGGAATACTCTCTGATGAGGAACCATTCCGGAAATATTACTTTGTATAGGTATTCGAAAGGAACAAGGAGACATGGGGAGTGGCAGAAACCTATTGACTTCTCTAGAACAAAGAGTTGTAATTGTATATAATTGGATGAAAGGATAGGAAAGGAATTTCAGGTTGATTGATGTGAAAAAAAAAAAACTACTGTGGCAAAAAAAAAAATAGCTGAGAGACATTTATGGGTAGGGAATGTCTCCTACAGAGTTTTATAATAAAGGTTCTTATTTTATCTCCAATTATAAATAAAATTCAAATGGCAAGGCATTAAATGTAGGTAAAGGTCTTATACTCCTATAGGCAACAATCTTGGAAACTGGAAGAGTCCAAATACTCTGTTCTGTTTGACTAGTTCAATTTTCAATAGATCTGTTATTTTTGTTGTCCTTTTTGTCTGCTTCTATCATTTTAGAATTGTAATACTGGGCCCGGAGAGATAGCACAGCGGTGTTTGCCTTGCAAGCAGCCGATACAGGACCAAAGGTGGTTGGTTCGAATCCCGGTGTCCCATATGGTCCCCCGTGCCTGCCAGGAGCTATTTCTGAGCAGACAGCCAGGAGTAACCCCTGAGCACTGCCGGATGTGACCCAAAAACTAAAAAAAAAAAAAGAATTGTAATGCTACAGCGAGTGCTGTGATGAACTAAATAAAATATACCAAAAAACTATCAGATAATTAGTATGCAACTTTTAGGAGATTCATTAAAAATATTTTATGATAGTCACTTATGGAAACCAACATTTATTCATTCAGCAAAATTGAGTGAATTCCTAAAATGGTCCAGGTTTGGCTCTAGGTTTATAGAACCTAGAAATTAAAACTTGACTTCTTCCTTTTAGTCTTTCAGTGGATAAAAGAGATTGCACAAGCCAGAGAGATAGGAAGGGGTATGACAATTGTTTTACACATGACCAAGCCCACTTTCATCCCAGGTATCTCATATGGTCTCCTGAGGACCTCCAGGAACAATCCCTGAGCATAGAGCCAGGAGTAAGTCCTGATCAGTGATGAATGTATGGATGTGGTTCAAAAACTAAAAGAGAGTCAAGATTAAGGGAAAATTATAAAGTCATCACATTGGATGCCAAAAAAATTATCATTCATTAATATTAATTAAGTATATAATTCAGCACTTTTTAAACCTCAACACAGATTTATTTACTCAGTGCCTACCAGGGGCAGAAGTATCCTTGTAATGTCCATCCAACAAAACAGAGTCTTTAGCCCCATGGAAACAGACTATAAATAAATTTTCCCAAGTAAATATATAATTCTAAACAGCAATGTGATAGGAAGAGCATACCATGGCAAATAATAGTAGGGGCCAGCTATACCCTTAGGTAGCTGCTGTCAGTAGGGATTTTTCTCAAAGGACAGAAGTTAGGGATGATGCCACTGCCTGTGTTGGTGCTTGGGGAGGGGGGATCTGAGTGAGCTGGGAGGAGGGTCCCTCAGTAAAAAGGGACAAGTGACAGGGCCAGAGAGATAGCATAGAGGCAGAGCATTTGACTTGCATGCAGAAGGACAGTGGTTCAAATCCCAGCATCCCATATGGTCCCCCCAATCCTGCCAGGAGCTATTTCTGAGCGTAGAGCCAGGAGTAACCCCTGAGTGCTGCCGGGTGTGACCCCCCCCAAAAAAGGGGGGGTCAAGTGAACTGGAGGGGTTGAGGCACTTGCTTTACATGCAACTGGCCCCAGTTTGGTCCCCCAAGCTCTGCCAGGAGTGATTCCTGAGCACCAGCTATGTATGACACAAAACCCAAAAATGTTAAAGCAAGAAATGGTATATGATAAACCCAAATTTTTCAAAGAAAGTTACATGTTCAAGATTATACAAAAGGTTTTCTCATTAGAAATAAAGGGGAGTGTTGATGGTGGGAAGGTTGCACTGGTGAAGGGGGTGTACTTTTTTTATGACTGAAACCCAACTACAAACATGTTTGTAATCATGGTGCTTAAATAAATATATTAATTAAAATTGTATTTTAAATTGGAACTACTGCATAGATTTATTACTGCATTATTAGCAAAAAGAAGACAGTGAGAAAGGAAGAGGAGAGGGAGCATAAAAAAAGACATGAATTTTGTGTTTATCTGTATCTCTTATTTAAAGGTTTATAAAATACAGAAAAGAAAAATACACTTGAAACCTTACCTTTGTGTTTTAAAAGCGTAAAACAGGCAGGTATAACTAACCCTCATTCATAAATGTATCTATGTCTCAGGTGTATGGTACCAGAGCTCAGGAAATAGCATATCCAGTAAGGGGGAGCTGTGGCTTCATGTCCATTATTGTCTTAGCTTTCTTTGAATAGAATGAACATACATTTTGTTAACATACATAATTGCAATGAACATACATCTTAAGTAGTGTGAAACTAGCTGTCTGGGCACAACATTTACAAGATCAAGAGAAAAAATGTGCTCTGGCATATTATAAACCAGATTGCTTTGGACAGAGTGAAATTGATGTGTATGTGTATGTGTGTGTGTGTGTGTGTGTGTGTGTGTGTGTGTGTGTGTGTGTAGATAGGTAGGTGGATAGATGAAAAGTAGGTGATAGATAGATAGATGATAGATAAAGAAAGATTAAAAAACATTAGCCAAAAATATTGCCAATGATGGGAAGGAGAAAAAGAGTACCGAAAAAGGTAGACTTTTGTCTTCGTTTGATAAACGCCTTTTATCTAGCATGTGATTTCATACTCCATATAGTCATATGTTCCAATTGTCTCCGTTGTGTTTAGAGACAGCATCTCAAAGTCATATCCTTTAAATGCCGTTCCCTTTAAGAACCTCAACAGGCAGCTGGGCAGCTTTTGAAGTGGCTTTAATATTAAAAAAATTCCCCATCAGAAAGGCTGCAGGGCTTTGGCCCTTTCAAGGAGTAAACAGATTTGAAAGTCGCTGCTTGAGGGAGTGGCCCCAGCAGTGGCCAAAGGGTTTGACAGCAGTTTCTTTCCCAGAGAAGGGCCTGAAACGAAACGTCTAGTTCTGTTTTTAGAAAAGCTAAATCAGGAGGAGCAAATAGTTTCCTGGGCTTTTGCATCCAGTATAGGTTTTATTTACAGAACTGGAAAAGCTGGAGCCATCAGGTAATGGCCTAGGCTCCTAGCAATGTCAAAGGGATAAGATACTGCTGCACCCAACAGGCTGTTTCTAACACACATCAAGCTTGGTAGCAGGGACTCTCTTTGAGTGCAAGATAAGCAAACAGACTTCCAGCATCCTAGTGAAGTTGCTTTAATCTCCTGAGATGAAAGGGCAGCAATGGTTTCCTTTGACTTCACTACCAAAGGCTTTAGCAACCCCATTTGAAAATAAAGGAAGTGGTTGGTTGTTCGGTAAGTTCTTGTTCATTTTGTGTGCCTATTTACATTGCCATTAGGTTCACAGATCTTAGCAGCTACGACACTTGTCCTACATTACATACATCTCAGAATGACTGTACATTTGGGTAACACCCTATAAACAGCAAGGATGTGGGTCACACCCTACATTTTCTCAGCATACTGTTGCACAAAATAAAACTCATAGCAGATTAATTTTTTTTAAATCTAAGGAAAGGAACATGTAATAGGAGAGTAACCTAATTCTATAGGACTTAGAGTAGTGAAGAGAGTCATTTGCCTCCAAATTCCTTCCAGGTGCAAAGCAAGTTTTTTCAGCCTGTTTGAAAACCAGTTGTATTATTAATTCCCTTTAAAAACAACTCATCTCTTTAATCAAGCAGTTTTGACACCTTCCTTCTTAGTCACTCAGTCCCTGAACTACCTTTGTTATAACAGTTACCTAAAATTATTTATTTACATTTCTCTCTTCCCTCACTAAAGAGATGTTCAACTCTTATTTTTATCTTTGTACCTTCAATCCCAAGCATAATTCTTGTTAATGCTAATGTTTAAGAACTCTTTGGTAAAGAGTGAGTGGACCATTTAAAAACTTCATCCAGGTAATAGTAAGTAAATGTTGTTTGAGCCACTAATTCTTAGTGTCTCATAAGTATATATATGTGATCCCACTTAATTCTCACACAAACATCCCTATGGATAAGTGTTATTATTCTTGCTTCTTAATGAAAAAATTAATACTTAATAAGGTGAATTTCACCAAAATCTAATGAATAAGTCACATGACCAGAATTTGACTCAGCTAGTCTGGCTCCTAAGATTGTGTTCCACCTCTATTGCACAATTTGTTTTTATAATTTCTTTAGAGAGAGAGAGAGAGAGAGAGAGAGAGAGAGAGAGAGAGAGAGAGAGAGATTAAGGGGCCAGAGCAGTGGCATAGCAGTAGGGTGTTTGCCTTGAACAAGGCTAACCTAGGATGGATCGCGGTTCGATCCCCCGGAGTCCCATATGGTCCCCCAAGCCAGGAGCGATTTCTGAGCACAGAGCAGGAGTAACCTCTGAGTGTCACTAGGTGTGGCCAAAAAAAAAAAAAGAGAGAGAGATATTAAAATAATTTCCATACAGCTGCTTTTAATTACAGCCATTTTTTTATTGAAACAAATATTAATCTCAAAGCTTTAAGAAGTTAATTAAAAGGCACGAATACAAGGCCCAGCCTGTACTTCTGAGTTCAGGGGATGTATGCAGAGCTGGGTATAAGAACATGAGTTAGATCCTGTTCCTCTGCTGGGTGAGTGAGTCCTAGAGGCTTCCAGCACCGCAGGATCTGGGCATCACTATAGCAAGATTCAAACATGGAGGCATCTAGTCCAAAGAATCGTTAGATGTGGCCTCCAACTCCCATCAGCACTCCTGTGAAGGACCCTCCCAGCCCCCAAGACTTGTCATTTATGGTTTCATTAACATTTGTGTTTCTTGATAGAAGAAACTCCAGACAGTCTCACGTCCTAAGTCTTTTCTATCACACTATACACCTCATAAGTGTATTTCTATAACCACAGATCTGCATGCAGAATCTATGAAGCATTTAGCAACTCTCCCTTATTATTTAAAGGGAAGCTGTTGTGGAATTTTTAGTAAAGTTCTTGTTCTCTCTGCCTCATATTTTGAACATTTGATATTATTTCAGGTTCCCTTACAAAACATATTCATTCAGAAGAAGGTATTATTTAAAAATTAGTCATCTGTGTTCTTAGCTAAATCACGTGCTAATACTTAAGAATTAAGATCGCATTTTAAGGAATTTAGTTTGGTCAGTATGGACATGAGAGCAGCCTAAGGTAAATGTTTCTTTTCTTGGGGTGCAGGGCTGAAACAATTACTCTAATTATGAATGATTTGCTGCCTAGACAGGTTACCTAGCTTCTAACTATATCCGACTGTTTCTCAAAGCACCATTTTGACTTTTAACAATAATTCACCACAACTTAAGACACCAAATATTTGGGTTAAAAATTATTAAGCTCAGAAAGATTGTACATGTTGAAGTTCAATCTTCACTATTTGTTTTATTTTTCCTTCTGGTTTTGTTTTTATTTTGGGGGGTTGCCACACCCCGTGGCATTCAGGGATTACTCCTAGTTCAGAGTTCAGAAATCGCTCCTGGCTCAGGGGACCATATGGGATGCCAGGGGATCAAACCGATTGATTGATTGGCCTCGTGCAAGGCAAAAGCCCTACCACTGTGCTACCACTCTGGCCCCATTCACTTTTTTATGGGTAACAAGAAGACATGGCTGAAATAAAGGATTTCTGTCCTTCAAATTGCATTGTCACTTTTACCATCATAACCATGAATATGTAAAAAGTAAGTCTTTGGTCGCACTTAAGATTTAATAAGCAGTAAGAAATAGATGTTAGAGAACCAATACCAGAAATTAAGAAAAACCTTTCTCCCAAATAGGAGAAACTATATTTGCATTTGGGAAAAACATGGGAAATACAAATCATGTGTATCAGAATTTCCTGCTATCCAAACTTCAGAAGAGAGGTATGTAAGGCAAGCCTTGGTGCGCAGGCTAGGAAAGTTTGCACTGAAAGTTGTCAGTGCTTTCTCCCTGGAACTAGTTCTGAATAGTTTCTAAATGGTATTTTTATTTTCAAATTACATGAAAAGTCACATTTACAGAAATCCACTATTTCAAGTGATAGAATCATATTTATTCCGGGCTGTTCCTGAATGTGTGTTGATTTTAAAATATAGAATATAATATAGAATAGTGCCAAGAGATCAATTCCTGGAAAGACATTAATTTTTTGCTAGAGTAAAATATGTAATGGTAGTGATGGAATACCATATAACACCTACAGGAGTGTCTTACAATCACTTTCTTCTGGCTCCATATCTGCTGTCAAGAATCACATTTACTTAACTAAATGATACTGTAGCTAATTTTAATTGCCTCATATAATTGTTTATATTGAATTAAGTTAATCCTTTTAAAAATATTCACAGAGCATTTTGATAGATTTGTGTTATATATTAATTTCTTCAAATTATTCTTAGTTAAAACAAATGAAAAGGGGGCCTGAGACATAGCTAATACAGTGGGTAAGGTATTTGTCTTGCATGCACCAAATTCAATCCCTGGCATCCTGTATGGTCCCCTGAGCACAACCAGAAGTGATTGCTGAGTATGGAATCAGAAGTAATCCCTAAAAATCACCAGGTATGGCCCAAAAACAAAAAAATAAAAAAATAAAAAAATTTTAAATGACAAGTCAATAGTGCTTCACTACCTTAAAAGCCTACTCTCATAATTAAACCCAAAAACGATAACTATGTGAATTGAAATTAGGTCTTCTTTGAGAAACATTGTCTTCAAGGTAAAACATTTTTTTGTTTCCTTGTAATAAGTATGGAGACAAATATACACACACACATATATAGTAATGATTATTTTCTAAACTATATATTTCTTTAACACCTAGGATTATCTTTGTCAAATAATGGCCCCATGAGTTTGCTCAGTACTTAGCACAAAATAAAAGTAGGTACTTACTCCATTGAGTAAATAAAAGGATAAGTAAATGCTTCTTTAAATAAATGCACCCTCTATTATCCTTTCAAAAATATTGGATGCAGGGCTGGAGTGATGGCGCAGCAGTAGGGCGTTTGTCTTACATGCACTGACCCAGGATGGACCAAGGTTAGAACCCCGGCCTTCCAATATGATCCCCCAAGCCAGGAGCAACTTCTGAGTGCATAGCCAGAAGTAACCCCTGTGTGGCCCAAAATAAATAAATAAATATATATATATGTATATATATATGTATATATAGGATAGTATTTTTCTCCATTGTTCTTTGTAAATAACCTTTTTATTATTGTGCTTTAATTCTTGTAAGCAATCTTTTTTAGTTGATCAAATGTATTTTGTTGACTGCTTTTTTTTTTGGGGGGGGGGGGCACACCTGATGATGCTCAGGGGTTACTCCTGGCTCTGCACTCAGAAATCACTCTTGGGTTGGTGGACCATATGGGACTTCAGGGGATTGAACCTCGATCTGTCCTAGGTCAGCCTTGTACAAGGCAAACGCCCTACCGCTGCACCTCCACTCTGGCCCTTTTGTTGACTGCGTGATAAATGCTAGGAAATATATTTTATCTCTCTTTAAATTCTAAATAAAGGGAAATAAAAATGTGGAAATCATCATGGTTAAAATTTTTAGCCATGAGTTAAATTCAAATCATCACCTCTAAACACTTCAGAGGCAAATGGGGCCATTCCCCTTATAAATGCATTTTAAACTGGTTGACAAAGAAAAGGAAAACTTCTGATTAGAAATAATGGGAAAATGACCAGATTTATCAGGAGGAGTGTTATTTTTAAAAGCACTATAGTTTTCAAAGAAAGAAGATATCATATTCAACTGTGTTGGAGTACAGAATAATTTAGAAAAAAGGATAAACCAACTTCATAAGTAACTGGATAAGGTACATTGGGCTTCTCGCCTGGTGGAGTGAAAAGCAAAGAGAAGAGTGCCTGTATCTCATTTTTATTTTCTTAATATCAAGATATTTCTAAGAGGGGCCGGGCGGTGGCGCTAAAGGTAAGGTGCCTGCCTTGCCTGCACTAGCCTTGGACGGACCGCGGTTCGATCCCCCGGTGTCCCATATGGTCCCCCAAGACAGGAGCAACTTCTGAGCACATAGCCAGGAGTAACCCCTGAGCGTTACTGGGTGTGGCCCAAAAAACCAAAAAAAAAAAAAAAAAAAAAAAAAAAAAGATATTTCTAAGAAGAGAGAGACAGATGGAGAGATGTTTAGTACAATAAGAGGATTCCACAAACCTCCCATTTGAGGTGTTCTACCCTCCCACATGGATGGTTAGCTTTGCCACAAACTTCAGACCCCTTTCAGGAACAAGTCTTGAAGGTGACTTTGGTTTTTAGTTTAGCTTGATTTTTGGACCACACCTGACATGACCACAATCCATCACCTGCATGTAAGACAAGTACCTTCACCCCTATTCTATCTCCTGGGCCCCTTAGCATGACTTCTGAATACATCTTAAAGCATGTGTAGAATTTTCAAAGACGTATATAAAAAGAAAGGATTCACCAAAACAGGAAATATTAGACTGTGTCTAAAATTCATCTTATTTCAATTAATTAGAAAGAGGTTAATAGGGCCGGGCGGTGGCGCTAGAGGTAAGGTACCTGCCTTGCCTGCGCTAGCCTTGGATGGACCGTGGTTCGATCCCCCGGCGTCCCATATGGTCCCCCAAGCCAGGAGCAACTTCTGAGCGCATAGCCAGGAGTAACCCCTGAGCATTATCAGGTGTGCCCCCCCCAAAAAAAAAGAGGTTAATAAATAAGAGAGTTAAGAGAGAGAGATTCGGGGCTGGAGAGGTAGCATGGAGGTAATGTGTTTGCCTTGCATGCAGAAGGTCGGTGGTTCAAATCTCGGCATCCCATATGGTCCCCCGAGCCTGCCAGGAGCGATTTCTGAGTATAGAGCCAGGAGTAACCCCTGAGTATTACCAAGTGTGACCCAAAAACCAAAAAAAAAAAAAAAAAAGAGAGAGAGAGAGAGAAAGAGAGAGAGAGAGATTGGAGAAGTGATCTAGACCATAGTATGAAAGACTGCTAAGTATTTTACTAAGAAGTGAGTATTTTTTGAAAACTATGAAAATTTTATTAACATTACAATTACTATTAATAACTAACCTTTATTGGCTGGGTTAGTGCATAAGTGGATTGAGTATGAGATTCTTTCCACACAAAAAAATCATATCTTTGGAAGAAAATACATTATTTGGTCTGTGGTAGTGGTTCTCCACCAAGGAGAGAGGAAGAAGAGGGGAAGAGTAGAGAGTGTTTCCAGATATAAGATGTGTGCAAATTTCTTGCACTCATTGGCAGTCGAGGAGCAATGAAGAGATCTGATCCATCCATGCCTGCAGTTTGGCAGTCCCTCTGCCCAATGGCATTCACCAATCACCTCCTTATTGACACAGAATTACTCGCCAATTATCAGTCTTTTGTTTTGTTTTGGTTTCTTGTTTTGTTTTGTTTTGTTTTTGGGTCACACCCAGCAGTGCTCAGGGGTTACTCCTGGCTCTACACTCAGAAATAGCTCTTGGTGGGCTTGGGGGACCATATGGGATGCCGGGATTTGAACCACCGACCTTCTGCATGCAAGGCAAGCACCTTACCTCCATGCTATCTCTCCGGCCCCTCCAAAATTATCAGTCTTAAGTGACTCACAACCTGTGCCTTCTGCATTGTTGACACAGTTAATGACTTGCCACTCTTTCGCCCTTTGCTTTCATAACTCCTGATTCTTTTCCCTCTATACCTTCTCAAATCATGGGTTCCTGCTTTTTGCACAACCGAATTTACCTGGATATTCTTCTGTATACACTCTAGGACTCAGGGGTCTCAAACTCGTGGCCCGTGGGCCATTTGTGGCCCTCTGTACAACATTTTGTGGCCCTGCCCTAGAGGAATCTTTTTTTGTTTTGTTTTGTTTTAGTTGTTTGGCTCACACACACACACACACACACACACACACACACACACACACACACACAATGTTCAAGGCTTACTACTGATTTTGCACTCAAGGATCACCCTGACTTTGCCTCCTGCGGCCCCCAGGTAAATTGAGTTTGAGACCCCTGCCGGGTTGTCTTCTCACTCTTGACACCATCCCTGGGGAATCTCAGGAATAATCCTAGTCATTCTCAACCGCCCACAACTCTAGAAACTCTTTGCGTGATCCTACATGTTAGATGATTGTTTCCAGTTATTGAAGTTATTTGTGTTTTTCGGGCATCTCAAACTTTTCTCTCTCTTCCCTCTCTTCACCCCAATATGGATCTATCTAGCTCTCTATTCTAAATCTTTTGCTTGCTTTTGGAGCCTCATCTGGCTGTGCTCTAGAATTACTCCATGTTTTATGCTCAGAGCTTACTCTTAGCAATGCTCAGGAGATCATATGTCATACGAAGAATTGGAACTAGGTCAGCTTCAGCTACCTGTGAAAGGGAAACACGTTACTCATTGTTCTATCTCCCCAGCATTATATTATAAATCTTTGTAAGTAATAATATTTTCATAAACTAGAAACCATAAAGTTCTCCCCACTCTATTTGTCCTTAACAATGCTGGCTTCTCACCCAGACATCTAATTCTACAGTAAAAAAGGAAATACTTTGTTCCCACCCCTCCTTTCCTCCTGGTTCTGCCTCTACCATCTTGGCCTAGTTACTTTCTCTCTCTCATTTCTTTGTTTCTCATTCCACCAGTTTCTCCCTACTCTCCTCTATTTCACAGTGTCAATTAAGTAGCATCAAAACTTAATGATCATTATGACCAAATTCTTCATTTTTATATTTTATTATTATGTGGAGATTGAACTGTATTCAGTCATGCTTATGGGTTACTCTTGGATCTGTGCTCTGGAATCATTCTTGGTAACATCCTATGGACAATATGGAGTCCCAAGGACACAATCAAGGTCAACTGTATGCAATACCTCTGTTTTAACCCTGATTCCATCTCTCTAACCCCTAACTGTACCTTATTAAAACATTACCTTTTAGAGTTCTTCATGCCCACAGTGCATTTACCTCTTTCAATTATACCCTTCTACAATCTGGCTTCAAACCTAACCCCACAGCTATTTCTTCTGTCCTATCAAATTCCAATATTTTCTCCTCAATATATACTCTAAGTTCACCCATGTGGTTTCCAACTTAGGGATCATCTCACATTCCCCAGGAGGGCCATGCCCTCTCCCATGTGATTTCCACAGCTGGAATGTTCTCCATTTCCATGTTATCCGTACTTATTTGGGCATCTACTATGTATCAGTCACTGTGCTGGGAATTCAAAAAAGAAGAAGAAGATAAAGACCCTTCTGTCCATTGGTTCATTGGTTGAGTCTAGTCCTAAGGGAGACCAGCATATTAACAAAGAAGTAATGATCTACTGTGAGACCCATGAAAAAAAGAAACATATACAAAGAACAGAAGTATAATGGAAGAGAGAAGTTAACCTTCTGGAGATAGTTAGACAAAGAAGCATGGCAGGGTGAAGGAAAAGGAAGTGAAAGCATGGCCAGAGCACTATGGCAGAAAAGAGCTTCACATCTGCACATCTTCCACTTAATATGGCAAGATCAAAAAATGTAATAGGGGTGAGCTGTAAATGTTATAATATGTGTTTTCTATGCCATAATTAAATATTAGCTACTGGTTTAAATGTTTTGAGAAAGGCAATGAAAAAGTATCTAAAGACCAGGCAAGAATAAGTTTATCTTCTTTCAACATGCAAATCCCCACAAGTTTACTGAGACTGCTGCTCATCAAGAAAGTGTCTGTATATTCATCAGCATTTCCAACTTAGGAAGGTTTCAACATGATGGGTTATAAGTCAAGGAAGATCTGAATAAGACTACAGGTATACTATTGATGCTCTTGATAATTCATGATAATTCACCCCAAGTGTGTGCTGATGTCCCTGGAGATGACATTTCACTTTCTAGGTCTCTCACTCACTTTCCCTCTTTTTATCTCTCTCATGGAGTGACTTTATGTCTTACTTCCTTCAGAAGAGTAGCACTTAAAGAAAAAGTCTCACCTGCTTATTTATGTGTGTCCATGTGTTGTACCTTCCATTCTGTTGCAATGAACTGAAAGGTGGGGTACTCCCACTTCTGGCCCCCTAGACTCCTGTCCGCTTTCTTCCTCAAGTGTCTAACAACTCTTCCATCTCTCTCTTGGTCACCTTTTTCCCCTCCTCTACTGTCTTTCTCCCATCAGCATTGGATGTCAAAGGTTCTGACATTTTCTCTCATCTTAAGACAACAGAAACCTCCAACCTTTGTTTCTATTCCCAAGCATTTTTAGCTGCCACCACATTTCTGTCCCCTTATTTACAAAAACCTCCTCAAAAAGAGTTTATTGATCCCTAAGTTCCTCAATTCCTGCTCTCCCCTGAGTCCTCTTCAATTAGGTTTACCACCATCTGCTGATGTTAAGGATTCTAATGGCCTCGTATTGTGAGCTTCATTTCACATCCTCTTGGACCTACCAGCATATGACATAGTATTGCCATTGTTTTTGAACCTGACTTCCAGGACATCATGTCTCCTGATGTTTGCCCTTTCTGGCTCACCAAACCTTATCTTTGCTGATTTGTTCTCATCACCCCAAATGGATATCTTTCACATGTAATGCTTTTAGCTATAGAATAAAGAATGGGGCTTCTTTTGCAGCAGACATGTGTTTCTGATTAGATTTTATTCTCTAGAATGTAATTAGCTTTGATTCTGGGAACACACCTGCTGAGCTGAAGGAGTTTCTTTGGTCTTGGAGATTGCTGGGTTTGGTCTCTGTGCAAATCACTGAGATCCTCATGGGTTCTTGTTTGTCCTCTCTGTTGCAGCATGTTCCTGCCATCCTGTTGGATCAGCATCACTTCCCTTCAGCTCAGTGACCTTCTGTGACCCCAGCAATGGTGACTGCCCTTGCAAGCCTGGGGTGGCAGGGCCTCACTGTGACAGGTGCATGATGGGGTACTGGGGGTTCGGACACTATGGTTGCAGGCCATGTGACTGCGCTGGAAACTGTGACCCTCTCACAGGAGACTGCATCAGCAGGTGAGTGATCATACCCATTATGCTCATCACTGCATCTTTCAGATCCTTTTTTTATCTGGGCAGATTTGGAAAATCTCATATGCCCGTCTGACCTCTGTGATCAAATATGTGCGCACTACCTGAACCCAGAGTGTTTCACAAGCATACACTCTGCCATCAAGTCACATTCTTATTTCCTGTACAATTTTGGAAGAATCTTTGTCCAATAGCAATATCAAGGCATTTGTGTTAGCAAGATTTAGGAGGAGATAATCTAGTTCATTTTCAAACTAAATTATTCCTCTTACATAACAAGTCATAGGAAGTGAGGGATGGATAATTCGAAGTCTAGAAAGTGAGAGGCTTTCTAGAATTGTGAATGGAATCATTCACAATTGAAGAAATTCTTTGCTAAATTATTTATTGTTTTCTATTTCATTAGCAACACAGATATAGACTGGTATCAAGAAATTCCTGACTTCCAGTCTGTGCACAATAAGAGTGAAACCACCTGGGAATGGGAGGATGAGCAAGGATTTTCCGCACTTCGACATTCAGGTGAGAAAATAGATGGACTCGGTGATGGAGATTCCAAGTCTGATCTTGAGTGACTGATTCAAGAAAAAGCTGGAAACAGTTTTTGAATCCTCAAAGGGGAAAATGCATTGGCTCAGAAACTTAACTAAAATGTGTTGCTCACTTCTACTTTAACAAGCTTTTGGGTTTTTGTTTTCTACCTAACACCAGCTTGTTTCTTTAAACAAACCCAAATGTTGCATGATATATTGGTTAGGCATTTGGTTCTAATGTGCTCAGCAAAAGTTTCCCATCACAATAAGCTAAAATATATTTTTAATCATTCAGAATCGCAAACACCAGAAATGTTTTATGTGACACCCAAATACATACCTGAATGTGTCATCAAATCTGATGCCTTGCCCTAGTGTGTTTATATTTTCATTTCAATTATAAAGGGTTATAGATATACAAGAAGCCCCCAGGGTACTAACCTATAAGCTCCTGAGATATATCTATCCCTTTATCTAACATTAGCCAATACATTATCATAGAATGTTTTATATCTGTGTGAATGACTTACCTACCTTTTAAAAACTCTTTGACCTGTATTTGTATATTTTTTAGATATAGCCATTCTGTTATTTCTGTTATACAAACGTGCCACTTTTTATTCTCTCATTGCTTCTAAGATTGATGCAATTTCCAATTTTCCATTGTTCTATCAGTGTTTTTTTTTTCAACTATTTTCTGACTGTGATGCCCCTTCCGACCTTTCCTACCAGCTGTCCTACTAATGTTATATTATGATCACCACTTACATAATTTTCACCTGGGGCCCCTTGGACTATCCTGGGCACACAGGAAACCATATGGCATGTGGTTTCTGATTGAAAACACTGTCGTGTATCACACTATATGAGTGTCTCTTTTATGTGACTGTGTGTACTTAAGGAGTCTCACTGGAGTGGATACTGACAAACTTTAATCGTCAGACCAAATCTGGTTTGCTATGAATAATCTTAAAACTCTCAGTTACACTTTAAATGGTTATATAAACCCTGCATATATTTGATTTTGCCTCTTATCCTAGAAACCCAATTTATTTATTTTCTGACCCTTTTCTTAAATGTGTTTAGTCCCTACTCTAGGGTACAACTTTAGGGTGGTAATGATGCTTATTGGCCAGTTCAACCATATATTGCCAAATAGCTCTGGTTGTATAGCTTTGCTTCTAACTAGCAAATGTTGACATCTATTGTTCCCCATCACCACAAATAATTTATATTTATTTAACAAATGGTTTTATAAGAGGTCAGAGCAAAAGCACAGCAGGTAAAGTGTTTGCTTTGCATGCAACTGACCTGGTTTGTTCCATCCTCGGTATCCCATATGATCCAGGAGTAATTTTTGAGCACAGAGCTGCCAGGAGTAATTTTTGAGCACAGAGCCAGAAGTAACTCCTGAGCACCACTAGGTGTTGCCCCCCCCCACACCCAAAAAAAAAATGCTTCTATAGTGCATCCAAGAAGCCAAGCATTTTTCTAACTCATAAATACAGGCAAAGTTTAACTCACTTAATACTTATTTTACTTCTAAATTAATCTTATCAAACCTCTCTAGTGTTGCCAATCTGAAGTTGTGAGATGGGATCTCACCATTTTAAATTGAATTTTTCTGGTTACTAAAAGGATAAGTAATTTTTTTATCATTTCTTGATCATCTAGGTTTCTTTTTGTATAAATTTCCTACTTGTAATTTTCTTACAAACTTCAGAGTATTCTTTGGAAATTCATCTATCCAACAAATGTGTATTTAGTAGAGTTATTATTAACCTATGCAGTAAACATGGTGATTGAACAGTGAGAAAAATCTCAGAAAAAAAAATTTAAGGAGCTTACATTCATGGAGAGGAAGACACTTAATAAATAAATTAGTTAAAAAAAAGTAGCATTATAATGTTAAGCATATTAGAGAAATAAAGCAAGGATGAAAGATAAGTTCTTAAAAGGGGCATCGTTCTTAAAAGGGGTGGTAAGGAAAGCCCTATGAAAGGCAACTTTTGAGAAAATAATCTGAAGGAGGGGAAATATCAGTACAGAGAATCAAGGGAGATCATTTAAGCCAAAATATAACCATTATAAAAGCATAGAGATGGGAAGCAGTAAGACCAGATTGGCTGAACAGAATGAGAAAACAGAATTCTAACTCATTTGTTGAGAGCTTAGGGTAGTTGTCAAGAAACAAGAACCCAAATATTAGAAACACTAGTGTTTCAATTCTGTATCATAGTTTTACCATTTTCCCTAATCTTATAGTCATTTCCTAATGATTTCATTTTTCTTCACAACAGGAAAAAAGGGGGAAAGGAAAGGTAACATGAAGTTGTCATTTTGACCTTTTTTAACATTTGAGGAAATAAAGAACAAAAACCCTTCCCATTAATCACTTGACTTAATGTGCCATAGTTTGGATTCTAAAGTTTAAATTCTAAAAACCACTTTTTTTCCTGATTTTTCTTCTATTTTCTCTGACATAGTTGAAGATCATAATTCTCCAGCTTTGTCTGCTTGGTCAAATAGGTAATGCTTTTGTTTTCCGAAGCACAGGATGGCTGTGGGTGCAGCCAGTCACATGTTTCAGGGGCGTGGCAACATCCTCACTGAGCACATGACATGCTGGCGTCCAAATGACCCACCAGTTTCACATCCACAGCAGCTGTTGGTCTCTCAAGTCCCCAGAGAGTCAATGAAATTCTTCTGGATGAGCTCCAGTGTGAGGAAACATGGTTCAGTTTCCTGTGAAATAGCAATATTCCCACTGAGTAGAGAAGAGTGTTGCTTGCTTGCAATTCAAAAAGTAATAATGTGGTTCATTCTCAAATACGTGTGTGTGTGTGTGTGTGTGTGTGTGTGTGTGTGTGTGTGTGTGTGTGTGTGTCCTGTCTACAGCAGGGGCAAAGGGGGAAACATCCCCTATGACCAGGGATTCTTCTCAGGCCAGGCAAGCAAACTAACATCACACAGAATAGTAAGAGAATAAGACCAGGTTTAAAGACAGACTTATATGTAAGAAAGAAATGGGACAAACTTGTGGTTGATATCTGAACTCTGAAATGGGATGGGGCAGCAGGAGAAAGATAGTGGGGGACTCACAGAGTAAGGAGGTGATGAAAAAGCTTTGCCCCTCTAGATTAATATTTCGTAGTCTCTTTTCAATCATGTTCCTCTTCTGATCTTTTTCCCCCTTTCTGCTCCCCTGTCCTAAGCGTTGTCCCCCTATTTTTATGTTGCAGTCCCCTATCCCCCCATTTATGTGACTTTAACCTGTGGCCCCTGATATAGTCAAAGGAAGGACTCACAATAGGGACATGCATCTAGGCTCTCTATAGAGAGAGTTGGGGAGCTCTTCACTACCAAGAGCCATTTGGATATGTATAACTTTATTTGCAGTTAATACCACATAAGCAGGCAGGCATTGGCAGTCCTGTTCAGAGACTTGTCTGTCCATCAAGTATCACACTCATGACTTCATGGGCCTAATACAGGCAATGGATCAGATGTTCTTTACCTCTGCTCTGTTTTACATTTAACTGATTTTTTTTCTAGGAAAAAAAGTTATTTCCAGAGCTAACCTTAAATCTCTCTAATCTTCCTTCTTTTTAGGTAATAGTACAGTTTCTGTGGAGACCTGAAAGCCCTCAGTAACCTGAACAAAAACCTGCTTGGGTCATCTTGGGAAAAGCACATTTGGTTGTTTTGAGGGAGGCTGAGCCTACATTGTCTATTTACCTACCAGTGGTTTCTATAAAAAGCGGGTCCACTGGGAGTGTAATGATTCATTTGAACAAGATTTCTTCATTCCTACCAATTTCTATGAGAGAGAATATCAAATGTAAAATTTGGCTCCCTGAACAACAACACTGGCTTCAACTCTAGCACAGATCTAAATAAACAATACCCTTTAAAAAAAAAAAAAAAAACACTCTAAGTAAACAGATTTTTCTTCCTTCCAGATTTCTTTTAAGAAAACATTTGGGTTGAAGCCTGATCAACCAAGATTCATTCAAAAGCAAATGTTAACGTCTGAGTTCTTACCATATGAAAAGGGATATTGGAAGGCAGCCAAAGAAAAAGGGTCCAATGACTGACCTATGTGTGTTCTTATAGGCGAGGGCTGAAGAGAAGAGCATATGTTGCAGAATACTTTGTTCCATTTCAAATTCTTTGAGGTTTTAGAGCTTGTAGGTCACTATGCTATCTTCCTGCACTGGTGAAATGATAAAAGACAGTGAGCTGTCAGTTTAGGCTACCACAACGACTAGTTGTCCCAGTCAGGTTTAAGCTATAAATCACAAGAGTTCTTGTTAAGTACCTTTGATTTTCATTTCTCACTAATTCCATTGTGATTTTTCCACTTGTAAATCTATTTTCTGATTCCTAAAACACCTATACCTGGAACCAATCTGTCACTGCTTTCTGCCTGGTTACCTAACAGGTGTCCCTAGGTGTTCTTACCAGATTTGTATTCTCATTTCCTACTAGATGTTTTGTTGCTGTAAAATTACCCCACAGGCCATATTTCCAAACCCCGGCAAGCTGAGTGAAGCAGGGTTGCTGCATGAAATAATCCAGAGCAGCCTGAGGGTCTGTAGTCTGGCAATCTTCTATCTCATATCCAGCGGGAGCTGCCTGCCAGAACTGTCGTTGTTTGTTTGTTTGTTTGTTTTATTGAGTAAAAAGACCACCCCAAGTGGAAGAATAAGGACAGAGTAAAGACGAATAGATCAGGCTATCCTGAGCTTGTCTCGCCCAGGTTTACATGTAAAACATCTCTGTTTTGGGTAAAATCAAATTATAAACAAACAGGAAGAAACCAGAGATGATATTTGTTTTGGGTGAAACCAAGTTGTAAGTAAACAGATACAAAGAAACCAGGGATGATCTTTGTTTTGAGTAAAATAAGTTATAACCTAACATGTTGCCATTCCCAATTTATTATATTCTCATTCAGATCTTGGTTGTTTTTGACTGGATAAATACATTTCCCCTTCTTTGCTATTTCTTTGGTAGAGAAACATAAGTTTTCTTGGGAAAACCATACTTCCCCCATAAGCACAAACTTGAAGAAGACTTGGATGTTCTGTCCCTAAAAGTAAAAAGTCTGAAAATGATTAGAGCTCTTGATTTCAATAGTAAACCCATAAAGGGTGTCCCAATATTTACCACTACTAGCTAGCTGGTGCTCTTCTGATTGTTATCCTTTTTGAGTACTGGTCTTCAGCTTCTTCTCCTTTCTCTGAGTTACTCTATATTCTTTCAATCAAGTTAGGCAATGGATTACAGTACCAAAATCTTACAATTTTTTTCCTTAAATGCTCTACTTCCTATTTTTCTATTTTATAAGCAATACTAAAATCTTGTCACTTTAAGTGAATATATTAACTTCATTCCTTTTTTGTCAAAATATCAAGTTCATTCCTTTTTTTGTCATGTCCTTTTTTGCGGGGAGTTCCCGCACATGGAGATGCTCAGGACTCAGATCTGACTCTGCACTCAGGAATCACTGAAGGGCACAGAAGATCATATAATAGAATCTGATTAGGTGCATTCAAGACAAGAACCCTAAAGTTCTCTGACCCCTAAAGTTCAATTTTATGCTTCTCTTCCATTGCTCTCATAGGTCCTTTGACAAGATTTTATAAACACTAAGGCTAAGGCATTTTATGGCATTTCTTCCTATTTAGAATCACAGCTGCTTCTGAGATGCACATTCCATCTGATTGAAAATTACAGTAGAACTGAAAAATCCTGAGTTTCAGATTCTTTCATATTCAGACTTCAAATCTGGCTTTTCTAAAGGTTAGCTGTACAGCCTTGGACAAGTTAATTCACTTCTCTGAACCTCCACTTTTTATTTGTTAAATGCCTATCTCATCAGATTATTAGAAATATTAATAAGATCATAAAGATAAATTTCTTTTATTTAAAGATAAATTTCTTAATACAGGTTATGAATTATAGTTGGCTCTCAAATCAATTACTTTTGTTACCAACTCTAATACCTGCCTCCATTTTCTTTCTACTCCAATCTTTTTAATTGGTAATAATGGCAGATTAAGTTCCACATGAGTGGGGGAGCATACCTGGCAGTATTCAAGGCTTACTAATGGCTTTGCATTCAGAGATCTCTCTTGGCAGGCTTGAATATTATATGACGTTCTGGGGATTAAACCCTAGTCAGCTACATGCAAAGCAAGCTCCCTGCTCTCTATACTATCTCTTCAGCCACATAATTTCCACATATTTTTAAAAATTCATGTACCTTTTTTTAAATTCATAGCTCAGAGAAAATTAATTTTACACCCTAAATGACTCAGTCAAGGTTCTGCTTGATATCTCTGCTCTCAATCTAATCTATATTACAGATAAATGGAACCACTGACTCAGGAATATATTGTACCTTCTCTCTCTTACATTTATTTTTTGTGTTTTTATTTTATTTTGGGGCCATGCCTGGTAGAGCTCAAGGGTTACTTCTGGCTCTGTGTTCAGAAATCACTCCTGATGGGTTCAGGGGGCCATATGGGATTGAACCTGAATTAACCATGTGCAAGGCAACCACCCTACTTGCTATGCTATCACCCCAGACCCTCTCTCTTACACTTCTTTTTTTTTTTTTTTTTTTTTTTTTGGTGTTTGGGTCAGGGGTTACTCCTGGCTCTATGCTCAGAAATCGCTCCCGGCAGGCACTTGGTCATATGGGATTCCGGGATTCGAACCACCAACCTTCTGCATGCAAGGCAAATGCTTTACCTCCATGCTATCTTTCTGGCCCCTCTCTTACACTTTTTTTTTTAATTGTGGGGGTTATATACCAACTTTTGTGATACTAATGTTAATAAGTTCTGATAAACCACTGCCATTGGACGAGCCTCTCTTACACTTCTTAATTCACTTGATTTCATTTTGTTCCTGTCAAAGCTTGGCAGAGTTCTAAATGAATAAATAAATGAGTGAAACACTTAAATAGTCTCCTGCACAGAATAAGTGCTCTTCACACTTAAGTAAATGTTAATGTCTGTTATTGCCACTCAGTACCTATGAAATGCATTTTCTGCAGGTAGAAAGGGAGAGGAGAGGAAGGAATAAAATGGTACCTAATGACAAATTAAGTTATAACAATAAATCTATCCAGTCTGAGCTCCAGGAATACAAAGGTGAATAAACATCATTCTCAAGGATAACAGTCTGCATAAAAAAACATAAATGTGAAATACTACATAGCAACAATGTGCAAAAACATTTTGAAAATTTTCCCAGAGCCTGACAGATCGTTCATGCCTAATCATCATAACACAAAATATTAGCTATTGGGGAAAATATAGTCCCATCTCTTCTTCAAATTCCATTTCAAAACCTTCTCCATTCATTAAATCTTTTTCCATATTTCCAAATACATAGCCTTCTCAAATATGCTGTACCCATTTTGACATTAGTCACTGATGATAATATTTGCTTTATTCATCTTACTGAATTGTAGACTACTGGAGAAAAAATGATATAATTGCTTCTTCCTGTGTTTCTTTCAGGTCAATGCTTTATTAGGTAATAATTTAATACAAAAAGTAACTTTCTTTTGAATAACTTATCATGGTTTCTTGGTGTTTATGGATTATGCTATGTGAATCACTCAATTCCTAAGGAGTTATGCTAACTGGATTGACTTCCTGATTTCTTAACTTACCCCTGATCTCTGCTATAAGTTCTAAAACCACTTTCATTTGTTTTCTGTAGGTAAATGTGACTGTAAAGAACAGGTATTAGGAAACTCCAAGGTTTTCTGCGGAATGAAATATTCATATGGTGAGCTCAAAATCTTTGAATACCTCTGAGAATCTATTCAAACTAAGTACAAAGACTTTTGGAGGAAATAGGAAACCTGGTCTGTAACATTCCTAATAAATCAAAGAATGTGTCTTCTAGAATACACAAAACACAGTGAATGTTCTGGTCTTAGCTTCTCCTAATCAAGATGGTATTGAGCATCCTGATGCAGGCAGGAAGAGCAATGCTCAAACTCTGCTACTGTAAGGAGAGAAAGCAAACAGAAAAAAAAAAAAAAAAGGAGGGGGAGAACAGATGACTTCCTATAGATGCTTCTAGTCTGGGTAACCTAAAAAGAAAGTTTCTAAATTTATTTTATTTTATTTTATTTGGTTTTTGGGTTACATCCGGCAGTGCTTAGAAGTTACTCCTGGGGGCCGGCGAGGTGGCACTAGAGGTAATGTGTCTGCCTTGCAAGCACTAGCCAAGGAAGGACCGCGGTTCGATGCCCCGGCATCCTATATGGTCCCCCCAAGTCAGGGGCAATTTCTGAGCGCTTAGCCAGGAGTACCCCCTGAGCATCAAATAGCTGTGGCCCGAAAAACCAAAAAAAAAAAAAAAGAAGTTACTCCTGGCTCCACGTTCAGAAATCGCTCCTGGCAGGATAGGAGGACCATATGGGATGCCGGGATTCAAACCACTGTCCTTCTCCATGCAAGGCAAACATCTTATCTCCATGCTATCTCTCCAGCCCCGAAAGTTTCTAAATGTTTAAATAATTGTTCTTCCTATTTATTATGTAGTAATACTCTATAGATATCTGTAGATACATTTCTAAATGTAACTGCATTTAAAGCAGCATTTCACAGTGATGAATAAGTTGGGTTTGGTCTCAGACTTTGGGTTTGGTTTCTGGTTTATTGATAAGTTACATGACATCTACAAATTTTTCTCATCTTTAAAATAAAAAAGATGCCCTTTCCTCAGAAAATGAGGTTTTAAGAAAATACAGCACACTTTGACTTGCACAACCAGATTGGTGGGATGAGGTAAATGGTAGAGAAATAGTAGTAAATGGTAGGAGGGAAGAGGATATATATTGGAGAGGCAGCAAAACCAGCTGTCTGCCAGAATCTCTTCCCTGCCTTTCTGCAAAAAGAAGATTTTTCTACCTTTCAAATACCAGGAAAACAGAGATTACAAAGGAAAATTGTCACTGCCCCCAAGTAAAGGCAGTTCCTTTCATCACATTCTAAATGGTATCCTGTGAAACATACTGAGCAGCTTATTCTGCCAATATATTCTTGGGACCTCTCTAGCAGTGCTCAGGAGACCAAGCAGTACTGGGGTTTGAACCCAGGACCTTGTGCATGTCAAGTATATGCTCCAGAACTTTGAGCTCTCAGCTTTTATCTAAGTCTACCATTGTTTTATAATTCATACATCCAGAAATATACAATAAAATGAAGTGTTTAAAACAATATTGTGTTTAATCTCATAAAGGACAAATCTTGTATAACTTACCTAAAAATACATGCATATTTTCATCCTTCCATTTGCCAATCCAGCTAAGTAGAAAAAAATTTTTTGAAAAATATAGTACAGGGGCCGGAGAGATAACATGGAGGTAAGGCGTTTGCCTTTCATGCAGGAGGTCATCGGTTCGAATCCCGGCGCCCCATATGGTCCCCCTTGCCTGCCAGGAGCAATTTCTGAGCCTGGAGCCAGGAATAACCCTGAGCACTGCCGGGTGTGACCCAAAAACCACACACACAAAAAAGAAAGAAAAATATAGTACATAATATTTGTTTTTATTTTTTATCTTTTTGTTATGTAAAAATATTCTGGCAATAAATATTGCTTTTATGATATATACAATGATAAGAGTATATTAATTGTAATTATAAATTATAATTTTATTAGAAAATAAATTTTAGGGGCCAGAGAGATAGCATGGAGGTAGGGCATTTGCCTTGCATGCGGAAAGATGGTGGTTTAAATCCCGGCCTCCCATATGGTGCCCCGAGCCTGCCAGGAGCGATTTCTGAGCATAAAGCCAGGAGTAGCCCCTAAGCGCTACTGGATGTGACCCAAGGAAAAAAAAGAAAAGAAAATTTAAAGGCTAAAAATTTTTACTTATGGGCTCCCTGTGTGTGACACCAGGCGGGGAAAATCCGCGAAAGTACACCGGCCCAGTGGGGCTCAGCTGTGAAAGACTGTGAGTGTGACCTGTCTATGTCTGTCTACTGTCCTCTTGCGTGAAACTCTTGCGAGTGGGGCAAAAAGAGCCTCCAGAAACCTCGCTCGCCCAGACGCCATTTTCAGGGAGGAACTTCAGAGCATAAAAACCGGCTATCCTTTGCAAAAGCTGGCTCCCTGTGTGTGACACCAGGCGGGGAAAATCCGCGAAAGTACACCGGCCCAGTGGGGCTCAGCTGTGAAAGACTGTGAGTGTGACCTGTCTATGTCTGTCTACTGTCCTCTTGCGTGAAACTCTTGCGAGTGGGGCAAAAAGAGCCTCCAGAAACCTCGCTCGCCCAGACGCCATTTTCAGGGAGGAACTTCAGAGCATAAAAACCGGCTATCCTTTGCAAAAGCTGGCTCCCTGTGTGTGACACCAGGCGGGGAAAATCCGCGAAAGTACACCGGCCCAGTGGGGCTCAGCTGTGAAAGACTGTGAGTGTGACCTGTCTATGTCTGTCTACTGTCCTCTTGCGTGAAACTCTTGCGAGTGGGGCAAAAAGAGCCTCCAGAAACCTCGCTCGCCCAGACGCCATTTTCAGGGAGGAACTTCAGAGCATAAAAACCGGCTATCCTTTGCAAAAGCTGGCTCCCTGTGTGTGACACCAGGCGGGGAAAATCCGCGAAAGTACACCGGCCCAGTGGGGCTCAGCTGTGAAAGACTGTGAGTGTGACCTGTCTATGTCTGTCTACTGTCCTCTTGCGTGAAACTCTTGCGAGTGGGGCAAAAAGAGCCTCCAGAAACCTCGCTCGCCCAGACGCCATTTTCAGGGAGGAACTTCAGAGCATAAAAACCGGCTATCCTTTGCAAAAGCTGGCTCCCTGTGTGTGACACCAGGCGGGGAAAATCCGCGAAAGTACACCGGCCCAGTGGGGCTCAGCTGTGAAAGACTGTGAGTGTGACCTGTCTATGTCTGTCTACTGTCCTCTTGCGTGAAACTCTTGCGAGTGGGGCAAAAAGAGCCTCCAGAAACCTCGCTCGCCCAGACGCCATTTTCAGGGAGGAACTTCAGAGCATAAAAACCGGCTCTCCTTTGCAAAAGCTGGCTCCCTGTGTGTGACACCAGGCGGGGAAAATCCGCGAAAGTACACCGGCCCAGTGGGGCTCAGCTGTGAAAGACTGTGAGTGTGACCTGTCTATGTCTGTCTACTGTCCTCTTGCGTGAAACTCTTGCGAGTGGGGCAAAAAGAGGCTCAGAGGAGCACGGCCGCTCCGCTTCGCTACGCGGCCGTGCACTCTTTCTAAGGAAAGAACTCCATTGCAACAAGAAGGAAAAATCACACTAAGAACGGCGCTATATCACAGAAGCAAACATTTCTCTCTGGACTGTCTTCTCTGTTACATGCTCGGGCCTAAGATTTGACCCAGTGTGAGGCTTCATCCACGGAGGACTCCCCTCCCTTAGAGGCAAGTCAGCCCATCCAGAAAGGGAGGAGCCAGAGGAGTGTGCTGCCTACATCATATAGACAATGAATACCACTACAACACGTAGAAAAACCCACAATACAAATGTGACAATGGGGAAACAGCGCAGGCCAGCATCAGACATAGAGAATGAAGATGACAATTCTGAGGACCAGATAATGACTGAACAACTAATCAACCTCTCAGATAAGGACTTTAGACTAGCAATATGGAAGGTGCTCAACAGACTCCAAGAAACCATGGATCGAGTTGAACAGAACACTAATAAGAACCAAGAAAATATGAAGGCAGAAATGACAAAACTCCAAACTGAAATAACATGTCAACTAACAGGCCTGAAAAACTCAGTAAACGAAGTGAATGACAAAATGGATAAGCTCTGGGACAGGGTATCAGAAGCTGAGAATAGACTTGGTGCTGTGGAAGATGAGATACATAACAATTCCATACAGCAGGAGAGATTGGACAAAAAACTTAAAGCAAATGAGCAGACAATGGAAAAATTAGTCAAAGAATGGGAACAGACGAAAATAGAAGTCTATGATAAGATCAACAGAAACAACTTAAGAATCATTGGAGTCCCAGAGACCCAGGAAGAAAATTTCCAGGAAGAATCAATGGTCAAGAACATCATTAAAGAGAAACTTCCAGAGCTAAAGAATATATGTGATCAAATCCTGCATGCCCGAAGAGTACCAACCAAAAGAGACCCCAGAAAAACCACCCCAAGACACATCTTAGTCACAATGACAAATCCCACAGATAGAGACAGAATTCTGAAAACAGCAAGATCAAAAGGGGAAATCATGTTCAAGCAAGCTTCCCTGAGATTTACAGCAGACCTGTCACCAGAAACGCTCAATGCCAGAAAGCAGTGGTGGGATATTGTGACAAGACTGAATGAAATGAATGCTTCACCCAGAATACTATACCCAGCAAAACTCACTTTCCGGTTTGATGGAAGAATACATGGTTTCACAGACAAAAAACAGCTCAGAAACTTCACAGACACAAAACCAGTCTTAAGAGAAAAACTGAAAGACCTAATCTAAGACAAGACTACCCAAAAGACACACCAAATTTTGAAATAAAGATGGCGTTAAATCCCAGGACAATTCTTTCTCTCAACGTCAATGGACTAAATGCACCAGTTAAGAGACACAGAGTGGCTAAATGGATCAAAAAACTCAATCCAACCTTCTGCTGCCTACAAGAAACGCACCTGAATAGTCAGAACAAACATAGACTCAAAATAAAAGGCTGGAGAAAAGTTATCCAAGCAAACAACACCCATAAAAAAGCTGGAGTGGCCATACTAATATCAGATAATGCAAACTTTATACTCAGGAAGGTTGTAAGGGACAAAGATGGACATTTTATATTAATCAAGGGGTACGTAGAGCAGGAAGAATTCACTCTCCTAAACATATATGCACCGAATGAGGGGCCAGCAAAATATTTAATACAACTGCTGACAAATCTGAAAAATAATATCAACAACAACACAATAATTGTGGGGGACCTAAACACGGCTTTGTCAACACTGGACAGGTCAACCAGACTGAAACCCAACAAGAATATACTAGACCTGAGGAGAGAAATGGAAGAAAGAGGCCTAGTGGATATATATAGGACACTCCATCCCCAGAAACCTGGATACACATTCTTCTCCAATGTACATGGGACATTCTCCAGGATAGACTACATGCTGGCACATAAAACATACCTCCATAAGATCAAGAGGATAGAAATTTTGCAGATTACCTTCGCTGACCACAAGGCTCTGAAATTATTTGTGAACTCCAAAGGGACTCAGAAGAAACACTTTAACACCTGGAAGTTAAACAGCCTCATGCTCAATAACCAGTGGGTCCGAGATGAAATCAAGGAGGAAATAAAAAGGTTCCTGGAAACAAATGACAATAAAGACACAAACTCTCAGAACTTATGGGACACAGCAAAAGCAGTACTGAGAGGAAAATTTATAGCTTTGCAAGCACACATCAGGAAGGAAGAAGGAGCTTACCTGAGTAGCTTAATGACACAGCTAATAGAACTAGAAAATGCTCAACAAAAGGACCCAAGAACAGGAAGACAGAAGGAAATAACAAAGCTGAGAGCAGAAATCAACGAAGTGGAAACTCAAAAAACAATCCGAAAGATCAACGAAAGCAGAAGTTGGTTCTTTGAAAAAATAAACAAGATTGATAGACCACTGGCAAACCTAACAAAGAAAGAGAGAGAGAGAAACTTGATAACTCGTATCAGGAATGAAAAAGGAGAGATCACTACTGATATGACAGAGATTCAAAGGGTAATCAGAAACTACTTTGAAAAACTCTATGCCACTAAAAATGAGAACCTGGAAGAAATGGATAAATTCTTGGACTCTTATAATCTTCCACGGTTGAAGGAAGAGGATGTAGCATATCTAAACACCCCCATCACCATTGATGAAATTAAAACAGTAATCAAATGTCTGCCGAAAAACAAAAGCCCAGGTCCAGATGGATTCACTAATGAATTCTATCAAACTTTCCAAGAGGAACTACTGCCAATCTTGGCAAGACTCTTTCATGAAATTGAACAAACAGAAACACTTCCAAATAGCTTTTATGAAGCCAACATCACCTTGATACCTAAACCAGACAGAGACGCTACCAAAAAAGAAAATTACAGACCAATATCACTGATGAATGCAGATGCAAAGATCCTCAACAAAATCCTGGCAAATAGGATTCAATGCCTCGTTAAGAAGATCATCCACTACGATCAAGTAGGTTTCATCCCAGGAATGCAAGGCTGGTTTAACATCCGTAAATCTATCAACATAATACACAACATCAATAACAAGAAAAATAAAAACCACATGATCATATCAATAGATGCAGAGAAAGCATTTGATAAGGTCCAACACCCATTCTTGATCAAAACTCTCAGCAAGATGGGAATGGAGGGAACCTTTCTCAATATAGTGAAGGCCATCTACCACAAGCCAGTGGCAAATATTATCCTCAATGGAGAAAAACTGAAAGCCTTCCCTCTAAATTCTGGCACAAGACAAGGCTGTCCTCTCTCACCACTCCTATTCAACATAGCACTGGAAGTACTTGCTATAGCGATTAGGCAAGAAAAGGATATCAAGGGAATCCAGATAGGAAAGGAAGAAGTCAAGCTCTCACTGTTTGCAGATGACATGATACTCTACTTAGAAAACCCTAAAGACTCTATCAAAAAGCTTCTAGAAACAATAGACTCATATAGCAAGGTGGCAGGCTACAAAATTAACACACAAAAATCAATGGCCTTTCTATACACCAACAGTAATAAAGAAGAAATGGACATTAAGAAAACAACCCCATTCACAATAGTACCACACAAACTCAAATATCTTGGAATCAACTTGACTAAATATGTGAAGGACCTATACAAAGAAAACTATAAAACTCTGCTCCAAGAAATAAGAGAGGACACACGGAAATGGAAACACATACCCTGCTCATGGATTGGCAGGATTAACATCATCAAAATGTCAATACTCCCCAAGGCATTATACAGATTTAATGCCATCCCTCTAAAGATACCCATGACATTCTTCAAAGAAGTGGATCAGACACTTTTGAAATTCATTTGGAACAATAAACACCCTCGAATAGCTAAAGCAATCATTGGGAAAAAGAATATGGGAGGAATTACTTTTCCCAACTTTAAACTGTACTACAAAGCAACAGTTATCAAAACAGCATGGTATTGGAATAAGGATAGGTCCTCAGATCAGTGGAATAGGCTTGAATACTCAGAAAATGTTCCCCAGAGATACAACCATCTAATTTTTGATAAAGGAGCAGGAAATCCTAAATGGAGCAGGGAAAGCCTCTTCAACAAGTGGTGTTGGCACAATTGGATAGCCACTTGCAAAAAATTAAACTTAGACCCCCAGCTAACATCATGTACAAAGGTAAAATCCAAATGGATTAAAGACCTCGATATCAGCCCCAAAACCATAAGATATATAGAACAGCACATAGGCAAAACACTACAGGACATTACAGGCATCTTCAAGGAGGAAACTGCACTCTCCAAGCAAGTGAAAGCAGAGATTAACAGATGGGAATATATTAAGCTGAGAAGCTTCTGCACCTCAAAGGAAATAGTGCCCAGGATACAAGAGCCACCCACTGAGTGGGAGAAACTATTCACCCAATACCCATCAGATAAGGGGCTAATCTCCAAAATATACAAGGCACTGACAGAACTTTACAAGAAAAAAACATCTAACCCCATCAAAAAATGGGGAGAAGAAATGAACAGACACTTTGACAAAGAAGAAATACGCATGGCCAAAAGACACATGAAAAAATGTTCCACATCACTAATCATCAGGGAGATGCAAATCAAAACAACGATGAGATACCACCTCACACCCCAGAGAATGGCACACATCACAAAGAATGAGAATAAACAGTGTTGGCGGGGATGTGGAGAGAAAGGAACTCTTATCCACTGCTGGTGGGAATGCTGTCTAGTTCAACCTTTATGGAAAGCGATATGGAGATTCCTCCAAAAACTGGAAATCGAGCTCCCATACGATCCAGCTATACCACTCCTAGGAATATACCCTAGGAACACAAAAATACAATACAAAAACCCCTTCCTTACACCTATATTCATTGCAGCTCTATTTACCATAGCAAGACTCTGGAAACAACCAAGATGCCCTTCAACAGATGAATGGCTAAAGAAACTGTGGTACATATACACAATGGAATATTATGCAGCTGTCAGGAGAGATGAAGTCATGAAATTTTCCTATACATGGATGTACATGGAATCTATTATGCTGAGTGAAATAAGTCAGAGAGAGAGAGAAAAACGCAGAATGGTCTCACTCATCTATGGGTTTTAAGAAAAATGAAAGACACCCTTGTAATAATAATTTTCAGACACAAAAGAGAAAAGAGCTGGAAGTTCCAGCTCACCTCAGGAAGCTCACCACAAAGAGTGATGAGTTTAGTTAGAGAAATAACTACATTTTGAAATATAGAGAATATAACTACATTTGTCCTAATATTGAGAATGTATGAGGGAAATGTAGAGCCTGTTTAGGGTACAGGCGGGGGTTGGGTGGGGAGGAGGGTGATTTGGGACTTGGGTGATGGGAATGTTGCACTGGTGATGGGTGGTGTTCCTTTTATGACTGAAACCCAAACACAATCATGTATGTAATCAAGGTGTTTAAATAAAAAAAAAAAATTTTTACTTATTATACACTTTTGTTTGGTGCCAGAGAGATACTACAGGGATTAAGCCACTTGTCTTGTACAAGGCTATTCGATCTCTGACATCACATATATTCTCCAAATACAGCCAGGGATGATTCCTGAGTATAGAATCAGAAGTAAGCTCTGTGCACCTTCAGATGTGGCCACATCTATGCATCTTTATTCTATTTAGATTTGATAATTCAATGTATTTAAGGATTTGGGATTCATTTTGCTTTAGACAAATGACTAATAACTACCTTACTATGGAGATATGGAAAGGAGTAGTTGTTAAAAATATTTAACAGAGAATGTTATAATTAAAACAGATAAATGAGATGAAGCCAGTGCAAAATGGAGGAGCCTAATGTCTTTCAATGCAGGTGTCCACATCCCCATTGTCATAATTCACTTTTCCGTTATATTTTCAGTTGCATATTTAAGTTTTTCAAACACCCAAAAAGCCTATAAAATTGCATTTTGATTTTCACAATTGTGTTGTTGCAGTGCTAAAAGCCAAGATTTTAACCGCCCATGATAAAGGATCTCATGCTGAGGTAAATGTAAATATTAAAAAGGTCTTAAAATCAACCAAATTGAAAATTTTACGAGGAAAGCGAACAATATATCCAGAATCCTGGACGACTCGAGGCTGCACTTGTCCCGTCCTCAACCCTGGTGAGTATCAGACTTGCCTAACTTGGTTTCCATTTTATCTCTACTGGTGTCCTACTTGTCTTGGATTCTCTGAACCGCAACCTCAAATCAACTCAATAAGCACATCTCTCCTTTCCATCATCCCACTTCTGGAGGAAATCCAAACAGAATTCTTTGAACTGACATCAAAAAGTTATTTCTTTTCCACATGCTCTCTAAAGTAATATATTTTTAATCCAGCAATATCATATCATATTCTCTGTCCTAACAGAAGTCACATAGAGCTCAGGTGCCAGTTGTCTAGAAAGCACTTTCATGAATTTATCTACCACGAGCACTTTATCTAAAAGCAAGATTTTGGTTACAGTGGCCTGGGTAGAACTTACTCCCAGAGGAAGTTCAAATGCAAAAGTCCATCTGTGCAAATAATATTGAAATCATTTTTACTATTGTATGAGAAGCATCTGTGTCTCCTGGATATAAAAACAATTCTCAAGTTCTCATCATCTTGTTTTTCATTAAATCATCATTTGGGTTCCAAATTAGAAACAGCCGAAATAAACAAACAAAAAAGGATAGAAATTTAAGAGATACTTGAAATAGAAATTTTCACCTTAAAATGTTCTGGCAGAAGTGGAGACAAGCAAGGAAGCACAGGAACTTCCTGACTTCTCCCGTACCTGTCATGATTTCCCATACTAAAGTATCCTATCAGGGGCCAGAGTAATAGCATGGCAGTAGGGCGTTTACCTTGCGTGCTGACGACCTGGACAGACTGTGTTCAATCTTCAGCATCCAGTAAGTTCCCCTGAGCCTGCCAGGAACGATTTCTGAGCGTAGAGCCAGAGTAACCCTTGAGTGGCACCAGGTGTGGCCCAAAAACTAAATAAAAAATAAAGTATCCTATAAAAAGCGCAAGTTGTAGTTCAACAAAATATGCTTAAAATGCTCTCACCTTGCCCTATTTCTACCATTTATGCCTTAATGACAGTGCAGAAATAGGAGCATAATTTCATATTCTGTTCCAACTTTGTTTTTTGGGGCCACAACTGGTGGTGTTCAGGGGTTACTCCTGGCTCTGTATTCAGAAATCACTCGTGGTAAGCTCAGGGGACCATATGGGATTCCAGTATGCACAAGGCAAATGCTCAACCCACTGTGCCAACAGTCAAGCCCCTCTGTTCTAGTTGTTTCTTATGGCTCAAATACACAGGTATGTTCATAAGAAGTCATTTGTGATCTTTCCATGATAATTTTTGGAGACATTGGGACTTGAGATAAAGCACAATGAATGAGGTGTTTGCTTGCACATGATCAACCTAAATTCAACCCCTAGCATCTCATATGGTTCCCCAAGCCCCACCAGGAATGATCCTGAGCCCTGAATAAGACCTGAGTATCTCTGGGTGTGTCATAAAAAATTATTTTAACTTAGTTTGGGAGATGTAAATATATACAACTATCAACGTTTCAATAAAGTATCTCCCCAACCTAACAAAAATCTAGCGACCTAATAAAACTTAACTTTTCGTTTTGTTTTGTCTTTGACCACACCTGGTGGCAGTCAGGGGTTACTCCTGGCTCTGCACTCAGAAATTAATCCTGGCATACTTGGGGAACCATATGGGATGCCAGCGTTCGAACCCAGGTTGACTGAGTGCAAGGCAAAAAATGTACCTGCTGCACTATCATTCTGGCCCCTCTTAACTGTTTTTTTGAGTTCTAAATTTTCAGGCATTTTTTTATATACTGCTTTAATATTTTCTTTAAACTATTCTAAGTTTTAAGGCTTGAGAGATATTACAGGTGTTCAAGTGCTTAATCTTACATGCAACTGAGCCCAAGCACTGCCCAATTTGACACTGTCCTTCTCAAAATAAACTAAATAAAATTCATTCATTAAAATAGTCAAAGGAAAAATAGAAATTTTAAATATTAGATATTTTTTAAGGAATTAATTAGAACTTTGGATTTTTGAATACAGGAAGCATAGCTACTGATTTAAATTTTATTTCCTAGTCTGTACATTGGGACTTTTCCTTTAAGTACTCTCTACAGTCTTCCCAAAAGAAAATAAAACAGAAATCCACCCAATTTTTCAGTAAGATATTAAAAACAAAAGCTTTGACCATCGGAGCCACCCTCCAGGAAGTGAACTATACTTCCTAATCAGGCTGCTGCCAGAATCAGAGAATCCACTGAGTTCATCACAATTGAAAACATAAGCGCAATTATTCAAAGAATTCTTGAAAACATGTTTACTCACTTTGAAGAAAAGACTAGAACCTGCCAAAGCAAAACCAGACACTCTTTCATTTCACTTTGTTTTTCCATTTTTATAAGTTCAATAGCTAAGGCCGAAGTCAGCTGATAAGAAAATCCTGAAACCTTACACGCCAGCTTGCTTCCTTTGCTACTTTTGAAAAGACGCAATCAAATCAGCATCCCTGCCAACTCCTTCATTCTTCCTTTATACAAGCATCTGCTCATTCATCAGGGATATACTTTAAAATAGTAGGACCAGTATAAAAGTCTGATAGTGGATGTTTCTATGGACAAAGTAAATACATGCTTTCCAAATGTGTCACAAAGTAATAGAGATAGGAAAATACAGTGTAAATGCTAATATGATGCACTAGATAACATTTATTCCAAGTAACTTTTTAGCAAGATGCTCCTCCAAACTTTATGGGTCTATTCGGTATCATTGTTATTTATTTAATTTATATTTATACTTTAAATTACAGGGGTCAGAGAGTACAGCAAGTAAGGTGCTTGCCTTGCATATGGCTGACCGAGGTGATCCCTGGCATATTAAACAATACTTTTGAGGGACTAGAGGTATAGTATAAGGCTTAAGGGGCATATCATGCATGTGACTGGCCCTGATTCAATTCCTGGAATAACATTCCCTAGCATCCTCATATTCTCTGGTTCTGTTGCCTAGTTTGTCGATAGTTGCCTCCTACAGACAGCTTGAGACCTGATTTCCCCAAAACATCTTTTTGTTATTACAGATATAAGGTTAATGAGATATTCACGTCCCCCAAAAAAACCTTTTTTGAAATTTATAGATTAAAAAAAAACTCCTCATGTAGTAGGGATGCAAACAAGAGTGAGGGATTATTGGTGGAGGGAAGTGAACATTGGGGAAGGAATTGGTGTTAGAACATTGTATACCTGAAACCTTATCATGAATAACTAAGTACTTTCACAGTGACTATTTTTAATTTTTTTTTTTTTTTTTTGGTTTTTGGGCCACACCCATTTGACGCTCAGGGGTTACTCCTGGCTATGTGCTCAGAAATCGCCCCTGGCTTGGGGGGACCATATGGGACGCCGGGGGATCGAACCGCGGTCCTTCCTTGGCTAGAGCTTGCAAGGCAGACACCTTACCTCCAGCGCCACCTACCCGGCCCCAGACTATTTTTAATTTTAATGTTTTGTAATTATAGATCTGTTATATTGTTATAGAAATATACGTTGTAGAAAATATGTATGATATAGAAATAACAAGGTTTTTATTATTATAGATATAATGTCAAAGATATGTTTATAAAAATTTAGGATCAAAGTGTCACATTCTCTAGGAGATTGGTTAAGGTTTGATTCCCACCGGAGCTCCCAGACAGGAAAGGCAGTTCCCATTCCCTGTCTGATTAGGTCAGGGGGAACAGTTGCAGTTGTAGAGATATGCAGAAAATAATTCACACAGTGAAAAAGGTACAGAATGGATTCAGGAAATCCAGTGCTCAAGCAAGGAATTCAAGCCACAAAAGCTTTCTGCTCCTAAGATGGAGTGCAGCTCAGTAGAAGAAGGCCAAAGAATGAGCCCCAGCCTTTCTCAGACACTTGCTTTTATTGACAAGAATCAGGTACCACCCTAAGGTGGGAGCAGAATACCAAGAAAGGAATAATCCAATATACTATTACTAGGCCACACCCTAGGGTGGGGTACAATAATTAATTCGGGTAGGATCAGTTACACAACATAGATAATACTTTTTTTATTTTTATGTTTCTTCTCCCCACTCACCCACAATCATCTCTTTTAGCAATTATGTTTTGGCATCAGTCCTTCCAGACTTTTCTCTATGAATGGGGCATACTGTTTTTTTAACCAAAAAACTGTATATGCTCTCTTTTGCAGCAACTCTATTTAGCTAATGAATTTTCTTGAATTTTAATTTGATCTCATATAATCAAATACATTGACCCTATTCTAATTTCCCAATTGATTCCAATGTCCTCTAGACCTAGTCTGTCCTGACCAGTTTTCAGTCAAGGACCACATATTGTTGCACAGCAATGGTCAGCGATTGCTCCAGGCTTTGCACTCCTGGCAGTGCTCAGGAAACCATATAGGATGACAGGGATTGAACCCAGGTCGACTGTGTGCAAGGCAACACCCTACCAGGGGTCCTCAAACTTTTTAAACAGGGGGCCAGTTCACTGTCCCTCAGACCATTGGAGGGTCTGACTATAGTAAAAACAAAACTTATGAACGAATTCTTATGCATATATCTTATTTTGCAATGAAGAAACAAAACAGATACAAATACAATATGTGGCCCGTGGGCCTACTCTCTCTCCAGCTTCTGTTATCTCTCTACCCATGCACAACTTTTTAAGTCTCTCAGGTGTGTGTGTGTGTGTGTGTGTGTGTGTGTGTGTGTGTGTGTGTGTTAAGCATTGGTCTAATTCTATTGTTGTTGATATTATTCCTGATGAAGAAACCTGGCTAGGTGTCCTATGAAGAAGGATCATCGTATATTTTGAAGCTTTCTGGATAGTTCTTTGTGGTATCTTTTTTGTTTGTTTGTATTTTTTGTTTTGTTTTGTTTTTGGGTCACACCCGGCAGTGCTCAGGGGTTATTCCTGGCTCCAGGCTCAGAAATTGCTCCTGGCAGGCACAGGGGACCATATGGTGCGCCGGGACTCGAACCGATGACCTCCTGCATGAAAGGCAAACGCCTTACCTCCATGCTATCTCTCCGGTCCCACCCATTTCATGATTTTATCAGCAATTAATAACCCCTTCCTGAATTAAAAATTTCATTACAATCTGAGAAATGATGTTTTCCTGATTTGATCTGATTCCCTTCCTCTACTAGCTGAGTTTCTGTTCTAAGGAAATTTTCTCTGCCAAGCTAAACTGTTTGATTACCACAAAAGAAAGTACTTGTTGTAAAGAGGATAAATGCTAAGTTTTTCCCTTTAATTTTTTTTTGTCTAAAATTAAATAATAAACTGATTTACCAAGTACCTAACATATGACAAATTAATGTTCATTTTTTTCTTTTTGCTAATCATTACAGAATTACAGGTTTTTATTTTATATGTTCCAAGACACACCATGTTGTGGCACTAAGATTATCACAACTCTGGCAGATTATAACCTCTCCTTGCTATCTTCTGTGTCCTTTGAAAACAATACCCATTAATATGAGGAGTGGGTACACAGGGCAGTGCTTAGAGCTTACTCCTGATTCTATGCTCAGGGATCATTCCTAATGGGTCTATGGACCATATTCGGTGCTGGGAATTGAACCTGGGCCAGCCATATGGTAGGCAAACAATTTATCTGCTATACTATCTCTCTGGCCTAAATCCCCATTAATTTCTATGACTTTCATTGCATTTTAGCATAAAATGTCCTGCATTTGATCTTCAAGCCCTTGAATTGGAAAAGGTCATCTTTGGAAGATTATTTGGTTTCATTATGATTTTAGTGAAGCCTATTATTACGGATCACAATACATCTGTTCTAAATGCTTGATACTACTAGAAAACCATTTTTTCTAAAACATTTTTAGTGGATAAATAAGAATATATATAGTTGGGGGCAGAGAAGTACTCCCATGCTGTGCTCATAGGTCCCTGGGTCATTCCCTGCAGCTTCTCAAGTGCAGTTTCATCCTGGTGAGGGCTCATGCAAGGGCCCTGGCATGAAGTTCAGCTGGGGCCCTGAAGTCTCAGGGACCACCGGAGTCACTTGGCGTTGCTCAGATCCACCAGAGACACACCCAGCATGCTTTTGACCATGCAGTGCTGGGAACCAAATGGAAATTCTGGTCCTAATTCTTGTGCTATCTTCCCAATCTTTTTTGTTTTGTTTTTGTTTTTGTTTTGGGTCACACTCTGCGGTGCTCAGGGGTTATTCTTGGATCTGCACTCAGAAATCACTCCTAGAAGGCACAGGGACCATATGGGATGCCGGGATTCAAATCACTATCTCCTGGATCGGCTGCATGAAAGGCAAATGCCCTACCGCTGTGCTGTCTCTCTGCCCCTTCTCAGGGGTTACTCCTGGTTCTGCGCTCAGAAATCACTCCTGGCAAGCACAGGGGACTTTGTGGGATGGTGAGATTCAAACCACTGTCCATCGTGGATTTGCTGCATGAAAGGCAAACGCCCTACCGCTGTACTATCTCTCCACCCCTCCCCCTTTTTAACAAAAATTGAGGGATACAACCAGCTGTGCTCAGGGCTTACTCTTGGTTTTATACTCAGGAATCACTCCCGGCAGGGCTTGGGGGACTAAACCTTGGGGATTAAACCTCTGTAGGTTGTATGCTAGTCAAGTGCCATATTCACTGTACTATCGCTCTGGCTCACTATTTTATTTTATATTTTATTTTATTTTATTTATTTTACTTTATTTTATTTTATTATTTTAGTTTTTGGGTCACACCCGGCAGCGCTCAGGGGTTCCTCCTGGCTCTACGCTAAGAAATCACTACTGGCAAGCTTGGGCATCATATGGGGGAAGCCAGGATTAGAACCACCATCGTTCTGCATGAAAGGCAAACACACCCTACCTCCATACTATCTGTCCGGCCCCTCACTATTTTATTTTTAATTGTGAATTTATATTGATGCTTCGTTTTTTATTTGAAACCACCCAGGTAGTGCTCTTCAGCTATTCCACTATGTAGTCTCTGTTGCTTCTAGCAGTGCTCAAGGAACCATGTGGTAAGGGAGAGCAAGCCCAGGCTTCCTACATAAAAAATTGTTCACCAACACTTCGAGCCATTTCCCCATCCAATAATTATTTTTAAAGTATTTAAAACCATTTATGTAATTATTTTAAATATGTTAAAAGAATGAAACTCATTTTATTTGTTACTATGATTATTTTAGTGAAGCTTGAAAATACTTCTTGCTTTGTGTGTGTGTGTGTGTGTGTGTGTGTGTGTGTGTGTGTGTGTGTGTGTGTGTGTGTGTGTGTGGTTTTTGGGTCACACCCGGCATTGCTCAGGGGAAACTCCTGGCTCCATGCTCAGAAATTGCTCCTGGCAGGCACGGGGGACCATATGGGAAGCCGAATTCGAACTGATGACCTTCTGCATAAAAGGCAAACGCCTTACATCCATGCTATCTCTCCGGCCCCGAAAATACTTTTTAATTACAAAGTCAACACTAGGTCTAGTCAAGTCTCATTTTTTTATGTATGATAAACATCTTCTATTCTAAAATAATATCAGCTATATCAGCTTCATCTATAAAATGTTTAAAAATATTTGGTATAATCACACTCTTCCAACATTATCCCATATGGCCATATTGTTGGATTTTGTTTTATTTTGTTTTGTTTTCACTTTTATAAAATCTTTGTTAGTTGACACCACAAAACATAGTGAGTCTCAAAAAATATATACTGACACTAAGTGTCCACAGAATTCTCTCTTCTTTACTATAAGGAAAAATACTATTTTACAGTAGAGAAAAATTCTATAATCAGACAAATTTGACCTTAAATTGAACCCTGGAAGAGTTTCTAAAACTTGTAGAGCCTTAATTTCCTCGTTTATATAAGAAGAAAAATAATACTACTTAATAGTGTTATTTTTGAGATGAAATGAATTGACTATGCAAAGTATTTGGCACATAGTAAAGGATTATTCAGTGGCTGCTATTGCTTAAATGACTGCTGATTTCTACTATGTATTTCTAAAATTTTAAACTATGTACATATAAATATATATAATAAAACTGCTGAAGTAACATTTACTCCTTTCAATGAACTACGATAATAATATACATTCTAATTTTACTCTTTTTTTAGGTATGGAGTACCTGGTAGCAGGGCACGAAGATGTAAAATCAGGCAGGCTGATCGTGAATATGAAAAGTTTTGTCCATCACTGGGAACCATCTCTTGGAAGAAAAGTCATGGATATCTTAAGAAGAGAGTGCAAGTAGCAATATCTATGTTAGCGCATGATGGCACTTCTCTGTATGTGTATAAAGCACAAACATAATGAAAAGGAGACCTCAGAAATGAAACTGGAATTATTGTTTAAGTGCCAAAATCTATAGAAATCTTTCTATGCATGGGCCTATTGCTTTGGGGCCCATGTTTAAAATCACTGTGTTTGAAAAAGAAAGAATGAAAAATTCTATGTTAATACCTGTTTTCTATGTAACTGATTCTGAAATGTGTACCTGTTAAGAGTGTTTTAATAGCACTATGATATTTAGCAGTAATGCATTAAGGGTAAGACCTGTAATGGGAACTCCACCCAGCCTCAGATAGGTCACTTACATCTGTGCGATACTTAAAGTCATCAATGACAGTTTCAGTAACTCCCCCATCCCACAATGAGAAAAAGTGTTAGTTGAAAAGAGCCCCTCTCTTGCTCGAGGTGTGTGAACTTTGGTATTGGGGTGATGTTCAGCAAAACCTATCTATGTGTATATAATATTTCATTGTATAAAGCACTTTACTACCTGCCACTTGTGTTGTGAAAGATTTGGAGACAGCAGTTGCAGAGGGAAAAGCATGGGTCAGAAAAGCTACTGAAACAGAGGCACTGCCATTGCCTGTGTAGAGAGAAGGCCTTCAAAAGGAAGGTGTACTGTTCCTGGTACCAGACTGTGGCAAAACATGACCTAGAAGTTTGTGAGAAGTTTTCAGTTTGGGCATGAAGTTCAGCTCCACAGATTCCAGCCATGATGAAATGTCTTAAACCCTTCAAGAAGAAGAGTTTTTAAAATATGAGGAATTGTAAGTGTATAAATATGCTTGGATAAAGAAGAAAATAACTTTAAATTTAAAATTAAAAACTCATTTCTCTTCAATGCACTTGTAAACACTTCAAAAAATGATTGTAGACACAGACTTTGTTTTATTTTTGTTTAGTATTTAATATGAAATCATGAAGCAATTTCCCTTGTCTTTATTAGCAATGTATGGTCGTGATACTTCCTAGATATATTTTTGGGGACACAGTGTATGTGATGGCTCACAAAATGACAGTTTTTCATCCTTATTCATATTCTATACCCCAACACAGCTACTGCCTAGTTTCTTCTTTACTTGAATATATAACACATAAACCACAAGGCCACAGATTAACTTCACATACAGAACATATTTTTCCTGAGGTCCTGTGGACTTATAGAAATATATATATATATTGCTTTGTTAATTTTTTTATATTTCATGTATGAAATAAAGGACTATGATCTCCTAATTCTTGTCTCATTCCTACTGAACCCTTTTAACAAGACAAAGAATGGCCTTCTTTATCACCAAGAAGGAACTTCAATTAATTCCTCAAGTTAAAAAAGAAAATCAGAGATAGCACAGTGGCGTTTGCCTTGCAAGCAGCCGATCCAGGACCAAAGGTGGTTGGTTCGAATTCCGGTGTCCCATATGGTCCCCCGTGCCTGCCAGGAGCTATTTCTGATCAGACAGCCAGGAGTAACCCCTGAGCACCTCCGGGTGTGGCCCAAAAACCAAAAAAAAAAAAAAAAAATCAGGAGCCAGAGGTTAAGGTTAGCATGTGGCTGACCTGGGTTTGATCCCCAGCATCCCATAAGGTTCTCCAAGCTTGCCAGGAGTGATTTCTAAGTGCAGAGCCAGGAGTAACACCTGATCACAGTTGCATGTGACCCAAAAACAAAAACAAAAAATCAGAAATATCTCTCAATGGTAGAATGTTTGCCTTACCTGCATGGGACTCTACAAGTATGATTCTACCCCCCGTACTATAAATAAATAAAAAAATAAACAAAGATTTTATATTTCTCCCATTTTCAGGGATAGTTGTTCCTATTTTATATTCTAAAAAAAATAATTTTTTGTATTTCCAATCATAAACTTTTGTTTTCCTTTCCTTTTTTTTTTTTTTTTTGGTTTTTTTGGGCCACACTCGTTTGATGCTCAGGGGTTACTTCTGGCTAAGGGCTCAGAAATTGCCCCTGTCTTGGGGGGACCATATGGGACACCAGGGGATCGAACCTCAGTCCTTCCTTGGCTAGTGCTTGCAAGGCAGACACCTTACCTCTAGTGCCACCTCGCCGGCCCATTGTTCTCCTTTTCTAATTAAAGAAGTCGATGTAATATAAAATTGTGAAGCTGATTCAGATGAGTTTGCCTTTGGACATGAACTGCATCACAATTGTATATTACATTGATTTCTTTAATTAGAAAAAGAGAACAAAAGTTTATGACTGGAAATACAAAAAAAATATTTTTTTGGAATATAAAATAGGAACAACTATTTTATGAACTGTCCTGTGCTAGCAACTCATTGTTAAGATTGTATCCTCTAGGATGCTGGATGGTTTATTAAGCATATCCATTCCTTTCATAGAATTTGAATTAGACATACTCTTATCTTGTCTCTCAATCTCTTACCTTTTCCTACCTTACTCTATCAAGGAAAATAAGTATCAAGGATAAGTGTCAAGTAACTTTTAAAATGGATTTCCAAGTGTGTCATACCACGGGCAAATATTTTAAATATATTGAAGTTTTTTCTTAAATTCATAATTGTCAATTTTCCTTGTTTCTTTATCTTGTATAAGAGGATCACTATCCATTCAAAAAGAACAATTCAGGGGCCGGAGAGATAGCACAGCAGTAGGGCGTTTGCCTTGCATGCAGCCCTTCCAGGATCCCGGCATCCCATATGGTCCCCAGTGCTTGCCAGGAGAGATTTCCGAGCACAGTGCCAGGAGTAACCCCTGAGCACTGCGGGGTGTAACCCCCCAAAAAAAGAAAGAACAATTCCAATGATTATTTTTTTGGGTGGTTTGGGGCCAACACTATCAGTGCTCAGGAGTTACTCTTGACTTGGGGACCATATAGGGTGCTGCAGATCAAACCCATCAGCCACATCATACAGGCAAGTTTCATATTGCTGTACTATTCCTCCACCTTCCAAAATGTTTATTTAAAAAAAATAGATGTCTATTATCTACTATTAGGTTAAAAAAAAAAGGTAGAGAGCAATACAAATAGTGATAATCCCACCTCAAAGCATAGATATTATAGATAGTATTTTAGAAAGTTTAAAAGCTAGTCAGACTCCCCCTATGGGAGAAATGAGGGAGATTTTTCAACTTTTATTTTGCATTTATCCATATTGTTTGACTTTGTTTCATTGATCATGTACTACTTTTTGTGAATGGGGGGTGGAGAGTCATACCTGACTGTGTTCAGGGCTTACTCCTGGCTCTATGCTAAGGGATCACATCCGGAGGGTTCTGGGGAACATATGTGGTGCTGGGATTCAGCCAAAGTCAACTGCATACAAGGCAAACCCTAACCACTGTACCATCACTCTGACCCTAATCAGGTACTACTTTTGTCATTTATTTCTTAAGACAATGAACATTTAATTAAGTGCTTTTAGTGATGTTAAAAAATTTCTATTGAAGAGCATACATAGCCAGGAGTAAACCCAGAGTGTCAACAGGTGTGGTCCAAAAACACACACAAAAAATTAGGGGCCAGGGGCCGGGCAGTGGAGCTGGAGGTAAGGTGCCTGCCTTGCCTGCGCTAGCCTAGGACGAACCGCGGTTCGATCCCCCGGCATCCCATATGGTCCCCCCAAGAAGCCAGGAGCAACTTCTGAGCGCATAGCCAGGAGTAACCCCTGAGCGTCACAGGGTGTGGCCAAAAAAAAAAAAAAAAAAAAACAAAAAAAATTAGGGGCCAGAGCAGTGGTGCAGGAGTAGGGAGTTTGCGGACCACGGTTTGATCTTCCAGCATCCAATATGGTCCCCCAATCCAGGTGCAATTTCTGAGCTCATAGCCAGGAGTAACCCCTGAGCATCACTGGGTGTGGCCCAAAAACTAAAAACAAAAATATTTTTATTGAAAATTTGAGAGAGAGAGAGAGAGAGAGAGAGAGAGAGAGAGAGAGAGAGAGAGAGAGAGAGAGAGAGAGAGAACACGGGCTGCTACTCCAATGGGGAAATTTTCAGAGAGAGAGAGAGAGAGAGAGAGAGAGAGAGAACACGGGCTGCTACTCCAATGGGGAAATTTTCAGTGAATGATTTTGGGAAGAATATTTTATACAATTCTACAAATTGTCATGTGGAGTCCTCTGCATACATAAAAGTTATATGATCACAAGGGGAAAGCCTTACACTCTTGATAGTCCTTTCATAGTCTTAGCACATGATTTTTAGGTGTAACCAGGAATCATATTCCTAAATGTTTCATGCCTCACGAATTTACAAGGTAGTGAGTCTCCTGTTCTTCCTCTCAGTCCTCCCCAGTCCAGGTCATGCCCTTTTGAAATCTTTGCTGAAAGCACTCCAGTAGATCCTTGCTCTTTCTCAGTGTTTTGTGTCTAAAGTCATTTCCAGCACTTCCTACAGTGTTAATTTCTTAGGAGCAGTCATTTGGCTTCCAAAGAGAAAACAAAACGAAAATCTTGTGTTCTTCATTCATACAAGTAAAAAAAGCAATTGGAGTGGAAGCTAGCCACCTCCTGACCCCTTGCCCATTCCATCCTTCCATCATTCTGCCATGCTTCTGTACATATACTTTCTCTTCCCTGACATCTTTCAAAATAGCCATCTGGGTATCCAGGCAACAGATTCAAATCTAACTTCCATCTATGGCTTCATGGAAAACTGAGCACTTCCTGCCAGCCTTTGAGCTTCCCTACCTAAAACCCTGGGATATATTGGTTAGCAAATTTGTTGCCTAATATTCACATATCTAGCCATGTAATTCAGCTGAGGTCAGCCCTGTCTCTGCCCTCTGATGACATCACTTTTCCCACAGAGGAATGTGACTAATAGTATTTAATGCAACGGAAAGTTTCAATAATGGGGACCTCTTTTAGTAGGTATGATCTATGGGAAGGTGACCACAGTCCAGACAGGGGTGTCTATCTGTCTAGATTCAACAGGGAACAAGGCCTGTTATGGATAAGGCTGGTTTTAGGGAGATGTTTTTGGGTCTGTGTAAAGCATGTCCTTTTCTAATGATCAGGATGGGAAAGAAGAACTTTGAAAATGCCCTGTACAGGCTGTCCTCTGGCATGTCCCTGGAATGTCTGAGAACAAGGAGGTTGAGGAGTGTCTGGGCTGCCATGAGTTTTGTCAGAGGCCAGGGGATGAATTGCTTTTGTGTTCATTGTTTCAATGATAAGCAGTCCCCAAACCTAACTTATCAACATGCCAAAGCAACTTGCAAGTTATTTCCCATAGCTTGGAAGGAAAATATTTATGAACAGCCTCAATTTTATAAGAGATTGGTTTGATAAAAAAAAAAAAACAGAATAGAAGCAAAGGGGTGTGCCTGGCATGATGGGGGTTTTTTGTTTGTTTGTTTTTACCCCTTTTTAAGTTGTTCAAAGAAGCATGCCTTTACTTTTTTGGAGTGAGGGAACAGCACAATAACAGTGCTCTAGTCCTTGCTTTCCTATATTATCACCAAAGGGATTTGAATGCTTCTTTACATTTGGAGGATGACGGACAGATACTTAGTTTTGGGGGTTTTATTTGTTTTGTTTTTGTTTTTATTTTTGGACCACACCTGGTGATGCTCAAGGGTTACTCCTAGCTATAAACTCAGAAATCGCTCTTGTTTTGGGGAACCATATGGGACAATGAAGAATCGAACCAAGGTCCATCCTGGGTCAGCTACTTGCACTGGGTCAGCCCTACACACTATGCTACTGCTCAGGCCCCTGACTGATACTTATAATCTCTAAAATGAAATAGTTCCACATTTACTTTAGCTCACATATGAAGAACGCAGAATGTTAACTGTATGGTGAAAAAGCATAATCCCTCCTGAGCCAAGCAGATATTTTCATAATGTTACAAATGTGTCCTGCAAAAAAGAGGCTACCAAAATACATTTATATATTAAATACACTAAATAAATTTATAGTGTCCTCCAATGTTATCACAGGTGAGTGGGCATATTACAAGTGTGATATTTAGTAATAAACACATTTATAAAAACAAGATTAGGGGCTGAGAGACAATACATCAAGTAGAGTGCTTGCCTTGAATGCTGCCAACCTGGGTTCAGTCCTTGGTATTTTATATGGTCCCCTAAGTTCCTCCAAGAATGATCCCTGAGCACAGTGTCAGAAGTGGGCCCTGAGCACCATTGGGTGTGATTTCAGGAAAAAAAGAGGGAAAGAAAGAAGACAAAAAAAGAGGGAAAGAAAGAAAGAAAGAAAGAAAGAAAGAAAGAAAGAAAGAAAGAAAGAAAGAAAGAAAGAAAGAAGGAAGGAAGGAAGGAAGGAAGGAAGGAAGGAAGGAAGGAAGGAAGGAAGGAAGGAAGGAAGGAAGGAAGGAAGGAAGGAAGGAAGGAAGGAAGGAAGGAAGGAAGGAAGGAAGGAAGGAAGGGCCAGTGATAAAAATCTGGGATACAGAAATAAAAGGCCAGGTCCAGAGTTGTAGCACAGCTGGTAGGGCATTTGCCTTACATAGCTGACTCAGGTTCAATCCTCAACATCCCATATGGTCCCCCAAGCTTGCCAGCAGTAATTTCTATTTTATTTTATTATTTTATTTTATTGGTTTTTGGATTATACCCATCAGCACTTCAGAGGTTACTCCTGGCTCTGTGCTCAGAAATCACCTCTGGCAGGCACGGGGGGGACCATATGGGATATGAACCACCATCCATCCTGAATCAGCTGCGTGAAAGGCAAACTCCCTACAGCTTGTGCTATCTCTCCGACCTCAGACAGGAGAATTTCTGAGCACAGAGCTAGAAGTAAGCCCTGAGCGCCACCGGGTGTGGGCGAAAAACAAAAACATAATAAAACAAGAACAAAAAAGAAATGAGACCAAAGTGGAGAGTTCCTGCAAAAAAGAATCAGTTTCTTTTCGAGTAAGAATACACAAAGAATTCCCAAGAACAATCTACTTTGTTAAGTAGTTCTTCCATGGATAGATAGGATGACTTACATAAATAGTTCTGAATATCTGTTACAAAATGTCTTTATAAATGCTCTGATATTTGTTGTGTTTGATAAACTAAAAACACTAAAGAAGATAAAGCAACAGAGAAATAGCAAATAGGAAATAAATTGGCTGGCACATATCTGTTTGTTTGTTCTTGAGTCACACCCATTAGTGCTCAGGGCTTACTCCTGACTCTGCACTCAGGGATCACTTCTGGCTATATTTAGGGGACCATATGGGGGATTGGGAATCAAACCCAGTTAAGCCGCGTACAAGACAATCACCTTATCCACTGAATTACCTCTCTGGCTCCTAGTATTATATACCTAAATGGTATTTTACTTTGTCAACATTACATAGTCAAAAAATATTTAATATTAATAATTATGGTCCAACTCTTTTATGATATTCATTTTATGACCTCAAAAATGATTATTACTTTTTTACCTTATTATAATAGTGTCAGGTGATAAACTTCCCACAACTTTTTTTCCAATAATCTTGTGAAGGCAATACAGCAACCAGATGCAAAATTAAGGCCAAAACATTGAATAGCATGTCCAAGATCACAAAATAAGTAGCAAAAGTAGGATTTATTTGCCGACCAGTATAAGCTAGACTTTTAATCTCTACTGCCTCCTACTCATAAAAATCAGCAAAGTCAGAGAGTTTAAGGGGCTGAGTGCAAGCTTTGCATGCAGGAGGCCTTGGCTTGAGCACTCACCTGAGTACCTGGAGCAAACCCCAAACTCAAAGGAGACCATAGAATATGACCCCCTTCCAAAAAAGACATGTTTGTGCAAAAGTAGAATCTCTGGTCCCCACCTCAGGACATCTGGGGGGAGGGGGGTCATCAGGAGTGCACATTTCCAAGGCATTTAGGGTGACTCAGACTCAGATGGTTAATAGACACATTTGAAAAGGGCTACTTAAACACTTAAGAATTATCTCATCAAAGTTGTAAAATGTGGGGCCTGGCGGTTGCGCTAAAGGTAAGGTGTCTGCCTTGCCAGCGCTAGCCTAGGACGGACAGCGGTTCGATCCCCCGGTGTCCCATATGGTCCCCCAAGCCAGGAGCGACTTCTGAGCGCATAGCCAGGAGAGTAACCCCTGAGCGTCAAACGGGTGTGGCCCAAAAACCAAAAAAAAAACCAAAAACAAAAAACAAAAAAAAAAAAGTTGTAAAATGTATTCACTATTTTTTTTTGTGTGTGTGTGTGGTTTTTGAGTCACACCCGGCAGTGCTCAGGGGTTATTCCTGGCTCCAGGCTCAGAAATTGCTCCTGGCAGGCACGGGGGACCATATGGGACACCGGGATTCGAACTGATGACCTCCTGCATGAAAGGCAAGCGCCCTACCTCCATGCTATCTCTCCGGTCCCTGTATTCACTATTTCTTTTCTTTTCTTTTCTTTTTTTTTTTTTTTGGTTTTTGGGTCACACCCGGCGGTGCTCAGGGGTTACTCCTGGCTGTCTGCTCAGAAATAGCTCCTGGCAGGCATGAGGGACCATATGGGACACCGGGATCCGAACCAACCACCTTTGGTCCTGGATCGGCTGCTTGCAAGGCAAACACCTCTGTGCTATCTCTCCGGGCCCAAAATGTATTCACTATTTCTATGTCTGCTAATATATACTCCTCTGCTACTTGGTCTTCAACACAAAAGCTACTTTGTAAATAACAATCAAAAGTAACAGTGAAGACCATATAGCTATCTAAGAGAGAAAATGATGCAGAAGGGGATGGAAAAGATCATTCTGACTGGTAATAAAACATTGATATTTTATTCTCTTTTCCCTCAACCCTAAGCTGTCTTCTCTCTTACCTGTTCTCCTATCACTCTGGCCCTCTGACACTTTTCTTGACCAAGACATTAACAACTTGAGCCAGTCTAATAAAATACTTTCCCATTTCCCCACTTCCTTCTTTCTCCGCAGCTGAATGATTTATTGACCCAAATTAACTATGCATGACTGCAGCAAAAATGTTATGGGTAACCCTTATCATGGGAATTTCAGGCACTGATGACAGGTCAATGGAGGTGGCAATATCAAATATTAATATATCAAAAATGATATTTTTGGTCAACTGTGCAATGCCTCATAAATCAGGTGCTTAGGCAGTTCCCTCATTTCCTTTTAGGCACTGCTCGTACTCAATTGTACCTCTCTCAGAGGCTCAAGAAATAAGGAGAAAAATTAAAAGGCGGAGACATTCAGTAGGGCATAGAGGAATCCTTTAACTAACCTATCTCTTTCAGATAGAAGGTTCCAAGCCAGAAACATAAGGATAGCACACACAGATTTCACAATTTTCTTTCCTTTCCTGCAAAAGAGAAACCAACCAACCTTGACAGGCATGGAGAGAGAAATCAAGGACATGCACCTACTCTACATCCCAGCCAGTAGAACCCCTAAATCTCACACTGGTTATAAAAGCAAACTGCCCCCAACCTCCTGTTCGTGGAGCCTTCTTGCCCAGCAGTGACCTCTGGCAACCGAGAGAGCTTTTTTTATAATTGAGACTGCACAACTGGATATTTTTATCAGTGTGTTCTCAGCCTTTGATAAATGTTACCCTAAGCAGCTTGAAGCAAAAACAAAAAATTAAAAGACAGTGAATAATGCAGACTTACAACTATACCTAATTTGCATAATCTACATTAAACTTTATCAAAGGTGTATTAGAAGTCTAAGTTTAGGAAAGAGCACCTCCAAATTTTTATACACCCCCCCATATATTATCCTGCTGTGCTAAGGTAAAAGATCTTAGAGATGCTGTGTTAAAAGCCTCCTCTTGGCTAGAGTTGGGTTTTTTTAGAGCTTTTAGATAAGCCCAGCACCCTCAAAGTCCTTATTTCAGTTAATTCTCAGAACAACCCTTTGAAATAAATGTCATTATTTCATTTAATAGAGAAAAACACCAGGTGAAGAAAAGTGTTTTGCCCAAGGTAGCCACTAGCACAGCCAAGTATTTTAAAGGGTCAGTCTGATTTCAACTCCCAGATTCCTGCCTCTGTAAACTGCTGCTCAACCTCCCTGAAGCCCTCATCAGCATTCTTTGTTGGGTTGTAGGTCTTTATCTTCCCCTTCTTCTACAGGGGGCACTGTGGTAGGCCCTGGGGATGGATGGAACAGTGAACAGTGGGAAGTGACCTTCCCAAAAGCTCTAATCCCATATTCTTTATCCACCTGGTAGAGTTTATTTCTCAATTCAAGAGGAACATTCTTTTTTCATCACTACTGGGAAGAGTTGGTGTAATAGAAGCCATCATCTTGATTTTTAGCAAGCACTGTTTTCCCTTGTAAATTTCAAGCAATCGATGACTAAAAGCTACATAATGGAAAATGGTTCTAATTGGCTTCTGGACACAAAGCAGACACTTTCTAAGTCCCATGAAAATGCCTGGGGGGAAGCAACAAGTTCTCCTTCCCACCAGCCATTCGTTAGCTGACAAGATCCGTCTCTATGCTGTGCTCATTAATTTCCCTGTTGTCTTTAAAGATTTACAGCAGCTCTGGCTAACAGGGGACTCTGTCAGTACTGTGCATGAGAAACAGGAACCCTTCAATGCCCAAGCCCCATGCCTTGTCTACACAGCCAATTTTGCTCCCGATAAGCCTGCCAAGGACTTCCTCAGTCAGAGCAGCTCAGGAAGATTCACTTGTCTCTGTGAGAAATAAGTGTCCATAGAAGAAAAGGAAATGCTAGGCATTCTTTCAAACCACTGGGAAGTTCCAGCACATTCCAAGTGCCAAAGAATTCGAGTCCCTCTACTCATGTCAAAGCCCCAGGTCTATCCTGGTTCTCTGTGAATGTGTAATCAACCAGTCCAAGGACTTAACTCCTACAAGTGCTCTCAACTGCTTTGCTTTGTTCCCATGGGAGGTCAATCTGGAAATTAGTGAATTATCCTCAGGATTTGGACAATGACATATTCCAAATAGTTGGAAGATTCTTAATCTGAAAACATCTCTTTCAGAGCACTGAAATGTCACTTGTGCCTAGAGATTTTTCCAGAACGATACTTGCTGATGATTCAGAAAAACTACATCCATACTATATTTATGACTGTTGTAAAACATCTTCATTCAGGACAGGATTTCACTTTTAGTGGCAAACTTCAATAGAGAGATTTAAGTTATCCAAATTATAAAAGGTATTATATATGCAGGTGCTGGTTTACAATAGTGCACACTTGAAATTCTCTAGAATTTTACTGCAATTGAACTTCAATTAAAAAGAAAAATTTTTGTCTGCTTAATAAATTAATTTTTGTTTTATTTTCTGCCACACCTATCAGTGCTCAGGGCTATTCAGGGATTACCCTTAGTGAACTCAGGAACCATATGGGGTGCCAGGATTAAACTCAGGCCAGTTGCATGCAAGGCAAGTTCCTAACCATTGTACTATCTCTCCAGGTTCTGTTTTGTTTTTGAAAAGAAAGTCTTGGGGACAGAGAGATAGAACAGAGGTTAAGGAGCTTGTTTTACATCTTGATCACTCTGGTCCAATTACAGGTACCATAGAGCACCTGAGCACCACGAGGGGTCACCTCTAAGCACAGAGCCAAGAATAGCTTCTAACACAAGACTCCATGTTGTATAAACACCACTCCCTTTTGGACCCTTGAGTGATTCTTAGTCAAGGGTTATTGGGCACAAAGGTATAAAGCAGTAATGATCCTGGGCCGGAGAGATAGCATGGAGGTGAAGCATTTGCCTTGCATAAAGAAGGTCGGTGGTTTAAATCCTGGCATCCCATATGGTTCCCTGAGCCTGCCAGGAGTGATTTCTGAGCATAGAGCCAGGAGTAACCTCTGAGCACTGCCGGGTATGTCCCTAAAACAAAAACAAACAAACAAAAAAAAGGAGTAATGATCCTAAAAGCAGCACCCTGTTCACTAGTCAACACCATTTCCCAAGCAATCTCAAAGGACACAGGCGAGTGTCCCACACACAGTGAAATAGTACTCCTGACCATTACAAAGTACTTTGGCTGAAAACTTTTTCCTACATTCTCCTGTCTGAACTTCCAACAGGTCTATGGAAAGATGAACATGTGCTGTTTTTAGAACACAAGGATTACTTGAAATAAGTTATAATTAAAACTGAGAAGTCACTAGACACCAGCTAGAATTTTCCTTGTTGATTTCACAGATCATGATGATTTTTTCCACATACATGTTTAGTGACTGCTTATTTTCTTGCTGTCTGCTAGCCAAGTCTCCTTAGCTGTGTGATCTTAGTGAGGAAAGAAGAAAGTCACTAAACAGGGAATTTGGAAGTCATGAGATCAATCTTCAAAGACCAGATGAAAACAAATATTCTGTTTTGAGATACAACAGATTGAATTTGGCAAAACTGAAAACTGCTAACTCTTCTTGTTTGCTCCCATTTAATGAAAACTGCTTCCCTAATCTCAGTGGTACTCTATGGTTTTGGTACTCACGAGAATCTCCTGAGTGAAATTATGTGAATATCCTTGAAGCTTCCCACTCTGGGTTCTAGTGTCATCTTTCTGTCATTAGATCCCTGCTGCTGTCTTACTGTTTTCTCTCCAAATAAAGCAAAGAGTAACTAACTTTGCTATAAAGTTGCTATCCCCCATCCCCAATGTTTGTTCTCCACCTTCATGAGTAAATCCCTGAGTGCAGAACCAGGAGTAATCAACTCCTGAGCATGGCTAGGTGTGACCCCAAAGCAAACGAACAGGAAAGATGCTTGTTCTCACATGGTATCAAGCATCTTCAGAAACATCCACTTTACTCTCTGCTCTCACTGTCTCATTTCACTTTCGAGTGTGATACCAAGGCTGATGATATTCCTTTCAAGTACCCCCAAGCAACTCCCTTCAGCCAAGGCTCCCCCTAGTGGCAAAGTTCTGTACACAGAGTCCCTCCTTGCCTCAGAAAAGATAGTTACCTCTTCTTCTTCTTTTTTTTTTTTTTTTTTTTTTTTTTTTTGGTTTTTGGGTCACACCCAGCAGCGCTCAGGGGTTACTCCTGGTTCCATGCTCAAAAATCACTCCTGGCAGGCTCGGGGGACCTTATGGGATGCCGGGATTCAAACCAATGACCTTTTGCATGAAAGGCAAACACCTTACCTCCATGCTATCTCTCTGGTCCCTACCTCTTCTTTCTTAAGGGTGACTGCATTACCTTTGTCAAAAGACTAATTTCTCCACTAAGTCGCATAGAAGCATAGTTCATAGCTCTTTCTCAAAAATAAACAACCGCAGCTTTACATTAAACTTGATTATAGTCCTTAACAAATTATACATTAATTATATAGTAATTCATTAAGGAGAAGCAAGCTAAAGGAACACTCTAATCCCATGTTGATTGTTGCCACTTGTGTTGCCATTCAGGTCTCTGAGGCAGGTTTGGTTTTGTTGTTGTTGTTGTTGTTGTTTTTAAGTACTTGGCCTTTTCCTTACAACCTTCATTTCTATTACCACCCCCAGATGAAACAGTTACAGGAACAGAACTAGCTCTATGTATTTCTTAGTTTCTCCACCACAGACCTACAATATTCTGCACTGTTATGGTGAAGAAATAGAATCCTTGACCAAAACCTCTCTCAGATTTGAGTGGCTCCAAATATTTATTGAACACCTGCTCTAGGCCCGATACCAAGGAGTTCCTGGCACTTCTTTCTTATCATGAGTCTCAACAGGTTTTCTGAAAGGGCTATTACATCACCTGCTTTTCAAAGACCTTAAGGGTCTTCATTGAGGATGATGCAATGCAGTGCAATAGGCTGGGTAATTGATTGAATCCAGCGTGATTGTATGAGGAACCAAAGACAAATGTAGCCAAACTGACTCCAACATCCCTCCTCTACACATCAGTAGCCTCAGAGCCAATAGCACTTTGTTATGGTCATTGTGTCACACTACCCTTTTTTGATTCATTACCTCCTATCTGTTGCTTCAGTTTAAGCACAAAGCAAATGCCAAGAGACAGATAAAGTCACCAGGAAACCCAGCTCCGTGTACTTAACCCACCTTTGTGCTTTATAACTGTTGCTCTGTTTATTTGGAGGTTTCAGGGAAAAGATGCCACATGGCTCAGTGCTCCTTTGTTTCCTGCTCTGTTAGGTATTAAATCTCAGGAACTACCCAAGTCTCAGTCTCCCTCACTATAGTCGAATGGTTAGAATACTAATCTCCATCTTGATGTTCAATGAATACTTTTCTCTTTTCTTCTCCCCCCAAAATCCTGTGATGTAAAAGCCATAATATAATAAAGAAGAAGTACATGTTGCAGAGATTTCTCCTTCATAGCTCAATTCATAGGGGGGAAATTATTGATTACCTTAACCTGCAGAAAACTTGTAGTACAGAGATTGGAGTGAATGCACAGCAGATTGGGCATTTACCTTGCAAGTGGCCAACCTGTGTTCAATCTGAAACATCCCATATTGCCTGCCAGCAGCAATTTCTGAGCACAGAGCCAGGAGTAACCCCTGAGCACAGCTGGATGTGGCCCAAAACAAAACAAACAAACAAAAAATAACTTGTAGGACAAATATTTTCCTGACAAAGAATCCTCCCTTAATAAATTCCCTTTGCAATTATAAATTAAGAAATGACCTTCAGCATTAATAAGCAGACAATACATAATTTGTGTGTCATTTAGTTAGCTTAATGTACATTTCTGTGGTAATACAATTTTCCACTCAAACTTTTTTAAACTATGTGAGATTTGAAAAAATCTTTTTTATCAATTCATCCATACTTTTGTTCAATCTTTTTTATTTATTTTTACCTCCTAGCTACCTCCTAGCTAAAATCTCTTCTTGTTTCAAAGTATCTAATAACAAAGACTAATTTATTAATTCCTGGAAAATTAGAACAACAGTAAGTCTTTGTGAAAACATTTGGCATACTTGAAGGTTTGAGTTAAAAAGAGAGGAGGTGACAGATCTAGAAAAGAATACTGTCATATTTTTTTTTACTTTAATCTCCATTGTGAAGTGATTTTATCAAATGGGAAAGTAATCATCTAGCACCATATACACACTGGATAAGCTAATTCAATAGATCAGAGGGGTTATTTCATGTCGTCCATGTGCTTGAACAGATGGAGTGCATATTAGCCTTGAAAAATGCTCAATTTCGGGCCCAGAGAGATAGCACAGCGGCGTTTGCCTTGCAAGCAGCCGATCCAGAACCAAAGGTGGTTGGTTCGAATCCCGGTGTCCCATATGGTCCCTCATGCCTGCCAGGAGCTATTTCTGAGCAGACAGCCAGGAGTAACCCCTGAGCACCGCCGGGTGTGACTCAAAACCCCCCCCCAAAAAAATGCTCAATTTCTAATCAAAAACCACTTAGAGATACAGACTGATTGATCTGATGGCTGGAGTAACAAAAGCAAAAGTAAGATTTTTAAGCTAAGAAGGAAGTTTTTTTTTTGGGGGGGCCACACCCGTTTGACGCTCAGGGGTTACTCCTGGCTATGTGCTCAGAAATCGCCCCTGGCTTGGGGGGACCATATGGGACGCCGGGGGATCGAACCGCGGTCCCGATCCTTGGCTAGCGCTTGCAAGGCAGACACCTTACCTCCAGCGCCACCTATCCGGCCCCAAGAAGGCAGTTTTGATTTGAACTGTACAACTGTTTTAGTATTCTCCACCAGTGCCTAATAATTATGTAATTATCTATAATCATTATCTTATCTTACACATGAAAAATTTAAGAAATTTGCTCATCTACAGCTAGAAAAAAATAACTCTAAAATGCTTATCTTCCTACAAGGTCCACATTATACTTCATGGTATCAGTAGTTGCTGCTGGTCTTGATAAAGGTTATATTTTGGTAACATTAGTTTCTTTGTCTGGGTTTGAGGTACATAACTAGTTGACTTAAATCACTCAGCTTTATGAGGGCCAGAATCCTTAATGATTCAACAAGTATGACTGAACAATGCTGCTACATGCCAGATATTGTTCTAGGCACTAGGGATAGAACAATGAATAAAGGGACAAAGTCCTGTCCTATCAAGTTTACAGTATATGGAGAGAAAACCAATATAAAATGACATCATGAAGTGATAAGCATGTTGAAGCAAATAAAAGAAGAACATGGAGGAAAAGAGAGATTATGAGGAGAAGGAGGAAGAGGAGGGGGAGAAGGAAGAAGAGGAGGATGAGGAAGAGAAGAGGAGGAGGAGAAGAAAAGGAGGAGGAAGAAGAAGAAGAAGAAGAAGAAGAAGAAGAAGAAGAAGAAAGAAGAAGAAGAAGAAGAAGAAGAAGAAGAAGAAAGAAGAAGAAGAAGAAGAAGAAAGAAGAAGAAGAAGAAGAAGAAGAAGGAAGAAGAAGAAGAAGAAGAAGGAAGAAGAAGAAGAAGAAGGAAGAAGAAGAAGGAAGAAGAAGAAGATGAAGAAGACAAAGAAGAAGAAGAAGAAGAAGAAGAAGAAGAAGAAGAAGAAGAAGAAGAAGAAGAAGAAGAAGAAGAAGAAGAAGAAGAAGAAGAAGAAGAAGAGTAAAAAGAAGAGGAGGAGGAAACGAGAGGATGAGGAAGCAGAACTGCAGGAAAAGGGTAGCAGGGGAGGGGGGGGGGAAACATAAGATCTGGGGAAAGGGCATTCCAGATAGTGTGGGAAGAGCCTCAACAATAGGCTTCATCCATTTATGGAAAAATACTGAAGTTGCCAGAAAGGTGGCAGAGAGTAAGCAAAGAGGGGAGTTGAGGGTGAGGGAGTTGGGTGTAAAGAATGAGGGGTCTGAAGAGCCCTGCAGATTCTTTAAACATTTTGAACTCTCTGAGTGAGTGGGGACGTCTTTGGAAGGTTTTCGGCAAAGTAGTGACATACTCTTGTTTATGTTTTATAAGAATCGTTTAATGAGCCAGTTGACCTGTCTGCTTCTACTCAGCAAAGACCAATCAAACTATAAGCAGACTGAGGGGGGATGGTAGTGCAGAAGGCATGGGCTTCTATATTCAAATCTCATATTCTATTGCCTGCTAACTCTAGTCACCCTACGTTAGTTGTTTCTACTCTCTGAACTTCCCTCTCCTCAAATGCAAAAAAAAAAAAATCAATACAACCAATTCTCCAGAGTTATTAAGAGAGAGATTTGTAAAGCAACAAAAATGCAGTAATTGACACTTAAAAAATAAGCACTATTAGAGCAGAGGATTGATGGTTAAAAGTATCTGCCTTGCAAAGGTGAGGCACCAGTTTAATCCCTGGTGCTTCCCATGGGTTACCTTTTACTTCTAGTGTCTTGGTACCTCTAGTGCCTCCACAGTGTGAAATCTTCAGCACACAACCAGTGATGTGGGAGCACCACAACTGAAGTGCAACTCCTAATGAGCATTGCCTCTAAAATGTGCACAAGAATCTTCACTAAGACCCCTGTAAGCACATGTGTGAGTCCCACAACAACTTCTAGTGAACACTACAAAGAGAATGTTGTTGAACACCTGGACTAAATGCATGTGATCACTAGCAAAATGTTTCCCAAAACCACAACCACACATGGGTGATCCCCAGTCATCCTAAAAATAATAACAAAGGTAAGAGAGAAAGTCAATAAAATAAAATGGTAGTAGCAAAATAAGTCATCACAGAGTTAATTTAGTGATTATTGAATTATTTCATCATTATTGCAAAACCTATACTCTATAATCTTTCTTCTCTGTCATTAAAATAATAACAATAAAAGGGCCAGACATAGAACAAAAAAAAAATGGCACTTACCTTGCAAACAGAAGACTCAGGTTTAATCTCCTATACCACTCCTGACATAGCCAAGAGGGAATCCAGAGCACAGAACCAGGAGTAAGCCCAGAGCACCCCCAGAGCATCCCAGACTCAAGACCTCACACAAACACACACACACACACACACACACACACACACACAAAATAACAGCAAATTAATATTGGAAAAATTAAAAAATAAAAATAAAGAATATGTTCTCTCTCTTTAAAAAGTATATTTTTGGAAACATATTTTAACCATCTAATATTAAAGGAAGTAATCAAATGAATCTCCTTATAAACCATTTTAATAATTAGAATTTACCCAATTGTATTTCACCTTATTTTTCTGGAATACTTTATAAAATATTATTTTCTGGAACAAAAATGAAATGCCAATACAGTGATACCAAACAAAACAAATGATCACTTCTTAATAGCATTCAGAGTCAAATCTATGTTCAAATTTCCCAATTGTCAGGGAATCAATATTGCACTTGAGATGACATGGAGGTGGGTGGTAATGGAGGACAGTAATTGTACATTAAGCCCATAAAACCTTAACACTGTGCAATCATACTACCTAAGCCATAGTTAATTTTTTTAAGTTCCCAGTTTTCTAATATATGTGCTTTTATGACTGTTTTGCATAGCATGAATAAACCATATCAGGATTTTTTTAAAAAAAGACTCCTAGCTTGTAATTAGCTGATAGAGATTTATCTCTCTACCTAAAATAGTTCCTCCTCCTCCTCCTCCATTCCCCCCATGGCTTTTATTTTTGAAAAAATTTTTATTTGAGAATTGATTCTATTCATGGCAGATTTGTGAAAAGTCCCCTCCATCTGCAAAGAACATCAGACTTCCACAACAGACTGTAGACGCACTTTAAATGCTTTTTATATGGTCTCCAGGAGAGTCTAACACTTTTAATTGCTATAGAGAAAACACTCCTTAATATGGCTGGCAAGGAAGTGGCTAAGAGCAAAACTGAGACTCTTAACATGGGTAAAAGGACTTGCATGGCAATGGACCATAGACTGGAGCACTTTCTTCCGGACCTAAAACTCTCTGGTTCTTATCACTAGATGTGTATTTGGGTGATCACCAGGGGTAACAACCAAAAGAATTTCCTGTTTTCTGTTAAAGAACAATCAGAAATTGTTCCTTGTTGGTAAGAAAAGACAAGAGTATTTCCTGTCCTACTAAATGGGGACAGATAGTTATTACTAGGGAAGCCTTATTGTCCTTAGAACTGACATCCCTCTCTAGTTGGTTTGGCTAACTATTTAACTCTAGAAACAAAACTGGAGCCTGTTGTGCTTTATCAGTTCTCTCAAATAGAACTTTATTACAACCCCCGCCAAGTCTAAAAAAAAATCAATGAAAAATTATTCATAAGAAGTGACTAGGTAAAGATAATCTGATTCTATCATGCTAGAAGCAGGTTTGGCCAAAAGATTTTTCGGTGGAAATAACTACAACAGAATTCAACTTTTGATATCTTGCTTAAGAACTGATTTCTGGAAGCAAGCTAGAACTTCTATTCAGACAATGGTTTCCAAACACATTTTTGGTCATCAAATACCAAATTTTTTTATAAACTTCAATAAAGGGCCAAAGTTAGAAATGAAGTGTTTGTATTGATTCAAAATTATTTTGGTCTTGGGAATCCTTTTGAAACAGACATCTGACATTTCAAGTGGTGGGTGGGAGGTGGACAAAGAAAATATGGTTTCCCACTTTGAGCTAATTTAGGCTCTGGTGATCAGGGAAATATGAGAGGCAGCCAAGTATGGACTGGAAACTCCTCTCACTTTTTTGAATTTTATTCTTTCTTCATTCAAGAATCAGCCATCCTGGGGTTTTTATTTAGTGTAACCTAGCATTAGATTTACTGTTTTGAACACAATAATTCTTCATCAAAATATGAATGTGAAAATCTGATTCAACATTGACATTCATTTTTCACTAAGATAGAAAATTCAAAAATAATTGTGGGCAAATCAATCACAAAAGTAAATTCAGAGTGCCCCATATATGAGAAAGACTAGAGGTGAGAAGAGAAAAAAAAGAAGAGATCTGAGAAAGAGAAAACCTTTTGATTCTCTGGGTTTTAGAACCTGGAATATCTGATAAGAAGGCCCAAGAAAGGAGAAGGCGGAATTACAATGATCTCTTTAGGCTTAAAGTATGGGTATTTTGTTTTGGTTTTTTGTTTTATTTTTATCGTTGTTGTTTTGGGGCCACACCAACAGCACTCTGCAATCAGAAATCACCCCTAGCAGGCTAGAGGGACCAAATGGGATGCAGGGGATCGAACCCGGGTCCGTCCTGGGTCAGCAGTGTGAAGACTAATGCCCTACCGCTCTGCTATCTCTCTAGCCCTTCTGCATGGTCTTTAAAGTTTGTACATACTGAAGACTAATGCAATAGTACAGCAGGTATGACACATGTCTTGCATACAGCTGGCCAGGGCTCAATACCCAATATCACATTGAGTTCCCAAAGTACCACCAGAAGTGATCCCTGAGCTCAAAGCATGGAGCAATCCCTAAGCATACCTGCGTTTGGCTAAAAACAAATGAACAGAAACAAAAAATAAAAATTTGACATAGACAAGGGGCAAAAAATTAGTACATGGGTTAAGGCACTTACCCTGAATGAAGAGACCCAGGTTTGTTTCCCAGTATTACATATGGTCCCTAGGACACCACCAAGAGTACAGATCCAGAACTAAGCCCTGAACACCACTAGGTGCAGCCCAACTTCCACCCCTCAATTTTAAATTTAAAAGCTAAAGTTGGCACATACAAGTTTTTAGAGAAGTTTAACCATCTCCATATGAAGCTAGTTGTAGGGGTGAACCGACATGTACTAAAGTACTTTCTTTTTAACTGCTAACTAGTAAAAAAGCGAATAAAGCAGTTTTGGTTGGAGCCCAAGGCATTGACCTGAGCTAGTTTATTGGGGATTGAGTGTGGAGAAACGAAAGCCACAGCCATTCAACCAATAAATTCTGTCATGATGCAGCACTCTCAGGAGGGGTAGACTTTCCATATAGATGAAAGAGTCAGGAAGAGACAAGGATTATGCCAGAAAAACAGGACAGGGATTAAGGCACTTGCCTTGCATCCAAACATTCTGATTGGAACCCCAGTTCTGCATATGGTCTCTTGAGTACCACAAGGAGTAAGCCCTGAGCACAGAGCTGGTAGTATACCTTAGCATTCCCAGGTGTGGCTTTATAGAAGAAGAGACTATCTCAGGTCAGTGGAAAGTGGCTCCCATATCTCTATTCAACCATTTTCTCTCCAAGATTTCCTACTGATAATGGAGTTTCTGAAAATGATACAAGTGAAGACAGTGAAGAACGCTATTTGTTAATACTTCCATTTTTTTGGGGGCCCAGAGAGATAGCACAGCGGCGTTTGCCTTGCAAGCAGCCAATCCAGGACCAAAGAGGGTTGGTTGGTTCGAATCCTGGTGTCCCATATGGTCCCCGTGCCTGCCAGAAGCTATTTCTGAGCCAGGAGTAACCCCTGAGCAATGTCGGGTGTGGCCCCAAAACCAAAATAAATAAATAAATAAATACTTCCATTTTTAAATTTTAAGGATGTGTATTTTAATTTTAATCTAGTTCAATTTTTTTACTTGGGGGATACTTTTTGCTCAGTGCTAAGGGGCCATTCTTGACATGCCTCGAGGGTTCACTCTATGCCAGGAATTAAACCCAGAATCTCCACATGCAAAGCAAGTACACCAAACCACACATATCTAATCCCTTAATTTTATATTTTTAAATGCCTCTCAGGTGACCCCAGGGTCACATCCATGGACCATTCAAGGATTCAGTCAGTGAGCCTGGAATCAAACTAGGGTTGGTCGCATGCAAATCAAGATTTTTTTCATCCCTGTAATATCCCTTCTTTTCATTTTATTTCTAATTTCACTGAGAGTCAGAGGTATCACATGTATTCATTGCATGTGTAAGAGCCCTAGGTTCAAGACCTGGCAGCATACGTGTACACTCAAATTAATTTCAGTAGGAGAAATTTTGGTTAGATTTATCAAGACTCGGGCCGGCGAGGTGGTGCTAGAGGTAAGGTGTCTGCCTTGCAAGCGCTAGCCAAGGAAGGACCGCGGTTCGATCCCCCAGTGTCCCATATGGTACCCCCAAGCAAGGGGCAATTTTCGTGCACTTAGCCAGGAGTAACCCCTGAGCATCAAACGGTTGTGGCCCGAAAAAAAAAAAAAGATTTATCAAGACTCTAGAATCTAGAGTCTAGATTGTAGTGTTTCTTTTTTATTTTTTGATTTATTTAGTTAGTTTTTGGGTCACACCAGCAGTGCTCAGGAGTTACGCCTCTGTGCTCAGAAATCACTTCTGGCAGGCTCAAGGGACTATATGGGATGCCAAGATTCAAACCAACATCGGTCCTGAGTTAGCCACTTGCAAGGCAAATGCCCACCACTGTGCTATCTCTCTGGCCTCTGTAGTGTTTCTTTAAAGGGTAAAAGATCTGGCTATTTACTCTTTTGAATATATCCTAGGAACACTAAAACACAATACAAAAATGCATTCTGCACACCAATATTCATTGCAGCACTATTTACAATAGCCAGAATCTGTAAATAACCAAAATGCCCAAAAACAGATGAGTGGCTAAAGAAACCGTGGTACATATAAACAGTGGAATACTATGCAGCTGTCAGGGAAAATGAAGTCATGAAATTTTCCTATACATGGAAACTATTATGCTGAGTAAAATAAGTCATGTCAGAAGGAGAGAGATAGACTCAGAATAGTTTCACTCATCTGTGAGATTTAAAAAAAAATAAAAAAACATTATTGTAGGGAGCTGGAGAGATAGCATGGAGGTACGGTGTTTGCCTTGCATGCAGAAGGATGGTGTTTCGAATCCTGGCATCTCATATGGTCCCCCAAGCCTGCCAGGAGCTATTTCTTAGTATAGAGCCAGGAGTAACCCCTGAGTGCTGCCAGGTGTGACCCGTAAACCAAAAAAAAAAAAAAAAAAGATATTATTGTAATAATATACAGAGACAATAGAGATGAGGGCTAGAAGGACCTGCCCACAATATGAAACTTACCACAAAGAATGATGAGTTTAGTTAGAGAAATAACTACACTGACAACTATAGTGACAATGGTAGTGAGTGAGAGAAATAGAATGCCTGTCTCGAGTACAGGCAAGGACTGGGAGAGGAGGGAGATGGAGGGCAGTGGTGGTGGGAAGGTTGCACTGGTGAAGGGGGGTGTTTTTTATTATGATTAAAACCCAACTACAAACATATTTGTAATCATAGTGCTTAAATAAAGATATTTAAAAAATAAAAATAAAATAAAATTTAAAAGATCTGTCTATTTAATAATAACTGTTAATTAGAAAATGGAAGTTGAATACAAAGAAGAATTATTTTGAGGAGGTTGAGACACCACACCCAGTGGCGCTCAGGGGTTACTGCTGGCTCTGCACTCAGGTATCACTCCTGGCAGGTTCAGGGGACCATATGGCATTCCAGGGATCGAACCCGGGTCCATCCTGGATTGGCAACATGTAAGGCAAATGCTTTACCAGGGATCTCAAACTCGTGGCCCACGGGCCGTTTGCAGCCCTCCGTATAACATTTTGTTGCCCTGCCCTAGAGGAATCTTTTTTTGTTTTGCTTTGTTTTAGTTGTTTGGGTCACAGCCCCCAATGTTCAAGGCTTACTACTGACTTTGCATTCAAGGATCACCCTGACTTTGCCTCCTGAGGCCCCCAGGTAAATTGAGTTTGAGACCCCTGGCTTTACTTCTGTGCTATTACTTCAGTCCCCAAAGTGTAATTATTAAGATCAGTGGAAAAATTAGGGCGACAGATTCAATTTAATATAAGCAAGAACTATTAAATACTCTTATTTTCACAGTCATGAAACATCACACCCTTTAAAAATATACCACTTCGGGGCCCGGAGAGATAGCACAGCGGTGTTTGCCTTGCAAACAGCCGACCCAGGACCAAGGGTGGTTGGTTCGAATCCCGGTGTCCCATATGGTCCCCCGTGCCTGCCAGGAGCTATTTCTGAGCAGACAGCCAGGAGTCACCCCTGAGCAACGCCGGGTGTGACCCAAAAACCCCCCAAAAAAAAAAAATATATACCACTTCTTGCAACACATAGACAAACTCAAGAATTAAATAAAAGAAATATAAGTGACTTCCAACCTTTATAGAGATGAGAATATGTTTAGGGTTTGTTAGGATTGCTACTGAGTTAATATTTATGTTAATATAAAGAAAGACATAATGACAAAATAGCATTTAGGTATTTAATGTTTTAAAATAAATTAATATTTTATTTTAGTTTGCTTATTATAATAGCAGTCACAAATATGACATAAGTCATGTTAGTTGTTTCCTTTAGTCACTTATTTATTAACATTAACATTAATTAGCATTAACATTTATTTATTAACTTACTTATTAACACCCAAGCATTGGGGAGAACCAAGTAAATAAAAACCAATATGGCCGTCAACCTGATAGTTATTGATCTACAGTTTCCTGTGTCAACTAGAGAACCCTGTGTCTCACTCTCCAGTTTTTCACAAATCCTTACTCTGCCCCTTGAAAAATATTGATGTGAAATAATATTCTTTAGACATATTCAAACTTCAACTCTATGCATTATAAACAAAAGCACAGGGCAGGTTCTGTGTTAACGTGGTCCCAGGTAACCTGGTAGGTCAACAGTGAACATTTAGTGTCATTCTGACTTGATCACCAGAAGACAAATGTAGGCTCTTTTCTATAGAAGCTCACTATGCCTTTGACTAGAATATGAAGGTGTTTGATGCATGCTGATTTGTCGTTTCAGGTTTGGACGTTTGCTTTTAGAAAAGAGAGAGAGAGAGACAGAGAGAACATGCAAGAAAAGCAAATTCTTCAGCAATCTTAGAAGGATTATTGGGGGCTTCTAAAATAGGACTGTGGCCCACTAGTTTCAAAGAAAGAGGTTTGCTTCAATAGTACTCTCAATGTGGGTGTTGTGAAAGAATATTCGAGAGTTAACCATTTACCAACTTCCTGGGGTGCTTGCCAACAGGCTTGGTGATTCCATTCTAAACTATCTTACCAGAGAAACAAATAAAAGGAGTTTATCTTTTTTGCTTTTGTACCTGTATTTATTACATGTCTTTTTAGGTAAAGAACTGGGAAGAGTAAATGTCTTTTATATCCATCTCCCTATTTGACAACAGAGAACCTCTAGAAAATCACCTTTTCTCCTCCACTGGGCCCCCAGCTGAGCAGGTTACAATCTTTTCCTACCTGGGACGCTGCAGGGGGTGTGATGTGTGGAGACATTCCTGTGCATTTGCATTTAAAGAATGAATAAAAATTCCTCCTTTGCCTGAAGGCCTCATGAAGTTTATAACCTTGACACTTTATAACCCCCTATACTGGCTTCTCTCCTGGTAAGGCCAAACAAATCAACATAAATCTGTATTTTCAAAAATGCAATTAGTAATGTCTACTGAACTGCAGACTGGAACGATGCAGTTCCGTGGCCACAGAATTTCACAAAAGGGAAATAAACAATACAGAACAATGCAGAGCATTCCCTGGGCTATAGTAACCTTTCGGTCACTCATATTAATGACAGCCAGGCCCTGTGAACATTTCTTAATTCAAGCAAACAATCCTTTGAGGACAAAAGGTCAAAACTGCCTTTGTTTGGGTTGACATAGAAGAACTTCTTTTCTCTTATTTTTGCCTGGAAATAGATATGATTGATGCTTCCTGGTGATTTTTTTTTCTATTCTTTTTTTTCCCTCCCCTCCCCACACCCACATTGAGCAATTCTGGGGAGCAAACCCAGATACTCTACATGGAAGACATGTTCTCTTTCATTGAGTCACCTCCTCAGTCCCGGGGGGCTGATTTTTGTTTCTGTTGTTTGGGGATTATACCAGACTATGCACTCCTGGCTTTGCACTCAGGAATCACTCCTAGCAAGGAGTGGTTCATGGGACTATATAGGGTTTGGGGGGGTTCGGCCTGAGTTAGCTGCTTGCCAGGCAAGCTCTTTGCTCTCTATACAATGTCTCCAGTTTCCAGGGGCTGATTTTTAAAGTTTAGTTTGCAATTCTACTTTAGGGTTCTCTGGGAATTACATCTACAGCTATACGCAAGCCCAGTCTGCATTGAGCGTTCTGTGTCCTACTTAGAAGAGCCTAGCAAAATGGCAAAGGAAGTGCTGTCAGCCAGCCTGGGAATAGGTCTTGCCAGGAAAAAGCTATGCCTTGTTCAACACCCTGGAGAGTTCTTGGAAGGGGAGACCTGTGGCAAAGTCAAGAATGTTTCCTGAGCTCCAGGAGCAGAAGGAACCTGGCCCTGAGCCTGAAACAGAAGATCAAGAGCATAGGACACCGGTTAAGATTCCACAGGTCTGTCTCACGCAGACACACCTTAAATTCTTTTGAGAGGGGGTTCCTGGGAAGAGCATTGATTGAGTTCCCTAACCCGTGAGGTAAAGTGCCCTCTAGAGGCGAATCTGAGACTGCCCACCTGCGTGAAGAGGGAGGCTGGCAGGGAATCACAGATGGGTAAACCAAGTGTTGCTGGAATTGGCCAGTCTCCTGGGAAACCACCAAGAGAGCTTCAGATTGTAAGACTGGTTCCCCAAAACAACAGTATCAGAACCCCGTCCCCTCTCCTCTTCCTAGCGCCCACAGGGAAGTCAAAGCAAGTGGATTGGGGATTTTGTTGTTTTGTTTTGTTTTTAGGCCACACCCGGAGGCGCTCAGGGATTACTCCTGGCTCTACACTCAGAAATTAGTTCTGGCAAGCTCGGGAGGTCATATGGGACTGCGGGGATCAAACCAGGGTTGCCCGCATGCAAGGCAAAAGAACGTCCTACCCTCTGTTGTATTAAATATTTAAATATTTAAATATTAAATATTTTTTATTTGGTTTTGATTTGGTGCAAATCAAAGATGCAGCTGTGCTGGAGATACTCTGCTCAATACTCAGAGTTCTTCAGTGATACTCCGGGACCATGTGGTGTTGAGGATCAAACCCAAGCATGCAAAGTCTGCGCTCCAGCCCTCAGTCCCTACTCTAAAACCCTGTTTAGCAAGATTGTCTAGATCCTTGACTCCAAAATTATGTATGTAAATACTTAAGTACCCCATTTTAAGAGAAGCCATTTTTATGAGTATAGAAAACAGGGGTGGAGGGAGGACATCACTGGTGGTGGGAATGCCCTTGATTTATTGTCACTATGAACCTTGAATATTACTGTGAAATATTTGTAATTCACTTTGGCCACAATAAAAATTAATTAAGAAAAAAGAATCCTGGGTCTCATAAAAACAAGGTATGGGACTGGAGCAATAGCACAGCGAGGAGGGCATTTGCTTTGCACGGCCTACCCAGGTTCGACCCCTGGCATCTCATAAGTCCCCAGAGCCTGCCAGGAGTGATTTCTGAGCGCAGAGCCAGGAATAACACCTAAGCGCCACTGGGTATGGCCCCCAAAAAGAAAAGTGAAGTATGTACTCCACCAGTAAGTGACATCCCCATCTCCCCAAAAATCATTTATACCTTCGCCTTCAAAAATCCCAGTGAATGTCAACCTCACCACAAGCTGATTAGGTTGTCCACAGTGTCCCCAAGGAAATAGCTACTCTACCAGCTTGCTCAGTACCATAGCTTTGAGGGTGAGGCTTGCCACCTCTAAAGTTACCATACTTTGGAGGTTCAGGGATCCCATCAGTGGTTCTCAGTAAACCAGGTAGTAGTTCAAAGCAAAAGCCAAGAATATGTTGGTTTGTACCTGCAGTGCCCAGGATCCCAGGCCACTCAAGGCATTGTTGGGGGTATCTAGGACCATACCCAGAGGGGCTTGGATGCAGGGCAGTAGTGAGACAAAGAGGAACCATGCATTGTAGGGAACTGACTACATCTAGGTCTACTCCTAACTACTACACATTCTCCAGCCCCAAAAACACTTTTAAAGCATGCCCATAGCCTTCCAGGAACTGGTTACAGCGGATTCCTCCTGGGTCCAATATAATGGAATGATTACCTCCTATAAATGTAAATAAAATGCCCAAGAACTTCTAGAGTATGGTGTCAGAGTGATAGCCCAGCGGTAGGGCATTTGTCTTGCATGAGGCCAATCCTGGACAAACAGTGGTTCGATTCCTGGCATCCCTTGCATCCCATATGATTTCTGAGCTTGGAGCCAGGAGTAACCCCTGAGTGCCTCCAGGTATGTACTCAAAACAAACAAACAAAAAGAATATCTAGAGTATTTATTAAAAGCAAGTTGACTATCTTAACTTTGAACTAATTAAAATTTCTGAAAGTGAGTCTCAGCTGCTTATAGAACCAATTCACAGATAAAAAGCATGAACACTTGTTTATTTTTGTTTGGGGGCACACCTGGCAGTGCTTAGGACTTATCCCTGGCTTTGAGCTAAGGGTTCACTCCTGGTGTGGCTTAGGGGACCATTTGGAGTGCCAGGAATTGAATCCAGGTCAACCACATGGAATACGAGTGCCTTACCCACTTTACTATCTTTCCAATCCGTGCACGTGTGTGTGTGTGTGTGTGTGTGTGTGTGTTTTGGTTTTGGGGTCACACCCAGCAGTGCTTAGGGGTTACTCCTGGCTCTATGCTCAGAAATCGCTCCTGGCAGGCTCAGGGGACCATATGGGATGCCAGAATTTGAACCACCAAGCTTCTGCATGCAAGGCAAACGCCTTACCTCCATGCTATCTCCCTGGCCTTACGAGAAATAACTTACAACTGCTCTAAGATACATCTCTTCTTGGTCACAAGTCCAGTAGCTATTATTGGAAACCCTCAGCCTGCATTCATGAGGCAAGCACTGGCTCACCACAGCTTTTGGTAGCAAAGAGTAAATCTATGCAACAAAACCTAGTCATATGCCAAAAGGTCCAATAAGAGAAAGCAATTCTCTCTCTTGCTTAATATAAGACTCACCCAAGTTTTACCTAATTTCCTATCCCAGTTATCAATGCTTCCAAGATGACTAAAGTGGGAAATTCCAACTGTTTCTCTGAAAAACATCACCTTTTACCTACCTACAAAATGTCATTAGTTTTATAATAAATTTCTCCCCTGCTGAGGAATTTTTCTTTTACTTACTTTCCAATGAACTTTCTATTTTTCTTAAAATAAAAAAAAAAAAATTATCCTCTTGCTGAAGCCTTCCTGGGATGGGGCAGGCTGAATCCCCTTCCTTCCAAAAGGCCCAGCTCCCCACCCACACCCAACATCTTCCAGCACATTAGCAGCTTGGGGGGGGGGGGGCGGCGAGGTGGCCCTAGCCAAGGAAAGACCTTGAGGTTCAATCCCCCAGCATCCCATATGGTCCCCCCAGGCCAGGGGCAATTTCTGAGCGCTTAGCCAGGAGTAACTCCTGAGCACCAAATGGGTGTGGCCTGAAAAACAAAAACAAAAACATTAGCAGCTTAGCTTCACAGCTCTATGACTAAATTCAAAAAGACCCCATGCCACTGAATGATTCCAAGTCTGCAGCTCATGGAGCAAAAAACTACATCTCCAAATTTTACAGGCCTGATAGCCAGTAAGAGCACAGCAAATTATATGGGAACGTTGCATAGAAGCCCACTAAGCTCAGTGAGTATGAACAATAACACAGAAAGTTCAACTAGCACTAAACAGCTCAGTAAATCCTCATAATGATTTTAGTATCACCATTGTGAAATGTAATAATTTCCACAATTTTTCATTTACTGACCTATTTTATGATTATTCCTTTTGCCATTCTATTCTAATAAGCAATATAAAGTAAATTTTTTGTGTTAGTTAAAGGGGCAGGCTTGTGGGGAGGGTAAATAGGAAATTGGGGAAATTGGTGGAGAGAAGGTAACATGGTGGTAGGATTACTGTTAGAATATTGCAAACTTTAAAACTTTAAAACCATTAATTAAGGGGCCTGGAAGGTGGCGCTAGAGGTAAGATGTCTGCCTTGCAAGCGCTAGCGTAGGACGGACCACGGTTCGATCCCCTGGCATTCCATATGGTTCCCCCAAGCCAGGAGTGATTTCTGAGCGCATAGCCAGGAGTAACCCCTGAGCGTCAAACGGGTGTGGCCCAAAAACCAAATAATAATAATAATAATAATAATAATAATAATAATTAAGAAGAAAACCATTAATTAAGAAAAGTTATAGTCTTCAGCAAAATAATAAGTAACCATCAAAATAAATTTCTAACACACTGGCCTTTTTAATATGCAAATTTAAACAGTGAATATGATATCATCAGATTTGCATACACTAAAGAGTTTCTACTCAGGAATGGAGCTCAGTGATAGAGCACTTGCTGTGTATATATGAGGTCAAGGGTTTAATCCCTGACACTAAAAAGAAAAATAGGTTTGATTATAACCAGTGAGAGGTAGAGAAAATAGGAGGAACTCTCATGCACTGTAATCTATGTAACAATGCATTGTGGCACTATCTAACAAAATTAGAGATATATCCCACTTCTTAGTTTATACCACACAAAGCCATTAAACATATACAAAAGGAAATTTAAATAATTGTATGCTTGAATAAGGACACAGAATACAGTAGTTTAAATAAATATATTAGGATCTTTCATGTTATGAAAAAAATTGCAGTGTTGTCATAATACATTATTTTCATAAAGTGGTCTCCATCTGCCAGTTCATAGGTATAAACAGTTTAATGCTCTATATGCATATATGCATACATATACACCTTAATATGTGTACATATATGACAAGGCTATATCATTATAACAGAACAAAATAGAGGCAACAGGATGATGAGCACACGAGTTAAGTGTTGAACTGTTAAATATGCATGCCTTGTCTCATTTAATACTCAAAGCATTCCCCCAGGGTAACTATTTCTTTTTTTGCTTTGTTTTGTTTTGTTTTGGGGCCACACCCGTCGGTGCTCAGGGGTTACTCCTGGCTATCTGCTCAGAAATAGTCCTGGCAGGCTCGGGGGACCATGTGGGATGATGGGATTCAACCAACCACCTTAGGTCCTGGGTCAGCTGCTTACAAGGCTATCTCTTCGGCCCCATGGTAACTATTTCTAGTCTTGTCTTTAAAATGGCAGAATCTGAGCCGGAGCAGTGATGCAGTGATAGGGCATTTGCCTTGCACGCGTCAGACCTAGGACAAACCACCAGCTTCCCATATGGTCCCCCAAGCCAGGAGCGATTTCTGAGCGCATAGCCAGGAGTAAGTCACTGAGTGTGGTCCAAAAAGCAAAAAATAAAAGCAGAATCTGAACTACAAGATGTTGTCATGCAGCCAGGAGGTTGCAAAATTCAAAGTTTAGATGCCAGGCCAGAATGGATAGGGTGCTTATCTTGCATGCAACCAAGCTAGGTTTGATCCCCAACTTTCCATATGGTACCCCAAGTCTGCCAGGAGTGATTCCTGAGCACAGATCCTGGAGGAAGTCTTGAGAACCACAGGCATAAGAAAAAAAAAAAAAAAAGTTGAGGGTTATCTGCTGTCCCTTAGCCAGATCTTTTAGCAATATCATTCTGCCTCTCAAATGTTTGAAAATCAACCACTGTAGATATCTTCATTTCCCAGCATTCATCCTGTCTAGAAAATGGCAGGTTGTTTTCTAAGATAAAACTGACTTTAGGGGGGCCGAAGAGATAGCATGGAGATAAGGCATTTGCCTTTCATGCAGAAGGTCAGTGGTTCGAATCCTAGCATCCCATATGGTCCCCCAAACCTGCCAGGAGTGATTTCTGAGCATAGAGCCAGGAGGAACCCCTGAGCACTACTGGGTGTGACCCAACCCCCCCAAAAAATGACTTTAGGAGTATCCATTACATCTTCTTCTGAAGGTCAGACATTCTTTTTTGGGGGGATGGCATGGGCAGGAGAGACATTTGGAAGTCTTCAGGGGCTACTCCTAGCAGTACCTGGGGTACCGTCTATGGTGCTAGGGATTCAAACCAACGCAGTAGTCACCATCACAGGCAAGGCAAGTGCCTTACCCTCTGCTCCTATCTTTCTAGTCCCAGAAAGTCTTTATAGATATCTGCTTCTTATGGATATATTTTCATTTTCAGCTCTTTTAGGCTGTGGTGCCTAACTTTATTTTGTCTGTTTAATCTTAATCTGTCAAACATTTTAAGGACAAGTTCCATTCTATAAACATTTATGTAGTAATGACATTCTATCATGTATACATGTTCTTGCAGTGTGGAGCTAGGTCCGGTATCAAGCCACAGTCCACATTAGGGAGAGGTGATTAGGAGGGCCACACTGCATGAGTCAGTTGGGGTGTTGGTTGTATTTTCTTGCCGGGAACGAAGTGTGAGTTTAAGTGGGTGTCTCTTCACCCACTCATGATATATATACATGTATACATACATTGTATATTTCATACAACATGAAAAAGTTGAACATGAAAAAACATGAACACTCTCTTAAAATATTAATATTTTAAACCAGAACAATAGTACAGTAGGGAGAGCACTTGTCTTGCACATGGTGGACCAAGTTCGATCCCCAGCATCCCATAGTCAACCAGAAGATTCCTGAGTACAGAGTCAAAAATAAGCCTGAGCACCAATGGGTGTAACCCCAAAACAAAACAATTGATATTTCTCATGTTTCTTTTTGGCATCCCTGTTTTGAAATCTGTCCTTTGTAGACTCACAAGATCTGAGAAGAAACCTCTTCATGATCTGAAAAATAATAGCAAGCTGAGTTAAATTTTTTTTTTTTACTATTTTTTGGTTTGGGTTTGGGAACCAAACCAGCTGCATTCGGTTATATTCCTACTTATGCAATCAGGAATTACTCCTGGAAGGGTTTGGGAGGCCATCTGGGTACCAGGGATTGAACACAGGTAGGATGCATGCACTATAAGCATCCTGTCTACTGTACTATCTCACTAGCCCCAGAAAAATACTCTCAAAAAGTAAATCTCAAATCTCTACTTGGAAATATTCTGACATAAGGTATGTTTATGCTTTCATGATAACATGCAGAAGTGAGTGCTCACGGGCTGGAGCAGTAGCACAGTGGTAGCAATGCCTTGCGTGTGGCTGGCCCAGGATGAACTTCGGCCCATATGATCCCCCAAGCCAGGAATGATTTCTGAGTGCATAGCCAGGAGTAACCTCTGAGCATCACCGGGTGTGACCCAAAACAAAAAAAAAAAAGAAAAAGAAGTGAGTGCTCAGTATTAAGAGACCCAAGGTTGGTCCAAGCACCAAGTTCGTCTGTTTGGTCCTACCATTATTGCCTCTTCTTCTTTGCTTATCTCAACATTTCTGATCATCTTATCTCAGTGATAAACTGACTTACAGAATTTTCATCATCCTTTAGCTGGCTATAATTTGGGAGGAGGGGTTACTTCTTCCTCTTTGGTTGAAGATAAAAGAGAATAATTCCCAAAGAATTTTTGCTGCTGCCATCTACCCTCTAAAGCCATGTACAATGTTCTAGGGGGTCCAGCTTTCCATGCCTTCTCACCACAGCAGCACAGAATAGTGCAAACTCTCAGAATTTCTGCTCTCCACAACAGCCTCTAACTATTGCTGTATCTGCTACTTTGGGGTTAATGTGTTTACTCAAAACATAACTGCTTCTGCAATAAATATTTGCAGTAGTTAATTGGATTTGCACAGCTACATTTGTGCATGTGGGTGTGTGTGGGTGTGTATGTGCTGTCAGTGATTGAACCAGGCAATCTGTCCCCAGGGCCACATCTAATGACTCAACTGTAACCATACTGGTTATCAAATGTTTGCATAAACCATTGTGTTTTGACAGAGCCTGAGGAAGCTTTCACTAAGCCTCCTGATTAATTTTAATCAAACTGGAGTCAAATATCTATTATGTCTCTCCACACTGACCAGCCTCAATTCTCGACACTGACTCAATTGTTTCTGGTCTATTTGGTATAAATCCCCATCTATCTTCTGCCCAGATCTTTGTCTCCATTTCTGCCCTACAAACACCTGCCCAAATGACAGGAGTGTTAAAATCAGGCAACATAGCTGCAGGTGGCTTGTTGTGAAGGGAACAATGGGACAATGGGACACTGTCAAGGGGGGCTGCAACCCATTTTGTCCCCCAAATACATCTGCAATATTTAAAAGCTCTCACTCTCATACTCCTTACATTTTTTTCATTTATTGCATATGTCTAAAACAGTCATTTTGTTAGAGAATTTATGTTTCATATATAGAGACTGAAACAAACCATGGGCTTGAAAATAAGGTCATAAGTTTTTTGATGCATTGAAAAGGAGGCAAATCTATTTTCATACTCATTTATCTTAGATTTAGAAAGTTGTATGCTCAAAGGAAAAGTTACTCTGAAAAGGAAAGAGTGAGTCTGGTTTAAATGGCCCACAGGATGGGATCAAAGGTAGGGCACCTAAGGTCAAGAGTTAGATTCCCAAAATCATACAAGGAGCCAAGTTGGAGCTCCACCATAAATTATGTGTGAGTATTAGAATCAAATGTGTGATTCCTTCTCCAGTCATTGTACCAACAATGAAAGGGAATGGGGAACATAAATAATGCCCAACAATAGGAATCTTTTAAACAAATTGTGTTATATGCATTTGACTAGGTTTGAAAGTCATGTCAACACATCTGTTTTTGAAGCTAGTAAGATGTTAGGCTGGAGAAATGATAATTCAAAGCGCTAGAGCATAGACTGCATGTGGGAGCCCCAAAAGCTCTAACTTCGATCCCTAAAACAGTAGAGTTCCCTGAACACTGCCAGGAGTGGCACTCAAGAACTACCAGATGGAGTTGAGGGAGGAGTAAAATATATCAAATATTATTATATGAGTAAAGGTGAAGAAACCCTGTTACATGTATACAGATTTAAGTGTACATTTTGTAAGAGAAAACATCCTTGTGTCTTTCTTCATCTCCCCTTCTCTTACACTCCTGGTTGCAGCGCTTAATAGGAGCTTCCACCTTTCCTTGTGATGCTCACACACTTAGTTGCAGTTGACTGGAGGTGGCATATTCTACTAGAGTGTCAAGGCTCACAAATGGCAGTACCATCAAACATGCCCTAAGCTTGAGGGAGCTGGGAACGCATGGTGACAATGTAGATCAATCCCGCTATAGATATATAATCAAAGTTATAACTCAAGGTAAAGCACTTGTCTTACACATGTGAAGTCCTGGTTTCATCCTCAGCTCTGCAGAACATAAAAGTAACTTTAAAAAAAGAAGCAGAAGACCAATTTTCATAATCTCCAGATCGAGTTTGTTTGCATTTTTGCATTTCCTTTAAAAAGTAGGAAAGGAGATGATTGCCACCAAATACAATTGCAAGCGGCTGCTGCCTGACCATTGGTGCGGTTTTTGGACCAATCCCTCCCAGAAGCATCAGCAAAAACTACATGATCAGAGGTGAGTTGGCACCGCCCAAGAAGGGTGGAGCCAGAGGAACCAAGCTGCTCTGCTTAGATCCACAGCCATGCAAATCTCCTAGTCAATGAACCATACCACAACATGCAGAAAACATCACACTACAGACGTGACAATGGGAAAACAATGCAGGCCTACACCATGCATAAAGAATGAAGATGGGCCCCGGAGAGATAGCACAGCGCTGTTTGCCTTGCAAGCAGCCGATCCAGGACCTAAGGTGGTTGGTTCGAATCCCGGTGTCCCATATGGTCCCCCGTGCCTGCCAGGAGCTATTTCTGAGCAGACAGCCAGGAGTAACCCCTGAGCAACGCTGGGTGTGGCCCAAAAACCAAAAAAAAAAAAAAAAAAAAAAAAAAAAAAGAATGAAGATGGCAGCTATAATGACCTGAAAAATACCAACCACCTATTTTATCTCTCAGATAAGGAATTTAGAAAAGAAATACAGGAACCCAAGAGATAGCATGAAGGTAAAGCGTTTGCCTTTCATGCAGAAGGTCATTGGTTTGATTCCCGGCATCCCATATGGTCCCTCAAGCCTGCCAGGAGCGATTTCTGAGTGTGGAGCCAGGAGTAACCCCTGAGCACTGCTGAGTGTGACCCAAAAATAAATAAATAAATAAATAAATAAATAAATAAATAAATAAATAAATAAAAGAAATACAGAGGATATTCAAAGAACTCAAATAAAGCATAGATCGAGTTGAACAGACCACAAATAAGAATCAAGAGGATATATGAAAATAGAAATCTGAAAACTCCAAGCTGAAATAACAGGACTGAAAAAAGTGGTAGGCAAAATAAAAACCTAACTGGAAAGTCTCTCCAACAGAGTAATAGCAGCTGAAGACTGAATCAGGAAGCTGGAAGATGAGGTGCATAACAACTTCATACAACAAAAGAGGATGAAAAAGAGCCTTAAAACAAATAATCAGACAATGGAAAAAATCCACAAAGAATGTGAACAGATGAAAATAGAAGTCTTCTGGTCCTGGAGAGATAGCACAGCGGTGTTTGCCTTGCAAGCAGTCGATCCAGGACCTAAGGTGGTTGATTCGAATCCCGGTGTCCAATATGGTCCCCCGTGCCTGCCAGGAGCTATTTCTGAGCAGACAGCCAGGAGTAACCCCTGAGCGTCACTGAGTGTGACCCAAAAAGAAAGAAAGAAAGAAAGAAAGAAAGAAAGAAAGAAAGAAAGAAAGAAAGAAAGAAAGAAAGAAAGAAAGAAAGAAAGAAAGAAAGAAAGAAAGAAAGAAAGAAAGAAAGAAAGAAAGAAAGAAAGAAAGAAAGAAAGAAAGAAAGAAAGAAAGAAAGAAAGAAGAAAGAAAGAAAGAAAGAAAGAAAGAAAGAGAGAGAAAGAGAGAAAGAAAGAAGAGAGAGAGAAAGAGAGAGAGAAAGAGAGAGAGAGAAAGAAAGAAGAAAGAAAGAAAGAAAGAAAGAAAGAAAGAGAGAGAAAGAGAGAAAGAAAGAAGAGAGAGAGAGAAAGAAAGAAAGAAAGAAAGAAAGAAAGAAAGAAAGAAAGAAAGAAAGAAAGAAAGAAAGAAAGAAAGAGAGAGAGAGAGAGAAAGAGAAAGAGAGAAAGAAAGAAAGAAAGAAAGAAAGAAAGAAAGAAAGAAAGAAAGAAAGAAAGAAAGAAAGAAAGAAAGAAAGAAAGAAAGAAAGAAAGAAAGAAAGAAAGAAAGAGAGAGAGAGAGAGAGAGAAAGAAAGAAAGAAAGAAAGAAAGAAAGAAAGAAAGAAAGAAAGAAAGAAAGAAAGAAAGAAAGAAAGGAAGGAAGGAAGGAAGGAAGGAAGGAAGGAAGGAAGGAAGGAAGGAAGGAAGGAAGGAAAGAAAAGAAAAGAAAAGAAAAGAAAAGAAAAGAAAAGAAAAGAAAAGAAAAGAAAAGAAAAGAAAAGAAAAGAAAAGAAAAGAAAAGAAAATAGAAGTCTTCTATAACCTCAGCAGAAACAGCATAAGAATCATTGGAGTCCCAGAAACCCAGGTAGGAAATCCCCAAGAAGAATCAATAGTCAAGGAAATCATTACAGAGAAACTCCTGGAGCTAAGGAGTGCATACAAAATCCTGCATGCCTGAAGTACTGGCTAAAAGAGATCCGGGAAAAAAGCAACCCAAGACACATACTAGGCACAATGATGAATCCAACAGATAGGGATAGAATACTGAAAGAATCAAGATCAAACAGGGAAATCACATTAAAAGGAGCATCCTTAAGTTTTACAGCAGGCCTGTCACAAGAAATCTTCAAGATCAGAAGACAATGGTAAGATTTAATGACAAAACTCAATGAAATTGGGACCAGTGTGGTGGTGCAAGTGGTAGGGCATTTGCCTTGCACGTGCTAACCTAGAATAGACCAAGGTTTGATCCCCCAGCATCCCATATGGTTCCCCAAGCCAGGAGCGATTTCTGAGCACATAGCCAGGAGTAACCCCTGAGTGTCACCGAGTGTAACTCAAAAAACAAAACAAAACAAAAAAACCCTCAATAAGATTAATGCTTTGCCTAGACTACTGCATCCAGTCAGACTCACTTTCACATTTGAAGAAAGTATACATAGATTCATGAATAAACAACAGCTCAGAAATTTTATAGACTTAAAACCAGCCTTAAAAGAAAAACTGAAAGGTCTACTTTAAGACAAGACAGACCAAAAGACAAACCAAACTTCTACACGAAGATGATACTAAATCCCATGACAATTATCTCTTTCAATTTCAATGGGCTAAATGCACCAGCTAAGAAACACAGAGTTGCAAAATGGATCAAAAAGCTGAATCCAACATTTTGCTGCCTACAAGAAACACATCTGAATAATCAGAACAAGCATAAACTCAAAATGAAAAGTTGGAGGACAATCATCCAAGCAAACAACTCCCTTAAAAAAGCTGAAATGTGGGGCCAAAGAGACAGCCAAGCAATAATAGGGCATTTGCCTTGCATGCAGCTGATCCAGAACAAACAGTGGTTCGAATCCCAGCATCCCATATGGTTCCCCATGCCTGCCAGGAATGATTTCTGAGCACAGAGCCAGGAATAACCCCGGAGCACCACCATGTGACCAAAAACAAAACAAAAAAGCTGGAATGGCCATATTAATATCAGATGACACAAACTTTAGACTGAGAAAATTTATAGGGGGGGGGGGGGTGACTCTGGAGATTGAGAAGAGGCTCCAGTGCAGGACTCCAGCTCCTTCCAGCTTCTTCCAGAACCTTCCACTACACATCTTTTGTCAGAAAAAATGGCCCATTTTCATCAGGATGCAGGGATGAGTGCCATGAACCAGAGCAGACAGAACCCTGCCACCTCATCACCAGCTTCCGCACATCTCAGGGCCCTACTCCCAAGGCTGCAGCACACATAGTCCATAATGATGCCCATGACCTTCTACTTCGGCTACAAGGAACATGAAGCTCCTGTTTGCTGGGCTGGTGATCAACTCGACTGGAGCCATGGCTGCGGTTTTCCTACCTGCGCTTGACTATGAGGGACTCTGTGTTTCTGCTCTCTTTTGGCTATGAGGGATCAAGAGAGCCTGGAGGAGCTTCCACAGAAGACCCAGCGCACTCCTGTCTAGGAATCCGTAGGAGCCTGCCACCCAGAGAAGCCCTGGCTCCTGCCAGTGACTGCTGAGGTTCGTCCTCCTGGTGCACACGGCCCTGCACATGCTCCAAGTGCTCCTGAGCTACCTGCTGATGCTCACAGCCATGACCTACAATGCCTACCTGGGCCTGGCAGTGGTGGCGGGCACAGGCACCGGCTACAGCTCTTTGGGGGCAAGAAGGCACAGGATGTGAATTCTCTGGACCTTGACTCAAATGAAATGCAACTCCAAGAAATGCCCTTTGAAAATTTCCCCTGAGATCATTCTCTGGAGCCTCACTTCCCTGAGTTCTGTGTGTCGTTTCCAGAGTATGTGGAGCCTGCTCTTCCCTGAGGTCAGTGCTTTGCCTCCAGACTACCCTGCACCCTACCTAGATCTACCTGGATACTGAAAATTTTTAGCCGGAAACTCACTTCTATGGCACCTGAGCTAGCATCTGAGTGTTCAAGCTCACGTCAATGGCCCTTCAGAAGAAAGGATATGGGATGATCTCAGACCATCTGTGGGAACCTCCCTGACTGTGACTTCTACTGAGAGACTATGAAAGACTAGCTGCTGAGCTTCCCTGTCTCTGCCCAGCTTCAGGGCTACTGTTCTGTCTGTCTGAGGTTCAGAAGACTATACTAGCTCCCTTGGTCATTGTTTTCCTGGTTCATTGCTCCAGTGTATGTGTGGGGCTTTTCTTAGGGAGGGAAGGAGAGGAATGAGCTCCTTCAGCCTAAAGTGCTGGTGAATGAAGGAAATTGTTGCCAAGTGAACACAGCACCCAAAAATCATAATAAAATGACAATGAGTGGGAAAATAAAAAAAAGTTATAAGGGACAAATATGGATATTTTGTAATAATCAAGGGGTATATACACCAGGAAGAAATCACAACCCCTAAAATATGCACCCAATGAGAGACCAGCAACATTTTTTTTTTTTTTGGTTTTTGGGCCACACCCGGCAGTGCTCAGGGGTTACTCCTGGCTGTCTGCTCAGAAATAGCTCCTGGCAGGCATGGGGGACCATATGGGACACCGGGATTCGAACCAACCACCTTTGGTCCTGGATCGGCTGCTTGCAAGGCAAACACCACTGTGCTATCTCTCCGGGCCCAGCAAAATATTTTTTAAAAAATATTGACAAATCTAAAAGAAGACATCAATAGCAACACAATAATAGTGGGAGACCTCAACATCACCCTGTAACCCCTTGTTAGGTCAATCAGGATGAAACCTAACAATATACTAGCTGTTAAAGGAGAAATGGAAGAAAGTGGAGTAGTAGATATAAAGTACTCCAACCCCAGAAAACTGGATACATAGTCTTCTCCAATGCACATGGGTCATTCTCCAGGATTGACCACATCCTGGCCCATAAAACATACCTCCATAAAATAAAGAAGATAGAAATTGTACAGACCACCTTCTCTATGCCACAAAACATGAGAACCTGGAAGAAATGGATAAATTATTGAACTCTTATAATTTTCCACAGTTGAATCAGCATGATCTAGCATATTTAAACAGACCTATCACTATTGAGTACATTAAAATGGTAATCAAAGTGTTCCCCTACAAAAAAAGCCCAGGGCCAGATGGATTCTCTAACAAATTCTTTCAAGAGGAACTACTACTAATCCTTTCCAGGCTCTTTCAGGAAATTAAAGAAATAAAAACAGGGCCGGAGTGATAACATGGAGGTAAAGCATTTGCCTTTCATGTAGAAGGTCATTAGTTCAAATCCCGGCATCCCATATGGTCCCTCGAGCCTGCCAGGAGTGGTTTCTGAGCATGGAGCCAGGAGTAACCCCTGAGCACTGCCGGGTGTGACCCAAAAACTAAAAAAATAAAATAAAAACACTCCCAAATAGTTTTTATGAGGCTAACATTAAACCTGATACCAAAACCAGACAGAGTTACTGCACACAAAAAAAATGCAAACCAAAATTTCTGATGAACACATATGCAGAGATCCTCAACAAAATCCTGGCAAGTAGCATACAATGCCTCATCAAGGTCATACACCATGACCAAGTAGGTTTCATTCCAGGAATGCAAGGATAGTTTAACATACGTAAATCAATCAACATAATATACCATATCAACAAAAATAAATAAAAACCATATGATCATATTAATAGCTACAGAGAATGCATTCAATAAGGTCCAACACCCATTCTTTTTTTTGTTTTTGTTTTTGTTTTTTTTGTTTTTGAGCCACACCCGGTAACGCTCAGGGATTACTCCTGGCTATGCGCTCAAAAGTCGCTCCTGGCTTGGGGTATAGGATGCTGGGGGATAAAACCACAGTCCGTCCTAGGTTAGCGCTGGCAAGGCAGACACCTTACCTCTAGCACCACCACGCCGGCTCCCAACACCCATTTTTGATATAAAAAAAAAAACAAAACTCTCATCCAGATGGAAATGGAAGGAACTTTTCTCAATATAGTCAAGGCCATCTACCACAAACCAATGGCAAATATTTTCTGAATGGAGATAAATAAAAAGCCTTTTTTCTAAAATCTGGTACAAGACAAAGCTGCCCTCTCTCAACACCTCCTATTCAACACAGTACTAGAAGTTCTTGCCATAGCAATTAGGCAAGAAAAAGATATCAACAGCATCCAGATAGGAAAGGAAGAAGTCAAGCTCTCACTGTTTGCAGATGACATGCTACTATATTTAGAAAACCCTACAGACCACCAAAAAAACTTCTAGAAACAATAGATTTATATAGCAAAGTGGCAGTGTACAAAATTAACTTGCAAAAAATCATTGGCCTTCTTGCACACAATCATGGTAGAAAAGAAATGGACATTAAAAAATAATCTCACTTACATTTAGTGTCACACAAACTCAAATATCTTGAAGTCAACTTAACTAAAAAGGTGAAGGACCTATACAAAGAAAACTACAAAACACTGCTTCAATGCATAAAACAGGACACAAGGAAATGGAGACACATACCCTGTTCATGAATTGGGAGAATTAACATCATTAAATTGACAAAACTCCCCAAAGCATTGTACAGATTTAATGCAATTTCTCTAAGGATACCCATGACATTCTTCAAGAAGTAAATCAAACACTCCTGAAATTCATTTGGAGAAATAAACACCACGAATAGCTGAAGTAACCCTAAGGAGAAAGAAGATGGGAGGCATAGCTTTACCCAACTCTAAATTGTACTACAAAGCAATAATCAGTAAAGTATGGTATTGGGATAATAAAAGACCCTCAGATCAATGGAATAGACTTGAGTATTCAAAGAATGTTTCCCATATATACATTCAATTAATCTTTGATAAAGGTGCAAGAAACGCAAAATGGAGCAAGGAAAGCCTCTTCAACAGTGGTGCTGAGACAAATGGTCAGTCACATGCAAAAAAAAAAAAAAAAAAAGGCAAACTCAGACATGGGGAACACATGTCCCTAGGAACACAAAAACACAATACAAAAATATCTTCATCACACCTATATTCTTTGCAGCACTATTTACAATAGCCAGAATCTGGAAACAACCCAGATGCCTGACAAGAGAGGAATGGCTAAAGAAACTGTGGTACATATACACAATGGAATACTATGTAGCAGTCAGAAAAAATAAAGTCATGAAATTTTCTTATACATGACAGACATCAAAACTATTATGCTGAGTGAAATAATCAGAAGGAGAAAGAAAAATACAAAATAGTCTCATTCATCTATGGGTTTTAAGAAAACATAAAAGACATTAATGTAATCATATACAAAGACAATAGAGATGAGGGCTGGAAGGACCAGCCCATGGTATGAAGCGGACCACAAAGAGTGGTAAGTTCAGTTAGAGAAATAAATACACTGACAACTATCATGACAAAGGTAGTGAAAGAGAGAAATAAATGCCTGTCTTGAATACAGGCAGGAGATGGGGAGGAGGGAAATGGAAAGATATTAATGAAATAAAAAAGTTGGAAAGGGGACAATGGCAATTGTTTTTTGAAGGGTTTGCTTTGCATGTGGCTAACCTAGGTTTGATCCCCACCACAATCTATGGTCCTCTGAGCATGTCAGGAGTGATCTCTGAGCCCAGAGCAGGAGTAAACTCTGAGCACAGCTAAGTGTGGTCCAAAAACATAGATCCAAGGAGGATGAAATAGAAGAAAGAGAGATCTTCTGCCCAACCAGCCAGTATTAAGCCTTGAGGAGTTTTTAATGGATTACAGTGGCACCCCAGTTAATATCACATTTACACATTCCTTCTGAAAATTTATTTAGTTGATTAAGTGCCCTTCTAAGTGTGGGAGAATATAGGGGGCCCAAGAGTTGATAGTTCAGTGGATAAGAGCACTTGCCTTGCAAGCAGCTAACCCCAGGTTCTATCCCCTGGCATCCCATATGGTCCCCCACCCTGCCAGTAGTGATTCCTGAGATCTGAACCCAGAGTAACCTCTGCATAATGCTGGGTGTAGCAAAATGCAAAAACAAACCTTTTTTGTTTGTTGGTTTCTTTCTTTCTTCTTTCTTTATTTCTTTCTCTTTCTTTCTCTTTCTTCTTTCTTTCTTTTCCTTTCTTTCTTTGTTTCTTTTTCTCTTTCTCTCTTTCTTCTTTCTTTATTTCTTTCTCTTTCTTTCTCTTTCTTCTTTCTTTCTTTTCCTTTCTTTCTTTGTTTCTTTTTCTCTTTCTCTCTTTCTTCTTTCTTTATTTCTTTCTTTCTTTCTTCTTCTTTCCTTTCCTTCCTTCCTTCTTCTTTCTTCTTCCTTCCTCCTTCCTTCCTTCCTTCCTTCCTTCCTTCCTTCCTTTCCTTTCCTTCCTTCCTCCTTCCTTCCTTCCTTCCTTCCTTCCTTCTTTCTTTCTTTCTTTCTTTCTTTCTTTCTTTCTTTCTTTCTTTCTTGTTTTTGGGGGCCATACCTGGTGATGCTCAGAGGTTACTCCTGGCTCTGCACTCAAGAGTCATTCCTGAAAGCTGGGAAAATCTACGAAACTATGCCTGCATAGTGGGGCCCGACTGTGAAAAATTGTGAGTGCTGCCTCTGTGTGTCTGTCTCCTGTCCTGTCGCGTGAAACTCTTGAGAGTGGACCGAAAAGAGGCTCCAGAAGAGCATGGCCGCTTCGCTTTGCTACTCGGCCATGCGCTCTTTCTAAGGAAAAAACACCATCGCAACAAGAAGAAAAAAATCACACTAAGAACTGTGCTGGATCACTAAAGCCCAGCATTTCTCTCCAGACTGTCTTCTCTGCTGCGTGCTCAGGCCTAAAATTTGACCCTGTGAGAGGCTTTATCCACGGAGGACTCCCCTCCTTTGGAGGCAAGTCGACCCACCCAGAAAGGGTGGAACCAGAGGAGTGTGGCTGCCTACATCATTTAGCCGATGAATACCACCACAACACGTAGAAAAACCCACAATGCAAGTGTGACAATGGGGAAACAATGCAGGCCAGCATCAGACATAGAGAATGAAGATGACAATTCTGATGACCAGATAATGACAAACCAACTAATCAACCTCTCAAATAAGAACTTTAGACAAGCAATATGGAAGATGCTCAAAGAACTCAAAGAAACCATGGATCGAGTTGAACAGAATACTAACAAGAACCAAGAATATATGAAAACAGAAATCACAAAACTCCAAACTGAAATAACATGTCAACTAACAGGCCTGAAAAACTCAGTAAACAAAGTGAATGACAAAATGGATAAGCTCTGGGACAGGGTAACAGAAGCTGAGAATAGAATTGGTGCTGTGGAAGATGAGATAAATAACAATTCCATACAGCAGGAGATATTGGAAAAAAACTTAAAACAAATGAACAGACAATGGTAAAATTAGTCAAAGAATGGGAACAGATGAAAATAGAAGTCTATGATAAGTTCAACAAAAACAACTTAAGAATCATTGGAGTCCCAGAGACCCAGGAAGAAAATTTCCAGGAAGAATCAATGGTCAAGAACTTCATTAAAAATAAACTTCCAGAGCTAAAGAATATATGTGATCAAATCCTGCATGCTCAAAGAGTACCAACCAAAAGAGACCCAAGAAAAAATACCCCAAGACACATCCTAGTCACGATGACGAATCCCACAGAGAGAGACAGAATTCTGAAAACAGCAAGATCAAAAATGAAAATTACATTCAAGGGAGCATCCTTGAGATTTACAGCAGACCTGTCACCAGAAACACTCAATGCCCGAAAGCAGTGGTGGGATATTGTGACAAGACTGAATGAAATGAATGCTTCACCCAGAATACTATACCCAGCAAAACTCACTTTCAGGTTTGACTGAAGAATACATGGTTTCACAGACAAACAACAGCTCAGAAACTTTACAGACTCAAAACCAGTATTAAGAGAAAAACTGAAAGACCTATTTTAAGACAAGACTAACCAAAAGACACATCAAATTTCGATATAAAGATGGCATTAAATCCCAGGACAATTCTTTCTCTCAATGTCAGTGGACTAAATGCACCAGTTAAGAGACACATAGTGGCTAAATGGATCAAAAAACTCAATCCAACCTTCTGCTGCCTATAAGAAACACACCTAAATAGTCAGAACAAACATAGACTCAAAATAAAAGGCTGGAGAAAAATTATCCAAGCAAACAACACCCATAAAAAAGCTGGAGTGGCCATACTAATATCAGATAATGCAAACTTTATACTCAGGAAGGTTGTAAGGAACAAAGATGGACATTTTATATTAATCAAGGGGTATGTAGAGCAGGAAGAAATCACTCTCCTAAACATATATGCACCAAATGAGGAGCCAGCAAAATATTTAATACAAATCTAAAAAATAATATCAATAACAACACAATAATTGTGGGGGACCTCAACACGGCTTTGTCAACACTGGATAGGTCAACCAGACTGAAACCCAACAAGAATATACTAGACCTGAGGAGAGAAATGAAAAAAAGAGGCCTAGTGGATATATTTAGACACTCCATCCCCAGAAACCTGGATACACATTCTTCTCCAATGTACATGGGATATTCTCCAGGATAGACTACATGCTGGCACATAAAACATACCTCCATAATATCAAGAGGATAGAAATATTGCAGGCTACCTTTGCTGACCACAAGGCTCTGAAATTTTTTGTGAATTCTAAAGGGACACAGAAGAAAAACTTTAACACCTGGAAGTTAAACAGTTTCATACTGAATAACCAGTGGGTCTGAGATGAAATCAAGGAGGAAATCAAAAGGTTCCTGGAAACAAATGATAATAAAAACACAAACTATCAGTACTTATGGGACACAGCAAAAGCAGTACTGAGAGGAAAATGTATAGCTTTGCAAGCACACATCAGGAAGAAAGAAGGGGCTTACCTGAGTAGCTTAATGACGCAGCTCATAGAACTAGAAAGTGCTCAACAAAAGGACCCAAAAATAGGGAGACAGAAGGAAATAACAAAGCTGAGAGCAGAAATCAATGAAGTGGAAACCCAAAAAACAATCCGAAAGATCAACGAAAGCAGAAGTTGGTTCTTTGAAAAAATAAACAAATTTGATAGAACACTGGCAAAACAAACAAACAGAGAGAGAAACTTGATAACTCGTATTAGGAATGAAAAAGGAGAGATCACTAATGATATGGCAGAGATTCAAAGGGTAATCAGAAACTACTTTGAGAAACTCTACACCACTAAAAATGAGAACCTGGAAGAAATGGATAAATTCTTGGACTCTTATAATCTTCCACGGTTGAAGGAAGAGGATGTAGCATATCTAAACACCCCCATCACCATTGATGAAATTAAAACGGTAATCAAATGTCTGCCCAAAAACAAAAGCCCAGACCCAGATGGATTCACTAATGAATTCTTTCAAACTTTCCAAGAGGAACTACTACCAATCCTGGCAAGACTCTTTCATGAAATTGAACAAACGGAAACACTTCCAAATAGCTTTTATGAAGCCAACATCACCTTGATACCTAAACCAGACAGAGATGCTACAAAAAAAGAAAATTACAGACCAATATTGCTGATGAATGCAGATGCAAAGATCCTCAACAAAATCCTGGCAAATAGGATTCAGTGCGTCATTAAGATTATCCGGGGCTGGGCAGTGGCGCTAGAGGTAAGGTGCCTGCCTTGCCTGCGCTAGCCTAGGATGGACCATGGTTCGATCCCCCGGTGTCCCATATGGTCCCCCAAGCCAGGAGCGACTTCTGAGCGCATAGCCAGGAGTAACCCCTGAGCGTCACTGGGTGTGGCCCAAAAACCAAAAAAAAAAAAAAAAAGGTTATCCACTACAATCAAGTAGGTTTCATCCCAGGAATGCAAGGATGGTTTAACAACCGTAAATCTATCAACATAATACACAACATCAACAACAAGAAAAATAAAAATCACATGATCATATCAATAGACTCAGAGAAAGCATTTGATAAGGTCCAACACCCATTCTTGATCAAAACTCTCAGCAAGATGGGAATGGAAGGAACCTTTCTCAATATAGTTAAGGCCATCTACCACAAGCGAGAGGCAAATATTGTCCTCCATGGAAAAAAACTGAAAGCTTTTCCTCTAAATTCTGGCACAAGACAAGGCTGTCCTCTCTCACCACTCCTATTCAACATAGCTCTGGAAGTACTTGCTATAGCAATTAGGCAAGAAAAAGATATCAAGAGAATCCAGATAGGAAAGGAAGAAGTCAAGCTCTCACTGTTTGCAGATGACATGATACTCTATTTAGAAAACCCTAAAGTCTCTACGAAAAAAGCTTCTAGAAACAATAGACTCATATAGCAAGGTGGCAGGCTAAAAAATTAACACAAAAAAAAATTAGTGGCCTTTCTATACACCAATAGTAATAAGGAAGAAATGGACATTAAGAAAACAACCCCATTCACAATAGTGCCACACAAACTCAAATATCTTGAAATCAACTTGACTAAAAATGTGAAGGACCTATACAAAGAAAACTATAAAAGTCTGCTCCAAGAAATAAGAGAGGACACATGGAAATGGAAGCATATACGCTGCTCATGGATTGGCAGGATTAATATCATTAAAATAGCAATACTCCCCAAAGCATTGTACAGATTTAATGCCATCCCTCTAAAGATACCCATGACATTCTTCAAAGAAGTAGATCAGGCACTTTTGAAATTCATTTGGAACAATAAACACCCTCGAATAGCTAAAGCAATCATTGGGAAAAAGAATATGGGAGGAATTACTTTCCCCAACTTTAAACTGTACTACAAAGCAATAGTTATCAAAACAGCATAGTATTGGAATAAAGACCAGGCCCTCAGATCAGTGGAATAGGCTTGAATACTCAGAGAATGTTCCCCAGACATGCAATCACCTAATTTTTGATAAAGGAGCAAGTAATCCTAAATGGAGCAAAGAAAGCCTCTTCAACAAGTGGTGTTGGCACAACTGGCTAGCCACTTGCAAAAAATTGAACTTAGACCCCCAGCTAACATCATGTACAAAGGTTAAATCCAAATGGATGAAAGACTTCGATATCAGACCCGAAACCATAAGATATATAGAACAACACATAGGTAAAACATTCCAGGACATTGAGACTAAAGGCATCTTCAAAGAGGAAACTGCACTCTCCAAGCAAGTGAAAGCAGAGATTAACAAATGGGAATATATTAAACTGAGTCTTCTGCACCTCAAAAGAAATAGGGCCCAGGATACAAGAGCCCCCCACTGAGTGGGAGAAACTAATCACCCAATACCCATCCGACAAGGGGCTAATCTCCAAAATATACAAGGCACTGACAGAAATTTACAAGAAAAAAACATCTAATCCCATCAAAAAATGGGGAGAAGAAATGGACAGACACTTAGACAAAGAAGAAATACAAATGGCCAAAAGACACATGAAAAAATGCTCCACGTCACTAATCATCAGGGAGATGCAAATCAAAACAACTATGAGGTACCACCTCACACCCCAGATATTGGCACACATCACAAAGAATGAGAACAAGCAGTGTTGGCGGTGATGTGGAGAGAAAGGAACTCTTATCCACTGCTGGTGGGAATGCCGTCTAGTTCAACCTTTATGGAAAGCGATATGGAGTTCCTCCAAAAACTGGAAATCTAGCTCCCATATGACCCAGCTATACCACTCCTAGGAATATACCCTAGGAAAAAAATACAATACAAAAATTCCTTCTTTACACCTATATTCATTGCAGCACTATTTACCATAGCAAGACTCTGGAAATAGCCAAGATACCCTTCACAATGGAATATTATGCAGCCATCAGGAGAGATGAAGTCATGAAATTTTCCTATACATGGATGTACATGGAATCTATTATGCTGAGTGAAATAAGTCAGAGAGAGAGAAAGACGCAGAATGGTTTCACTCATCTATGGGTTTTAAGAAAAATGAAAGACATTCTTGCAATAATAACTTTCAGACACAAAAGAGAAAAGAGCTGGAAGTTACAGCTCACCTCATGAAACTCACCACAAACAGGGATGAGTTTAGTTAGAGAAATAACTACGTTTTGAACTATCCTAATAAAGAGAATGTCTAGAGTACAGGCAGGGGTTGGGTGGGGAGGAGAGAGATTTGGAACATTGGTGATGGGAATGTTGCACTGGTGATGGGTTGTGTTCTTTACATGACTGAAACCCAAGCACAATCATGTATGTAATAAAGTTGTTTAAATAAAAAAAAAGTCATTCTTGGAGGTGCCCTGGGGACCATATGGAATGCTGGGGATCAAAACTGGTTAGCCACATGCAAGGCAAATACTCTTCCAGCTGTACTATAGTTTTGGCCTTATAAAACCCATTTTTTAAAGAGCGGAAGAATGACTATAATTCCAATTTCAGTTGGTTTAGCGTGGACCTTTAAAGTGAGCTATCACATAATGTTTCTCCAATGATGCCACATAGAGCAGAAATTTTTAATAAGCTGGGGCAGGAGAGATAGCATGGAGGTAGCACTTTTGCCTTGTGTGCAGAAGGATGGTGGTTCGAATCCCGGCAACCCATTTGGTCCCCCGAGCTGCAGGGGCAACTTCTGAGCATAGAGACAAGAGTAACTCCTGAGTGCTGCCAGGTGTGACTCAAAAGCCAAAAAAAAAGAAAAAAGAAAATTTTAATAAGCTGGGAATCTTAAGAAAAGTTATTTTTGAGAATAAAATTTGAACTCTGACTCAACTGTTTACATTTTGCAAATGAATTTCATTCACTTTAACACATTTCCATTCCAGGGGCAGTGCCTGCCAAGCTTCCAGCTGTCTTGAGTTTAAGAACCCCAAGAAATGGCCTCTGATGAGCTTGAAAGTGAACCTTGAGCACTCTGCTCTCTCAGAAGAAACAGAAGCACCTGCATTTGAAATTGGTTCTTTTCATCATTCATCAGCTACTATGTAAACTCCCAACTAGAAATCTCCCCCTTCTTCTTTAGACAGATGGTATCAGAACCGCAGAGGGATTCCCAGATTTTGAAAAGCAAACAGGGTTCAAGGTTGAGACCTTATTAGCATTTTCAAAGAACTGTGAATAGCCCTTTTTCTTCCTCCCCTGCCAAGTAAATTTTGTTTTGCTCAGGCTCAGCGTTGCTCCTCTGTTGTCATGGCAGGACAGTATTGTCGCAGCTGTCTTGGGGGTGCTGTCTTGAATTGGTTTAGAAACAAATGTACAAATACGGAAATAGGACGTTTGCTTTAACCAAAGGGCTTTTTATAAGGTTTTGGGGCACACAGAGGAAGTTGCCCACCCCTCTGGATTTTTCTCTGGCTAGACTAACAAACAAATTAATGTCAGACAGATTAGTGAGACAAAAAGAACAAATTTAATTAATATGGAGAACTAGCATGCTGCAAATCGAAAAGTAAACAGGGCAAACCAATAGATATTCCTCATCTAGGGAACAGGACAAGGCTTGAGGGATAAAGCAGTGAGGAGGGGACTCTCCCAAGTCTAGGCAACCTGCATTCTTGGTTTCTTTTGTTTGAGATCTTACTCTTTGGGGTGCTCAGGGAACCATATTTGGTGGCAGGGATTAAACCCATCTGCCACATACAAAAGGTATTAACTGCTATACTATTTCTCAGATTTATTTTTTTAAAAAACCATGATTTTTGTTTTCTGTTTACATTTTCATTTTTTAATTTATAATTTGAATTGCATCACTATGAGACAGTTACCAAGTTGTTCATGACTAAATTCCATGACCATAATCTTTCTCAATGTCAATGGATTAAATGCACCAATTAAGAGACAAGAGTGTCAAAATGGGTTTTAAAAATTGAATACAACTTTCTTCTGCTTGCAAAACCAACACTTGAGTAGTCAGAGAAAAAACAGACTCAAAGCTTGGAAGACAATCCTTCCAACAAACATCTTCTTTAAAAAGGCTGGCATGGCCAGACTGATATCAGACAACATCAACTTCAGGCTCAAAAAGGTTAAAAGAGGGGCCAGAGAGATAGCACAACTGTAGGGCATTTGCCTTGCATACAGCCAATCCAGGATGGATGGTGGTTTGTATCCTGGCATCCCATATAGTCCCCCATGCCTGCCAGAAGTGATTTCTGTGTGCAGAGTCAGGAGTAACCCCTGAGAGTTATCGGGTGTGACCCAAAAGCAAAAACAAAAACAAAAACAAAAAATCATTTGATACTTCCTCCATAGCAAAGCATAGCAACATAAGTGTCCCTTCTCTTTGAAATCTCACTCTGTGAAGGTTAGAGTTTATTTATTTCTCTGCAGATCACTTACTACTTACTAGTTAGTGAACTTCACTAACACCTTAGAAAATAATAGTAAAAAGTTCATAGACCTGCTCTAAGTAATCAAACTCTTAAGATTTGGAAAAGACTGAAAACAATTCTAAATTATGTAGAAAATTTTTGAAGAAATGTGGCTTTGATTATTGCTATGGGCTGATAAATTTTATTATTATATAAGCAGTTTTGGTTGAGTTTTTGCAACTTCCAACTTAAAGTAGCTTAATCCAGTTTGAGTTTTGCAAGAAACTACTAAAAGCCAAGAATCAATCCCTCTAATGAAAGGTCATTCTTTTCATTTCTAATTTTACTGAGTTGTACCAGGGCATGCCTAAGCTTTTAGGGGGGGTCAGCCCACCAGATGTATCCTCAGATTTTCCTGGTGGGTAGAACTAATTTAACCCCCATGGGGTTCCTCAAAAGGCCTGCTGTGGACGCCTTTTCCCCCGCGTGGATGGTTGAGGAATTTCCTAAGAGACGCCTGGCATTACATTTTCAGCCAGTATCTGACTATCTCTCCTTTGTTTATATCAGGCAAAATATCAAATAATTTGGCCCAGAAATTCCAGCACCAAAGTTTATTTGAGAACTCCTTTTCTGGATATAGTCAGCCCTAAAAGCAAAGACAATTTTTTCTCTCCTTTTCAAATATACTCTTTGCAACTGCAGTTTCTGGTAATCAAGGGCGTAACCAGAATACAGATTTTGACTTTTGACCCTCCTTTAGAAATAGGGAAGCTCATTCTTGGGAATTTGGTACCTCCCTTCATTTAACCTCTAAAACAATAGAGTCCAGCCTAGAAAGACCAAGTTTCTAGATATTTCCAACTTCCTCCTAATCCTGATTTTTGCATTTAAAGTAAGCTTGCAAGGAGTTGTGACCTTCTCTCTTGTAACTTAGAATTTTTAGTCACACCCATAGCTTAGGTATTGTTATTGTTATATTAGGCTTTGTGATTACAATTATTCTTCACCTGTGGCTAATTTTACCCCTATATGTTCCCCTGCTCAAAAAATTAAACTTGTCACACTCCTGCCAGAAACATGTTGACCCCACATTCTCCGTGTGGTTTCATTTATTTAATATTTCATATTTGGCCGCTTGTGCTCCACTTTCCTATCATGTAGTGCTATGACCCACGAGAATTGCTGAGACACAGGACATCCACAGCAGAGTTGCACAGAAATTGGTTTAGATAATGTGTAAAATAAAGAAAAGCTAGAATTTCTCACTGTACACTTGTTCCTGTATTCATTGAGCAGAATGAAAACTACCCATTTCCAAGTCAGATCCTCTGCCTCCTTCGTAGAACTCTAATCAGTTATAGGTCATTTTCCTTTGTGCTGTCAAAAAAACAGGTGCATCCTCAATGACTAGAATAATCCAGAATTATCACTCACATTATCAAAAACAATAGTTTCTATTAAGATGTTTGCCTCCCAGAGAATGCAGGAGATTTACTTTACTAACTACTCTCAAACATTAGATGAATCAACATATTCTGGGCTATATAAAGAATCTGCCTTTGGCTGGAAAGATAATATAGTGGTTAATGCATTCATCTTGCATTTGGCCAACTAAGAATTTCTCTAAGCATGGCCCAAATTTTTTTAAAAAGAGAATCTGCGGGGCCGGGTAGGTGGCACTGGAGGTAAGGTGTCTGCCTTGCAAGCGCTAGCCAAGGAAGGACCGTGGTTCAACCCCCCGGCGTCCCATATGGTCCCCCCCCAAGCCAGGGGCGATTTCTGAGCACATAGCCAGGAGTAACACCTGAGCGTCAACCGGGTGTGGCCCAAAAACCAAAAAAAAAAAAGAATCTGCTTTTGATGTCCTATTGAAAACAAATAATGGCATGTTGAAAACAAATAATGGATCTACCTACCACTAGGTTTCCATCTATGGGATTTCCTCATTTTCCTCATTTACACATTTCCTCATTTTCTTTATATATCTCTCTGACTCTTTTTACTCAGCATGATATTCTCCATGTTCATCCATGTATAAGCAAATTTTATTACTTTATTTTTTCCAACAGCTGCATAGTAATCCATTGTGTAGATGTACCATAGTTTCTTAATCCACTCATCTGTTCTCAAGCACTTGGTTGTTTCCAGATTGTAGCTATCATGAATAGTGCTACAATGAAAATAGATTGCAGGTGTCTTTTATATATTGTGTATTTTGGCCCATAGGGTATATTCCCAGATATGATATCGCTAAATCATATCGAAGTTCAATTCCTAGTGTTTTGAGGAATATCATATTGTTTTTCAAAAAAGGCTGGACCAGTTGATATTTCCACCAACATTAAATGAGAGTTATTTTTCCCTGAACCTTTGCCAATATTGGTAGCTGTTGTTCTTTGTAATAAGGGCAGTCTCTTTGGTGTAAGAGAATATCTCATTGTTGTTTTAATTTGAATTTCCCTGATTAGTGATATAGAGCATTTCTTCAAAGGCCTTTTGACAATTTGTATTTTTTTCTTTAAGGAAGTTTTTGTTTCTTTTCCCATTTTTTGAACTGGCTGGATGTTTTTGCCACATTTTCTAAGTTGCTCTATTTCTAAGTCAAATTAAGCTGTGTCTCCAGAAGTTGTATCAACATCAAATTCTACTCAGATATCTGCTGTGCCAGATACAATATTAGGCACTGAAAATGAATTAGACATTCAATTGGACCATTATAGTATCTATTCTAACAGAAAAAATGGGTCTCTAAGGAAATAATAATGACCTGTGCTGTAACAAAGACAGGTATAGTGAGAGAAAAAAAGGAGAGTATCTATACTATCTATCTGAAAAATTTAGCTCTCTTGCTTCATTCCTTAAGGATAAAATAGATGTCATTTTTTAAATATCTTTAAAAGATTTTCATCGTTTCATCACTCAAATATTATAATGTTTTCTAAATTTAATTAACCTATTTATAGAAATCTTTTCTTTTCTTTTTTTTTTTTTTTGTTTTTTTGTTTTTGTTTTTTGGGCCACACCCTGTGATGCTCAGGGGTTACTCCTGGCTATGCGCTCAGAAGTTGCTCCTGGCTTCTTGGGGGACCATATGGGACGCCGGGGGATCGAACCGTGGTCCGTCCTAGGCTAGCGCAGGCACCTTACCTCCAGCGCCACCGCCCGGCCCCTGTTTTTTTTTTGTTTGGTTTTTGGGTTACACCGGCAGCACTCAGGGACTCAGGGGTTACTCCTGGCTCTATGCTCAGAAATCGCCCTCGGCAGGTACAGGGGACCATATTCCGGGGATGCCGAGATGCGAACCATCATCCTTCAGCATGTAAGGCAAACGTCTTACCTCCATGCTATCTCTCTGGCCCCAGAAATATTATTTTCTAATGTAACTTTTGATCTATTAAGAATAAGATTAGAGGGACCGGTGAGGTGGCGCTAGAGGTAAGGTGTCTGCCTTGCAAGCGCTAGCCAAGGAAGGACCGCGGTTCCATCCCCCGGCCTCCCATATGGTCCCCCCATGCCAGGGGCAATTTCTGAGCTCTTAGCCAGGAGTAACCCCTGAGCATCAAATGGGTGTGGCACAAAAACAAAAACAAAAACAAAAAGAATAAGATTAGATTCAAATGCAATGTACATTTTCATTAACTGTTCTTCTGGTTGAACAAAAAATATCTATTTCTATTTAGCATGTATGTGTGTTCAGTTGTTGTGCTTTCAGTATGTTTTTAAGGTATCTTGAGATATAAGATACAGTTACATGGGGCCGGCGAGGTAGCATAGAGGTAAGGCATTTGCCTTCCATGCAGAAGGACGGTGGTTCGAATCCTGGCATCCCATATGGTCCCCCATGCCTGCCAGGGGTGATTTCTGAGCATAGAATCAGGACTGACCCCCGACCACTGCCGGGTGTGACCCCAAAACCAAAAAAAATACAAATACAAATACATTTTAATCACAATTTGCTTATCATTTTATTTTTCTAAAGAAGACATAAAAATGACCTCTAGAGGGGCCTGAGAGATAGCACAGTGGTAGGGTATTTGCCATGCATGAGGCTGACCTGGGAGGGACCAGGTTCGATTCCTGACATCCCATATGGTCCCCCACCTCAGCCTGCCAGGGGCGATTTCTGAGTACAGAGCTAGAAGTAACCCCTGAGAGCAGCTGGGTATGGCCCAAAAATCAATCAATAAATAAAAAATTTAAAAAAAATAGGAGGGGGGGCCAAAGAGATACCAGAGCAGTAGGGCATTTGCCTTGCACGCAGCTGATCTAGGACAAATGGTGGTTCAAATCCCAGCATCCCATATGGTCCCCCAGCCTGCCAGGAGTGATTTCTGAGTGCAGAACCTGGAGTAACCCCTGAACTCCATTGAATGTTACCCAAACCCCCCTCTCCCCAAAAAAAGAAAAATAACCTCTAGATCAGTGTTTTTCAACCTTTTTTTGTGCAAAGACACATTATTTTTCACTAAAAAAAAAAATTAAGAGGCACACCACCATTAGAAAATATTTTTAAAAATTTAGCTCTGTGCCTATATTGACTATATATAAAGTAATTCTCTTAAATAGGAATCAAAAAACACAATAACAAGGAAATTATTTTATAATTACTTTATTATGAAATAAGGTATTTTAGAATTGTTCATATTTCTGTTCACTTAGTGCGAAACCTGGGCCTGTTTGGCTGAACACAAAGCTGATATTCTGGCAGGAATCGAAGAAAGTCACCCACGTAGCTCTTCATCAACAGCTCTCAGGCTCTCTCTGTCTTTAGTTTTTATAGCAATCAGGCTTGAAAAGCTCATCTCACACAGATATGTAGTGGAAAATGGGAACAATGTCAAAATAGCTTTGTTTGCCAGAACGGGAAACTCCTTGGCAGTATCCAACCAAAAAACTGTCCAAAGGTAGATCAGCAAATCTTAGCTTGAAACCACGATTTTGTCTCAGTTCAGTTAGTTTCTCCTACTCCTGTAAAGTCATGTTCTTTCCACTAACTGATGCTGAGCTATCAGGGTTCTTAACCCACTCAAGGCTTTCAGTGGAGACCAAAGAGAAATAAAATGGCAATTTCTCCTCGAGAGTTTTTAAATGTTTATTATCTCACACAGTGCAGCAATGTGAACACCTTGCCATTGCTTGGTGAGTGTGAACATTTCAAAATCGCCACTTTCCACGTGTTGATGTCAGAGTTGCACCTTTGAACGGAATCCATTTATTTTATGTGTACTTGTAAGCAAGTTTTCATTTCTGCCTTGCATTCGTGTGTTCAGTTCATTCAGATGATGAAAAATATCTACCAGGTATGCCAGCCTTGGACACCACTCATCCCTTGATAGCAGCTTTGCATAATCCGACCTCTTATTTGTCAGAAACACTTGAAGTTCCTCCCGTAGCTCATACACATGAACCAAGACCTTGTCACGTGACAACCACCAGACCTCCATATGAAACAGCAAGGTTTTATGCTTCGCTCCCATCTCCTCACACAAAGCTGCAAACATGCAACTGTTCACGGGTTGTGACTTTACAAAGTTTACCATGCCCACAATATCATCCAACACAGGAACTAGGTCTACTGGTAAAGTCTTGACTAGGAGGACCTCCCGGTGTAAAAAACAATGTGTAACAATCACATCTGGATTTCTTTTTTTTTTTTTTTTTTTTTTTTTTTGGTTTTTGGGCCACACCCGTTTGATGCTCAGGGGTTACTCCTGGCTATGTGCTCAGAAATCGCCCCTGGCTTGGGGGGACCATATGGGACGCCGGGGGATCGAACCGCGGTCCTTCCTTGGCTAGCGCTTGCAAGGCAGACACCTTACCTCCAGCGCCACCTACCCGGCCCCACATCTGGATTTCTTTCCTTCACTCTTTACAAAGCCTTTGGTGCACTTGACCGTGCTGCATCTCCATAGGTGCAGACACTTGTGCAGTTTTCCCAATGAAGTCTTCCTTGTTCAAGGTATTCTGATACGTGACCCCAAAAATTTCTTCTCCTATTGGTTGTTCTGGCAATGCCTTGCAAAAAAAAAAAGTTTTCTCTAATTGCATCACCATCCACAAAACGCACATTAGCCAAGAGTTGAGCATGTCCACTGATATCAGTAGACTCATCAAGTTGAAATGCAAATTTTTCACTGATACAGATTTTTTTTTTTTTTTTTTTTTTTTTTTTTGGTTTTTGGGCCACACCCGGCGTTGCTCAGGGGTTACTCCTGGCTGTCTGCTCAGAAATAGCTCCTGGCAGGCACGGGGGACCATATGGGACACCGGGATTCGAACCAACCACCTTTGGTCCTGGATCGGCTGCTTGCAAGGCAAACACCGCTGTGCTATCTCTCCGGGCCCTGATACAGATCTTTTTCAAAACCACACTTTCGATGTCTGCAGACATGTCATTAATACGTCTGGAAATTGTGTTGTCTGAGAGAAAGACTTTGGCTATTTCCTTAGCTGCTTCAGGTCCTCCGAGCATCTCCTCTACATTAGCTTTGCAGGCAGGAAACATTAATGTCTCTGTCACAGTGAGTGGCTTTTTTGACTTGGCTATAAGTTCAGCATCTTGATAGCTAGGGGTTTTTTTGTTTTTGTTTTGTTTTGTTTGATTGGGGCCACACCCAGTGACATTGAGGGTCCACTCCTGGCTATGTACTCAGAAATCGCTCCTGGCTTGGGGACCATATGGAACGCCGGGGATCGAACAGAGGTCCGTCCTAGGTCAGATAAGCCTTACCACTGTGCTACTGCTCTGACCTTTAATAGCTAGTTTCAAGAGCCCTTTCATTTATCTTTGTGGTTTTTCTCATGAAAGTTGCCTGTTTCTCTGTGTTTTCACGCAGGTGAACAAAAAAAATACGCATTCTTGTTTTGAAGCAGTGGGTGTTTTGTTTGGAGATGGCTTTTAAATTTACTTGGGACCATAGCACTCTTGGTTATTTTTGTTTGTTTGTTTGTTTTTGTTTTTTGGGTCACATCCGGCAGCGCTCAGGGGTTACTCCTGGCTCTATGCTCAGAAATCTCTCCTGGCAGGCTTGGGGGACTATATGGGATGCCGGGATTCGAACCACCTGGATTTTGCATGAAAGGCAAGCACCTTACCTCCATGCTATCTCTCCGCCCCCGGACCATAGCACTCTTAGATAGCTTTTCACCACACACCACAGTGGAGTTGATTTCCTTGCATATCCGGTGAAAATAAATCCAAATGAAATATAGCTTTCGCTATATTGTCTTGTACCAGAGAATTTGCTTAAGCTAACTATCTTTGCTTTCTTTTGATCCCCACTCATAGTTGGGCTCTCATCTGGCTCCGAATTTTGTCCAGAGTTCAGTTCTTTCCTTTTCAAAAACTTGTTCATCACTGCAGCATCTGCTCCTGTCTCACTGTCACTCAGTACTTACTGTGCTTGTCTCCTCCAGATAGCCAATGTCCATCACACTCAGCACTCTTCTGAGCATGTCTCCATCCAGATCCATCAGTCAGTGCTCTTCTGCTCGTGTATTCCCCCAGATCCATCACTCAGCGCTCTTCTGTGCTGCAGTTGAGATACTGAGATAATCCTCCAGAGTCCAGATCCATCTGTGCTCTTCTGCGCATCTGTGATCTACTGCGAAACATATTGGTACAGTAAATATAGAAAACAAAAATATGAGATTCCTCATATATTAAAAATGAAGTTACATACCACCTCTGGAAATATACTCTAAAGAAACAAAATCACTAGCTGCACTCCAAAATATAGGAAGGTATCTCCAGGTATGAGAATAACCTAAGTATCCACAACAGAAAAATGGATAAAGAAAATAAAGAGTGTGCACAAATACACACCCTGAAATATTTTATATATTTTATTCCAACACACAATAAAATTTTATTCAACCTTCAAAAGTAGTGAATACTGCCATTTGCCTTTTGTGGATGAATCAGGAGCTTATTTAGCTTCTGAAGTAAGTCTATAGTAAAAGGTACAAGATCATCTCTACTACAAGATATCACAGGTGACATTCAAAAAACTAAAGTCCGACTTATAGAAACTGAAAGTAAAAAAGTAGTTAATGGAAGCTAGAAAGAAGGGAATAGTGGAGAGGTAGTGACTAATAGAAATAAACTTTCTATTAAAAGGTTAATTCTTCAGAAACGACAATGCCAATGAATAAGCGGATTGGGGGACAGGCAGATCGACAATAATATAAGGGCATTGATCAAGGATGTTGATCAATTTTGGACCATTGATACAACTTTGGTGGTGCCTAGGTGAGGTAACTAACTGCATACGTCAAAATATAGGAGCAGGGCCAGAGCAGTGGCACAGTAGTAAGGCTTCTGCCTTGCATGCTCTAGCCTAGGACAGACCGTGGTTCAATCACCTGGTGTCCCATGTGGTCCCCCAAGCTAGGAGCAATTTCTGAGTGCATAGTCCTGAGTGTCACCAGGTATATAGGAGCAATACAATTGCAAACGTGTGACCCAAACTATACTCGAAACAGCATGGTGAGTGAAGCTAATTGCAGTGCTCTTTATACTTTATACTTTAAATTTGCTGAGTTAGATCTTCAGCATACACCGTACACACTAGTAACTGTGGGGAGTTATAGATATACTAGATTGCAATTATTATTTCACAGTGTATACACATAGCAAACATCACATTACATGTCTAATCTATAAGAAATTATATTTGTGAAAACTAAACACACACAAATTAAACTGAAAATATTTAGCAAAAATGAGCAGGCAAAACTAAGCTTAAAAAAAAAGTAGGAAGTGTTTCAGTAGTAGAACACATGTCTTACTTGTGTGAACCCTGATTTCAGTCTATGGTAATGGAAAAATAAAATAAGACAGAAGTAGAAGGAATAAAGGCATTCTTAAACTTGGAAAACCTTCTCAGTTTGTCTCAGATTTCTTTGTAATGGTAGAAACACATTATAACAATGCTGGCAATTAGAACTAAAAATGCATTTTCTGATCTCTTGCTTAGAAGTGTCTTTTTTTCATTCCTGTTCAAAACAAACAGCAGAAAATAGATTATGATTGATAAACTCAACACACCACTAGCACATCTTTGATCAATATTACCTAGTCCTAGCAGTCAATTCTAAGGATGGATGTTAGCTAGTGTCTTATTTCTCTAGACTTTATATTCATAATATTCCAGGCTGGAGAGAATTAGAATATTTCCTTAGGCTACAGTCTCCCAAGAAGTAGCATTACCACTTTCTGAAAGAAGATTTGAATCTTGTCAAACAAGGTGCTACCTGTCTGGATTAAGGAAACCATTTCCTGTTCTGGCACTTTGGCCTGATGAGAAATTTCAACTGTATTCATATTTCCAAGAAGTAGGCTTAAAAAAATAACTGAAGTTTGAACCTTCTCACCAACTTCTCCTTATTTCCTGCCAAACTGCCAATCCCTGAAAATAATTTCCCACTGTTTCTATGAGTCAGACTTTTATTTTTACTTCACACAAAAATGATACCACACAGGGGGCCAGAAAGATAGCACAGCATTTAGGCATTTGCCTTGGATGCAGCTGATCCAAGCATCCCATATGGTCCCCCATGCCTGCCAGGAGTAATTTCTGAGAGCAGAGCCAGGAATAACCCCTGAGTGCCTCCAAGTGTGACCCAAAAAAATAATGATAGCAAACAGTATTTATCATTTTTTTTGTCTTTTTTCATTTAGAATAATACCTTCAAGCTGTATGTTGTGAAAAATGACAAAAACTCCTTCTTTGCTAAATCTGCATAATTTTCACTGAGATATAGATAAAGATATAGATAGAGATATGGATAGAGGTACATAGAGATGGAGATAGAGAGATGTGTGCATACATACCACAGTTTCTTGATCTCGTCATCTATTTTTGCTTCTGGGTCTGGTTTTGTTTTTAATTGCTTATTTTTGCTTTTGTTTTTTTGAGGAATTTTTCTGTTTGTTTTGCTTTGTTTTTTGTTTGTTTGTTTGTTTGTTTGGGGTTTCCTGTAGCATTGCTTACTCCTGACCGTATGCTCAAGAATCATTCATGATAGTGCTGGGGTACCATCTGGGGCACAAAGAATCAAATCCACACTAGTCACATGAAAGACAAACACCACCTACCTACTCTACTATCATTCTGGCCCCCAATAATTTTAAGTTAATGTGGAAAACACAGAGACAAAGAGCTAAGTTATAAAAAGACAAAAAGACAAAGAGCTAAATTATATACATCTTAACATATATGACAATTACATGTGTTCTATATCCTGCTCATATACCTACACATCTAAGCATTTAATTTTATGTTATTCAGATCTAATAATTTTGGATCATGCTTTTTGGGGACACCATGAATATCTGCCATTTCAAAGTCACAAAGTTTTTTGAATATTTTGATTACCAAAAATAGACTACACCTACTCACTCTAAAAATATAAATATAACCCAGTCTTTCTTAGTAACAAAAATTTCTTCACAGACAAAAATGACAACAGGCAACTATAGATATGGTTGCAATTAAAGTACTGTTCCTGTTAATGCTCAATTTAACATGAGACAAAGCAATATAGTACACAAAATATAATGCTTTTAAGGGGGTTTATTATACAACCTATACTATTAAAATATTAGCCAGGAGGCACCATTTTAGCTGATATACTAACCCTGTATTCCTGCAGTACAGTCACAGAAATGCACACAACTCAATGGCCACCTTCAAAGGCAATGGGATCTCATCCTCCTGCATCCTCTTTCTTTACATTCTTCTAACCTTTTGCAGCCAATGGAATGAACTAGTCCTGATGTATTATCACTCAGAAATGGCTTAACAGTTCCACATCTATGATGCCTCTTTTCTTTTTTTTTTTTTTGGGGGGGGGTTGGGTCACACCCGGAGGTGCTCAGGGGTTACTCCTGGCTCTATCTTCAAAAATCACTCCTGGCAGGCTCGGGGACCATATGGATGCTGGGATTTGAACCACCGACCTTCTGCATGCAAGGCAGATGCTTTACGCAAGGCAGATGCTTTACATGCTTTACGTCCATGCTATCTCTCTGGCCCCATGATGCCTCTTTTCTAACGGTCAAAAGGAGCTTTACAAACTGGTTCATTCACTATCTCTACTTTTTAATCATATCTCAAAGCATAAAAAGCTTATATATTACAAAATTAGTATCCACCATAGACATGGGCACTTTAACAAAATGCTTACAATGGCCTATGGTTGTCATCTCAAACTATCTTCTAGACAAAGAGAAAATAGCTGAGTCTTTCTCTCCTGCTTTCTCCTCTTCATCCACCATTCCAGGGGCTGTTAAAGGAGCATATCACCATCCATGATTAACATACTCCAAAAATCTAACAGAAATAAATGAGTTTTCCACTATTTTTAATATGCTTGGGTATTAGGATTTGTTTATCCTTTTCTACATAGCTATGTTAGCTAAAATGCACACAGAACAATGGTTGACAATGTGAACCAGTCTGAGATTCAGTGGTCAAGAACCCTTCTTTCTCTGTACTCACATCCCTCCACTCTGTCATCCCCAAGCAGAGTCAGAATTTTCTAGAGGACATGAAGTTTCATTCCCTCACACAAATTCTTAAAAGCTCACAGGAAAAAATACTTTACTTTCTCTGCTTTCAACATGCTGGACACTTGGAGCATCCTGAGGGACCTATTCAACTGGAGATCAAGGTTTAATAAACCTTGGGTCTCAATAAACCAGGGGTCTCAAACTCAATTTACCTTGGGGCCACAGGAGGCAAAATCAGGGTGATCCTTAAGTGCAAAGTCAGTAGTAAACCTTGAACATTGGGGGATGTGACCCAAACAATTAAACAAAACAGAACAAAAACGATTCCTCTAGGGCAGGGCCACAAAATGTTGTACCCATTTGCGGCCCGTGGGCTGCAAGTTTTCTTTGCCATAACTGTTAAGAATAATGCTGCAGGGGCCGGGCGGTGGCGCTGGAGGTAAGGTGCCTGCCTTGCCTGCGCTAGCCTAGGACGGACCGCGGTTCGATCCCCCGGCGTCCCATATGGTCCCCTAAGAAGCCAGGAGCAACTTCTGAGCGCATAGCCAGGAGTAACCCCTGAGCGTCACAGGGTGTGGCCCAAAAACCAAAAAAAAAAAAAAAAAAGAATAATGCTGCAATAAATTCAGGAACCATAGACCTCTATTAGATATATGTCCTTTGGATATATATATATTCCATATGTGTATATAAAGATATGTATATATATATACAAGCAAAAGGGATTTCTGAAATATAAAGGTATTTTTTTTGTTTTGTCTTGTTTGGGAGGCCACACCCAGGAGCACTCGGGTGTTACTCCTGACTCTGCACTCAGGAATTATTCATGGAAGGCTCAGGGGGATCAATGGGATGCTAGGAATCAAACCTAGGTCAGCCAGTTGCAAGGCAAATACTCTTCTCCCTATGTTATCACTCTGGCCCCCAAAAATATAAAGGTATTTTTTTTTATTGCGTAGATTTTTCTTTTTTTTTTGTTTTTGTTTTGTTTTTGTTTTTGTTTTTGGGCCACACCCGGTGATGCTCAGGGGTTACTCCTGGCTGTCTGCTCAGAAATAGCTCCTGGCAGGCAGGGGGGACCATATGGGACACCGGGATTCGAATCAACCACCTTAGGTCCTGGATGAACCAACCACCTTAGGTCCTGGATCGGCTGCTTGAAAGGCAAATGCCGGGGCCGGAGAGATAGCATGGAGGTAAGGCGTTTTCCTTTCATGCAGGAGGTCATCGGTTCAAATCCCGGTGCCCCATATGGTCCCCTGTGCCTGCCAGGAGCAATTTCTGAGCCTGGAACCAGAAATAACCCCTGAGCACTGCCGGGTGTGACCCAAAAACCACAAAAAACAAAAAACAAACGAAAGGCAAATGCCGCTATGCTATCTCTCAGGGCCTGCGTAGATTTTTCTTAAAGAATAGGGTGCCATCAATTATATCTGTGTTGAAAATTAAACAAATACAAGATAAATTTTGAGCTTAAACTAAAGAATGAGCTTAAAAGAATGAGCTTAAACTAAAGAACAAAACACTAAGTTATCTGAGAAGTTTGAATTCCGTTTTGGCCCAGGGCTAGGCAAGTGACTGTAGCAGAGGACCTGCCTTGTCTAGGTTCATTCCCTGGTACCACACACTTGACCCTTTTTAGCACACCCAGCATATCCCTGTGCCCCAAGCACCACCAGGTTTATTTGTTTGGTTGGTTGTTGGCTTGTAGGTCATAGCCAGCAGTGCTCAGGGCTGTCAGTGCTCCTGACTGTACTCAGAGCTCACTGCTGGCAGTACTGAGGATCATGTGGGGTGTTGAGGATTAAACCCAGGCCAACTATATGTAGGGCAAATATTCTAATTGCTATATTATTTCTCTTGCTCCCAAGCACAACTAGGTTGAACTTACCACAACAGTAGTCATAAAATAGTTTATTTTGAATAAAATAAAGCTAAAATAGAGCTGTTTTCAAAGATCCTAACAAGATTGGCCCCTTCAGTATTCTGTGTTTCCCTTTGCTTTCAATTCATTATTTTCTCTGACTCAGTGTTTCGCCAAGCTGCATCCTGGTCTTGCAATTTCTGCAGAAGGAATTCTCTCACCTCTCAATTATATCCGTTCAGTCACCATGCCTGGCCCTCTTTGGATCAATGCCCTTTCCAGAATTAATCACCGCAGCCACTACTATGAGTGGCCACATCCAGTGTATATACCAAACGTTTTGCCAAATAAATGAATCCCTGGGATATAGATCCCAGCTGAATCTTGAGAAGTGAGGAGAAACTCCAGTAAAGAAGGAATGCTGGGTTGGAAAAATTCCAGTAAATGAATGCTGGATAGGAAAAAGGGAAAATGCCCTGTGCAGTAGAAAAGCATAATGTTGAGTAAATCAATTCACTCCAGAAAATCTGAGACAGGTCACAAGGGTCACACTTTTTCCATTTGAGAGGGTCAGTGGGAAGCTGAGAAAAGGTAACCTTCTGACTTACGCAATCCATTGCCTTGCATCCTGGATAGCATTGTTTTTTTTTTTCTTTTTTTGTTATTGTTTTGGGGCCACACTGTGGCTCAGGAGTTACTCCTAGCAGGCTTTGGGGACCATCTGGGATGCTGGGAATTGAACCCACATTTGCCATATTCAAGGCAATGCCCTACTGCTATGCTTTATTTGTTTTGTTTTGGTTGGGTTTTGGGTCACACCCGGCAGCACTCAGGGGTTACTCCTGGCTCTACACTCAGAAATCGCTCTTGGCAGGCTTGGGGAACTATATGGGATGTCGGGATTCGAACCACAGTCCTTCTGCATGCAAAGCAAACATCCTACCTCCATGTTATCTCTGGCCCCACTGCTATGCTTTTTTAATGAAAAAATTATTTAATTTTGTTACAAAGTGGTTCATGGTAAAGTTTCAGTCATACAATGCCCAACACCCTTCACCAGTTCACATTTCCTGCCACTAATGTCCCCAGTTGTCCTCTCGTCCTTCCCGCTGCCTTTCTCTGTGGCAGATATTTTTATTCTCCTATCTTTCTCCCTTCCTTTTTTTTCGTTTAGACATGTGGTTTGTCATATTATTATTGGAGTGGTATCGTTCATATCCCTCACCCTCCTTTTAGCATGCAGTTTGTGTTCAGAGTGATCACATCCAACTCATTTTCTCTTCACTGTCAGAAACCCCGTCCCTCTCCCCACTGTGGGAAGCTTCCTACTATGGACCAGTTCCCCTGGCCTTCATCTCTCTTGTCCCTGGATACTATCTATCTATCTATCTATCTATCTATCTATCTATCTATCTATCTATCTATCTGTGTGTATGTATGTTGTTGTTGTTGTGCTAATCTTACAGCCCATTACCCTGTAGATCAACTCTTCTATTTTGCTATTACCCCAGGTAATATATTTAGCTCCTAGATATTCTGAGACATCATCATGAAAACAGGCAACATATGACCTAATAAGGACCGCAGTTCTTTCTCAGAGCACTTGGAAACCCTGGGAAGTGTGGAGTTAGAGAGAGTGCTGCAGTGAATCTGCAAGGATGACCCAGAAGCCTCGGGGCTATGTTTGGAATTCTTTCCCAAGAGCAAGCAAACAGATGGCCAGTTGTGGCTAAAATTGAAAGCAGTTGGTTGTTTTTTTTTTTAATTCTGAGCCTCTGTTACTTTCATACTGTCCAAACCTAAAGTGCCTTTAGAGATGGCTAGACAGTATTTATAAAGAGCCATGTTTCTTCAGAGATGCACTCATCTCAGAGAGCAGATGTGCTATAATATTCTAAGACATGGATTCCAAGTGATGTGACAAGGAAAACATTTCTGTTCTACAGTTCCAATCACAGAAATCTTGAGGTATAATTCTTGAATGATGATCATTTCAAGATAGTCAGAGCCAGGACTCCACCAAAAAACAATTTTTCTCATTAACTTCCTAATGGTTCAAATTATTTGTAAGAAATTTGCAGGAATGGACATGCCCTGTCTTGGAAAAGTGACAATTTGGGGTTATGCTTGAGCCAGAAATGAAAAAAAAAAAGTGGTGGGAAAAGCAAGTTTTATGATTCCGAATCCTAGAAACTGCACCAATACAATTTTCTGAAGAGGTTAAAAAAAAAAGATGCTAGGTTTGCTGCCACAACTGTGAAAGGCAGTTGTGAGATTCTGATGGAATCCCTGCAGGATGCAGCTTATTAAATACATATACATATAAGTACATATACCACGCTGAGGGTAGAACAGCTTCCTGGAGAAAGAAACAAGTTAGATCAGGGAGCTGGAGCATAGGCCTTGCATGCAAGATGCCCCATTTAGCCCTCTTTCCACCAGCACCCCAAGGGGAGTAGCCCTTGAGCAGGGCTGGGTATGTTCCCCAAACCAAACAATCTATAAGAATCAAATAAGGTTGTGAGCAGATGGTGGGCGGCCATGGTGAAATACTTTCTGGAGTATATAGGAACTATCTTGTCTGATACATTCATTTCACAGACAATAAAGAAACAAACAACAACAAAATTCCAGATTTTGCCCAGAGAGAGGTTTCAATTATCACTTGCTATTTAGCAAATTATCATCTCCAAAATCATGACTTTCAAAGTTGTTTATTTGCTCACAGACTTGGCAAGGATCATTGTTGCTAGTAGTCCACATGGCATTTGCTAGTATGGCAAAACTTTACGGCCCACATTCCCCACCCAGCTCACTCAGGGGTGTGACAACTTCAGAGATGTTGGTTAGCAAATTAGGGGGACCATAGAGCCTTGTTGGTGTGAGACCTAGGGTTCAAGCCCCAGCCCTGCCAATAAAGAAAAGTTACATAAAGCTGAGATGTAGCCCAGAGGCACAGCTCTTGCTTTGCCGTCTGAGGACCTGGGCTCAATGTTCAAAAGAGAAAGAATAGTGAAGTTTATAAGGCACTTGCTTGGTCAACTGTGAACCCAGGTTTAATCCCCAATGACACATAGAAACCCTGGAGTCCAGCAAGGAGAGATCTTTAAGTGCAGAGCCAGGAGTAATTCCTGAGCACCAACAGATGTAGCCCAAAATCATAAAGCAAGTGCAGGGGCAGCCAGCACACTAGTGAACAGCACAGCAGGGGCTTCGAGGGACCCCTGGTCTAGTCCTCAGCACATGTGACTTGAACAGAGCTGACAATGTGCTACTGCTCTTAAAATGTTGGGGCCGGGAAGGTGGCGCTAGAGGTAAGGTGTCTGCCTTGCAAGCGCTAGCGTAGGACTGACCGCGGTTCAATCCCCTGGCGTCCCATATGGTCGCCCCAAGCCAGGGGTGATTTCTGAGCATATAGCCAGGAGTAACCCCTGAGCGTCAAATGAGTGTGGCCCAAAAACCAAAAAAAAAAAAAAAGAAAAGAAAAAGAAAAATGTTCTTGGGGTCAAAGCAATAGCACAGCGTTTAGGCCATTTGTCTTGTACATTGCCAAACCTAGTTTATCTGTGGCATTCCATATGGTCCCTCAAGCCTGCTCTGAGTAATTTCTTTTTTATCTTGGGATGTTTTGGGGGGCATTCACACCCAGTGGTGGTCAGGGGTTACTCCTGGCAGGCTCAGGAGACTATGTGGAATGTCAGGATTCGAACCACCATCCATGCTTGGTCAGCAGCATAAAAGGCAAATGCCCTACTGCTGTGCTATCTCTCCAGTCCCTATGCCCTGATAATTTCTGAGTGCAGAGTTAGGAGTAAACCCCTGAGCACCGCCAGTGTGGCCCCCCCCCAAAAAAGTTATTTTTCTCCAAAATATTGTTATTTTAGGTACCACAGGGTTATAAATAACACTTTCAGGTGCAAACTTTCACACATAGATATCAGGCTCTCCCCACTCCAACCTGGATAAAAGTCAAGTATCTAGAACCGAGCGGTAGCGCAGCAGTAGAGCATTTACCTTGCACGAAGCAGATCCAGGAGCGCAGAGACAGGAGTAACCCTGAGCACTGCCAGGTGTACCCTAAAAACAAACAAAGGAAAAAAAGTCAAGTATCTGTCTAGCTCGAGTCCAGTCCCCCATCCCTGCACCCCATTCCCACCTTCCCCCCAGGGACCCACCAATCTGTCATCACCATCTAAAGGTCTGGTTCCTTTGATTGTTCACTTCATTATCTTGCACACATGAGTGAAATCAGATGGTGTTTGTCATTTTCAGCTGATTAATTTCAGTTTGAGGAAAAAATTGATGCTGAATTGTCTATTAAATAAAACAGAACTGGAGAGAGTCCAGAGAGAGTGCTCAATGCTGGAGCACAGGCTTGTCATGCAGTGGACCTGGGTTTAGCTGCATAGGGTCCCCAGAGCACTGCAGGGAGCAATCTCCAAGCCTCACTTGGGTGTAACTAAGTAACTAAATATAATATAATACAATATATTATATTATAATGTAATGCAACACAATATAATGTAATATAATAGGATAGGATATAATGAGATGATGATGTGATGTGATAGGATATAATATAATATAATATAATATATGATATATATATGAATAATAACTGAATATAATTAATATATAGCAGGAAAAGAAATGATTGATCATATAACCAGTACAGAGAGGTGGGGGGACAAAAGAAGCAATAAGGGAAAAAAGGAAAACAAACCAATTGTAAAATAATGATCCCAAATTAAGGTCATAGTTAAGTTTTAGTTTCACAACTTGAAAGAAATCTGGAAATTTGGGAACTAAGACAGTGGAGAGTAATAATTGGCTAAAGAATAGAAATTACGGGAGAGATAGCACAGCGGCGTTTGCCTTACAAGCAGCCTATCCAGGACCAAAGGTGGTTGGTTCGAATCCCGGTGTCCCATATGGTCCTCCGTGCCTGCCAGGAGCTATTCCTGAGCAGACAGCCAGGTGTAACCCCTGAGCACTGCCAGGTGTGACCCAAAAACCAAAAAAAAAAAACAAAAAAAAGAATAGAAATGACAAGGAAAGAGGGATTTTTGTTTTCTCTCTCTTTCATCTCTTGTTTCTCTCTTCTGTCTCTCTTTTTTTTTTTTTTTTTTTTTTTTTTTTTGTTGTTGTTGTTGTTGTTGTTGTTTTTGGGTCACACCCGGCAGTGCTCAGGGGTTATTCCTGGCTCCAGGCTCAGAAATTGCTCCTGGCAGGCACGGGAGGACCATATATGGGACGCCGGGATTCGAACCGATGACCTCCTGCATGAGAGGCAAACGCCTTACCTCCATGCTATCTCTCCGGCCCCTCTTCTGTCTCTCTTTCACCAAAATTTTTTCTTTGTAAATGACTGTATGAGAGACACTAGTAAAATAAATATATGAGGTTTTCTCTGCCTGGAAAACACTAGACCCTGGCTATGACTCTCCCCCACCCTTAACCCAGAGACAGAGTTGCTCTGGGTGTGATGAAGTCTCTGCATATCCCCCTCAGACTCTCCTAGAAATATCGCCACTATGTGTCTCATGGCCTGTCTGTGCTCACTGCCTTCCATTTATTATGGTTACACCTTAATAGGTCAGACTTAGGTCAGAGGTTCTTTGAAGGTAGGGATTATTGCTTATTTTGATGATTGAGTTTGGATTTTCTTTTCCCCAAGTCTACAACATGCCTTTATTCTGAACTTGTTCTTAACCAAATGACTCAAAAGTGACTACAAATTGCTCTTCATAGAATATGTGTTCAGGGCCGGAGAGATAGCATGAAGTTAGGGCATTTGCCTTGCATGCAGTAGGACAGTAATTCGAATCCTGGCATTCAATATGGTCCCCTGAGCCTGCCAGGAGCGATTTCTGAGTGTAAAGCCAGGAGTAATCCCTGAGCACTGCCAAGAAAAAAAAAAAAAGGAATGTGTTCAGTAGGCAGGGAGAAAGCTTCAAAGGTTGGAACACATATATCACATGCTGGAGATCTGGGCTTGATTCTCAGCACCACATTGGTATGAACCAAAAGCATATATTCAAGTGTGCATATGTGTATATATATCCAATATTTAATATTCATGGAGCTGGAGCAATTTGTACAGCAGGTAAGACACTTGCCCTTGCATACCTGGGTTTGATTCCCAGTATCCCATATGGTCCCCCAAGCCCACCAGGAGTGTTCCCTGAGAACAGAACTAGGAGTTAGCCCTGAGCACAAGCAAAGTGGCCTTGTGATTGGTCTTAGCCTCATGTCCACATGCATCTTAACCCCTATAATATCTCTCCACTCCTTGTTTTTTATTTCTTTTTTTTTTGGGGGGGGTTGTTTTTGTTTTTGTTTTTGGGGGGGTCACACCCGGCCACACTCAGGGGTTACTCCTGGCTCTATGCTCAGAAGTAGCTCCTGGCAGGCTCCGGGGACCATATGGGACACCGGAATTCGAACCAACCACCTTAGGTCTTGGATCGGCTGCTTGCAAGGCAAACGCCACTGTGCTAGCTCTCCGGCCCCTGTTTTTTTGTTTTGTTTTGTTTTGTTTTGTTTTTTCTAATAGCATACACTCATTCTATTTTGCAGTTACTCTAAGAGCCTGTTGAGCTCTTATAAAGTTGAAGCTAAATGATGGAAACTGAACAGTATTTCCTGAAGTATTTTACTATTTCATCATCCTCAGAATAAGTTCATGACTGACCAGTTTTTCCTCAGCTGTGATTTTAAAAGCTTAAAATAATAAATTAGAGTTATGAAATTCCTCAGGAGCATTGCAAAAGTGAAATAAATCACCACTAACAACATTTTTCAGTTTCTTCTTAGACTGAATTGAGTGTTGAGTCATCTTTCAAGACAGTATAAAGGATTTAAAGAGGAAAATCTTTTTAAGTCTTCTGTAAGCTCCTCTTTCCTTGCATAGTTTTGGAGGTTTTTTGTTTTTTGTTTTTTGTGGGTTTTTTGTTTTGGTTTGGTTTGGTTTGGTTTTTTGCCTTTTTCCTTACATGATTGAGAGATTTGAGTGAATGAGTCAAGTTCCAGAAATAAGAAATTTTGTAGATGGGAGAAGTAATATTTCCTGTGGTAAACATGATAATAAAAATAATTGACAAGTGATTCATTCAGGTTTAGGAAACACTGCCCGCTCCTAATTATTCTGAAATCCCTCAGCTGGGTTTGTAAAGGCAGGGAGGACTTGCCAAATTTTATTCCACCCAAGGGGAAGTGTACTGGGTTCAGTACATTTGCAATAAACACTAGTTCTAGAGAAATAGTTAGAAGTGGGATTTATTTTTTCTGGGGAAGCAGCGAGGCTCAAGAGGCCCAGGGGTCTCTGCCAGGCTTCCTCAGTCAACTCTGGCATTTCAATACAAGGGTTTGAAGATTATCTGGGCCATCTAGCCAATGTCTGGGAACCTCTAAGGCCACACAGCAGTACTCAAAGGAGCTTCCTGAACTGCACCTAGTAATGTGGTATCAGGGATTGATCCAGAATCAATAAATGTAATACATGTGTTTTAAGCCATTTGAATCTTGCAATTCACATCACCTGGATTCTAATTTCTACTCTGCTGCCTAAAGTTACATGTTTGACCTAAATCAGCTTCCTCTGTGAAAGAAACCTGATCTACCTAATAAGATTGAGGAGACACTAATGAATTCATGCCACGGGTAAAAATACTAAGAAGAGCATTCAGTAAGTATTTGCTTCTACTATTTGTTTTCCTAGTTATCAGATCTTTTCTAAAGCATGGCAGTTAAATGAACAAAACAGCACTGACACAACAATCCCACACCACTATTCATTGTTAGATTAGCAGACTGACTCTTCATTTATGGTCAAGAGATTTCAGTTGCCCAAGAATAAATTTATAACACGGGCTTGACTTTTTCTTTGAAAATAAAATTCCTTAGGAATCACACTGAATAATATCTTATAAAAGCAAAGGGAAAGGATACAATTCCTTCCCTTCATCAGATATAAAGGCATCAGGTTACAGCAAAACAACTTAAAATGTATGATCAAATTAAATCTGGTTTCACATAATGTCAGCTCAACAGAAGTGTTTTCTTGGGACCCAAGAGATAGCACAGAAGTTAAAGCAAATGGCCAACCCTGTTTGATCCTGACATTGCTTATGAGCGCAGAGCTGGAAGTAAGCCCTGAGCATGAGCACAGCCATGTCTGGCCCAAAAAAAGAAAAATCTATTTCTTATTTTCTTTTCCATTTGTATCACCCATGTCTTTTTTAGCCCTCTGTTATAAAGAAAACTAAGGCACTAATAATAATGGTGATAATAATGATGTCCAATACTTCCACACATCATCTTTCATATATATAAATTATCACTGAATTATCATCCTGATATTTGGGGAAGGGTTGTTTTGGGGGAAGCCACACCTAATAGTTTTTGAGCTTACTTTTGGCTCTGTACTCAATGATCACTCGTGATAGGGTTTGGGGGACCATATAGGATCCAGGGTCGAACCTGGATTGGTCATGTGCAAGGCAAGTGCCCTCCTCACTCTAGTATCTCTCTGTCCCCCTCATCCTTTTACAAAACACACAATGAGGGCTGGAGAGATAGCATGGAGGCAGGGCATTTGCCTTGCATGCAGAAGGACTGTGGTTCGAACCCAGGCATCCCATATGGTCCCCGGAACCTGCCAGGAGCAATTTCTGAGCATAGAGCCAGGAGTAACCCCTGAGCGCTACTGGGTGTGACCCAAAAATCAAAACAAAACAAACACACACACACACACACGCACACACACACACACACACACACACACACACACACACACACACACACACACATACACACACACACTGAGTTTGAACCTGGAGAAGCTGAGACAAAATTAAAAGGAATGCATGAATGATGTGCCACCCACAGCTCTCTTCAGTGTTGGACTTAAGATCTGGAAGCCACCTGACTAAACTTATGTTAGTGTCTTTAAAGAAACATTGCTATCAGCTGTCATCATGGCCCTTCGAAAACTGACAAGATTTGGCTTGGGTTTTTGGCTTACAGCACAGAAGCTGGATATCTTAGAATTCTGCTCTACAGGGCCTGGAGAGATAGCACAGCGCTGTTTGCCTTGCAAGCAGCCGATCCAGGACCTAAGGTGGTTGGTTCGAATCCCGGTGTCCCATATGGTCCCCCGTGCCTGCCAGGAGCTATTTCTGAGCAGACAGCCAGGAGTAACCCCTGAGCACTGCCAGGTGTGGCCCAAAAAAAAACAAACAAACAAAAAAAATATTCTGCTCTACAAGGGACCACATTTGGGGGAAGGGTTGGGTAAAGAGAGACATACTAAGCAGTGATCAAGGCTTAGTCCTGCTCAGGGATCACTCCTAGTGCTCTCAGAAATAGCTCCTGGCTCAGGGGAACATATGGGATGCTGTGGATTCAACTGGAGTTCATCCTGGGTCATCGCATGCAAGACAAATGCCCTACCACTGTGCTATCACTCCGGCCCTTCATATTTTTTATATCCTCCATATTTTTTTAATACTGACAACAAGTTTGATATCAAATTATCACAGAATTCACCTAAATCTAACAAACAAAATAGAATGTTCAACTAAGAACCAGAGAGATAGTACAGCAGTAAGTACAGCTTGCCTTGCAGCAAGCTGATCCAAGAATAATGGTGGTTCAAATCCCAGCATCCCATATGGTCCCAGGTGCCTGCCAGGAGCTATTTGTGAGTGCAGAGCCAAAAACTAGAAAAAAAAAATGCTCAACTAGTAATAAGTAGTCTAATAAATCTTCAGACAATGACTTAATGATCCTATTGTAAGATGTAACCATTTCCATAAATTTTCTTTTACTGGAGTTTTTTTAAAATTTCATTATAATTTCATTATAACAAACAATCTCAAATAAATTATTCATACTTGTCAAGGGGCAAGCTTGAGGGTGGGTGGAAATCATGGACAATGGTACAAGGAAATGTTATACTGGTGATGGAATTGGTGTTGGAATATTGAATGCCAGAAATAACTATTATAAACAACTTTGTAAGCTATGGTATTTAAATAAAGAAGTTCAAAAAAATTGAAGTCAGATACTAGAGCAATAGTACAGCAGGTAGGACACTTGCCTTGTATTTAGCTGATCCAGATTCGATCCCTGGTGTCCCATATAGTTTCCTGAGCCTGCCAGGAGTGATTCCTGAGTAAGAGCCAGAAGTTACCTCAGAGCATGGCCAGATTGGCCCCAAAAGAAAAAAGAAAAAAAATTGAAGTCAACTACAAACTCATGTTTTCTTACCAAGCTTGTGGGTTGCTCAAGTATCAGTACATTCAAGGGCCAGGAGTAATTGCTGTCTTACACACATATATTTTTCTCTTCATGAATCCTTTGGATAGAGCTTGCACTGGGGGAAGTTTTAAACCAGAAAAATGTCCAAAATCTGTGAGTGTGAATTTGACTGAAGATTGAATGTGAAGCCCAGATACTAATACCAGTATGGAAATCTGTCCTATCTTAATGAGGATTGTTCCCCAGAACTACAGGGGTTTGTTCAGACTGTCCAGCACTGAGAAGAGGGGAGAAGTAGACTTCACAGGGATTCACTGACACAGCTCTGGGCTCCTGGTTCATGGTCAGAGCTACTCAGGACCACTGAGAAATTGAGATCATGGAAATTTGCTAGGCATAATTGCAGTTTTGGTATCATGGGTTATAATACTTTGTTAAAAAAAAAAAACAAAACTCAGGGGGCCGGAGAGATAGCATGGAGGTAAGGCATTTGCCTTTCATGCAGAAGGTCATTGGTTCAAATCCCAGCATCCATATGGTCCCCCAAGCCTGCCAGGAGCGATTTCTGAGCATGGAGCCAGGAGTAACCTCTGAGGACTGCTGGGTGGGTCCAAAAAATAAATAAATAAAAACCTCATAATAAAAGATTCCAAGTTATAACTGACCATGATACAGGGGAACAAGATCTTTAAATAAGGAAAGAAACAGAATTTCTTATTGTACTGAAATAACTAATAATGAAAAAAGCAACATGACTAAAAAAAAATTAAAAACTCTCCCTTTATGTATAAGAAGTTGGAAGTATGGGGCCAGAGAGATAGCATGGAGGTAAAACGTTTGCCTTTTATGCAGAAGGTCATTGATTCGAATCCCGGCATCCCATATGATCCCCCGAGCCTGCCAAGAGCGATTTCTGAGCCTGGAGCCAGGAGTAACCCCTGAGCACTGCCAGGTGTGACCCAAAGACCAAAAAAAAAAAAAAAAAGAAGTTGGAAGTAGGTAATTCCAATCATTCTTTGATACATGTTTTATTAGCATTGGATCTAATACCTCTCAAGAAAGCAGGGAGGTGGGCTGGAAAGAAAGTATAGCAGGTAGAGAGCTTTCCTTGCACACATCTGACCTCTATTTGATTCCTGATATCACATAGCACTGCCAGGAGTGAACCCTGAACACAGAGCCAGGAGTAACGCCTGAGCACTGCCAAGTTAGCCCAGAAGTACAACAAACAAAAAAAAAAGAAAAGTGTGTTTGTGCCTGTGTGTGTGTTTTAGTTCATGTGGAATTATATAATAAATAAAGAAGCAGGGGTCGGAGAGATAGCATGGAGGTAAGGCATTTGCCTTGCATGCATAAGGACGGTGGTTCAAATTCCGACACCCCATATAGTCCCCCGCATCTGCCAGGAGTGATTTCTGAGCGTAGAGCCAAGAGTAACCCCTGAGCGCTTCCGGGTGTGACTCAACAACCAAAATAAATAAATAAATAAATAAATAAGCAACCTAATGATATATATATATATATATTATTATTTTTGCTTTTGGGTCACACCTGGTGATGCTCAAGGGATACTCCTGACTATGCGCTCAGAAATCACTCCTGGCTTGGGGGATGCAAGGGGATGGAACCATGGTCCATCCTAGGTTAGCACATGCAAGACAAACACCCTATTGCTTGCACAACAACTCCAGCCCAACATTATTTTTTAAGAATCAGAGAAATAGGGGCCGGGAAGGTGGCGCTGGAGATAAGGTGTCTGCCTTGTAAGCGCTACCAAGGAACGGACCGCGATTCGATCCCCCGGCGTCCCATATGGTCCCCCCAAGCCAGGGGCGATTTCTGAGCACATAGCCAGGAGTAACCCCTGAGCGTCAAACGGGTGTGGCCCAAAAACCAAAAAAAAAAAAAAAGAATCAGAGAAATACAGAAATGTTAAGCTCAATCACATGCTGATTGGAATAATATGCTATTTTGATAGTTAACGTTAAATTTTGTATCATTATTACAATTAGCTATAGAAAGCATTTAAAAATAAAAACATCAGTGGAAAGTGGTTTTGGTTGTTTTGGAAGAGGATTTACTCCAAGCAATGTTTAGGGAGCCTGAGAGCCTCTCCTAGTGAAACTCAACCAGCCTAGCCAACAGTTCAGTGAGAGAGCTAGAGGATGTGGTGCTGCTTGCGCTTTGCCATGCTTGGAACCATCAGGGTTCATGTTCAGCTAGTGCTTGGAGACCAGGAAGTACCAGGGGTCAAACTCAGTGTATTGGACACTCAAGGCCTCCACTTAAGAATCCTGAGCTAGCTTCCTTGACCAGAAAATGGTTTCTGTAGAAGCAAACACATGAATGAAGGTAGAGCATGTAAAATAAAAAGTATATGCAAGAAAACTGTTTCTTTCTTTCTTTCTTTCTTTTTTTAAAGCTCAAGTGGGGTCTTTATTTCTGGCCAGTCAGGGTCTAACACCGCGTCCATAACAGGACAGAGGTGAAAGACCTCGTGGCGTTCTACGTTCCTTCTTACATAGCATAAGAAGGGGGAGGGGGAAAGAAGGGGTAGTGAAGACCTCCTTAAGGGCGGGACATCTGCCAAGGTTGGTGGGGGCGGGGTAATGACTTCCCTTTTCAATCCCCACTTCTTGTAGAAAGGCTTCTAATCCTATAAGCCAGTGTGATAGAGGGCCTCCATCTCCTAATATTCCTGGTCAGAATTACCTGCATGAGCTAATTCTTGGTATTGTTGGCATAATACCATGAGCTTGACTTCCCCAACCTGAGCTCAAATGAATGTAGTGAGGCGATTGGTTATGCATGGTCCAATGGCTACCAGAAGTAAGAGGCCCAAAAGGGGCCCCAGTGGGGGTATTAGATAGGGGAGAATCCCACCCCATAAAGACAATAAGGGACCGTCTAATAGCTCCTTTCTTCTTTTGGCCAGCTCCTCTTGATGGTGTCTGATTCTGTCCCACACTATTCCCAATTTGTTAGTATAAAAACAACATTCTTTTTGCAAGGCCACGCAAAGCTCTCCTTTCTCTGCCAAGATTAAATCTAACCCTTGCCTGTTTTGTAATGCCACTTCAGCCACGGAGTCGAGCTGGTCCTGCAGATCACTAATAGATTTATATACACTGTCTCCACATCTGAAATTAACTTTTGCGAGAGTCTGTCATACCTGTCTATTGATATTGCTAGCCCTGCTCCCCCAGTCGCCAATCCAACCTGCTACTCCCAAGCCCTACCAGTTGGGGCAGGAACACCACGGTCCACTGAGACCGACGAGTGCCGCCTAAGAGATCTATGCGAGGCAGAGGGATGGGCTCTGTCCCCGGAATGATGTCAATGTTTGGAAGTACTAATGCTGGGGCACAAATTCCAGTCCAGTTTTGGGGTAAAAGAGAGTAAGCCAAATTTCCCCCCACATATTCATACCCATCCCGGAGGTAAGCACCCTGGGCTGGGGGGGGGGGGGCAGATAGGACTTCTGAGCACTGAGCTGCTCCTACCTGACCCATGTCTACAGATTCAGTGCCATTATGCAAATAGCAAACAGAAGATTCAAAGCTAAAAAGGGACTACCTTACAACTAAAAGAAGCAAAGGTTAGTTTACCTAGTCGGAGAGGGACAGCCAGAGGCCAATTTTCCCCCATCTTCATACAAAGCCAACAATCAGCAGCTAAGAAGTTTGTGAGTTTCTTCTAGGATGTTCTGAGTATTCAGATTTAACTTCTCAGCAGGCATCTGGGGTCCGAGGGAGGGATGCCATTGCCACTTAGGCATAGGGTCTCCACCTCCTTTGTAGCCCAGTCTATGGCCTCCTTCTCTCTTTCCTGGTCTGTTGCCCCCCCCATCCGAGATTTAAACGGGCGCCTTTAGGGGCCAACAGACCAAGTCTCCCACTTCAGCCATGCAACTCGCGGCTCCATAGGGGGACTTATGGCTATTAACTGTCCATTCCCCTCCCATGCTCCCCCTATACGTCTCAGTGAGCTTGGCCACCAGATATGCCTTGTTATTTTTGGTACACTCTCGATACTCCCTATAGCACCAGGAGTGAACTTGATTAAACTCCACACATCCAGTGAGGCATTTTCCCTCCAAAGAGGGAGGCAAAAGCTGAGGTTTTGCTTTACACACTCATTCCGGCTCCCCCCCCCCCCAGCAACATGGGAAGTAGGGGACTGGAGGTAAGCAGTCCTAGTTCCACAGTCTTCTGATCGAGTGTACAGAAGCCTACTGTTGAGTTGATAGCCCCCCCTGCAGTCACAAGGGTTTCCGTATAGTCTTTTTACCAGCTCATCCTGGTGTACGGCCTGATAGAGTTCTCCCTCAGCAAGTTCCAGGAGGAGCATTGTCAGAGTCAGTGAGCACATCCGAGCTGGAGTGTGCCCGCCGGACTGAATCTTGAGGGGATTCTCAGTGTGCTCCACTTTCCACTCATCATGGTTGAGATCAGCAGGGGCAGGTTTTAGATGGGAGGCGTGAACCCAGGAAGTAATGCCGTCCACCTCAACAGTAGTCGGGGTGATCAGAAGGCCGACATAAGGTCCTTTCCACCTAGGCTCTAGTGTCTGTGAACAGTGCTGTCTCACCAGGACCTGGCCTCCCGGCTTGAAGGGGTGAGGTACCGTCAGTTCTCCGGGTTCATATGCCTGTCTGAGTCCCTTCCAGACTTGGCTTTGTAGGGCAGCGATGGCAGCCAGAAGAAAACTGTTTCTTAAGTAAATCAATTTTGTAATTTCCCCATATGAGATCCCTTTCTCTCCTCCATCCCCATCTTTATTTATTTATTTTTTTGCATGTATGTATGCTTGGGTTGAGGGGGACATGTCCAGTGGTACTCATGGATAACCCTGGCTCTGTGCTCAGGGATTACTCCTAGTGGTACCCAGGGATCATTTGGGGATGTTGGAAATCAAAACTGGGTCAGCTGCATGCAAGACAAATGCCCTATCTGCTATACTATTTCTCAGAACCCTGAGCTCCTTTCGTCAGACAACGTTGGAAGATTCAGGCTGCTTCTGGGTAGGCCAAGGTTGAAAGCATAGGGATGGATCAGGTCTTGATTTAATATGGAGCTCTTTGCACAAGCATAACTGGGTAGATTCAAGTGTACCATTAACATATGTGGTATGTATAAATGAAAGGACAGAGAGATAGTCAAGAGGGCAATGTTCTTGGTTGCACACAGCCAACCCTAGCTCAAGCCGTAGTACTGACATGGTCCCCAACAAACACCATCAGGAGTAGTTTGTGAGCACAAAGCCAGAAGTAAGCCCTGACCACTACCAGATATGGCCCAAAAATTAAAAATAATAATAATAATAATAATAATAATAATATGGGCCAGAGAGATAGCACAGTGGTAGGGTGTTTGTCTCACACACAGCTGATTCGAACAGAGGTGTTCAAATTCCGGCATCCCATATAGTCCCCTGTGCCTGCCAGGAGTGACTTCTGAGTGCAGAGCCAGGAGTAATCCCTGACTGCCGCCGGTTGCGACGAAAGGAAGGAAGGAAGGAAGGAAGGAAGGAAGGAAGGAAGGAAGGAAGGAAGGAAGGACGGAAGGAAGGAAGGAAGTAAGGAAGGAAGGAAGGAAGGAAGGAATGAAGGAAGGAAGGAAGGAGGAAGGAAGGAAGGAAGGAAGGAAGGAAGGAAGGAAGGAAGGAAGGAAGGAAGGAAGGAAGGAAGGAAGGAAGGAAGGAAGGAAGGAAGGAAGGAAGGAAGGAAGGAAGGAAGGAAGGAAAAGAAAAATAGTGAGATCCAGGCAAGCACATGGTCCATACATGAACACTAAGTATGCAAGCTCCAGAGAGTACCTGAAGCAGGAGGCAATTCCATCATAGCAGCAACCACAAAGCAAAATAGGAGGAGGAAAGGGAAATAAAATAACTGTTTTAGGGGCCAGAGCAACAGCAAGCAGTAGGGTGTTTCCCTTGCACATGGCGACCTGGGATGGATCCAGGTTCAATTCCTGGCATCTCATATGGTCCCCCAACCATGCCAGGAATGATTTCTGAGTGCAGAGTCAGGAGTAACCCCTGAGAGCTGCCAGGTGTGACCCCTGAAAAAAAAATCTTTTAATAAATATAAAAGATAGATGTATTTATATTTTAATATCTTAATATTTTGATAAAATATTTTATTTATATTTAATAGAAATCATATATACATATGCATAACTTGATCTCCAGTGCCCCAAATTCCCCCCAAGTACTAAACAACAAGCAGCTACTAAGCAACAAAGCAGGTCCCAAAACAAAAATATTTTCAAATAATATGTACTGCTAGGTACAGAGTGAGAGAACAGCATGTAGCATGGACTAGCACTGCCTTGTATATGACCAACTTGGGTTCAATCCCCGGCATCCCATATGGTCCCCCAAGCCCACCAAGAGCAAGTCCTGAGAGTAGAGCTAGGAGTAACATCAGAGGGAGGGAGGGAGGAAAGAAGGAAGGAAGAAAGGAAGAAAGGAAGGAAGGAAGGAAGGAAGGAAGGAAGGAAGGAAGGAAGGAAGGAAGGAAGGAAGGAAGGGAGGGAGGGAGGGAGGGAGGGAGGGAGGGAGGAAGGAAGGAAGGAAGGAAGGAAGGAAGGAAGGAAGGAAGGAAGGAAGGAAGGAAGGAAGGAAGGAAGGAAGGAAGGAAGGAAGGAAGGAAGGAAGGGAGGGAGGGAGGGAGGGAAGGAAGGAGGGAAGAAAGGAAGGAGGGAAGGAAGGAGGGAAGGAAGGAAGGGAGGGAGGGAGGGAGGGAAGGAGGGAGGGAGGGAGGGAGAGAAGGAGGGAGGGAAGAAAGGAAGGAGGGAAGGAAGGAAGGAAGGAGGGAAGGAAGGAGGGAAGAAAGGAGGGAGGGAAGGAAGGAGGGAAGAAAGAAGGGAGGGAAGGAAGGAGGGAGGGAAGAAAGGAGGGAGGGAAGGAGGGAGGGAAGAAAGGAGGGAGGGAAGGAAGGAGGGAGGGAAAGAAGGAGGGAGGGAGGGAGGGAAGGAGGGAGGGAAGGAGGGAGGGAGGGAAGGAGGGAGGGAGGGAAGGGAGGAAGAAGGGAAGGAGGAAGGGAAGAAAGGAAGGAAGGAAGAAGGGAAGGAGGAAGGGAAGGAAGGAAACGAAAGGAAACAAGGGTCTATACAAAATATCCCCCAATGTTTGTCTATGCCTTAGGAATCAGGCAGACACTGCTTACACTGATTTAAGTGCTCACTTTTTCCTTTTTTCTTTATTTTAACCTAAATCAACATAGCCTTTCCAAGGTTACAGAGTCTGGATGAAAGTAGGATGCAAACATTTGCTTCCCCACAGCGGCAGCAGTTTCCTGAAAGTGTTATCCCAGAGCGCCCTCTGGTGTCAAAAACGCACCAATGGAGGCGCTTCTGCGGGGAGGACCAGTTTTCAGTATTCTTAAGGAGACAAGGAGTTTCTTAGGGATTTCTTTCTCCCTGAGATGGTAAATCAAACATTACCTTGACTTGGGGGGCTGGAGAGATAGTATGAAGGTAGGATGTTTGCTTTGCATGCAGAAGGACGGTGGTTCGAATCCCGGCATCCCATATGGTCCCCCACCCCACCCCCCAGACTGGCAGGAGCGATTTCTGAGCATAGAGCCAGGAGTGACCCCTGAGAGCAGAGCCAGGAGTGATCCCTGAGCGCTGCAGGGTGTGACCCAAAAATCCAAAATAAAAATAAAAATTACCTTGACTCTCAAAAGAATAGTCAATATTTGATCTGGAGAGAGAAAACAGGAGAATGAACAGGTGCTAGCATTGATTGCTGCTGCCTCCTACACCCCTCCAACCAGGCAGTACCTATGACCCCAGCCCCAGCACACAACCAGGGGTCACTCCTGATACAACTTCCCTCCCCTGCCCCATTCCCCACCACCACCAAAGGACAAGAGAATAGTTTTTTTTTTAATTATTATTGTTGTTGTTTGTGGGCCACACCTGAGTATGCTCTCCACTAGAAGTTTTGTGTGGGACTTGGTGGGGGGTGGTTGAGTTGCTCCTGGAGGTACTGGGAGACTTTGTCCAGGCCTCCTGCATGCCAAGTTCAGCCTTTGATCTCTCTCTCCCTCCCCTCTCCACTCTCCCCCCCATTTTCTCTCCCTCTATTCCTCTCCCTCTCTCTCCCCTAAATTAAAAAATTAAACTAAAAAAAGGGGGGGGCTGGAGAGATAGCGTGGAGGTAGGGCGTTTGCCTTGCATGCAGACCGATTATGGTTCGAATCCCGGTGTCCCATATGGTCCCCCAAGCCTACCAGGAGCGATTTCTGAGAGTAGAACCAGGAGTAATCCCCTGTGGCTGCCGGGTGTGATCCAAAAACAACAAACAAACAAAAATCAAACTAAGTTTATCTTCAGTTAACCTAAGTTTACTTCAAAACTGAAAGCCTAACATGTCAAAGAGTCTGGAAACAAAACCAGACACACAGTGACCAGACAGTGTAGTGGGTAGGGAGCTTTTTTGTTTGGTTTTGGGGCCTCACCATATGTTCAAGATTTGCTTCTGGTTCTGTGTTTAGGGATCACTTCTGGTGGGGCTTGATCCCTCAATATGGAGTGCCAAGGATTAAACCTGGATTCACTGCATGCCAGGCAAGCACCTGATCTACCCATGAAAAATTTGCCTTAAGTTAGAACTTCTTTTTTTGTTGTTTTTATTTTGGGGCTATTACCAGTGATGCTCAGAGGTTATTTCTGGCTCTGTACTCAGGAATTACTCCTGGTAGTGCATGAGGGACTATAAGAGATGGCAGGGATCGAACCTGGGGCAGCTACATGTAAGTGGAGTACACTCCCCACTGTATTTTCGTTCTGGCCTCTTAGGTTTGAACTTCTATAGTATTTGTTTGCTCAGTGTCAGAGCCACAGCTCAATAGACAGAACACATGCTTCGTACACAGGATCCTGCTTCATCTCCTGACACTGCAGGGATTCCCACTACCACCACTGGAGTGAATCCAAGCACAGAACCACTGAATGCCCTGAAGATCTCTGAATGTTGCCTAAAAAATGAAAACAAACCAAAAAAATAAGTAAATAAAATGAAAAACCAGTTGTTTCAGTGGCAAAGAGATAGTCCAGTGGATAGGGTGCTTGACTTGCTTAAGGCCAACCAGGTTTAAACCCCTGCAGCTCATATGGTTCCCTGAACACTGTCAAGAATAAGTCCTAAGTGCAGAGCTTGGAGTTAGCCCTGAGCACCTTTAGTTGTGGCTCAAAAAACCAAAAACATAAATAAATAAATAAATAAATATATATATATATAAATAATGTGACAGTTATTGTTTCTTTGTTTAAAAAATTCATTTCCCTTCTCTTTCTGCACTAAAATGTCCCCCTCGTACAAGTCAACACACAAAATGTGGAATGTGCACACACACACACACACACACACACTGCCTAAAATGTCTTTCATGGAGAAGGCAGAGTGTAAGACCCTATTTTCGAAATTTAGGAATGTATGGTGCCACTAAGCATTTTAGGAGTCGCCCAATAAAATATATACATAAAATATCTGTAAAATCTATCATGACTTCAAATTATCAAATTATCTTACTTATTATTTCAAAAATATGTTTTCTCCCTAATTTCTATCCAGTAGATTGGGAACCCGATCCAATGAGCAAAATCCTTCTCTAGAAAAATATTTATTCCAAGGATACTGGAGGTCTCTTAAAAGCACTTTTAACAGAGATGAGTCTTGCTTCATCCAAATATACCCACTTCTCTTGCCACCTCTTTTTCATTAAAGTTGACCATATATCAGTTGAACTTCAAGACACAATATGACTGAACTGTGGCTAATCTCATTTCAATGAGTCCCTCAGCCCACACAATTACAACAGCTTCTTCTCCAGAATTTATTGGAAGCTACCAGAAAAGTCCAGTAGGGGTCACTTTGTGGTCACAGGTAATGGACAAGGAATGGATCTCTCTTTAACGGGTTATGTATTTAAGTGCTGGTGTTTAAGTCCCAAGGAATAGGCACAGCAAGTTAGAATTTAGTTCTGTCTTTCCTATTATTCCATATAGAGTGCTCCTAGACTGTCAAGACTGAGGCTAACAGTGCTTGTGGAAATTAAGGAAAAGAGTAAGGAAATCCATGCATTATTGGGGCCGGAGCGGGGGGGGAGGGGGGCGGTTTACAGCGGTAGGGCATTTGCCTTGCTCGCGGCTGACCTAGGACGGACCAAGACCGCGGTTGGATCCCCCGGCGTCCATAGATAGGAGTGATTTTTGAGTGCACAGTCAGGAGTAATCCCTGAGCGTCACCAGTGTGCCCCCCCCCCAAAAAAAAAGAAGAATAAAAAAGAAATCCATGTATTACTTCTCAAAAGCCACAGCCGTAACTTTTGCCTACCTACTAGCTCAGAGACCTGGTGAAACGAAACCGTTTCAGGGAGGAGGTTCCCCATCCTGAGATGGGCCATTCTTGGCCCTCAGATCTGGATGCCTAAATTCTTGACTTTTTCTTTATTATTTTGTTTCTTTTGGGGGGCCACACCCGGCAAGTTTGGGGGTTACTCCTGGCTCTGCATTCAGAAATAACTTCTAGCAGGCTCAGGGGACCATATGGGATACAGGAGATTGAACCCAGGTTGGCCGCATGCAAGGCAAATGCCCAACCCGCTAAGCTATTGCTCTGGCCCCAATCCTTGACTTTTTCTATGGACAAAAAGATCCTCAAAGAGATTTCAAGCAAGAGGGAACAGGACTCAGAACCATGATTAAAGAGCTTTTCTCCCTCCAACTGTGTGTGTGTGTGTGTGTGTGTGTGTGTGTGTGTGTGTGTGTATGTGTGTTTTGAAAGAGCAGTATTCAGAACCACAGAAAAGCTTCTGAACCACAGAAAAGCTTCTCTTTCTTTCACTCCACTTTCTGTCTGTTTCTCTCTCTCTCTCTCTCTCTCTCTCTCTCTCTCTCTCTCTCTCTCTCTCTCTCTCTCTCTCTCTCTCTCTCTCTCTCTCTCTCTCTCTCTCTCTCTCTCCAATGCTGAGGTTTTACTAGCTCTCCAGACACATATCAAGGACTACATGTTTGAGCCCCTGATTCTTTAAAAAGAGTTTGAATAGCAACACTGAAAGCCTAGCAAAGCCTCAGCATTCAGCACCAAACTCAAAGGTACAAAATCAATGATAATTGTCCATATTTAAGGCCAAACCGTAGGTTGAAAACAAAAGGAAGATAAATGAGAAAAGCTCCCCAGGACCTAAAACCCCAGGCACGAAGGACAAATGGGGATCATTGACTTAGAAAAAGGGATGGAAACCCCCAGTGTGATGTAGATTTGTTTGAAGCTGAGAGACTAGAGCTGAGAGATGAGAAGTTCCCCCCCATTCTCCCCTCCCCCATCGGCCTGTGTGAGCTCATCACAATCTCCCCTTCTTCCTGCTCAGCTTCACTGGGATTTTCCCCTGGTCCAAATGGAACCCTCTGGATGAGCGGAACTGATGTGGACCAGATGCTGTAAGAACTGAGCATTCGTCAAGGCCTGAGATTTACATGAGGCAAGTGAGGACCAAATAAGAGAGGATCCAGGGACATAAGAATTTGAAGGTTTGGACTGGGGTGTACATCTCTGGGACTTTGGAATTTAGTAGTATCAGAAAATAAAGGTCTTGGTATTTTTTTAACTATTTTTCCTGATCTAGCTCATCTTGCTATTAAAGTTGGATTATTAGCAATATCTATCAAAACTCTTCATTTGAAAAAGGTACTAGGCATTCTGAGGCTCCTAACCCTTTGAGTAAAGGATCCTCTCTTCTTTTCTTCACACTGGAATTCATCTGAGCCAGCCAGGGTTTTATATTGTGTCTTAAAAGCAAACAATCTTAGTGGAAGCCTTGAATAGACAGACTCATCTTCATTAAAGGCCTAGTCCAGTTTTGTTCCTTTGGGTACATTTTGCAATCCAATAGACACTAACAAATACTTTTCAAAACAAAGGATCCAATAAACACTGCAAGTGCTTGGTAAATAAGGGAACCAGTTGCATCTTATAAATCAGTAACATCTAGTAGACCAGCATTTCTCCATTGTGGTGTATATGACTCCCTATGGGCCTCTTGCATATTCCACAAAGACTACAAATAGTAGGTCAGGGGGACCACAGAAGAAAACACAGTCAGAAGGAGACCATGATTGGGGAAACATGGACACACATTAGCAAATAGTGAGGATATTCAACAAACTCAAAGAAATGAGGGTTCTGGTAGTCAGCAAAGCACAAGTATAGGAGTCTAAAGTGAGAAAATGACTACAACCAGAAATGACCAAAATAAAGAGCATGTTGATATTAAAAAAAACAAAAAACAAAAAAAAAAAACTCAGTAATTGAGGGACTGGAGTGATAGCATTGCAGCACTAGGGCATTTGCCTTGTACGTGGCCGGTCCAGTACAGACCGTGATTCGAATCCCAGCATCCCATATAGTTTTCCGAGTCTGCCAGGAGTAATTTCTGAGAGCAGAGCCAGGAGTAAATAAGCCCTGGGCATCACCAAGTGTGTCCAAAAACCAAAAATTAAAAAAGAAAAGAAAAAAGAAAAGCACAGAATGTACAGCTAGCAACAAATAGCTTGGTAAACCTCCAGACAATGATTTTTATAGCTCCATTATAAGATATAATGATTTTCACAAATTTTCTGTCATTGAATTTTTTTCAATAATTCCATGACCCTTTATTATAACAAGCAATATAAATTATTTTGTTCCTGCCAAGGGTGCAGGCTTAGGAGTGAGTGGGAAACTGGGGACAATGTTGGAGGGAATGGTGTTGGAGCATTGAAGACCAGAAATAATTGTAAAGCACAATGTTTAAATAAAATAATTCTGAACAGCAGAATAACAGCAGCTGAGCAAAAGATCTAGTATATCCAAGATGAATAAAAAAAAAACCATTAGAAAACAATGGAAAGTAGAAAATAGTCTGAAAAGAACAGCTTACCAGAGAACTATGGCATGAGTTCAAGACAAATAATCTAGGAATCATTAGCATCCCTGAAAAACAGGAAGGCAAACTCAATGAAGGAAATAAACAACAAAAATAATCTATGATAAGAATTTTTCAGAGAAGAAAGCTGAAGCAATATATTAAGTCTGCCTGATCCCTAATCAAGAGTGATTTCTTAGCACAGAACCAGAATTAACTCCTTACTTGCTTGTTGTAGCCCAAAGAAAAAAAGAAGAAAGAAATTGGACTCAGAATGACAAATTCGAAAGATAGAAAACAGAATACTGCCAGTAGCTAGATCAACTTTGTAAAATCATAGTGTGTGTAATAAAAGTAAATTTGTTAAAACTACCCTCTGTGGGCATGAGAGAGTTAGTACAACAGGTAGGGCAATTATTTTTATCCAGCAGACCTGGGTTCATTCCGGGGTTCCATATATTCCCTCCAAGTCCCTAACAAGAGTGTTTCCTGAGCACAAAGTCAGGAGTAACCTCCAAGCATTATTGAGTTTGGTACCAAAATAAACAACCAAAAAACAACTATTCTCAGGGTGCTCATCATGAGAGCACTTGTCTAGAACACAAAAAACCACACACACACACACACACACACACACACACACACACACACACACACCCCTATATAATCTTCAGGAGTATATACTGTACATTGCTCAGCTTCCCAATAAATACCTTTCTTATGCTGGTTGCACTAATTGAAGAAGAAATACACAATTCTGGGGCCGAAGAGAGCATGGAGGTAAGGCGTTTGCCTTTCATGCAGAGGGACGGTGGTTCGAATCCTGGCATCCCATATGGTCCCCTGTGCCTGCCAGGGGTGATTTCTGAGCATGGAGCCAGAAGTAACCTCTGAGCGCTGCTGGGTGTGACCCAAATACCAAAACCAAAAAAAAAGGGGGGGGGGGAGCTATTTTAAACACAATTAATTTGGTCATTATTTTCTTTTGGAGCTTGGTAGAAGAATCAGGTCATTTTTCTGCCAGGAAGGTGGAAGGTGTATGGGTAGGGTTTTCTCCCAATCTCATTCCTAAAATAGTCTCAGAGCTTTCTAGAGAAGATTCAGTTACTCATATTATTTGAGCTCAGTCCTGGAGCCCTTCCTGTCTGAGGGTGTAGGGAGTGGTTGTTGGGCTACTGCGTTTATGCAGAATGGGGAATCTGCCTTCCCCCACTTTCTGAGGAAGCCACACAAGAATACCCTACCCATATACCTCCCACCTTCCTGGCAGAAAAATGGCCTGGCTCTTCTACCAAGCTCCAAAAGAAAATAATGACCACCAATATATCCCAGGTAGCTGGGTCCTGACTAATAGTTCTGTGGAATTCTCAAAAAAAGAACATGTTTCCCTTACTGCATGAATCAAAGCAGTCCAATAACACACCCTATATCCCCTGATAGAAACAGCCCAGCTCCATGACTTAACCCAGTGTTTTTCAACCTTTTTGTGCAAAGGCACACTTTTTCTTTTTTTATTTTTTATTTTTAAGGCACACTTTTTTCATGGAAAAAAAAAATCACGAGGCACACCATCATTAGAAAATGTTATTAATGGGGCCGGAGAGATAGCATGGAGGTAAGGCGTTTGCCTCTCATGCAGGAGGTCATCGGTTCGAATCCCGGCGTCCCATATATGGTCCTCCCGTGCCTGCCAGGAGCAATTTCTGAGCCTGGAGCCAGGAATAACCCCTGAGCACTGCCGGGTGTGACCCAAAAACCACAAAAAAAAAAAAAAAAAAAAAAAAAGAAAATGTTATTAAGGGGCCGGAGAGATAGCATGGAGGTAAGGCGTTTGCCTTTCATGCAGGAGGTCATCGGTTCGAATCCCGGTGCCCCATATGGTCCCCTGTGCCTGCCAGGAGCAATTTCTGAGCCTGGAGCCAGGAATAACCCCTGAGCACTGCCAGGTGTGACCCAAAAACCAAAAAAAAAAAAAAAAAAAAAAAAAAAAAAAATAAAATTTTATTAAAAAAAAAAATGCCCAGAGAGATAGCACAGCGGCGTTTGCCTTGCAAGCAGCCGATCCAGGACCAAAGGTGGTTGGTTCGAATCCCGGTGTCCCATATGGTCCCCCGTGCCTGCCAGGAGCTATTTCTGAGCAGACAGCCAGGAGTAACCCCTGAGCACCACTGGGTGTGGCCCAAAAACAAAAACAAACAAAAAAAAGTTATAAAAAAAGGGGGGTGCGGAGAGATAGCATGGAGGTAAGGCGTTTGCCTTGCATGCAGAAGGACGGTGGTTCAAATTCCAGCATCCCATATGGTTCCCCCGAGTAGGAGTGATTTCTGAGCTTATAGTCAGGAGTAATCCCTGAGCGCTGCTGGGTATGACTCCCCCCCAAAAAAAAGAAAAACAAAACTAACAAACACAAAAGAAAATGTTAAAAAAAATTAACTCTGTATCTATATTTACTATATATAAGGTAATTCTCTTGAATAGAAATCAAATAAACACAAAGAAATAATTTTATAATTACTTTATCATGAAATAATAAAGTATAACATATATAGTAATAAATATAATATATAAATATAATAAATATATAATTAAAAGTATGAAATAAAAGTAAACAATTTTATAATTGTTCATATTTCTGTTTACTTAACCCAATGCGAAACCTGGGCCTGTGTGGCTGAACACAAAGCTGATAGTCTGGCAGGAATCAAAGAAAGACACACGTAGCTCTTCTTCAACAGCTCTCAGTCTCTCTGACTTTAGTTTTTATCCATAACATGCGCTTTGACTCACAAATAGACCAATCATGCCGAAGCCGCATGTTAAGGATAAAATTAGAATTTTTCCCAATGGCACACAAGACAATATCTCACGGCACACTGTGCCGCAGCACAGTGGTTGAAAAATGCCCAGTCTTAACCTTATCAAACTGCCAAACACCTAATTTGTTTCAGATCTATAATCCAAGATACTTAAAAATTTAGTAGTGTCAACCTGTAGTATCTCAGAAAATTAGAATGGCAAATTACCTAGTAAACTACTGAGCTTAGCTAGACTAGACAGCAACCCAGAAAACTCATTAGCACAAACCCAAGCCCGGTAAATCCTGAGACAATGACTTTAGTAACACCATATAACAATCATTTAAAATTGTTCTGTTTTGATAATTCCATTTGCCTTTGTGCTGTAATAAACAATATGAAGTAAATTTGTTTGTGCCTACAAGGAGGCAGACTATAGTAGTGGATGGAAAATTGGGGACACTAATGAAAAAAAGGTCACACTGGAGGTGTGTTTAAAATGTAATGTTTAAAAATGTAATGCCTAGGGCCGGAGAGATAGCATGAAGGTAAGGCATTTGCCTTGCACACAGAAGGATGGTGGTTCTAATCCCGGCATCCCATATGGTCCCCTGAGCCTGCCAGGAGCGATTTCTGAGCATAGAGCCAGGAGGAATCCCTGAACGCTGCCGGGTGTGACCCAAAAAAATACAAAATAAAAAAAAATGTAATGCCTAAAATAACTGTAGGATGAACAATTTAGTAAATCATGGTGTTATAATAAAAAATCTCTTTTTTGGGGGGGGCCACACCCGGTGACGCTCAGGGGTTACTCCTGGCTATGCGCTCAGAAGTCGCTCCTGGCTTGGGGGACCATATGGGACGCTGGGGGATCGAACCGCGGTCCGTCCTAGGCTAGCGCAGGCAAGGCAGGCACCTAACCTCTAGCGCCACCGCCCGGCCCCAATAAAAAAATCTTAATGCATAAAAATTCTTTTTTTTTTTTTCTTTTGGTTTTTGGGCCACCCGGCGATGCTCAGGGGTTACTCCTGGCTGTCTGCTCAGAAATAGCTCCTGGCAGGCACGGGGGACCATATGGGACACCAGGATTCGAACCAACCACCTTTGGTCCTGGATCGGCTGCTTGCAAGGCAAACGCCACTGTGCTATCTCTCCGGGCCCAGCATAACAATTCTTTAAGGTTTTCTTTTGCAATAAAAGCCTTCTTAAATATACAATCCATCATTTATGTTGAATTATATTCTGGACCCGGAGAGATAGCACAGCGGCGTTTGCCTTGCAAGCAGCCAATCCAGGACCAAAGGTGGTTAGTTCGAATCCCGGTGTCCCATATGGTCCCCCGTGCCTGCCAGGAGCTATTTCTGAGCAGACAGCCAGGAGTAACCCCTGAGCACCGCCAGGTGTGGCCCAAAAACCAAAAAAAAAAAAAAAAAAAGAATTATATTCTAAGTATTTATTTTTAAACATCTATTATTTCTCCCTGTGGGACTTGTTAATCAGACTAGATTAGTAGATTAAAAGACAAACTAGGAGGCTGGAGTGGTAGCAGTTAGAGCATTTCAAATGCATGTGACCAACCTGAGTTTGATCCCCAACACTGCCTATGGTCCCTGAGTCCACCAGGAGTGAGTGATCACTAAGCACACAGCCAGAAGAAAGCTCTGAGCACTATTGGGTGTGTCCCCCAAAACAAAACCAAACAAAAAAAAAAAAAGGAAAATTTGTAGTTATATAAAAGATTCAGTTTCTATTAAAGAAATGCCTTTGAAAGATCCAGAGAGATAAAACAACAGGTAGGGTCAATGCCTTGCAAGTAGCTGACCCAAGTTCAGTTCCTGGCATCCCACATAGTCTTCTATGCAATATCACTATTAGTTCCTGAACACAGAGCCAGGAGTAACTCCTGCCCACTGACAGGTGTGGCCATAAAAAAAATTAATGCTTTTAGAAAACTAAAGACATTCAATAGACAATAAAAATTATATTCAGTGTGACAACTTTATTGTCTTTTCAGATTTGTCAGCTAAAAAAAACGTAGTGTAATATAATATATAGTGTAATATATCAAGAGATTTAATATTTATGTTAATCAAAGTGAAGTGACTACCATGAAACCAGTTATTGTTATAATTAAGTCACTAAATTCAAATAAAATCTAAAACATTTTAGTTCCAGTTGTTGACACTGACTTGCCAGCAAAAATCTTTTTTTTTTTTTTTTTGAGGGGGGGCCACACCCGGCGGCGCTCAGGGTTTACTCCTGGCTATCTGCTCAGAAATAGATCCTGGCAGGCATGGGGGACCATATGGGATGCCGGGATTTGAACCAACCACCTTAGGTCCTGGATCTTCTGCTTGCAAGGCAAACAGCGCTGTGCTATCTCTCCAGCCCCAGCCAACAAAAATTTTAAGGAAGTCTTTTTTGTTGTTGTTTTGTTTTGTGTTGGAAACATACCCGGTGGTGATTAGGGGTCATTCCTCTCTCCATACTCAGGTCACTGCCAGAGTTATTGGGGGACCATAAGGGGTGCTGGAAAACAAACCCAGTTCAGCAGCATGCAAGGCAATACAATACACATTGTATAATTGGTCTGGCCCAAGAAAAACTTTTGTAGCTAAATTACATTGCTTAACAGCATTTACTTAGAGGGGGAACAAAATAGAATACAGTAACTTACATAACTAAATTCTGTTCTATTATTACAATGACTTCAATAAATTCCACTAAAAGTCTAACAACTTATATTATGTACAATTTATATAATTTTATTCATTTTATATATATAATTTTAACCTTATATTATCGTTTATCTAATTCTAATTACTATACTTTATAAATTTAAATGGTTAAAGCATTGTCTAAAGATTGCACTTCTATTCCTAAATAAAACAGAAAAGCAGAAAACCCAATGAAATCACAACTTGTTCCCTTACTATGTTCTCTGACTGATTTATTTACTTATTTTTGGTTTTGAGGTCACACCTGGCGGCGCTCAGGAGTTACTCTTGGCTCTGTACTCAGAAATTGCTCCTGGCAGGCTCAAGGAACCATATGGGATGCCAAGAATCGAATCAGGGTTCGTCCTGGGTTGTCGCATGCAAAGCAAACGTCCTACCTCTGTGCTATCGCTCCAGTCCCTGTTCTCTTATTTTTTTTTTGGGGGGGGGGCCACACCCGGCGATGGTCAGGGGTTACTCCTGGCTGTCTGCTCAGAAATAGCTCCTGGCAGGCACGGGGGACCATATGGGACACCGAGAATCAAACCAACCACCTTTGGTCCTGGATCGGCTGCTTGCAAGGCAAATGTCGCTGTGCTATCTCTCCAGGCACCCTGTTCTCTGATTAAAAAAAAAAAAAAAACAAAAAAAAACTGTGTCCACAAAATTTAAATACAGTTGTGGAGGGGGCTGGAGCAACAGTGAGTAGGACATCTACTTTGCCATAGCTACTCCTGGTTCAGTTGATGACACTTCATATGACCCTAAGCCCTGCCAGGATAGATCCTTGAGCAGAGATCCAGGAGAAAGCTCTGAGCACTACCAGAGGTGGTTTCCCCTCCCCCCACAAAAAAGAAAATGGATATGGCAGATTTAAAGCAAGGGCTCTAACATTTTGTTTCCAACAATCACTATCATAGAATTATGATGTTTAAAAATCAGAGGCTCAGGACCAAGAGATAAGGTATATGAGTTAAAAGTATATGTCTTGCATCTCACAGACTCTAATTCAAATCTCAGGCACCACAAATGGTCACCTGAACCCACCAGGACTGACTCAGGAGTATAGAACCAGGAATAAGCCCTTAGTACTAAAATAAACAAAATATTTCATAAGCTCAGCTTTTTAGAATTTTTGTAATAATTTTATGGGGCTGGAGAGATAGCACAGTAGTAGGGCATTTGCCTTGCATGCAGATGATTCAGGACAGATGGTGGTTTGAACCCCAGCATTCCATATGGTCCCTCATGCAGAGCCAGGAGTAACTCCTGAGCACCACCAGCTGTGACCAAAAAATAAAAAAAAAAAAAAACAATAAAAAGAAAAATTATTGACAAAAAAAATTTTTTTTTGGGTTTTTGGGCCACACCCGGCGGTGCTCAGGGGTTACTCCTGGCTGTCTGCTCAGAAATAGCTCCTGGCAGGCACGGGGGACCATATGGAACACCTGGATTCGAACCAATCACCTTTGGTCCTGGCTCAGCTGCTTGCAAGGCAAACGCGGTTGTGCTATCTCTCCAGGCCCGACAAAATTTTAAAATTAAGAAAAACAACACTATAAAACAATCTTGTCGCCATGGCTTTAGTTTAAAATCTTTTTATAAAATGTTCCATGAGTGGTCGGCAATATGAAAAATTATTTATATCTGCCATGCCATTGATAGAGATTTCTATATTTCTATGAGGAGGACGGACAGAAGGCCCACTAGAAAGGATGTCATATTCTAGTTCAGGTGGCTGTTTCATATACTCCCAAGGAAGTCAACACCAAATGGCCAGTGGGATTCTTCTCCTTTTCATGGATTACTGGACTATTCCTTTAGAAATATTTTTGAGATTTGTGTTATGGTACTGACATTATGTTTCCTTCACATCTAATTGGCCTATTCCCCTGTGTGTATTACAGGCAAATATAGCCTTGATTACATTTTTTTTGGGGGGGGCCACACCTGGCTTTGCTCAGGTATTTCTCCTGGCTATCTGCTCAGAAATAGCTCCTGGCAGGCACGGGGGACCATATGGGATGCTGGGATTCGAACCAACCACCTTAGGTTCTGGATTGGCTACTTGCAAGGCAAATGCCGCTGTGCTATCTCTCCGGCCCCTTGATTACATTTTCTTTACCTGGAAAACTCCAGCACCAAATTAAACACACTTAGAAACAATTTTTTTTTTCTCTGTCCTTAAAATGCCCTTGCAGTTTCTGCTTCTGGGGACATCTCTAAACTTGTTAACTCTTACCTCAGAATTTACATAAAAAAAGGTTTGGCCAAGATGTAGTACTGGGCTGTTGAAACTTTTACCAGATATAAAATCTTCATTTCTTTAGATATAGCTTGTCTTTTTTCACTTTAACCTTTAAACAATGTAACTTTTCCCCTTTAATAGAGAATTCCCACTTCTCACTAATCCCTATTTTACATCTGAGGCTAGCCTACCAGGAACTGCTTTGAGGTGTTAAAATTAGCCTTTTCCCTAGGTCTTGCACTACCTTAGCCAGGTGTATTGTTTTACTGTAAATCTGTGCTTTCTTTGTGAACATTCTTCTCATATCTGTGACTGGCAATTTATCTCATATATACCTGCCAAACACATTAAAGTTAAGAGAATGCGCTGTTTCTTCCACTTAGATTTTGTGTGGTCTCTCATTTTCTTCATATTTTGCCACCTGTGCATCCACCCTCCTCGAGGAAACTCAAAGAAGTTCTCTAACGCAATCAGACTCCAAAAGCTAGTCCACAGCATGTATCTCTCTATGATATCTATATAAGGTACTGATGATGGATTAGAAATTGGCAAGAATAGGGCCAGAGAGATAGCACTGAGGTAGGGTGTTTGCCTTGCATGTAGAAGGACAGTGGTTCAAATCCCGGTATCCATATGGTGGTCCCCTGTGCCTGCCAGGGGCGACTTCTGAGCATAGAGCCAAAAATAACCCCTGAGCACTGATGGGTGTGAAAAAGAAAGAAAGGCAAGAAAGAAAGCAAGGAAGGAAGGAAGGAAGGAAGGAAGGAAGGAAGGAAGGAAGGAAGGAAGGAAGGAAGGAAGGAAGGAAGGAAGGAAGGAAGGAAGGAAGGAAGGAAGGAAGGAAGGAAGGAAGGAAGGAAGGAAGGAAGGAAGGAAGGAAGGAAGAAAGAAAGAAAGGAAGGAAGAAAGGAAGAAAGAAAGAAAGAAAGAAAGAAAGAAAGAAAGAAAGAAAGAAAGAAAGAAAGAAAGAAAGAAAGAAAGAAAGAAAGAAAGAAAGAGAAAGAAAGAAAGAAAGAAAGAAAGAAAGAAAGAAAGAAAGAAAGAAAGAAAGAAAGAAAGAAAGAAAGAAAGAAAGAAAGAAAGAAAGAAAGAAAGAAAGAAAGAAAGAAAGAAAGAAAGAAAGAAAGAAAGATGAAAGAAAGAAAGAAAGAAAGGAAGGAAGGAAGGAAGGAAGGAAGGAAGGAAGGAAGGAAGGAAGGAAGGAAGGAAGGAAGGAAGGAAGGAAGGAAGGAAGGAAGGAAAGAAGAAAGAAAGAAAGAAAGAAAGAAAGAAAGAAAGAAAGAAAGAAAGAAAGAAAGAAAGAAAGAAGAAAGAAGAAAGAAAGAAAGAAGAAAGAAAGAAAGAAAGAAAGAAAGAAAGAAAGAAAGAAAGAAAGAAAGAAAGAAAGAAAGAAAGAAAGAAAAAGAAAAAAGACCTGCTTACAGGACAGGGCTTCCTGCATTGCCCTTTAATGGTGAGGTGAAATGAAAAGACTCTCCACATCATGACTTCAATGTAGGATATGCAGATTCCAGGATATTTAATACAGAAACATGATACCAACAACAGAGACTGTGTGAAAAGTGTGTTGGCACTAAGGACAATGTCTTGTATTGGACGATAACTTGCCTGAAGCCTAGAGTTGGTCTTATGCCAGGAAACTTCAGGGGTAGGATCTCTTTGTATTTAGGCCAAGGTTATTCCTTTCCATGCCTCTCATATTTTGGTGGGCCTATGCAAACAACAATTGCCACTCTAACACCGTTTTTACTGTGCTCCTTTGACTCTAATCCTTAAAAAAAAAAAAATCACTTAAAATTTGAGGTTAACTTAAACTAATATGCATGTACATGGAAATGTAAAAAATACTATGCCTCTAATGTTTAAGGAGTTACATAAGTTTTATGGCTTTAGATTGCCTTGTGTGCTGTTAAGAAATATTATAATGTGTTACAATCTGGGGACTTGAGGGACAAGATAATTGTACATGGATTCTGTTTTATTTATCTTAACGTTCTTTGGCTGAAAGTTCAAAGTTAAGATATCAGCAAGGGGACTTCTTTTGAGAATTATGTTATGGGTGATTGTCCTTCCACTGTAACTTTACCTTGTTCTCTTTCTTTGAATCTTTTGTTCTCATAATTCAAAATTAAAAATTAAAAAAAAAGAATCATATGAAGAGGATACAAGTTGCTGTTAAAATACAGAAGCGAAAGGGTAGAGGGATCCTGCATGTTTACAGGGAGAAGGAAGGAAAGATTCAGAATATGTGCTACCTAGATTGATTTTAAATAAAAGTTTATTTCCAAATTGTTGACATTTAAAAAAAAAGAAAGAGAGAGAGAGAAAGAGGGAGATAAAGAGAGAGAAATTGGCAAGTAAAATAAATAGAGAAAGTAATTTATAAGTAGTAGATATGGTGGAGGACAATGACTTTTTTGGAGGGTACACCTGGTGGTGCTTAGGAGTTACTCCTGACTCTGCTCAGAAATCATTCCTGGCAGGCTTCGGAGACCGTGTGGGATGCCAGGGATTGAACTCAAGTTGGCCGCATGCAAGGCAAATGCCCTTCCAGCTGTGTTATCATTCTGCCCCCCCCCTTTTTTCACAATGACTTTCTTCAAAATTTATTTAAAGAGCATATATCACATAGTTGGCATAATTGATCATCATACATTTGTTTATAGATGGGAGCGAAATTATTTTAAAAAAAGAGAAAAACATAGTAAGTGTTGAATTAAATTAATAATAGTCCTTGATTGTGGTGGATGGTGGTGGATGATGGTGGATGGATGGTGAGGCTTTTCTCAGGCAGGCAGGCCAGGTGCCTGCAGCTTCCCTGGTCTGGTGGGTCTATGGGTTCAGGATAATGGCGAGGAAATTATCCATAACAGTCAGATTTCAGGAGACATGAAGCTATTAATAGGCCCTAGCCACCATGTGTGGCTTCTAAGCTAAACAGCCTCTCTGTACCCAACCTGTCTCTTATCTCTCCATGTTGCTTCTTTCTGCTGAGGCTTCTCGCTGAATCTCTTACTGAATCTCTCTCCCCCTGAGGCAACCCCTTTATTCACAATCACAGACCCCTCCCATCCAGGTAAGATAGGGATATTGTGGGAAGGGTTACAGTAAGTACAGAGACAAGAAAATTTGTGAAAATTATTGTATCTCCAACTAAGTCCTTAGTCGTTTTCAGAATATTTAGTAAGCTCTTGTTGCTAATTTACCACTTGTTTCTGAACATTACGTGGTTTCAAATACACATTGGTGTCCAAATTGGTATATTCCTATGGGAATAAAAATATTAAGCAAAAATGAAATTGATAAAAAATGTGGCCACAAGGTCAAAAATTCCAAGTAATACTGCTGATACTGCAGCTTTTGGGGGGTGGTTTGGGCCACACCTGGCAGCCATATGGAATGCCGGCAATCGAATGCAAAGATCCCACCACTGTGCTATCGCTCTTGTCTGATACTGGAGATTTTGTGGGGCATGTTTTCAGCTGCAATGTCTTATGGAAGTATGGGAAAGTGAGGGATGGTGAAGGTCCCCACAATCACTCCAAAACCAGTCCTGGTGATGTCAGCCCAAATACCTGCATATTTGGATGAACTGTGCTATGACAACTAGGTTCTTGTGATAGCATTGTACCTAATGAAACAAGTTTCTTGATGATATTAGGAAGGCTTGAAACAAGATGGTTGAGACAAGTATAATAGGTCAACAGTTTATTTCAACATGTGGAAACATGCATGTTTAAAAGCTTGGGATATGGCGGTCAATGAAAAGGGGGCTGGAGAGCTAGCACAGCAGTAGGGCATTTGCCTTGCACACAACTGACCCAGGGTGGATGGTGGTTCGATCCGTATATTCCATATGGACCTCTGAGTCTGCCAGGAGCTATTCTGGAGCACAGAGCCAGGAGTAACCCCAGAGTGCCACCAGGTGTGACCTCAAAAGCAAAAACAAAAACAAAAAGGAAAAGAATGGGGCTTAATCAATAGTACAGCAGGTAGAACATTGCTTTGCATGTGGCTGAGATGGGTTTGATTCGTAACACACTTATATATAGAGTCTCTGAGCCTCATCAGATATGATCCCTGAGCAAAGAGACAGGAGTAAGGCATGAGCCTGCCAGGCATGACCGCAATACCAAACAAACAAGAAAAAGAAAGGAAAGAGAATGAAGATTGAAGAAGAGAAAATTCAGCAATAAAGCACTTCACATTAAAATACAAAAAAGGCGGGGTCGGAATGGTTACACAGGCGGTAGGGCGTTTGCTTTGCACGTGCAAACCTAGGACAGACCATGGTTGGATCCCCATATCCCCATATAGTCCCCCAAGCCAGGGGCAATTTCTGAACGCATAGCCAGGAGTAACCCCTGAGCGTCACTGGGTGTGCCCCCCCCCAAAAAAAAGGGAAAAAAGAAAAGGAGGCCAGAATGCTGGAGTGGTAGGGCATTTGCCTTGCACACTGCCAACCCGGGACAGACCCAGGTTCGATCCCTGGCATCCTATATGGTCCCCCAAGTCTGCCAATTTCTGAGTACAGAGCCAGGAGTAACCCCTGAGTGCAGCTGGGTGTGGCACAAACAAAAACAAACAAAAACAAACAAAAAAATACAAAAAGATTCTGACCATGAGGCAGAAGAGATAGCACAGTGGTAAAGTGTTTGCCTTGCAAGGGGACCCAGGACCAATAATGGTTCAAATCTCGGCATCCCATATGGTCTTCATGCCTGCCAAGAGTGATTTCTCAGTAGAAAGCCAGGGGTAACCCCTGAGCACCGCCGGGTGTTACCCCCCCCCCAAAGATTCAGGCCAGAGTGATAGCACAGCAGGTAGGGTCCTTGCTTTCCATGTGGTGGGCCCAGATCTGATCAGTCTCCCATATGTTCCCCTTAATAACTGCCAGGAGTATAGTATTAGGTGCAGTACTTCTCAGGAGTAGTCCCTGAGCATCTCTAGATGTGGCTCCCCATAAATATAATAAGACTTAAGGGGTAAGTGGGTAGGGTATTTGCCTTGCCTAGGACCAACCTGGGTTTAATTCTTGGTACCACATATAGTCTACTAAGTTTCTCCAGAAGTGCTCCCTCAAGTACAGAGTCAGTGTGACCCATAAATGCTTCAGACCAAATCACCACACACCCCAAATGTCTAAGAGGGATAGTTGTTTTTCCCAGAATTCTTATCTACATCGCTCTCATGACCACTCCCACATCAACTTCCAAAATTAAAACATCTGTTTCCTTTATTCTTCTGAGAAGTATTACGCAATTCCATTAGCTTTCCCAAAGTTTTAAAAATTTTATAATTCTTAAGAGTTTAACAAAGTATGGGGTTGAAAAGATAGTACTGGTGGTAAAAAAAAAAAAAAAAAATACCTGCCTTATACATGGCCAATCTTGGTTCAATCCCCAGCATGGTCCCTGAGCACTGCCAGGAGTGATTCCTGAGTGCAGTGCCAGGGATAACCCCTGAGCATTGCTGGGTGTGGCAAAACCCAAACCAAACAAACAACAAAAAGAGTAACAAATTTTCAGGGCTGGAATGATGGCGCAGCCTTTGCCTTTCACACTGCTAACCCAAGACTGACCAGGTTCGATTCCCCCACCCCTCAATTCCCCAGCATCCTCATATGGTCCAAGCCAGGAGCAATTTCTGAGTTCATAGCCAGGAGTAATCCCGGAGCATCACCGAGTGTGGCCCAAAATACAAAAACAAAAACAAAAACAAAACAAATTTTCCCCTCACAGACTTGTATTTTAATTTAGAGTCTTAAATTATTTAATGAGTTTACAATAACAATGTGCCTTAGAGATGAGCCAGGAAATTTGGTCTTTCCTGGCATATAACACCAACAAAAGCTATACTTTATTTATTTATAGATTTTTCTTTAGAAATAATCTTGTTTACATATATATCAGTATTAAAATAGGGAAGAGGTCATTGATTCATAATGAGATAAGTCAATATTATTATTTAGCACTGTTTTATTTGGTTTAAGAATAGTGTTAGGAGGGGGCCAGAGAAACAGCATGGAGGTAAGGCGTTTGCTTTGCATGCAGAAGGACAGTGGTTAGAATCCTGGCATCCCATATGGTCCCCAGAGCTGGCCAGGAGCGATTTCTGAGCATAGAGCCAGGAGTAACCCCTGAGCGCTGCCATATGTGACCCAAAAACAAAAACAAGCAAAAAAAAAAGAATAGTGTCAGGAGCAGACTATATCTTAATTCAATAAAGTATTTGTGACATAAGAACATAAGCCACCCATTACTACTGATTTCAAGAAAAGATGATAATCTCATTACTGTTTACAAAATCTAAGTGTGGGGCCGGAGAGATAGCATGGAGATAAGGCGTTTGCCTTTCATGCAGGAGGTCATCAGTTCGAATCCCAGCGTCCCATATGGTCCCCCGTGCCTGCGAGGAGCAATTTCTGAGCCTGGAGCCAGGAATAACCCCTGAGCACTGCCGAGTGTGACCCAAAAACCACAAAAAAAAAAAAAAAAAAATCTAAGTGTATACTTACAAAACCCTTGGCTTAAGAAAAATCTCTCTCTAGGGACTGGGATATAGCTCCATGATAGATTGTTTGCCTTGCTCTTATGAGGCCTTGCAAAGTTCAACCCTTGGGGTCAATCCTTGGAAGTGCCAAAAAAAAAGAAAAAGAAAAAGAAAAAGAAAAAAACGGTCATACTCTGTGGGCTGGATAAATAGTACAGTAGGCAGGAGGCTTAACAAATTTGATCCCCAGCCTTGCTATCTAGTAAATCCTGAGCTCCACAAGTGTAGCCAAAATTTAAAAAAGAAAAGAAAATTAATCTTCTTTTTTTTTTTTTTTTTGGTTTTTGGGCCACACCCGGCAGTGCTCAGGGGTTACTCCTGGCTGTCTGCTCAGAAATAGCTACTGGCAGGCACGGGGGATCATATGGGACACCGGGATTCGAACCAATCACCTTTGGTCCTGGATCAGCTGCTTGCAAGGCAAACGCTGCTGTGCTATCTCTCCAGGCCCGAAAATTAATCTTTTGTGTGTTTCCTGGAGACATCATGAGAAGATCGTTTTATTTTATTTATTTATTTATTTATTTTTGGGTCCCACACGGCGGCTCTCAGGGGTTACTCCTAGCTCTGTGCTTTGAAATCTCTCTTGGCAGGCATGGGGGACTATATGGGGTGCCAGGATTCGAACCCTCTGTCATGGATCGCTGTGTGCAAGGCAAACGCCCTACCGCTGTGCTATCTCTCTGGTCCCAGAGAAGATAGTTTTATATAGACATGTCAAAAAAGTTACTAAATTTTAGGGGGCCTGAGAGATAGCACAACGGTAGGGCATTTGCCTCTCACATGGCTAACCCAGGACAAAAGGTCCCCAGATGGTCCCCCAAGCCTACAGGGGCGATTTCTGAGCACAGAGCCTGGAGTAACCCCTGAGCACAACTGGGTATGACTCAAAAGCCAAAAAAAAAATTAATAAATTTTAATAACTTACACATGGGTCAATTTACTACATGATAATTAAGGTGTTTTTTTGTTTTTTGTTTGTTTGTTTGGTTTTTTTTTTTTTTTTTTTGGAAAAAGAAGTTGGGCTAAGAGTACTCAAACAAAGGAGAAAGTAAAGAGAGAAAAGCCTGTTTGCATAATCCGAGGTGAAGCCCTAGGCCCAGGCAGAACCCTATCAAACTGGGGGCAGGGGGAATGTTAATGGAAAAACAAAGTAAGGAGTTTCACAATTTTGCTGCCATGAATACCAAAACCTTGGGCTCACTTTCTTTTTCTAGTAGGCAGACAATGGAAATTCACTGCCAAAGTATGAGTCCCTCACTGGCCTCCAAATAATACTTAATAATGGTCCTTTACACAAATCAGCTTTAGTACCATCTACTTCCCAGTTTGCTTTTACCAACTTGTCACCACACTCATTCTCTCCTTTTTCCTTTTTCTATTTTTTGTCAATTTAAAAGAGGCATGCACCCTACTGCTGAGCCACAGCCCAAACCCTCACTCTCATTCTTCCTGGGAATTGAAAAAGAGCATTCTAATGTTATTCTGCTCTGTCCTCTTTCTTCACCTACTATGTTATATTTTGCTATCTGCTGTTTGAATTCTAGTTTTACCTCCTTTCATGTGCTACAAAGTTGAGGTTCTCTGATAATAATTTAAAAATATTATAATATGTTCTTGCACTTGAATCAAATTTTGTGTCTGAGCTTTCCAGTATTTTACCAACTTGCTCCATTCAATCCTTTATATCCCTAAAATACGAAGATTAAAAAAAGTGATGGATATCTTGACACCCAGAAAAAAGTACTTGGAATATACATGCTCAAAGAAATATTTATCAAACAACTCTTTAATAATTTTAAAGTTATTACATAGGAATATTCATTTAGCCTGAAAAACTGAAATTTCTTGGAAGTGGTTTCCTCAAAGTTAACAATCTCATCAATAGCTTAATCTACAACTAGGATTAGTCAACTATTTCTCAGATCCATCTAAGACTGCTCTAGAGACTTCTAAAAATCAACATAGATTTACAGAGTATTTGCCTTCCTTTAATTCATTTACTCTCCTGTGAGGACAGAGAAACAACCCTGCTTGTGTTGTACCACTTGAAAAGTGGCCTCAGAATGATCAGTCATGAGAATTTAATCTTATTTGAGAAATTGCTCTCACTGGGAAAAGGGCAAATTGCCATTTCTCCCAATCTGGAACCCCAGCAACAAGAAAAAAACCGTTTATCTTATTTCCACCACTTCATATCAGAAGCATTCCTAGTTTCGCTTATTCATTCAGCATTTTAAGAATGTTTTTTGGCTAGCGTGGTGTTAAAGGGCTGTGGAGAGGGATACAAACAGAGCAAGTGCACAGTCCGCCCCCAAAGAGGTTACTATGCAAAGAGAGAAAAACCAGGCTCGGAACTCAGAACAAAAGCTGTGAGAGCATAATAATGTCCTGGTGCGGTGGGGGAGGGGGCTGTGGAAGCAACTTCCTAGGAAAGTCGTTTGGAGGAGGTGAGAGCCCGGGCTAGCTCTGACAGAGGTTGAGGATAATGATTTGCTGGAGTGAAAGTTGCAGAGCCTTCGGGAGACAAACATCTGCCCCGATTTAAAGGTGAGAAGCGACTGAAGTGTGGGAGGACGGAAGGAGATTGATTTTCAAGCTTTCCAAAGGCCTAAGGGGAAGGAAATTGAGGAAAAAGAGAACCAGATAGGTAAGTTCGGGGAAGCTAGTGGAGAAGAGGAGACTGATTTTGCGCTTTATGGACACTTAGCTTTTTCCGAGATGAGGTAAAATGAAGCACAGATTTAATTCTTTTTGGGGGGAGGGAGGTCACACTCGGTGGCGCTGAGGGGTTACTCCTGGCTCTGCGCTCAGAAGTCGCTCCTGGTAAGCTCTAGGGACCATCTGGGATGCGGGATTCGAACCGGAGTCTGTCCCGTGTTGGCCGCGTGCAAGACATACGCCTTACCGCTGTGCTATTGCTCCGGCCCCCCTCTTTTTTTAATTTATTTTTTTATTTTTTTAAAAGAACTGGATCCGATGCTTGCCTTTTTGTCATCTACATAAGAATTGCCTAAGTTAACAAGCCAGCAGAAAATTGGCCATTTCCCTTCGTTAAGATACGTTTCCCTTCAAATTTTGTTTTGTTTGGGGTCACACTCGGGCGTACTCCGTGCTCTCCTGGCGGGCGTGGGAAGACAATATGTCGGGCCGGATATCGAACCCTGGTCGGCCGTTTGCCTGGTCTCCAAGTAGTTTGGGTTGAACAATACACTATGGATAGTGCACTCAAAAAATAATGCCATTAAAAATATTACCCCGAAGTGGAATTGCTAATTGAAATACAGAAAGCTAGCGTTTGCCTTCTCTATTGCGATCTCCCGAACTCTCTAGGCATGTGTTACTTGATTTAATTTTTGAGCCAGACCCAGTGGTACTGAAGGGTTGGTTATTCCTGGTTCTGCGCTTAGAGCCCGGGTGGGCCGCGTGCAAGGCGTGTCTATCGCTCCAGCTCCCCTCGGGTATGTTTTTTGTTTTTGTTTTTGAGCCCCAGATTTTACTCTTGATTCTGAGCTCAGAAATCACTCCTGGACGGCTCAGGGCACCATATGGGATGCCAGGGGGTCGAACCTGTGTTGGCAGCGTGCAAGGCAAACGCCCTCCCTACTAGCTGTATTATCGCTCCGGACCCCCAGCCCCCGTCCTCCCGTATATTTCCAACTTTGCACAGTTATCTTGTGACGTCCCAAGACTAGCATAGCACCCCAGGAAGACAGAAAAGCTTCTTTTGCTTTTTCAGGTTCCCCACAAGGGAGTTGAGCGGAGAGAATAGGCTCCGTGCTGAGCACAACCGCAGCTTATAAAAAACGCGACATTTGGGGCCGGAGAGATAGCACGGAGGTAAGGCTTTGGCCTTGCATGCAGAAGGACGGGGGTTCGAATCCCGGCATCCCATATGGTCCCCTGTGCCTGCCAGGGGCGATTTCTGAGCAGAGAGCCGGGAGGAACCCCTGAGCGCTGCCGGGTGTGACCCAAAACCCCAAAAAACTCGACATCGTCCTGTCTTGAAGGCTTCACTTTCTCCTTCAGTCTCCATCCATTCTTTCATTTGGGGCCACACTCGGCGATGCTCGGGGACCTCTCCTGGAGGAGTTCTCCTGGAGAACCTCTGGGGTGCGGCGAATGGAAACCCGGGTTGGTAGTGCTTGCTTGGCAAGGCCAGCAAGCTCCCTGCCCTCTGTACGACTTAACTATCTCTCTAGCCCCCCTCTTTTGTTCTCTCTCCTTTCTCCCTGCCATTCCAGGTAAGGCACGTTTAGAAATAAGAGGCGTCCAACAGCATCCCTGACACTTCGCTGTCAGAATTTCTCTTCTTGCCTGCGGGGGCCAGAGAGATAGCATGGAGGTAAGGCATTTGTCACGCATGCAGAAGGTCGGTGGTTCGAATCCCGGCATCCCATATGGTCCCCCGAGCCTGCCAGGAGCGATTTCTGAGCGTAGAGCCAGGAGGAACCCCTAATTGAGCGCCGCCGGGTGTGACCCCCAAAAAACAAAATGAAAAAATTCAGGCTGCGTTTGCTCTGAGGATTTCGGCCAAACGTGAGAAGAAGCGAATCCTGTGGGGGAAAAAATTGGCTTTCCTGAGAAAAGCTGCGCAAGGCCCCCCCGTGGGGGGGCTTCCACCTTTACACCTTCCTTCCACACCCCAGCGGGCACACCTGAGAAAAGCCTCGACTTAGCAACTCGAGACTCCTCACTCCCACCCAGCCCCTCGCCGAGTCGAGTTGGGGCCCGACGCCAGCTCTGCTCGCTCCTGCACTTTCTTCTCAGACGGGCCCCCTGACGGCGCGCGCCTCCCCGCCGAAGGTCTCCGAGGCCCCGCCCATAGGGCCAGGCGAGGGGCGGAGCTACACCAAAGGGGCGTGGTCTGCCGCGCCGTCAGCGCCGACGTCACGCCCGACCGGGCCCGCCTCGCCACCCGCGGCCACCGTGGGGCGGGTGGGGGGAAGGGGTCTTGGGGGCGAGCTTGGCCAAGATGGCCGACCCGGGCCCCGGGGCTGGTGAGTGCGCGAGGGGCGCGCTTGGAGGAGCGAGCGAGGCGGTCCCTGAGGGAGCGGGCGCGAGTGACGAAAGAGAGAGAGGGCCCGGAGGCACCTGGCGGCGTTTTCCCGCCGAGCGGCCGCGGACGGAGCTGCGAGGCGAGGCGCGCGCGGCTCGAGTCGGCGCCTCTCTGGGAAGTGGCGGTGGGTTGTGCATCCGGGGACTCGGCGCATCCGGGGACTCCGCAGACGGAGAAGGGAGAAGCGGGTCTCGGGCTTTTCGGGGCTGGGAGGGGAGGGTGGGGAGCGCGCCCGGTTCAGGGAGCTCTCGGGAGCGCCAACCTGACGGCTTCGCAGAGGCGCTGACGGGCTCCATCCGCATCCGCATCCATCCCGGCCCCGCGGGCCCCCCCGGGGGATGCTTGGCTCGGCTTTGCGGGGAGCCGCGCTTCGAGTCCCGCCTCGCCTCCTCTTGGCTCGGGGCCGCAGCCCAGTGGCGAGCCGGGCGGGCACCTGCTGCTCCTTGCTCAGACCCTCGGGCATGTTGGTACCTACCCCGCCATCGCTTACTGGCTCGCTCTCCAGCCTTTGGGGAAGGTCAAGAAATGATTTTGCCTTGGAGAGATGTCACCGAAGAGCATCTTGCAGGTTTTTTAGACTTGGGGGAACCTCCCTCTCTCCCTTCTCGCATCCCCCAGGAAAAGAAAGTGAAACACGATGGTTTCAAATGCACCTCGGAGCCTGTTATCAGTTCTGCTAAGTTCTGGAGTTTTTGTTTGTTTTTTGGTTGGTTTGGTTTTGGTTTGTTTTTTTTGTTTTGTTTTGTTTTGTTTTGTTTTGGTTTTTGGGTCACACCCGGCAGCGCTCAATTAGGGGTTCCTCCTGGCTTTACGCTCAGAAATCGCTCCTGGCAGGCTCGCTCGGGGAACCATATGGGATGCCGGGATTTGAACCACCGTCCTCCCGCATGCAATGCAAATGCCTTACCTGCACGCTAGCTTTCAGACACACTAAGTTCTGGAGCAGGGGTCCTCAAAGTTTTTACACAGGGGGCCAGTTCACTGTCCTTCAGACTGTTGGAGGGCCAGATTATAGTAAAAACAAAAATTATGAACCGATCTCTATGCACACTGCATATATCTTATTTAGAAGTGAAGAAACAAAATGGAAATAAATACAATATGTGGCCCGCGAGCCGTAGTTTGAAGACCCCTGTATCTGGAGTTTTGATTTTGCATTGAAAAATCAGGCGGCAGCTGGGGGGGGGGAGGGAAAGGGTGGGAAGTCGCGGCTCCCCCCTCCCACTCCGGGCCCGCCCCCCACTTTTCAACTTTAATTATTAGTCAGATCTTTTCGCAGAACTGTGAAATTAGCTTGGGAATTCGACTTCCAGGCGCTGCACTTGAATTCCTTATTATCTGTTAAGTAGCTGCTGGTCGGGTGAGTGGAGGCGGGTAGGGACATTGTCCCTGGAATTCCTCTTGGAGTTCTCTTTAAAAAATCTGCTTTTCCCCCCTGTAAAGGAGGAAAAAGAATGGACTGTTCACTGTCATCAAGTTCAGAAAGCCAAACATGAGTTAAGCATGTGTTTGAGGAGTAGTTCATGGTCTGTGAGATTTTAATACTCAGTTTACTTGAAAGAGGTTAAAACTTTCATTTCCTTGGGAGTCTAATATTTTTATTCTCAATTAAGCTTCTTGAAACGTAGAAGAGATTTTTCTGAGCTTTTTGCTTCGCACACACGTGCACTTTTTAGCTTTTCGTATATTAGCTGTTGTTGATCTGTGCATCAGATGGCAGGTTTATTTTTTCCGATCCAGTATTATTGTACAGGACTCACATAGAAATTTAGAGGTGCTTTGATATTTAATTGCGAAGTGCATACATTGTAGAAGGTTGAAATGTTGCAACTTGTTTTTGTTTCAAAGTATTGATTGTCCCAGTGTTTTACATGGAATAGATTTAAATGTTAAGTGAATCATTCTTTAAGCACAATACTTGAAATGGAAATTTTGAAGATTTAGATTAAATATATGAAATGCATTATTTCAGCTTAATTACATTTGCTTTTTTTCACACTTACTTTTGCACTACAACAAGAAAGGAATAAGGTGTGTATATATATACCTTCTACCAAACGTTTTCTCTGCATACTTAAATCTATATAACATTGGTGGTACATACAAGAATTCGCTGCTTATCTGATGATTTGAACCCCTAACATCGACTAGAGCTTAACATAGAGCGAAACTGTAAATGTTCCTTGAGTTAGGGTTTTGAATGAGGTAGAGACTAGGATACCATTTTTACTTTTTGGTAGCAGGAAATACAGTGCTTTGAAGTTTTCTTCTTAGGCAGAACAAAGGTTGTAATGGAGTTGTCTAGTGGGGATCTGTTTGAGAGGCTAGAGCACAGACTGAGGATATGAGCCCAGATAAGGAATGTGCTCCAGTCATTAGGCTTAGCCAAAATAGTTGACAAGTATTAAAATAGTGGAGAATTTTAGAAATGGTTGTCATATGGCGCTAATTGAAATTGTTAAATACTTGATTTTTCACAGTGCTTATGAACATATGAGTAGAACATATGCCTTAAATGCAGGGAGTCTTGGATTTAATCCCTGGTGCACCACTAAGCAAAACAAACACAAAAACTAAACAACATAAAAACTCCTTGTAACAGGGGCTGGAATAATAGCACAGCAGGAAGGGTGCTAGCCTTGAACACAGCAGACCTGCATTCCATCTCTGGCTCCCATAGTGTTCCCGAGCCTGCCAGGAGTAATTTCTGAGCACAGAGCCAGGAGTAATCCCTGAATACAGCTGAGTGTTGCCCAAAAAATTAAAAATGAATCTTTATTAGGGCTTATAGTACAACGGTGATGTTTGTCCCTTTGAGGGATAGAGACACACCCATTGGTGCTCAGGAGTTACTTTTGCTACTGCACTCAAAAATTACTCCTGGAGGAGATGGAGAGATAGCATGGAGGTAAGGTGTTTGCCTTGCATGCAGAAGGACTGTGGTTCGAATTCCGGCATCCCATATGGTCCCCCAAGCCTGCCAGGAGTAATTTCTGAGCATAGAGCCAGGAGTAACCCCAGAGTGCTGCTGGGCGTGACCCAAAAACCAAAAAAAAAAAAAAAAAAAAAGAAAAACCATATAGAATGGGACTGAATCCAGGTTGGCCCCATGCAAAGCAAAGGCCCTATCCACTGTGCCATCACTCTGGCCCCAGTTATTTGCCTTTTATGTGGCCTATCCTGAAACCACATTTGTTACCCTCAAGCTCTGGTGATCCTGAGCACCAAAAAAAAAAAAAAAAAAAAAAAAAGATTTTTGAAAAAACAAACAAAAAAAATCAAACTTTATTATGGACCAGAGAGGTATTTGCCTTGCATGCAAGCCCAGTTCAATCCCTAGTACTACAAGGTGTAAAAACACAACAATAACAAAACACTTTATTGTCAAGAATTTTTACATGTCATAGGAAGAAACTGATTTATAATTAATGAGTACAGCTTTTAATGTATGGAAGCATCAACTTTTAATACAGCAGGCACTCCTTGCTTTGCATGAGACTAACCCAGGTTCCAGCCCTGGTGTACACACACCTACCTGCTTGCACACACACACACACACACACACACACACACACACACACACCTTTGACATGAATTATGTTTGCTGGAATATTAGTCTAAACATTTTTGTTTGTTTTTTGTTTTTTGGGGTTTTTTTTGGGGGGGGGCACACCCAACAGTGCTCAGGGGTCACTCCTGGCTGTTCTCTCAGAAATAGCTCCTGGAAGGCATGGGGGACCATATGGGACACCGGGATTCGAACCAACCACCTTTGGTCCTGGATTGGCTGCTTGTAAGGCAAACACCACTGTGCTATCTCTCCGGGCCCTAGTCTAAACATTTTTACACATAGTATTTGCACTCAATTTATTGCTCAGTTCATTAGTGAATATTTGCCCCATTGTTAAGAGGTTAGCTATACTCGGTTGATTTGTCAGTATGATGGTAAATATTTAGCCCAGGAATTAAATAATTGTAGGCAGTAACAGGTGAGGAAATGAAATAATTTTGGCAAACTTACTTTGATGAACTTTTTCTTAAAACATAAAACTATATTCAGTCTCAACTCAGTCTTTCAACAGAGGCTTGTTGGAGAGATGAAGAATGCCTAGGGGGCGGGGAAAGATATCCATTGTTTTATCTGAATTTTCAAGCAAGATCAGAGTAATTATGTGTTCTATATATCTCTACTGGGAGAAAGAATAGCCAGGGCCTTTCTTGGGATATAAAGGAAATACAATCATGATTGACAAGGAGAGGCGCAGTAGTACAGAATAGGCATAATAGCATACCTAAGAGCAAACAGGGAGAGCTTGAGAGACCATTGTGTGTGTGTATGTGTTCAATAATTTGTTCATTCAAAAATATTGAACCCCTTTCTATGTACCAGACAATATGCTTGACCCTTGACATTTTACAAACAGCTCTTAAGAGGACACAGTCATGTAGTGGTTCCATGAAAGAAATGGAAAATTGAAAACAGCTTATAAGAAGCTGGTAGGGTTTGCCCTAATTGCTTATGAACAAAGTTATTTTCATTCCTTTCTGAAAACGTAGAGATTGTGGTAGTTAGTAATACGGAAGATCTACTTCCTATTGAAATTACCGCTTCCTTTTATCTCTTATGGAAAAAAACAGATCTTCCTATATGTAAGCTTTTCAGAGACTCTATTTGGGTTTTCATTACAAAAATTATCTTTTGTATGTATCTTTTGTATGTATGGCTATGCCTTTATATCTATCCCTTTGGGAAATCTTAGAATTTTAATGAGATAAAGATGGCTACTATGGTACAGTTTTATTTATTCTACTTAGTGGCCAGCGGTACTTTTATAGCTTTCTTTAAATGTTCTCAGCCATTTAGATGAAAAAGGTTCATTATTTTATTATGAAAAACTAAAGTTAAATTTATTCACAATGTGGGTATTTGTATATAAAAACACTTGAGCAAAAGATGTATAGAAACTGGCTAGTTTTAGAGTGGGTATTTGTATATAAAAACACTTGAGCAAAAGATGTATAGAAACTGGCTAGTTTTAGATGAGAGAAGAATAGTATATGTATTGTAACCAGTTTGAAGGCTCCCAAATGTAGTGTCAAGGAATTTAGATTTATCTTGTGGTCTCTAAAGACTTTGAAATGGCCTTTTATTTAGTAATCGTAAACTGCTTTTACAAGACACACTAGGAATTATACAAAACGAGTAACATTTATTTGACCAAGGATGAACTACAAGAGGGGGCTGGGCTTCTCATTTGATGGTGAGGGTTTGGGTTCATAGCCCATCGTGCTACTAATGGGAGTGGGGTTCCTATTGGTACCATGATGGAATGGAACCCAGGGCTCTCTACATAAAAAGCATGTGCCCCAACCCTTTCAGCCATCTCCCTGGGAAGAGGGGAAGTTCTTGGCCATCACAGGGGGAACTTCTTAATAGAATACAATTATGTTGTTTTAATATCTAGTCAGATTCTAAAACATAAATAACTTTCTTTTTTTTTTTTTTTCATTTTGGGTCTCACCCGGCAGTGCTCAGGAGTTACTCCTGGCTCCATGCTCAGAAGTCACTCCTGGCGAGCACGGGGGACCATATGGGATGCCGGGATTCGAACCGATGACCTTTTGCATGAGAGGCAAACGCCTTACCTCCATGCTATCTCTCCGGCCCCATAAATAACTTTCTTTTTCTTCATTTTGCAACATCTTTTTTAGTAGTTTATCCTAGTTATTTTGTGTGCTTTTTCATAGTAACTTGTGATGACTTTTCCTAAAATTATTTTTTAAAACAATCTGAAAGTGTGCTATTAATTGTAGTTATAAAATGATCTAGATCTAGAGTACTTTAATAGGACCTGAGAGATAGTTGAGTCATCAGCACTCTTGCCTTGCATGTGACTGATTCCTGTCACTGCATACAGTCCTCGAGCTCCACCAGGAGTTGATTCCTCAACACAGACCCAGGGTTAAGCTCTAAGTACCTCTGAGTGTAGTCCAAAAACAAACAGGAGAAAAATGTTAGAATGAACTTTTCCTTGCCACATAAATATTTCTTTCTCTATGGGAATCTAATAATTACCACAAAGAAATGCTTTATTTATCTGTGTTCTTTATATAATCCTTTAAAAAGAAAATAGAAGAGAGCCCTAGATTTTTTTTTTTTTTTTTTGATTTTGGGCCACACCCGGCAGTGCTCAGGATAACTCCTGGCTGTCTGCTCAGAAATAGCTCCTGGCAGGCACGGGGGGACCATACCATACCACCTTTGGTCCTGGATCGGCTGCTTGCAAGGCAAACGCTGCTGTGCTATCTCTCTGGAGCCCTAGATTCTTAATCTCTGTAGTAAATCAGTTCATTTTCCTTTATTTTTGTTTGTTTGGTTTGGGTTTGGGGGCCACATTGGGCCAGCTCAGGGTTTATTCCTGTTTCTGTGCTCAGGGTTCACTCCTGGCAGGCGTGGGGGATATGTGCTGCCAGCGACTAAACCAAGCTCAGACTTCTGCAAGGTAAGAGCTCTACCTACTATGATAGTGTTCTAGTCCCCTAATTCAGTTAACCATATTAAGCCCTTAATCTGTTTCCTTATTTGCTTCAACACTGTTTAAATTTTAATTTCCTCATAAAGCCTGGAATAGGAGTTTCTTAACTCCTCCTTAACTCTGCTCTTCACACTCTTCTCTAATCTACCTATCCTCTCCACAGAATTTTCCAGTGGCTTTTTTTAATTCTTGGGAAAATGTGAGGTATTAGCATATATTTATTCATCCCTGATGTCTCAAGGTTTTCATTAGCTGCTATTGATTTCTAGAAGTTGTAATAAGATAGCATATATGATAGCATTTTAGGCATCTGGAAACTTTGAGGGAGAAATAAATCTGACAGATATAAAGAAGGGATGGGGTTGGTCAGACTAGATTGAGAATATCCAATTCCCAAAGTTAAGAAATAGGGTTTATGTGATGGAGGACTCCGTTGCTAATGTCTTTACAACATAGAGGTGGAATTGAGCAAAAATCTACTTTTGCACATGTTTTAATAAAAAATACCATTAAAAGAGGTTGGAGAGCTAGCACAGCAGTAGGACTTTTGCCTTGCATGCGGTCATCCCAGGATGGACCTGGTTCAATTCCCGGCATGGCATCCCATATGGTCCCCCGAGCCTCCCAGGAGCGATTTCTGAGTGCCGCAGGGTGTGACCCAAAAACAAAAACAAACAAAAAATACCATTAAAATTCATGTCTCATGCTCCACATCATCCTGACTTCGATGGAGATGCACAGAAACCAGAATCTTTTTTTTTTTTTTCTTTTTGGTTTTTGGGTCACCCCCGGCAGCGCTCAGGGGTTACTCCTGGCTCCATGCCCTGGCAGGCACAGGGGATGACTATATGGGATGCCGGGATTCAAACCACCGTCCTTCTGCATGAAAGGCAAACGCCTTACCTCCATGCTATTTCTCCAGTCCCCAGAATCTTTAACTATAGAAACCTGACACCAACAACAGCTGATGTGCTGAAAATATTTCACCGGGACCACAGATAATGACTCGGGTTGGACACCTAGTATGCCTGGAGCCCAGAGTCAGTCTTATGCCAGAAAACTTCAGGGGTAATGTTTTCTTGTATTTAGGCCAAGGCTTTTCCTTTCCATTTCCCCCATATTTTGCTGGGCCTATGCAAACAACAATTGCAACTCTCACACCATGATTACTGTATCTTTTTTAAATCTTATCCTTTAAAAAAAGAAGAGAGCTTACTAAACTTTCTGCTAGTGCTTTAATGAGTTCATTGGTGATTCAGTAATTTTCAAAAATATACTTGCTGCTGAACTTTCCTTTCTCTTCCATCTCTTTAGTTTTTCTTTCAAATTTCTATTTTTTTTAATTATTTTGCTTTTGGCCTTCCTAAAACATATGTATTATGATACATATGTTAATATGTGATGCATTTTCTTTCTCCACCCCCCCATGATGCATTTTCTTTAAATAAATTAAAAAAATTCATGTCTCATTACCTAAAAACATAAAATGGTTGTCCAGCTACATGGAATGTTCTGCATGTTCCATAACTAGTTTTGTACCCGTGACTTGAAATTTGTGTTAAATAACTTCACTTGTGTACTTAAATACACTTAGCAATGCTTTAGTCTTACTCCTGGCTCTGCTCAGGAATCAGTCCTCTACTGGTGGTACTCAGTGACCATAAATAATACCAGGTATCAAACCAGGATTGGCCACATTGCTAGTCAACCTTCTTTACTCCTATACTTTTGTTTTGTTATGTTTTTGTTTTGCTTTTTTGGGCCATACCCGATGGCGCTCAGATTACTCCTGGCTCTGCATTCAGAAATCATTCTTGAAAGGCTTGGAGGATCATATGGGGATGTCAGGTATTGAACTCGGGTCTACCTTGGGCAAGGCAAACACTCTACATGCTGTCAACTCTGGCCCCTCCTGTACTTTCATAACTCCTATCAGGCCCTGAAAATAGTTGGGGTTTCGTGGTGAGTCTTTTTTTTTTTTTCCTGGCAAGTCATTTACTGATTTTGAGGAATTGTGAGGTTATCCCAGGGATCAATCCTTAGGTTTCGTGTATGTAAAGCAAATGCCTTATTAAACTAAAGAGTGTATCGGGGTCTGTGGTCACAGCTTTTTTTTTTTTTTTTTTTTTTTTTGGTTTTTGGGTCACACCCGGCAGCGCTCAGGGGTTATTCCTGGCTCCACGCTCAGAAATTGCTCCTGGCAGGCACGGGGGACCATATGGGACGCCGGGATTTGAACCGATGACCTCCTGCATGAAAGGCAAATGCCTTACCTCCATGCTATCTCTCCGGCCCCGGTCACAGCTTTTTTTGTTTTGTGGTCATTTCCAACAGTTCTCTGGAGCTCCTCATGGATCAGTGCTCAGGGGTTGCTCCCTCTAGTGCTTGGGCATCTATGTAGTACTGGAAAGTGAATTCAGTATCAGTGTGCAGAGCTCATTGAGATATCTCCTTGTCCTAATCAGTGCTTTTTTCCAAAAAAAAAAGTGTTTAGGTACTGTGACTTACAAAGTTATTCATGATTGAATTTTAGGCATAAAATGTTTTAACTCGGGGCCGGTGAGGTAGCGCTAGATATAGGTATATAGGTATATAGATATAGATATAGGTAAGCCTTGTAAGTGCTAGCCAAGGAAGGACCGTGGTTCGATCCCCCGACGTCCCATATGGTCCCTCCAAGCCAGGGGCAATTTCTGAGTGCTTAGCCAGGAGTAACCCCTGAGCATCAAACGGGTGTGGCCAAAAAAAATGTTTTAACACTAATCCCACATACAATATTTCAACACTAATTCCAAACCTATGTCAACTTTCCTCCACAGCATTCCTAGTTTCCCTCTCATGCACCATGAGCCTGCCTCTATGGTAGGCACTTTTTTTTTTTTTCAGTCACTGACTTTTTCTTTTCTTTATTTTTGGTTTTTGGGCCACACCCAGCGGTGCTCAAGGGTTACTCCTGGCTGTCTGCTCAGAAATAGCTCCTGGCAGGCACGGGGGACCATATGGGACACCGGGATTCGAACCAACCACCTTTGGTCCTGGATCGGCTGCTTGCAAGGCAAACACCGCTGTGCTATCTCTCCGGGCCCACTATGTGACTTTTTCAATACTGTTACTGATAGGGGTTCATTCATTTTCCACATTTCAGCACCACCTCCACCTCACAGTAATTAATGAGATTTCAGCTCACTTGTTTGAGGTGCTTGTAGCAGAAGTTCCTGACTTTAACAAACAAGTCTTAGGGTTAAAATCACTTAGACATTGTTGTTGTTTTTCTAGTGTTGGGATGTATGTGTATGAATGCGTGCGTGTGTGTGTGTGTGTGTGTGTGTGTGTGTGTGTGTGTGTGTTTGTGTGTGTTGTAGAATAAGCTGTTGGATAGGGAAGGGAAGTAGTGTTCAGAGCTAAGCTAGATTTCTTGCATGTGTGATGCCATGCCAATTCATGTAATGTTTCCTAACTCCCCCCAAAATAGTATAAGCTTATAGAAGCATTAAGTTTATTATCATCTTTATATGATTTTTTTTCATTTGCTGTATATCCTCATCTAATTCTGAGAATTTATTTTCTCTATAAAGAATATCAAATCGCTGTTACTTAATTTTTAAAAATTTTTTTGGTTTGGGGCCATACCTGGTGGTATTCAGGGTTTTCCCCTGGCTGTGAGCTTCCATCACTCCTGGAAGGGCTCAGGAACCATATGTGGTGGTAGGGATCAAACCAAAGTCAGATGCCGATAAGCCAAGTGCCCTATGGTTTCTCTGGTCTCTTAAGTCAGGTTTGTTATTAAGCCAAATCATTGACATGGGTTGCCTGATTTGAAAGCTTTGCCCTCAGTCAGGAAAATTATAGAGTTCTGCAATGTAGAGTGGACTCTGGCCTCATCTCTCAGCTTCATTGCTGCTGTCCTTTTCCTTCCTCTTGTACTAGAATAGAATGCAAGGTTCCCCCACAAGAAATGACAGAGGGCCCAGAGAGATGGCAAAGCGGTGTTTGCCTTGCAAGCAGCTGATCCAGGACCAAAGGTGGTTGGTTCGAATCCCGGTGTCCCATATGGTCCCCCGTGCCTGCCAGGAGCTATTTCTGAGCAGACAGCCAGGAGTAACCCCTGAGCATCGCTGGATGTGGCCCAAAAACCAAAAAACAAACAAACAAAAAAAAAGTATGAGCCAGAGAGATAGCATGGAGGTAAGGCATTATTTGACTTATATGCAGAAAGACGGTGGTTCGAATCCTGGCAGCCTATATGGTCCCCCGAGCCTGCCAGGAGTGATTTCTGAGTGTAGAACTAGGAGTAGCCCTTGAGCATTGCCGGGTGTGATCCAAAAACCAAAACAAGAGAAAAAAAGAAAAATACTATAAAAAGTAAAACATTGGGGATAGAGAGATAGCACATGGTAGGGCATTTGCCTCACACACGGCCGAGCAAGGACAAACCTAGGTTCGATTCCTGGTATCCCATATGGTCCCCCGAGCTTGCCAGGAGCAATTTCTGAGCACTGAGCCAAGGAAAACCCTGAGCACCACCAGATGTGTCCCCCTCAAAAAACCAAAAAGGCATTCTACAAGTAATAAACTAGTATTGTTTAAAAAATAAACTAGCATTGTTTTAAGAAAGAAAAAATGTAAAATATTGCCTCTTCATTTAAAAATAAAGTGAACCTTTTTCTGTTTAGGTTTCAGATGCTGCAAGTATTATGAACAGAATTATTTGGATTATGTATTTCTCAGCTAGACTAAGTAAGTGTTGACGATGGATAATTGCAAACACATTGGGCAGTTGCAGCTTGCTCAAGACCATTCTATCCTCAACCCTCAGAAATGGCATTGTGTAGACTGCAATACAACTGAGTCCACTTGGGCTTGCCTTAGCTGTTCCCATGTTGCCTGTGGACGATATATCGAAGAACATGCACTCAAGCACTTTCAGGAAAGCAGCCATCCTATTGCATTTGAGGTGAATGAAATGTATGTTTTCTGTTACCTTTGTGATGATTATGTGCTTAATGATAATGCAGCTGGAGACCTGAAGTTACTACGAAGTACCTTAAGTGCCATCAAAAGTCAGAATTATCACTGTACCACTCGTAGTGGAAGAGTTTTACGGTCTATGGGCACAAGTGATGATTCTTACTTTGTACATGATGGCACCCAGACTCTGCTGCAGAATGAAGATCAAATGTATACTGCTCTTTGGCACAGGAGAAGGATACTGATGGGTAAAATCTTCCGAATGTGGTTTGAACAAGGAAGAAAAAGGCAAGAAGAGCAACTTACAGAGAAAATAATAGTCAGAAGGGAAGTGAAGAAAAGAAGGCAAGAATCGGAGTGTCAGAATAAAGCTGAATTAGAAAGTGTGCCTCCAAGAAAGAGTTTACGTTTGCAAGGTCTAACTCAGTCCACCACAATTGAAATAATTCCTATTCAAGTGCTACAACAAAGCTCAGCATCACCAGCAAAAAACATTGTATCTACCTCAGCAGATATAAGATTAAACAGTGCCACCGACTCATCGGTAAAACGAAGCCCAGTAGTAACTCCTGGTGTAACCGGATTGAGAAATCTAGGAAATACTTGTTACATGAATTCTGTTCTTCAAGTGTTAAGTCATTTACTTATTTTTCGGCAATGTTTTCTAAAACTCGATCTGAACCGATGGCTAGCTATGACAGCTAGTGAGAAGACGAGAACTTCTTACAAGCACCCACAGATCACAGATGCAGTATATCAAGCAGATGAATACCAAGATACCAGCTCTGTGCACTCCAGACATCCGAGTCTATCATTAGGACTGAGTGGTGGAGCATCAAAGAGTAGAAAGATGGAACTTATTCAGCCAAGGGAGCCAAGTTCTCAGTACATTTCTCTCTGTCATGAATTGCATACTTTGTTCCAAGTCATGTGGTCTGGAAAATGGGCCTTGGTCTCACCATTTGCTATGCTGCACTCAGTATGGAGACTAATTCCTGCATTTCGTGGTTATGCCCAGCAAGATGCTCAGGAATTTCTTTGTGAACTTTTAGATAAAATACAACATGAACTAGAGACAACGGGTACCAAATTACCAGCTCTTATCCCCACTTCTCAAAGAAAAATGATCAAACAGGTTCTGAATGTTGTGAATAATATTTTTCATGGACAACTTCTTAGTCAGGTATGGATTTTTTAAATTTTTCTCTTTCACTGAGGGATGATACTGGTTTATAAGAATGTGAATACTGGGTCCGGAGCAATAGGACAGTAAGTAGGGTATTTGCCTTGCATGTGGTTGACCCAGTTTTGATCACTGCCATCCCAGAGCCTAGCAGGAGTGATTTCTGAGCACAGAGCCAGGATGCCTGAGTACTGCCAGGTGTTGCCAAAAAAAAAAAAAAAAAAAAAAGTGAATGTTGAGGGGCTAGAACAGGTAATGAGGGCACTTTTCTTGCACATAATCTAACCCAGGTTAGATCTCTGGCATCTCATATAGTTCCCTGAGCACCCCCAGGAGTAATTTCTGAGCAGAGCCAGGATGCTTGAGAATTGCTGGGTGTGGCCTAAAAAAGTGAACATTGGGGCCAGAGCAATAATACAGTAGGTAGGGCATTTGCCTTGCATGCTGCCAACCCAGATTTGTTCCCTGGCACTCCATATAGTCTCCCCAGCCCAAAAGGGATAATCCTTAAACACAGCGGCAGATATAAAGCTTGAGCAGTGCCAGCTGTGGCAAAACAGACAACACCAAAACAGCATGTAGGTAGGCTGCTTGCCTTGCATGTGGCTGTACCTGGTTGTATCTCAGCAGGCCATATGGTCCCTTGAGTCCTTAACAGGTGAGATCCCTGAACACAGAATCAGGAGTCAGCCTTGCACACTGCCAGATGTGGGCCCCCTCTCAATGTGAATGTTTATATGTTTATATGTTTTAGGGTAGGGGTGGCAAACAGAATTTTTTTTCTTTTTTTTTTTGTGGTTTTTGGATCACACCCGGCAGTGCTCAGGGGTTATTCCTGGCTCCAGGCTCAGAAATTGCTCCTGGCAGGCACGGGGGACCATGTGGGACACCGGGAATCGAACCAATGACCTCCTGCATGAAAGGCAAACGCCTTACCTCCAAGCTATCTCTCCAGCCCCGCAAACACTTCACTCAAAATGGCAAAATGCAGTATGTGTTTAATATATTATTGTTAAAATTAGATGCTTTTGTGTGAGTGTTTGTCTGTTTTGGCAGGTTACTGCGTGGTGTGGCTGACTCTCACAGTTTAAAATTTTGGCTCTTTGTGTCAAACTTGTTCGCCACCCCTGTTTTAGGGGTATAATGCTACCAGTCATACCTGCAAACAAAATGCCAGGATTTCTCCACCCCAGTCATGTAGATGATTTCAACCCATTTCCCCACTACCTTGGTCACTTTAGTTTTGTGACAGAATCACAAAATATTGGTTTGTTTTCATGGGATTGTCTGTTTCCTTGCTTTACTTTTTTTATGGGTGGCGGAGCTACTGGCTCTGTGTTCAAGGATTACCCCGGTGAGATCATTATGATCTTCTGTATTTTTCTTCAGATAGTGATAGCATACCCACTTTTCTAATTTGCTACCTTCCCACCCTTGCCCCATTGTGATTTTGAGACTTACCTTTAATAATATTGTTGAATTATGTTGTATGATTATGTTAATAATATTGATGAGATAATATTGGTGAGTCTGTATTCTGTTTTTTTTTTGTGTGTGTGTGTGCCTGATTGTAGAGATGCTTTTATTTCTCTGCTATGGATGTTAACTGTTGTAAATGGCCATTCTGTATTTGGGGGGGGGGGGGAGGCGGGGGTTTCACAGCCGGCAGCACTCGGGTTACTCCTGGCTGTACGCTCAGAAATCACTCCTAGCAGGCTCGGGGGACCTTATGGGATGCCGGCATTCGAACCACTGACTTTCTGCATGCGAGGCAAACACCTTACCTCCATGCTATCTCTGGCCCCATTCTGTATTTTTTTAAAAGATTTTTATTTTAAGTACTATGAGATACACAATTATAAAGTTGTTTATGATTCAGTTTTACTTTTAAAATGTTTCAACACCCATCCCTTCAGGAGAACATCCTTTTAGCTACCAGTGTCCCCAGTTTTCTTTGCACTCCCCATCCAGGCTACCTCTGGCAAATAAGTTATTCCCTTCATGAATCATGGTATCAAGCTTTTGTGTGTGAGAGGAAAAAGGGAATGAAAACCCAGCTTTTTGGTTGAATAATATTCTTTGAATTCCCTGAGAGAAGGAAAAGAGGAGGACTTTGTACCAGACATATTTAATGATGGTTTTGGTGTGCCCTTATGTGATTACATATACCAAGGGGCAAATTCAATAGACTGCTTATAAATATCAACAGAGGTGAACTGTCTGAAAACTTTTAATAATAAGTCAGTAGAGGCCAGAGCGATAGCACAGAGGTAGGGTGTTTGCCTTGCATACGGTCGGCCCAGGAGGGACACGGGTTCCATCCTTGACCTCCCATATGGTTCCCTGAGCCTGCCAGGAGCGATTTCTGAGCGAAAAACCAGGAGTAATCTGAGTGCCACTGGGTGTGACCCCAAAACAAGACAAACAAAAGAAAGTCAGTAGAGGCATTTCTTAGTTAAATAATTTATTTCATTCAAAATAGTCCTAAATTTTTTTGTTTAGACTACAGTGGCAAAATGTGCACCTTTTTAAAATAATTCATTAAAAATACTTTAAAAGAATTCATAAAATCAGAGCCTTCCATCTAGTTTGCTGTTTGTGTTGGCAAATGATTGTTGACTTTTCCCGTAGCATAAATACATTTTTTTTTGGTTTTTGAGCCACACTTGGTGATAGTCAGGGGTTACTCAAGGCCCCTTTTTTTGGGGGGACCACACCAAGTGAATTACTCCTGGCTCTTTGCCCAGAAATTGCTTCTGGCAGGGTCAGGGGACCATATGGAATGCTGGGGATTGAACCCAGGTTCGTCCCAGGACAGCTACGTGCAAGGCAAATACCCTACCGCTGTGCTACTCCAGCCTCCCCCCGCAAATAAAATTTTTTAAAGGTGGAGTTTTTAGTTTGCTTTTGAGCCAGACCTAGAGATGACCAGCAGCTGTGGGAGCAGCATCACTCCTGGCAGTGAAACCTCGGGCCCTGCACGAACAGTTGTGTATGTGCACCAACCTCACCAACCTTCTACCACCTTGTCTCCCCGGCCCTTCAGAAGTTTTGTAAACTTTCATTCCTTTCCTTCTCTCTGCTCACCTGCCTCTTTTCAGTTCCACTTTCACTGGTATGGTAATGGTAACACCCTTCTCACATAGCATCTTTCTCTGGAATGTAGCTTTAGTATCTAATGTAATTCTTCACAGGGAAATCTTTGACATTTATTTCACTTACTGTGAAATAAACATAAAAATAAACATAAAGATTCTAAGTTGCCCCAATTAGCAAATAAAAGTTATACTTCCTGGGCTGGGGATGACCTGGAATCAGTTTTCCTGATTGCCAGAAAAATAAAGCTACATGGGAGTCATGCTTCTTGCATGGCAGTTTATTATCACACTATCTTTCTCTGTTATGCAAAAGTTAAAATATAATCATAAAGGTAAAATATAGCATGCACTAATTGAGAAGGCATACCATCTTTTAATGCCCAACTATAAGACTATTAAATTTTGGTGTATTTCTTTACATTCTTTATTTTTTCTCATCATTTTTGATTTGTTACCCCTTAATGATGTGGTTATTTTAAATTTGCCTTCTTTTTTAGCTTAATAATTGCCATGTTGAATTTGTTGCCTTTTTTCTTTTTAAATTTAATGCATAGGATTTTTTACCCTTTTTTTTTTTATCAGACATAGGTGCATAGTGGTGGTGCACAATGCTTACTCCTGGCTCTGCACTCAGTCACTCCTGGTGAGCTTGGGGAATCATATGGGGTGGGATGCCAAGGATCAAACCCAGGTTGGCTGCGTGCAAGGCATTGTCTATCACTTTGCCCTGGATTTTTTAAAATTTGATTATTTTTATTCTCTTTACCTTTCAATGACCATTATATGTCCATGTTATAATTATTGGCTTGTAAAGAATTTAGATTTTCCATTATTGTATTGATACATTTTTATAGTACTTTCTTTAAGATAGGCTCAGATGTTGATTTAGTCAAATATTTGATAGTTGGTGACAAATTCTTATACAGAAAGTCACCTTGTTATTTTTCAAATTGCATGTATCTCTGCTTGTTTTCTTCATGGATAAATTTGGAATCAATAAAAATTATATCAACTTTTTGCTTTCTTCCTTTAAACATTTAATAAGTTATCTTTAGGAAATAGGTTATCTCAGAAGATGGTTGCTGGGATCACTTTTTTACTATGGTTGGGGCCCTGGTTGGAGGGGTTTGGGCTACACCTACAGTGTTCTGGGACTGCATGCAGTGCCAGGGATTGATCTGGGTTGGCCACATCTAAGTACCCATCAGCCCTGCCCCCTCTCTGACCCTCCTGGAATGGGTTTTTTTATGTCTTGTATTTAAAATTCAACAAATTGGTCTCAAAGAGTAAAACCCTGACCCCCTACTAAGTTCAGATTGTTGGTCTTTTCTTTTTTCTTTTTTGTATTTTCTTTGTGGTAGCTTTATTAAATCTAACATCTATCTTAGTACTTTTTTTTTTTTTTTGGTTTGTTTTTTGTTTTCAGGAACTTTTTGTTTTGTTTTGTTTTTTTGGGGGGCCACACCCATTTGATGCTCAGGGGTTACTCCTGGCTAAGCGCTTAGAAATTGCCCGTGGCTTGGGGGGACCATATGGGATGCCGGGGATTGAACCGCGGTCCATCCTTGGCTAGCTCTTACAAGGCAGACACCTCATCCATAGCGCTACCTCACCAGCCCATTTTCAGAGTTTATATAAAAAGAACTTATAACTTATATAAAAGAGCTCAATAGTGTTTTCTTATTTTGCTGCTAGAGTAGAACCCTGGGCCTCAAGATGCAAGGCATGGCTCTACCAATATTGATATTTCTTATCAAGTGCTGATAGTGAGTTTGGCTTTGTAGTCTTTTTTTTTTTTCTTAATAACATGCATTAAATCCTGCTGAATTCTTCCTGAAGTATAATATTTATTCCCTTTCCAGTGATTGTTTCCTGTGGAAATGATTACAACTGTCCCCATAATCTGTGGTTCCTCCCCCACCAGTCTGTGTTACATCTGGCAGTGCTCAGAGCTTATTTCTGGTGGTGTTGGGGGTCATATGTGGTACTTGAAATCAAACCATGGTCAGGTTCATGCTAGGCAAGTTCCTGTACTATCTATATGGCCCCACGTGAGTGTGCTCACTTGGTCTCCCTCCTTTCACTCCTCAGCTCCACCTCCCTCTCTTCCTTTCTCTCCCCCTCTCATTCTTTCTCTCTCACTCCCATTCATCCCCAGAAGCATGCAGTGTTACTACTGCTTTTGCATTCATATCACTCCTGGCAGGAGTTGGGGAAATATATAGTGTGGGATTGAATTTGGAAAACTTGCATCATACAAGTTGTATCATTGCTTTGGCCCATGTTTTCTAATTTCTGATAAAAAATTTATTGTAAAACTATTACTTTAATGGCTATATGACTTTTATTTTGGGGGTATATATCAGGTGACAGTGCTCAGAACTTCTGGCTCTGTACATAGGGACTCACTCCTGGTGGGCTCCAGTGACCCAATGGAGTACCAGAGATTGAACCTGGGTTGACTGTATGTGCAAGTAAGAGCCTTACCTGCTGTATTATTTCTCTGCCCCCAACATTTTTACAATAAAATTTATTATGACCAAGGAGGATATAAGAGAGGTTTTGGCAGAGAAAATCAGTGAAGGTGAAAAACCTCCAATCTAATAATTTAAAAATATTAAATCCATATAAATAAATATAATACATAAATTTATAACATAAATTATATGAAATTATATATATGTATAATATACATAGACCACAGTTTTGTTTTGGTACCACATCCAGTGGTACTGAGGGATCATGCACTGCAGGGGTTCTAATATAGAACTTTGACATGCAAACTTGTATTCCATCTTCCTGATTGCATGGTGTTGTGTTGTTTTGTGTTTTTTTTTGTTTTTAAACCAAACTCAGATTTAACTGATGTCCTTGATCTTGGTGAGTCTTTAGTAGTAAAAGCACACCAATGCTTAACAGGCTTACTAGGCTGTCTTTTAGAAGAAAGTGTCAAGTTAAAATATCACTTAGAGGTAATATAAAGCAGATCATTCATAATTCTGATGGTACATTTTCAGAAGAGAGGCTGATTTACTCTGACAGTATCCTCTAGGAAAATAAAATATGTCTTGAGGGTGGGGTGAGTATTGGGGTCACAACCCAGCAGTGCTAGGGCCTACTTAGGGCTCTGTGCTAAGGGGTGCCTCCCAGTGTGACTTGGAAGGTCATATGTGGTGAGCCAGATTCAACTGGGGTCAGCTGCATATAAGACAAGTGCATTAACCCTGTGCTACCTCTCTGGCCAGAAAGGAGTCAATGTTCTCACATTAGGATTGCTATCAGAATCAAATATCTTTATTTACAGGTTACATGTCTTGCATGTGACAACAAATCAAATACTATAGAACCTTTCTGGGACTTGTCATTGGAGTTTCCAGAAAGGTATCAATGCAGTGGAAAAGATGTTGCTTCTCAGCCATGTCTAGTTACTGAAATGCTGGCCAAATTCACAGAAACCGAAGCTTTAGAAGGAAAAGTCTACGTATGTGACGAGTGTAACTGTGAGTAGACACTAAATTCTCTTTGCTTTTCTAAGATTAGCAAAGAGAAACACAATCAGAGGTAGCATGAAGTCCTCAAGTAGCAGTTAGGAAAATAACAATTCTTTTATAGTTCATTAAAAAAAACTAGATTAAGCTCTACTAAATGATATTTGTGAACTGTCTTTGTTCTGTCTTATTGATGACATAAAGATGTTTTTAATAAAAGAGTCAATTGCGGAGACAGGATATAGGAAATGAAAAATTTGCTAAGCAAGGGAAATAGTGAAAGACAGCATGTCATTTCATGCTGAATGGAACATTTACTTTGTGATCTTTTGAATATATAATATATGTATATCCATTTACATATAAGAGGAAATAATCTGTAGCAGGACTGCTGAGAATATCAACTTTACAACAAATATCTTTTTTTTTTTAAATCTTGAGGCCAGATAGAGCAAGGCAGATAAGGCACTTGCCTTTCATGTGGCCAACACCATTTCAATCCCCAGAATAATGTGGTTCCCCAAGCAGTGCCAGAAATAATCCTTGAGTACAGTTGGATATGACTCCAAAACAAGACAAAAAAATTTACCTTGTCTGGGAGCCGGAGAAATAGCACAACGGTAGGGCATTTGCCTTGCACATAGACGATCCAGGACAGATGGTGGTTCAAATCCTGGCATCCCATATGGCCCCTGAACCTGCCAGGAGTGATTTCTGAGGGGAGAGCCAGGAGTAACCCCTGAGCGTTGCCGGTGTGACTCAAAAACCAAAAGATAAAAATAGTAGTTTAAAAAAAAATTTACCTTTTCTATTGCTTTGCTTGCCATGGACAGGGGTGAGACATTTCCAGGGTGCTCCTGAGTGATATAGAGGAACAGAAGACTAAGATCTTTTATGTATGATACACTTTCTGCTACAGAGAAACACAGGCATCCAACACTTCCTTTCAGAGGTCAAGCGTTATCCTCAAGTATGATGTTGTTTAAAACCATCTAAGATTGGCTGTATCCTTGTCTCCTCTTTCAGTATGTACATGGCATTTTAAAATTTATATATCTGTAAAAAGGATTCTGGGGCCTTAGATATTAAACTTATACTGCAATATAAAAACTGAGATTATATATTCCAACATTGAAGAAATTTGCCTCAATTGGTAATTTTCTAGAACAGCTTATACTAACATTTTTATGAATTATTATTATGCTTTTTGGGCTGTTTTTGGATGCAGTGCTCAGGCCTTACTCCTGGTTCTGCTACACTCAGGGATTACTGCTGGCAGGATGCTGGGGATTGAACACTGATCAGCTGCATGCAAGGCAAGCGCCCTATCTGCTGTACTATCACTGACCCCTGTATTTTTTTTTCCTGAACATAATAGTGGTCTTAGATACTTTTCATCACAAATTCATATGAATGAATCAGTAATAAAAACAATTATATGTATATTTGTATGTGTGTTGATTGAGTCTAGCAAAGAAATCTCTAAAAGATATGCTTCATAAAATAAAAATAATTGTTTAAAATGTCAAGTCAAGGGTCTGCCTGCTTCCCTTGTTTATTTACACTTGGACCATGTGTGCTGGGAGCAGTCTGGTGAGGTTCAGCACATTCAACAGTTGCTCCTGACTATAAGGACATAGAGCTAGAAGAAAAGCCTCTAGTGGACAGAGATGGTGAGACAGTTTCATCATTGGCTGACTACCTCATGTGTGAGTAGCTGCTGCTGATTGGGCCAAGCTGGAGAAATTGCTCTTATTCTGTTACATATTTATTTGTAAGATTATTCTAGACCACGTACTTATTTGATTACATGTCTGACTACCTCAAAAGTTGGGTTCATGTTTTGTAGCGTGTTTTGAGGGGAAGGCCACATATATCTTTATTTCCTAGCTTACATAGTGCTTGTAACATACAAGTGTTTAATTTGTAATACATGTCTAAATTACTCAAAAATTTACTCAGCCTTGCTTGGTTTCTTAAGTTCATTCTTTTGTCTTTGTCATAGTAAAGCGTAGAAGATTTTCTTCAAAATCAGTTGTACTCACAGAAGCCCAAAAGCAGCTTATGATATGCCACCTACCTCAGGTTCTCAGACTACATCTCAAACGGTTCAGGTTAGTAGTTGTCTGCCACCTATAAATATAGAACTCTATTAATTTCTTCTACTTCAAAACTCAACGTATGATGAGTTAAATTTTTGGAAGATGTGGGAGGGATTTGGACCATACCTGGTAGTGCTCAGGGATTACTTTGGATTCAGCACACAGGAATCACTTCTGACAGATTGGGGACCATATCAAATATAGGGCACCCTTCCCTCTATACTATTTCTTTGGTCCCCGATGAGTTAACTTTTAATATGGTCTACCTGGCTGATAGATGACTTATGTCCACTACTATTGTCTGTAGCAAATTCGATAGCAAATTTTCTGATGAGCTTTGATAGTAGAATGCATTGCTGATCAGCAGCCTCCTTACATTTTGGTTTACTGAGTAATATATTATTTGTGAAAGTTTAATTCATATAGTTTTTGTTGAGCATCTTTTAGGTCTAATTTTTAAAAAATTATTTATGTCTTGAGCATAGATCCTCAAATTTACTTGTCCAAAAATCTTCTTTTTAGATTTAAAATCTAAATTTAGGGACTGGAGAGATAGCATGGAGGTAAGGCGTTTGCTGATCTAGGACGGACTGTGGTTCTATCCCCCAGCATCCCATATGGTCCCCAGAGCCAGGAACGATTTCTGAACGCATAGCCAGGAGTAACCCCCTGAGGTCATTGGGTGTGGCCCCCCAAAATTCTGAATTTTTCCCATTTATAGCTAGTGCTAGCCTGAAGATTTAATATTCACATTACTTTTTTGTTTTGTTTTGGGGTTACTCCTGACTCTATACTCAGAAATTGCTCCTGGCAAGCTTGAGGGACCATATGGGATGCTGAGATTCAAACCATTGTCCTTCTGCATGCAAGGCAAACGTACTGCCTCCATGTTATCTCTCTGGCCCACTAATTTTTTTTTTATATCTAGCTTCTATGGCTCATGACTATGGGTCATGATTCCATACAGAGTCATGAAATGGAACATGACAGGGAGGCCACAAAGAAATCTTGTAAAAACAATTTCTTTGACTTACTATGTTTAATGTGCTCACCTATTTTATATGGCTCTATGCCAGTGGTCCTCAAACTATGGCCCGCAGGCCACATATTGTATTTGTATCTGTTTTGTTTCTTCATTGCAAAATAAGATATATGCAGTGTGCATAAGAATTCGTTCATAAGTTTTGTTTTTACTATAGTAGACCCTCCAATGATCTGAGGGACAGTGAACTGGCCCCCTGTTTAAAAAGTTTGAGGACCCCTGCTATGCCAAGGGTAACATAAAAATTTCATGGGAAAAAGGAGATAAATGGAAAAAAGCTTAAAAAGTCCTGTTCTACTTGATGCTTTGTATTCTTTATTGAGTGAACTCTTCTATTAAGATTGCCTGAATGTAGTACAATTTCAGTTCTCTTCATTTTTGTTAATCTCACCGATTTATTCACAGGTGGTCAGGACGTAATAACCGAGAGAAGATTGGTGTTCATGTTGGCTTTGAAGAAATCTTAAATATGGAGCCCTATTGCTGTCGGGAGTCTCTGAAATCCCTCAGACCAGAATGCTTTCTCTATGACTTGTCTGCAGTAGTAATGCATCATGGGAAAGGATTTGGCTCAGGACACTACACTGCCTACTGTTATAATTCTGAAGGAGGTACACATGGGAACATTTCGCTTGGGTCACACTTGGAAGTTAATGTTTTAAGTTTCTTTCTTTTTTTTTTTTTTGGTTTTTGGGCCACACCCGGCGGTGCTCAGGGGTTACTCCTGGCTGTCTGCTCAGAAATAGCTCCTGGCAGGCACGGGGGACCATATGGGACACCGGGATTCGAACCAACCACCTTTGGTCCTGGATCGGCTGCTTGCAAGGCAAACGCCGCATCTCGCCGCTGTGCTATCTCTCCGGGCCCATGTTTTAAGTTTCTAATTAAGTCACAGAACCATCTTAATTTAAAGGTTGGGGCCACCCCCAGTTTGCACTCAGGAATTAATCTTGTCATTGTTCAGGGGACCATATGGGATGCCAGGGCTCAAAATACGATCAGCCCCATGTAAGGAAGCACCTTAAGTTTGTATAAAAATGGGACATTTTTTCTGTGGGGCAGTGTTTCGATTGTTTCGGGCCACACCCAGAGGCACTTAGAAATTACTCTTGGCAGGCTTGGGGGAACCACAAGGGATGCTGGGGATCAAACCCGGGTTGGTCTCATGCAAGGCAACTGTCCTACTTGCAGTGCTGTCACTCTGGCCACCCTGCAAAAATGTTTTGGCTCACTGTAGAATTAACCTTAAAGTAAGAGTGTAGTCCCAGAGTCACATTTCAAGGGAAGGTCCCATTTTGCTGGCTTAAATAACAATTTTGTTAAAGAACAGGACAGCTAATGAACTGCAGAAATCTGATCCAAAGTGAAGGTTCTAACACTGCTTCCATGGGCCATCTATAGCTAAAAAGATGGGATTTAGGTGTCATTTGTCTTTTTGGGGGGGGGGGGAGTGGTCATACCCAGCTGCGCTCAGGGGTTACTCCTGGCTCCACACTTAGTCACTGCTGGCAGTCTCGGGGGACCATATGGGATGCCGGGATTGGAACTGGGGTCTGTCCTGTGTTGGTTGCATGCTAAGGCAAACGCCTTATCATTATGCTATTGCTCTGGCCCCGTAGGAGTCATTTGTTTTTTATTTCTTGACAGAGTAATACTCTGTCCAAGCTGTATTTCTAATTAAATGGAAATGAGATAGATAAACGAGTTAGAAACCTATAGAAAATGGGCCGGAGAGATAGCATGGAGGCAGGGCGTTTGTCTCGCATGCAAAAGGATGGTGGTTCGAATCCCGGCATCCCATATGGTCCCCCATTCCTGCCAGGAGTGATTTCTGAGCATAGAGCCAGGAGGAGCCCCTGAGCATCACTGGGTGTGACCCAACAACAAAAACAAACGAAAAAAAGAAACCTACAGAAAAGCCTGAAATCTGAGGAAAGTGAATGGCTTAGCAATTATCAGGTTGAGTGCATGCTTTGTATAAAGACTTGGGTTCCATCTCTGGTATCACAAAACTTACTTATAGCTGGTACCATAACACCCTCCATTGCCTAGTTGTGCCCCCAAAACAAGAGTTTGGCTCTCACTGAAATTTTTTTTTTTTTTGGTTTTTGAGTCACACCAGGTAGTGCTTAGGAGTTACTCCTGGCTCTATGCTCAGAAATCACTTCTGGAAGGCTCTGGGACCATTATGGGATGCCAGGATTCGAATCACCGTCCTCCTGCATGCAAGGCAGATGCCCTACCTCCATGCTCTCTCTCTGGCCCTCATACTGAAACTTTTACGCCCTTGTTTTAATGTACATTAGAAATGTGTGGGGCTGGAGAGATAGCATGGAGGTAAAGCATTTGCCTTTCTTGCAGGAGGTCATCGGTTCGAATTCTGGCGTCCCAGATGGTCCCCCGTGCTTGCCAGGAGCAATTTCTGAGCCTGGAGCCAGGAATAACCCCTGAGCACTGCCGGGTGTGACCCAAAAACCACACACACACACACACACACACACACACACACACACACAGACACACACACACAAAGAAATGTCTAAGTTATAAATGTTAAGGTATATTTCTGTGCTTCATTTTTAGGGTTCTGGGTACACTGCAATGATTCCAAGCTAAGCATGTGCACTATGGATGAAGTATGCAAGGCCCAAGCCTATATCTTGTTTTATACGCAGCGAGTTACTGAGAATGGATATTCTAAACTCTTGCCTCCAGAACTGCTCTCTGCTAGCCAGCCTTTCGTTGAAGAAGCTGATACCTCTCCTAATGAAATTCTTAGCTGACCCAAAGATAGTGGGGCTTTCTTGTGATTTGTATATATATTTTTTAAAAGGGGTGACTTAAAATTTGGGGCTGCATTGTTTTTTACTTCGGAATCAGTGCGCACTGTTTGTATATTTTATATCTAATCACAGCAAAATTTTTTAAATAGACTTAGCATAAATTCATGTATATCAACAGCAGACTTCTTTTTCAAATACCTGGGAGTTTAATTTTTTAGCCTTTACCTCAGACTGATATTTCCTCTTTTATATTTTGATGTCTTAACTGGCTCAGATCATGAATTTGTGCAATCTTATACTGATGTCTCAATGTCACATTTTATATATTTCTTACCTTTTGTACCAATTTTCTATATAAATGCTTGATAGAAAATTACTTTCCTCATAGTCTTACCAAGAAAATAAGCAGCAGCATTTGGACAGTTAAATTACATGAAGTTCTCTCATCTCCAAACTCCTCAGTTATTCATGTAGACTAAAGGCTTTGTTTGTTAAACAGGGCCCAGAAGTGACAATGTTTTAACAAATGGAACTTTTAATTTTAAGGATTCTTTATTTAATGTAATTTCACTATACTGTTACCGTTGATAAAAAAAAAAAAATGATTGGCAGCAAACGGATTTGGTCTAGATAAAGCAGTTGTACCACAGATTTTAACCTAGCAAATTCTATTCTCAGGCTACAAAAGTAGTTTAGTTTACATACAAACTCATTTTAACACTAGACCTCTCAAAGCTATTTTTTGGGGGAGACACACCCAGTGACATTCAGGTTATTCCCGGCTATGTGCTCAGAAATCGCTCCTGGCTCAGGGGGACCATATGGGACACTGGGATCGAACCCAGGTCCATTCTGGGTCAGCCACGACCCCTCCACCCCCCTTAAAGCTTTCTTTTTAAAGGAATATAAATCTTGAGAGGATTGCATGACAAATAATTGCTCAGAATTAGCAATCAGCATTTTATTTTTCTAACAACTAAAGCCTGAAGTTTTAAATCTTGCTGGTATTAATACGTGGGTACCCATTAGCTACTCCAACCCTGGGCTCACATCTGAATTAAAAATGTTCTAAACTTGAATTTTATATAAAATTACCAGTCTTAAGAAATCTATGAAATATTTTGCTCTCCCCTAATCAATCTCAAATATTCTTGGTCTCTTTAAAATTCTACTGCTGCTAACTTAATCTTATGCTGAAAGATGAGATGGTTTCTATGTATCCCTTTTAAGTGGATTTACTTGCAGTTTGAAATCGTAATGAAAAGTAGTAATTCTGTAGATTGTTGTTCAATAATGATCTTTAAAAGTTATCTTGGAAAAGGCCCTCTACTAGCAAATTTTCCTTAAATATATAGTCATCTGGGGCAGCTAACCATGAAGTACGATGAGAATTTATCACTGGCCAGAAATGTCATTTATGCCAAAAAATACAGCTTGAGTATTAAGTAGCTATGGCTTAAAATCATTTATTAAATATACCTATGCAAGTTGTTACCTCATTTGTCACACAATTATACCTCATTAAAGATTTAAATGGTCAAGAAACTGAAGTCTAGCTTTTTTTAATTTCAAGGACTTTCTGAGGTGCTAAAACTTAGAAGCATTTTAGTCCTTTTTTTTTAAAAAGCATTTATAGAAACTATTGTTTGTTATGATATAATCACTTGTTTCAGTAATTATTTCAATGTAAAAATATATGGGAAAGAAATAAAATGATTTAGCCCTTAACACACTTATTCCTTGAAATGAAAACCTGTGGGGGAGGCAGGCATGTGGAGAGGGGTGTTTGGGTGGAGGGATTACAGAGAACTCTTGGTACTTGAAGTTCAGTTTTGTTAGGAACCTAAAACTAAATTGAATAAACTTAGATTTCTTATTGTTCATCTTTTCTACATTCTGCTAAGCTGATCTAACAAAAAACATGTTTTCAGTTTTGTTAGGAACTTAAAACTAAAATGAATAAACTTAAGATTTCTTATTGTACATCTTTTCTACATTCTAAGTTGATCTAACAAAAAACAACGTTTTAGTTATAAAATAATTTACTAAAGGCACTCTTGTTAAACATCAAACTAGTAATTAGTTACCAATAAGGTACATCTTTGTAAACATGACAAAATGATTTCAAGAGATACATGGCTAGTTGGTAAACAATACAATTTTTTCCTTTAAGTGACAGCTTTCCTACTGACAAGATCGTATTCCTTCGGGCCATTCCAGGGGAATGGTGTACCATTGTTTCCACGTGGGGCCAGCGCGGTGGCGCTAGAAGTAAGCAAGCGCTAGCCAAGGAAGGACCACTGTTCGATCCCCGGAGTCCCATATGGTCCCCCCAAGCCAGGGGCAATTTCTGAGTGCTTAGCCAGGAGTAACCCCTGAGCATGAAACGGGTGTGGCCCAAAAAACCAACAAAACAAACAACAACAAAAAACATTGTTTCCATGTTGCCTGGGGGAGGGGAGCTTGAAGCTCAGAAAGGTTGAGATTTCTACTGCTAACAAGGTCTTTTACAAAGCTCCCAAATTCTTCCATTGAGAACTTCTAAAATTTGTTGACTCAGAAATCAAGATACTTCTGATACCTCCCAAATACCAAAGCATATTAGGTTTGGATTTGAAACTCCAAAAGACAGACCAAGTTGGAGGCCCAAGCCCATCTGCATGTCCAGGTGTGCTCTGCCACTAGCAAATCATCACAGAAAATGAGAAATTATCCAAAGGCAGCTAGTACACATTAGCACCATCATAACATGGCTCATAATACTAAAAACTAGATTGTCTATCCCATAAGATAATCATTTATAGCTCTAATGTTGAAAGAGCAGCTTTTTAATTTATAATAAATGATCTAAAAACAGAAATCAGGTTTCTCTTCCAATGAGAAAACATTTAACAAAATACAGACTAAACAGCATCCTAGAGGTAATCTCATTGTGCTAAAGCATATACAAATTAAGGCTTGGTATACCTGGGTACATAACAATTTTCAAATTGTTGGGGAACAGTACCAACATTATTTACACGTCAAGCAGTAGATTCAATAATTTAGGGGGCTCAGATCAGAAACCTTACATTTAACTTAAGTATTTATCTGTTATAATGGTGTCATTATAACTTTACTTCCTGAAAATATCTCCCAGATATAGCAAATTTACACCAGGAGAGGGGCATAATATTAGAGGATTTGACTCAATTTAACTTCTAACTAGAACAAGATCCAGACATGGTAATTTTTCCTGTTTTTCTTTTTTTGTGCTCTTAATGACTTTTTGGGTTTATTGAATCAACTTTCCCTATTAATACTATCATTGGATATCCAAAAGTATTTGCTGAAATTTTACTGTGAAGTTTAAAGATTCCAAATTTGTTCAAGTCTTAACTGTCATGTTTCAGTTGATGGAAAAATACAAGGACTAAGAAGGTTCTAAAAATAGTCCCCCAAAATTATAGTTACGAAGATTCTCCGACTTTATACATGTGTAGATCTTGTTTTAGCCACTTGTAAGAAAGCTTCAACATTAGATAGCATTCTACAATCCAAATAAAACATATTTCCCAGTATTTTCCTGGGCAAAATTATAACCACAGACATTAAATGTAGCTCTCAGATCTGAAAATGTCTTTATTTTTTAGAAAATGAATTCCAATGTTAAAAAGCAATACCAGAGGGTGTAGGTGCAGAATCGGATGTAGTCATTTGAAGCATTCAATTAAGAATACAACAATATGAAGACCTGAAAAGCATCTCTTAGGTGTTCAAAACAAAACATTTAGGTCATTCCTAACTAATTTGAGCTTTATGGCATTTTTTTTAGGAGTGGGGAGAGGGGAAGGATGGACAGTTAAATCTCAAAAGTCCTGAAAGCTTTTTCCTTGGTTAATTACATTAGATGGTTTGCCTTTGATCAAATTCCTTTTTTAAAAACATGGATAACAGTATTATATTGTTCCACTGTTAAACAGACAAGTTGCAAATTAATTCTGGTATAATGTGTTCCAACAAAGCTTAGAAAATAAAAGATGTTTTGGTGGCTTTGGACTAAGTTTTAATAGTCATCTCCTCTGCTGACAACTTCTTTACATGTTGGGCGTAACAATATGGTATGTTCAAACTGCGCTGTGTATGATCCTTTAATGTCACACAATGGCGGATATGGATCTACTATGCCCAGGTCACACAGATTCTTCAGAGCCATCAAGTATTTACTTTCTCCCAAGCGATCTAGCCATCTGCGGCAGAAGGCAAGGGTTCCAAAGTTTTCATTGATGACATTTAACAAGTGTTTTGCTCTTGAAACCCTAAGAGGAGAAAAAGCCAAAATTAATAGTAGACCTACACTACAGGTTAACAACTTATTTTCCCCATTAACTAAAACTGTTGCACTCTGTCAAAATGCAACAACTTGGTGCTAGAGAGACTGTAACAGTTAAGGCACTTATCTTCCCTGGCACTACATATGGTCCCCTGGGCACCATTAGGTGTGTCCCAAATCTTCCTCCCTCTCAAAAGTAAACTAAAAAAACCTTTTCAAAAGCCAAAATCTGAATGGGGCTGGCGAGGTGGCACTAGAGGTGTCTGTCTTGCAAGCGCTAGCCAAGGAAGGACTGGGGTTCGATCCCCCGGCATCCCATATGGGCCCCCCAAGCCAGGGGCAATTTCTGAGCGCTTAGCCAGGAGTAACCCCTGAGCATCAAATGGGTGTGACCCGAACTCCCCCCAAAAGCGCCAAAATCTGAAAACTCATTCAGATGACAGATTTTTTTTTTAAGTCCTGTAGGTTCTAATGCTGAGGACTTTTAAGTTTTTATTTTTTTTTTATCCTGGTCAAAGTGAGTTACAATTATTTCACAGAAAATATTTAAGGCAGTGATAATGAATGAGGAGCATTCCCTCCACCCCTGTTCCCAGCATGCATCCCATATCTCCCACCTTTAACTCCCCCGCCCCCGCCATAATGTTAGTGTAACTGTTTCCCACTTGTACAGCTCGTTGTAAATTGGATATCGATTCTGTTGTCAGTGACTATGGGTTTGGTGTTCTAGTTTGATCATTTTTTATTTTCACTAAATGTTCATTTGACTGTCTGGTCTTGGTACCATCCACTTTCCCCCCTCAAATTGTGAGGCTGAGCAAGATGATTCCAGTAATGTGGTTCTCTTGGAGTTGTACAAAAAGGTATAAGGGAATAGAAAGCAAAAGGGAAAAAAAGGAACTAGGAAGAGACTGTCTAGGTGTTACAAATTTCCTTGGAGGAAGGGAAAAAAGGGTAACGAAATAAAGCAAAACAAACTAAAAAACAAACAAACAAAAACTATAGGGCAGTAATAACTAAAGTACAAAAAGGACAAAAAAAGAAAAGAACAAACCAGAAAAAACAGTAACAGTCAAAAAGAAAATTCCAGGGGCCGGCAAGGTAGCGCTAGAGGTAAGCCTGCCTTGCCTGCGCTAGCCTAGGATGGATCTCGGTTCAATCCCCCGAGTCCCATATGGTCCCCCAAGCCAGGAACGATTTCTGAGCGCAGAGCCAGGAGTAACCCCTGAGTGTCACTGGGTGTGGCCCAAAAACAAACAAACATAAAAACCTCCAAACCAGCAACTACTTAAAAAAAGGTTTGGAACAGAACTTCTAGAACTGTAAAAACAAAACCAAAAAGCTCTCTCCTAGCCTTAGTCCTATGACCTACACAAATAACAAGATCTCTAGCTACAGAGGCATGTTATCATCCTCAACTGACCAGAAAGTTCCTGGCAACATAAAAAGAACATGGGGAGTGAAAATGAGCATTTATGGAGTCTGTAGTTGATCCCATGGCAGTCTGCTTTAAGGGTGGGGAAACCCTGTATCTCTTAGGCCAAGGGAACTCCCTTTCTAATTTCCCCAATATTTACTGTGCCTTTGCAAAAAAGAAACAGATGATTTTTACAGATGATAGCTGATCAGCTGGAAGCTATCTTTTGTCTGTGAGTCAGCATATCTGAAACCGCCAGCAGACTTGTCAATAATATACAGTGGGTATTATATTTGTTTTTGGGCCACACCCGGCAACCAGTGCTTACTCCTGGCTCTGCGCTCAGAAACTGATCCTGGCAGGCTCAAAGGGACCATTATGGGATGACAGGAATCCAACCCGGGTTGTTCCATGGTTGGTCCAAGGTCGGCCATCCTATTACAGCTCTGCTATCACTCCGGCTCCTGGGTATCACACGTGTACAATAAAAGTTGAAAATCCTGCATATTAACATTCCAGTGGGAGCCACTGGTAGTACAAACGAACATTGTGTTATGGATCTATTCAATGTTTTCCCAAAAAAGTTAATAAACATGTTTAACATTGGGAATATAGAACAGAAATCTAAATATATAAGAGCAATATTTTCTATTATTGTAATTGTTGAAAAGGATCTGAAGAAAGCATTACCTACAACACTCTCCTCTCAGTTAAAATTCTGTACCCAGGATATTTCTTTGCAGTATTATAGAAATCACAGAACTTAACTGTTTAGACCACAAAATATTGATGAATATACTACTGTAGAAGCCTGTCATATTTTTAAATACTATTAATGAAGAAGAGAACCTGCTTAGTAATATATGAATTAAGTCTCACCTTAGTGGCACATGTCCAACATCAAAATTTTTCATGTAATGTGAACATTCCATATCATCATGAACAACACCTCTTCCTGTGCTACCAAAGGTTTCAATAGCATAAACTTCTCCTTCCTAAATAAACAAGGGAAAGAAAATTCAAGATAATATTAATGCTTCACTGTAGGTTGAACCATTTCTCTAATTCTGTTAAGAATCAACAAAATTGCACTGGAGTGATAGCCCAGCAGTAGAGCCTTGCACACAGCAAACCCAAGGTTGGACATGGGTTCAATCCCTGGCATACCATATGGTTCCCCCAAGCCTGCCAGGAGCAATTTCTGAGCCAGAAGTAATCCCTGAGTACCGCTGGGTGTGCTTGGACCCCACCCCCCCAAGGATCAACAAAATTATCTTGAGTAGGTCAAATCATTCATCTTTCTTTGCTTCCTCTTTTAGCACTTTCTGATTCTGTGTCCAATTAAAACAAAACTAAGATGGACAGAGAAATGGTTTTACTGCCACATCCTTAATGCCAATTAATAATGGAAACTGGAAGGCGCTGAAAAAATGTGTGAAAGAACCTTTGACAGACTCATTTGCATAGCTGGTGGAGCCTTGACCTGACTACATATAATCTGCACACCTACCAGTCGAACTCATGCTGGAATGGCAAGTTAATTTTGATCAAGAGAACTTATCTACCAGATCTAGAAACTAACACTAACTTTAGTTTGGGAAAAGAAACCAAAATGTTTTTCATAAAACACAAAGTTGCTAGTATACACACCTCCATCCTTGTTGCCTCTCCTCCTTTCACAATGGGCACTGTTTTCCCTGCATGTATTCTATAAGGCCCAATTGAATGTCCATTTAGATTACGGATTGGCTTCACTAGCATAATGAAAAAAGAGGAAAAAAATATGATGCACAGAAACACATAAATTACACTTGGCATTTTAGTTCATAGTTCAAGAATTCTGAAACAAAGCTTTATTAAACTTCACAGTTAAATACAAATAAAAATTTGTGGGGTAGCAAAGATGTTTATGCTAATGACAAGAAACTAAAAGGAAATAAAGGGAGATGCTAGAAAATATGAGAACATACTGGTAGCCATCCAAGGAGATATTGCTAATTTAATATTATAAAATAGGGGCTGGAGTGATAGCACAGTGGTAGGGTGTTTGCCTTGAGCACAGATGACCTGGGAAGGACCCAGGTTCGATCACCAGCATTCCATGTGGTCCCCCAAGCATGTTGGGATCGCTTTCTGAGCGCAGAGCCAGGAATAACCAACCCCTGAGCAATGCTAAGTATTGCCCCAAGAAGAAAAAAAATTGTGGAATAGTCACAAAATACATTACAGCATCAGCAATCAAAATATGTAATTTTACCAACTGAAAATTAAAATGAGCAAAAGGTACAATACATAAATATACTATACATTTCCATATATAGAGTTCATTATTAAGATAATTAAAGACAGAAATAAAGCCAATAATTTAGATTCAAGATAGTGGTATATACCAGAGAAAGTTGCATAGTTGAGAAAGAATATTAGTGCTCAGATGCTTCTAGAATGCTGGCAATATTCTATTCTTGGAGGATCAAGTCCCACAGCTTTTACAATTCTTTCTTTGAAGAAAGGGGTGGCATGTGAGTTAGACATATGTCCGATGGTGTCAGGACTTACTCCAGGCTATGCACTGAGGTGCTCAGATGATGATCTAAGCAGTGCTGGAAATTGAACTAGATCAGCCACATTCAAAGCAAATGGCTTAACTTCCTGTTCTATCTCTTAGGCTCAGCTTTAACAATTCTTTTTAAGTTTGGGGGCCATACCTAGGTACTCTCAGGGGTGATTGTTAGCTGTGTATGAAGGACCACAAGATGTTGGTGATCAAACCTGCCTTAGCCCCCATCTTTACTTAGACTTTGGTGTGAATTTTCAGTATTTATTTTACAACCTACAAAGACAAAGGCCTGAGTATAATAGTACAGCAGGTAGGGCACGACTTCCATGTGGCTGACGCAGGCTCGAACCTACCAGGAACAATCCCTGAGCAATGTAAGCCCTGATCACGAAAGGAGGGAAGGAGAGAGGAAGGCAGGTTGGCAGAGAGGCCCCAGTTCAATCCCAGGATCCCATATGGTACCCCAACCCAGAAGTAATCCCTCAGAACTGCCAGGTGTAGCACAGCATACACACACACCACACACACCCAGGAGTGACCTCAGTGCAGAACCAGGGTAACCTCTTGAAAGAGAAAATACACAGACAAGGGGCTGGAGAGATAGCATAGAGGTAAGGCGTTTGCCTTTCATGCAGAAGGTCATTGGTTCGAATCCCGGCATCCCATATGGTCCCCGGAGCCTGCCAGGAGTAACCTGAGTGCTGCCGGGATTGACTCAAAAACAAAAACCAAAACCAAAAAAAAAAAAAAAAGAAGAAGAAAAAGAAAAGAAAATACACACATACACACACACGATTAGGACTGAACAAAGTGTATAAGTAAAGTGAGTAGGAAGCTTGCCTTGCATGTGATCGACAGGGTACACGATTCCCTGACACCACATATGTTCCATAACTACCACCAGGAGCAAATCCTCAGCACTGCTGGGTATGGCCCCAAAACCAGAAAAAAAAAGTTAGAGCTGAAGTTCTGAAATATTTGATGAATGAACCACCTTTTAAAATCTGCAATGAAATTACAAAAATATCAATTTAGGGAGTGATATCAAAAACAAACAAAAATACCACCAAACAACAATCCTCAGTGGGCACTTCAAAAAGTCTTACTTTTTTTTATTAGCTAAATTTACATTAAAAGCGAAGCTTTACTCTGACACCACAGGCCACTGGATAGCCTAAAACACTGGCCTTGCAGGAGGCAGCCACGAGATCTATCCCCAGCACCTCCCCACTTGTGGCACTGTCATTTGGTGTCTCTCACATAGCACTCAAATATGGGTAAGATTCCTAACCGTTAACAATGAAACAGAAAGGTAGTAGTTAAACAAAGTAAATCAAAACCACTCCCTGAGAGACAAGGGAAGCATTTCCCTCGAATGAATGAGGCCCAAGGTTCTATTGTAGGCATTGGTGTATTGAAAGTTTTAGGTGATGAGTCCTATCAATTCCTATCAAAAACCTTGGTCAATAACTGCATCAAAAAGGTATATGGAAGGAGTCAGAAAAATTGTACAAAGGTTAAGTTGGGTCATGAGACTGGCTTAAAAGCCCAGTACCACATATGGTCCCCTGAGCATAGGCAGGTGTGATGCAAAAGAGGATTCAAAAATAGTGAAACCTGGGGCTGGAGTGATAGCACAGCGGTAGGCTGTTTGCCTTGCATGCAGCTGACCAGGATTGACCACGGTTCAATCCCCGGGCATCCCATATGACCCCCCAAGCCAGAAGCGATTTCTAAACGAAGAGCCCGGAGTAACTCCTGAGCGTCACCAGGTGTGGCCCAAAATACCATAAAGGGGGAGGGGGGCGCGGAGAGATAGCATAGAGGTAAGGCATTTGCCTTGCATGCAGAAGGACGGTGGTTCGAACCCCAGCATCCTATATGGTCCCCGAGCCTGCCAGGAGCGATTTCTGAGCATAGAGCCAGGAGTAAACCCTGAGCACTGCCAGCTGTGACCCCAAAACAAAACAAAAAAAGGGTAAAACCTAAAATGCCGCACCAGATCCAGAGAGCTTGTACAGTGAGTAGGGCACTTGTCTCGCAAAGAGTCAACCTAAATTCAATCCCGGCATCCCCTAAGGTTTTCCAAGTACTGCCAAGAATGACCCCAAAGCATTGTGAGTGTAGTCCAAAACCCAAAGTTATTTTATTAAAATAAAATGAAATATGGCACAAGGCAGGAAGGCACAGATATTAAAGATTCCAATATTACAGGTTGTAATGATCATGGAGAAATTACACATTTTGTCAAAACATCACCTATTAGATCTCAAAAAACAACATGTCAATCAAATTTACAGATTAAGAAAAATAGCAAGAGGCAATTTGAAACAATCAGTACTTCATCTAGCACCAAGACTTTTACATTTCTTTTTTCTTCCCTTTTTGTTTTTTTTGGGGGGAGCCTGGGGCATATATCAATCCCAGTGAATGATGTGAATTCACTGAAGAGGCAAAGAAGCGTCAGTCTATAATCAGAAAACCATAAAGGTTGGACCGGTGCGACAGCACACCGGGTAAGGCGTTTGCCTTGCACATGGCCAACATAGGACAGACACCGGTTCAAATCCCAGCATCCCATATAGTCCCCCCCCGAGCATGCCAGGAGGTAATTCTGTGTGCAGAGCCAGGAGTAATCCTTGAGCATCACTGGGTGTGACTCAAAAAAAAAAAAAAAAAAAAAAAAAAGAAAGAAAAAAAGAGAGAGAAGGAGGAAAGAAGGAAGGAAGGAAGGAAGGAAGGAAGGAAGGAAGGAAGGAAGGAAGGAAGGAAGGAAGGAAGGAAGGAGGGAGGGAGGGAGGGAGGGAGGGAGGGAGGGAGGGAGGGAGGGAGGGAGGGAGGAAGGAAGGAAGGAAGGGAGGGAGGGAGGGAGGGAGGGAGGGAGGGAGGGAGGGAGGGAGGGAGGGAGGGAGGGAGGGAGGGAGGAAGGAACCATAAAGAAGATGGAGATAAGAATCAGGTAAAGGAAATACAGAAAATAGTACATAAAGGGAATTATTGAGCAGGTATAAGAAACAAGACAAAGAAGGAAACATTAGCTAGGGTGGGCAGACAGACACCAGAGCACAGGCAACTTTGGGATCATGTGTCAACGGCATGGTCAAGGAAAAACTAGAATGCAAAGGAAATAAAGACTAAAAGACAGGAGGTCAGAATTACCTGGTCTCTAAAACCAAATAAAATTAAAGAATCATCAATAAAAAGGATTGATTTTGTCCACAGTGAGATTTGTCCCCAAAAGTATTCTCATCAACAGCTTAGGTAGCCCAGCAACGACTCCCCGGTGGTACCAGAAAATTTCTACCACAGAAAGGGCATTTCCTTTCTTTTTCTCTAGCCTCAAGAGGTACAGCTGAGGAGCTAACCTAAAGTTTGTAAAACACTATTTTGTAAAGTAATCTCTGCAGGTAACACACACTCAAAATCAGGTAGATATATTTTCTCTTTTTTAATTTTGGTTTTTGATTTTTGGGCCACACCTGGCTGCACTCAAGGTTACTTCTGGTTCTGCACTCAGAAATCACTTTGGCAGACTAAGGAAGCCATCTGGGATGCCAGGGATTGAACCCAGGTGGGCCACATGCAAGAAAAATGCCCTATCTGATGTGCTATCACTCCAGCACCATATTTTCTTTCTTTTCGATGATAGGGATCAAATCTAGGGATTTAGAAATGCAAAGGATAACTTTTTATGGGTGGGGAAGGTTTACACTGTATCTTGCACTGTTCATGGGTTACTCCTGGCTGTGTTCAGGGATCAATCACTCTTGGTGGGTTGGAAACCATATGGCTGCTGGGGATAGGACCTGGTTCAGTTGTAAGGCAAGTGCCCTACCTTTTGTACTAATGTTCCAGCCCCAATAATGCACTTTTTATCATATATTTCTAAGTACATACCTTGATATGTTTTCCCATCTATTTCAACTTCATATGATTCCATAACTTCTTGGATGGCTTCACCAACATCACATAAACGGACATCAATTCCGGCACACTAAAAATAAGAAAAGGTACATAATGCTATTTAAAAATGTGTACTTTTACAGCAATTTAATGTTTCAATGTTTAATCAGTGCCTGAGGATAGTACAGAGGCCAGATCTTTGCCTTGCATGTGGCTGCTGTCCATAGTTCCCCAACACCACATATGGTTCCGAGCAGTAAGTATGTGCCCATAGCTCTCTTTCCCATCACACAATAAACATTAGAAAAGTATGTATACATTTTGTCTCCTCTAATTCTCATTTAAGACTCTAAGCATAGTACATATCTACAACCCAGAAGCCATAATCAGATTATATAGTACTCATACTAGGTTCAATGAATGTTTAAAGCTCACATACCTTTATTCCAGTATTAGTGGCATCTTTTACAGCTTTTAATAATGTATCATACTTGGGATTAAAAGTGACAGTAAAAGCACAGTCAATAATTCTACCTAAAAAAGAAAATTCCTGTTAAGTTTAGTTACCTACTTTTTAGCATCTAATTTTATGACAATAAACCTTGTTAGTTAACAATGGCAACACTCCAAGTAAGTATCCAGAAGCATTCATAATCAAAGGGGAAAAATTACGAACTTTAGAATAATGGAATAGGGCCCGGAGAGATAGCACAGCGGCGTTTGCCTTGCAAGCAGCTGATCCTGGACCAAAGGTGGTTGGTTCGAATCCCGGTGTCCCATATGGTCCCCCGAGTCTGCCAAGAGCTATTTCTGAGCAGACAGTCAGGAGTAACCCCTGAGCAATGCCGGGTGTGGCCCAAAAACCAAAAACCAAAAAAAAAAAAAAAAAAAAAAAGAATAATGGAATAAGGGGGGGGGGGATCAGAGCGATGGCATAGCAGTAGGGCATTTGCCTTGCTGACCCAGGATAGACCCAGTTCAATCCCTCAGTGTCCTATATGGTCCCCCAAGCCAGGAGCGATTTCTGAGCGCATAGCCTGAGCGTCAAAAATCCAAAAAAAAATAAAAATAAAAATAATGGAATAAAAAGATGAATTCTAGAGCTAGTATGCATTGCTTTCTAGATAGTTCTCATCAGGCACTACTTAGGCATAAATAGAAACAGAAACAGACCAAAGTGAGAAGTCTCAAATACTTTTCAATAGCGAGATGACAGAAGAAAATGTACAAGACCACAACATGCTGCTAACCTGGAGTTCCAGCTCCTTCAATTAAGACTAGAGGTAAAAACTTTTACTTTAAATAAATAAATAAAGGGGCCAGAGAGACAGCATGGAGGTAAGCCGTTTGCCTTTCATGTAGAAGGTCACTGGTTCGAATCCCGGTGTCCCATATGGTCCCCCAAGCCTGCCAGGAGCGATTTCTGAGCCTGGAACCAGGAGTAACCCCTGAGCACTGCCAGGTGTGGTCCAAAAACAAAAAAAATAAACTTTTGGGCCTGGAGAGATAGCACAGCGGTGTTTGCCTTGCAAGCAGCCGATCCAGGACCAAAGGTGGTTGGTTCGAATCCTGGTGTCCCATATGGTCCCCGTGCCTGCCAGGAGCTATTTCTGAGCAGACAGCCAGGAGTAACCCCTAAGCACCGCCGGGTGTGACCCAAAAACCAAAAAAAAAAAAAAAAAAAAAAAAAAAAAAACTTTTAATTTTGCTTTCTCATATTCAAGTCAGATAAAAATGTAAGATGATTTAAGGGAGAATTTAGAAAAGCTATTAAATATATATATAAAAATCCACTAAATATGTCTATTGTCATTATTTGAATAAATTGTGTCAGATGTAATGATCTGAATGAAGACAAGATTATTCTTTTCATTCCTTCATATAAGAGGTAATAATCCTCAATTGCCAATTTTTTTAAATTGTTAATTGTCCACCATGTTGTCAGAGGCTTTGAAGCTATGCCTAAATATAGCTCTACTGGAAAGTAAGGCATCAAGAAAATCTGGGAGTTTAAGATCTGAGCTACATCCAAAAGAAACTTGCCGAGAGTTTTTAAGGAAAAGGGTGGGACGAGGGGCTGGAGAGATAGCATGGAGGTAAGGCATTTGCCTTTCATGCAGGAGGTCATCGGTTCTAATTCCAGTGTCCCATATGGTCCCCCGTGCTTGCCAGGAGCAATTTCTGAGCCTGGAGCCAGGAATAACCCCTGAGCACTGCTGGGTGTGACCCAAAAACCACACACACACACACACAAAAAAAAAAGGGTGGGACAAAAATGGTTTAGAAGAACTTACCACTTATATGTGTTCCAAAGTCTATCTTACAAATGTCATCATACTGTAATACTGTTGTGTCACCAGCATTAGGAGTGTAATGGGCAGCACAGTTATTGAGAGAGCACCCTGTAGGAAATGCCAGGCCTGCATTTAAGCCATTCTCTTTTATTAGCTTCCGTGAACAATCTTCCAATTTTTCACTGAAAAGAAAAGGAGGAGAAAAAGATGCATGTGTTTATTGTTACTTTCTTACCCTTACACACATACAGTTCATCTAGTCCAGAAAGTTCACTAAAACTGTTAAACTGCTTTCTGGAAGTGATATGGGAACTTTCCAGATGTAAATAAAAGTTCACTGATGCTAGAAAACTAGCTCAAGAATTAAATTCTGGGCTGGAGAGATAGCATGGAGGTAAGGCGTTTGCCTTTCATGCAGAAGGTCATCGGTTCGAATCCTGGCGTCCCATATGGTCCCCCATGCCTGCCAGGAGCAATTTCTGAGCATAGAGCCAGGAATAACCCCTGAGCACTGCCGGGTGTGACCCAAAACCACCAAAAAGAAAAAAAAAAAAAAAAAAAAAGAATTAAATTCCACTAGAAATCTAGAGAAACATAGTAGCCATTTTTAACCTAGTTCATTTGAAAGTAAGACTTACTTTATTTGTGTGCTTTCCAGGGACAACATCTGGTTGTGCTCAGGACTTAATCCTGGCTCTGCACTCAGGGATCACTCCTAGTGGGTTCAGGGGACCATATGGGGGTGGCGGCAGGGATGGAACCTAAGTTGACTGTGAAATCCAAGTGCCCTACCCACTGTACTTTCTCTCCTGGGCCCCATGGAAGTAAGATATTTAAACATTTTGTTTGCTCAATGTTGGCAGTTTCGAAAACTATAATCAGATAACTTAATAATTCATTCTGAGAAGCAAAACTGAAGATACAACTACTGCTACTGGTATCTCATTCCATTGTAAATGTTTTAATGTCCCCAAATTTTAACTTAATATAAACTGTTAGTGGGGCCGGGAAGATGGCGCTAGAGGTAAGGTGTCTGCCTCGCAAGCGCTAGCATAGGATGGACCGTGGTTCGATCCCCCTGTGCATAGCCAGGAGTAACCCCTGAGCATCAAACGGATGTGGCCCAAAAACCAAAAAAGTAAATTAAAAAAAATAAAGTGTTAGTAGAACAGATTTCCAGAGAATTAGTACCATGTGCATTTGCACAGAGTGTACATAAATACAAGGTGATTGAAGTACAAATACTTGTTTCTCTAAGGTTGACTTGTTACCATGACACAAGAATCCAAAATGTCTTTTTCTATAACTTTCACTGTAAGTTTTGAAAAAATACAAATGAAGGTCACACAAAATATATTTTTTGTTACAATAAATAAATTCTATGGCTTATGCTCCATCTTATCATAAAATATATTCCTTTACCAGATTTCTATCATTGTCATTCCGGGTTTGATCCAGCTCATAACATATTTTCTAACTTGGCGATGTGCTTCTGCAGCTTCTCGAAAATCATTCCAAATCTCTTCACTGGCTTGATCTAATGCTTTCTTTTCTTCACTTGTAGTTCTCCAAGCAGCTGTCCTCCTTTAAGTAGGTGTAGCACAGAATTAGTCATTTTAAAAATAGTGTTAGCAAAAAAGTTATATTAACCATAAGGCCCTAAAGAAAGTTAAATGTAAACATTATATATGGATCTTATATACTATTTTGTTTTGGTTTTTTTTTTGGGGGGGTCACACCCATTTGATGCTCAGGGGTTAATCCTGGCTAAGTGCTCAGAAATCGCCCCTGGCTTGGGGGGACCATATGGGATGCTGGGAGAATCGAACTGCCGTCCTTCCTTGCCTAGCACTTGCAAGGCAGATACCTTACCTCTATCGCCACCTCACCGGCCCCTGGATCTTATATACTATTTATTTATAGATTAAAAAAATACATTATGTTGGTTTATTAAATGTTAGCAAAGTTTCTGAACTACAATTGACCACACATTTGTAATCAAATGCAAAGAAGTGTAAGGCTCTCAGTGAAAAATGTCCTCAAGTGCTTTCACTCATTGTCAAAGAAAATCTTTGTCACTCGACACTTTTTTTATTTTTGGGCCACACCCAGCAGCCCTCAGGGCCTACTCCTGGCAGGCTTGGTTGGCACATGAAAGGCAAAGGCCTTACCACTGTGCTATCGCTCTAGCCCCAACAAAATAACTTTTGTTTTGTTTTGGTTTTTTCTGGCCACACCTGGTGGTGCTCAGGGGTTATGACAGGCTATGGGGATGGGGGTGGGGGGGAACCATATGGGATGCAGGGAACCACTCTCTGACCTGGCTGGCCTCGTGAAAGGCAAAAGCCCTACCACTGTACTTTCTCTCTGGCCCCCAAAATAGCATTTTTTAAAATAATTCAGAAAGTGAGAGAATGGAGCAATAGTACAGCAGGTAGGGCATTTGCCTTGCACATGGCCGACTCGGGTTAGATATCAGGCATCCCGAGCCTGCCAGGAGTAATATCAAAGCAGAGCCAGGAGTAACCCAAATGCCACCAGGTTTGACTCAAAACAAACAAACAAACAAACAGTCAGAAAATGAGCTCTAGTAATCTAGGAAAAAATTATCCTTTCACTTAGGTCATATAGACATTGAGACTTCAAAAGAACATACCTGGGCTGAAGAAATAGTACAGTACTATGGCGCTTGCCTTGTATTTGGCCAACCTGGATTCATATGGTCTCCCCAAGCCCTCCAGGAATGATCACCCAGTACAGAGCCAAGAGGAACCTGTGAGCTTACTGGGTGTGGCTCAAAACCCAAACTCCCTTCCAAAAGAACACACCAAAAATAAGAAACAATTTTTTTCCTTTAATTTTTTTTTGTATGTTTTGGGGCCACTGCTGGCTATCCTTAGGGATGGGTTAATGTAATAGATATTATTGTTTTGGGGCCAGGGATTATTCCTAGCTTGGCACTCAGGAATCACTTGTGGTAAACTCAGGTCCCATATGGGAGTGAACCTGATTTGGCAGCATACAAAGCAAACACCCTACACATTGTACTATCTCTTGGGCCCGGGGTAACAGATTTTTATATGCAGAAGACATATATAAAATGAGACCATTTGATTCCTTTAGTCACTAGAATTCAAAACAAGGAACTATTTAAAATAGCAATCTTTAACACATGTGTTATAACTTTCAAACAATCTTATTTCAAATAATATTTAATATAGAACTCAGTAACTGCCAACATATTATATTTACAATTCTTTATAGAAAAATCTTACCCAACGACGCTCTAAACCAGCATTAACCTGAAGCACTATAGTCCCAAGGATATTACAAGAGGGCTACAAGAGGGAAAAAAAGAAAAATCACAAAAAAAGGGCAAGACATAGTAGGAGACTATGAGGCCAACTGGCAGGACAGAGAAGCCACAGACAGAAAAAAGATCAAGAAACACACGTCTAAAATACATTCTCTAAGCTAATGCTCCAAAATACTTTCTGGGTATCAATATTAAGTTCATTATGTTCATTCCTTATTGCAAGCTGCTACTTAGACACCCAACTTCTAGCACCTCTAATTTGCTACAAAGACACAGAAGAGCTGTCCTCTTGTGAACCTGGGGATATTTTAAGAATTAAAGAGGCCTCTGATTTATTTTCCGGTTGGTAATGTAAACACTCCCAGTTTACTGATACTAAAAGCAGAGACAATACAAAAAGAGAATTACAAATTAATATCTCTGATGAACACAAGTATCAGCAAACTGAACCTGATTATTCATCAAGAAGAACATACACCACCACGACCAAATGGGATTCATCCCAGGGAGGCAAGGATGGCTTAAAAAAGGCGGGTGGGTACAGATGAGGGTCTAGATAAATAGAACAGCAAGTAGAGCAATTGCCTTGCAAGGGACTAACCTGGTGCTGAAGAGATCGTACAATACTAAGGTGCTTGCTTTGCTCATGGACAAGTCGAATTCAATCCCCAGCCTCCCATTATTACCATCTTATCAGAAGTAATTTCTAAGTACAGAGCTAGGAGTAACCCCTGAGCATCCCCAAGAGTTAACATAAAACCAAAAATAAGTAATACACATATACCTATTTTCCAGCGTATAAGATGACTTTTTTTGTTTTGGGGCCACACCCGGCAGTGCTCAGGGGTTACTCCTGGCTGTCTGCTCAGAAATAGCTCCTGGCAGGCACGGGGGACCCTATGGCACACCGGGATTCGAACCAACCACCTTTGGTCCTAGATCGGCTGCTTGCAAGGCAAACGCCGCTGTCTCTCCGGGCCCCTAAGATGACTTTTAAAACAAACAAACAAAAAAAGTCAATCAAGGGCCCGGAGAGATAGCACAGCGGTGTTTGCCTTGCAAGCAGCCAATCCAGGACCAAAGGTGGTTGGTTCGAATCCCAGTGTCCCATATGGTCCCCCGTGCCTGCCAGGAGCTATTTCTGAGCAGACAGCCAGGAGTAACCCCTGAGCACCGCCGGGTGTGGCCCAAAAACCAAAAAAAAAAAAAAAAAAAAAAAAAAAGTCAATCAAAAATCAGGGTCGTCTTATACGCCGAGTATATCCCGAAAAATGTTTCAATATGCCGCTAAACAAAAATTGTCTGAATATTGCCACAAAACATGTTAATTTTCTTTTAAATTAACTGGCAGAATAAAGGTAATTATTGTTCTAGATGAACATGTAAAGTTTTTAAAATTAATATCTACCTCCAAAACTAATCTTAGAAACAATTACTAAAATTTTCATAACAAATTGTTCATCACACATCTAGGAATTCAAAATGAGAAAAATCAGATCTGAAAAACAGACTGATTATCATCACAGAATTTTTTTAATAACCTATATGTATGTTAAAGAAAGAAAATATTCAATAAATTATGCTAGATATGGAACAGAATATTATTAGTCATTAAAAATTGGTTTAAAATTCTAATGACATGGCTGGAGCAATAGCCTTGATGGGGCCAGCCTGGGTTTGATCCCCAGCATCCCATATGGCCCCCAAGCCTGCCAGGAGTGATTTTTGAGCACTGAGCCAGGAATAATCCGAAGAAAGCTGGGTATGCCCCCCACCAAATTTAAAATTTAAAAGAAAACTAACAGGCTAGAGTAGTTAAGGAGCTTGCCTTGCATGCAGTCAACCTAGGTTCTACCCTGACATCATATATGGTCTCCACTTGGACCCTTAGGAGTATTTCTGAAGTTCTGAGCACAGCTAGGCATGACGCAAATCCTAACCCCTACAATTCTAATGACAGGAAATGCACACTAAAGAAAGATCTTAAAAAAAAAAAAAAGTTGGGGTAGGAAGCTTTTATTTTTTCAGCAGATCCTTTCAGGTTATATTGTTGCACTAATAATAAAAAAATGTTTCTCGGGGTCAGAGCAGTGGCACAAGCAGTAGGGCATTTATTTGTCTTGCCCGTGCTAAGAAAGACCAAGGTTCGATCCCCCGGCATCCCATATGGTCCCCAAGCCAGGAGCAATTTCTGAGAGCATAGCCAGAAGTAACCACTGAGCGTCACTGGGTGTGGCCCAAAAAAGCAAAAAAAAAAAAAAAAAAAAGTTTCTCTGTAAAGCACTTAGTTTTTAAATTTCAAGTGATGAAAGATAGTGAAAATATCGCTTAAACATCTCCAAACGCTTTGTTGTCATTCTATCCCACATGCTAATTTGGTTTTCCAGTTCTGATACGAGCTTATTTGCAGGATTAAATGTCTTCAAACTAAATCCTGGGATCCACACATTCCACCGGTATTCTAGATGAAACTGGGCACCTTCAAACTCTAGTGCACTGGGCTTCCATGCCAAGAGGCTGGCAGGTGCTGCCATCACTCTCAAAGTCACTAGCCATTTGCAGGAGAATCTCCTCCACATCCTCATTTAATTGCTCCCCAGAACCCACTTTTCCAAGTCTTAGTTATTTCTTGGTCAGTACTTGTCTTTCAGGCTGAGTTTCCTTTCTGTTTCAGGAGTATCTCTTACTTTTACTACTGTAGTACAATATCAGCCATGGAGACCCCTGGAGGGGTATTAGCTGGTGCTGGCTTTATGCATGAGATACTGGAGCAGTTGACTAGGGCTGAGGCCAAACAGGTTTATAATCTGTTGAGCCTTGGCCTTGTGCTCAGAGCATATCAAAGTTCTGTTTATTTTTGGAGCATGAGGACCAAGGCAATCAAGACAGCAGTGTCTATGTCCCCAAGATATGAGACTGTTCCAATGTAGTCTCAGCAGCAGGTGTCAGACTCAGAATGTTATTGCTATTATTATTGTTTCATAAAAGGAAACCACTAATTGAGACCAAACTAATAGCACAGCAGTTGTGCATTTGATTACATGCAACGAACAGAGATTGATCCTAGCACAACACAGGGTCCCCTGAGCTCAGCTCAGAGAACCTGAGTAAAAAGTAAACTCACAATATAAAACTTTTTTTTTTTTTTTTTTTTTTTTTGGTTTTTGGGGCACACCCGGCGGTGCTCAGGGGTTACTCCTGGCTATTTGCTCAGAAACAGCTCCTGGCAGGCACGGGGGACCATATGGGATGCTGGGATTCGAACCAACCACCTTAGGTCCTGGATCAGCTGCTTGCAAGGCAAACACCGCTGTGCTATCTCTCTGGCCCCTAAAACTATTTTCTACTTTTAAATTTTAGTACCAAGAATTAAACTCTGAAGCCTCATACATGCAAGACATGTGTTCTACCACTGAGTCAAATTAATATTAATATTAATGGAATTAATATTTTAAATATAATACAAATCAAAATAATGCTAATAAATATTTAGCCTGAATGACGATTATGCTTGAGTACTTGTGCAAAGACAGGCTAATGACCTGACTTGATAAGTCAAAATAGAATTTTGCACAGGAATAAATAAATGGACCAATGAGTTAATACAGAAATCGATTAGTATATTAATATTTCTATTACGTAAGAATATAGCAAAGGTAGTCATTCAACACAGTAGAATGATTTAATAAACATATTTAGTACAACTGATTGTCCACCTGGGTTGTTTTCAGATCCTGGCTATTGTAAATAGTACTGCAACGAATATAGGTGTGCAGAAGGTATTTTTGTACTGTGTTTTTGTGTTCTCAGGATATATCCCTAGAAGTGGTGTAACTAGATCATATGGAAACTCAACCCAGATACCCGACAATGGATGAGTGGCTAAAGAAACTGTGGTACATATACACAATGGAATATTATGCAGCCATCAGGGGAAAAAATGAAGTCATGATTTTTCCTATGCATGGATGGACATGGAAACCTATTATGTTGGGTGAAATAAGTCAGAGGGAGAGTGACAGACACAGAACAGTTTCATTCATCTGTGGGATTTAAGAAAAGTAAAACATTATTGTAATAATACCCAGAGTCAACAGAGATGAGCACTAGAAGGACTGGCCCATGATATGAATATTACCAATAAAGTGGTGAGTGCAGGTAGAGAAATAACTACACTAACAACTATCATGACAATAATAATAACTGAGAGAAATAGAATACCTATCTAGAATACAGACAGGGGGTGGGGAAGGAAGGAGATGGGGGCATTGGTGGTAGGAAGGTTGTTGCACTGGTGAAGGGGGATATTCTTTTTTTTTATGACTAAAATCCAGCTACAAACATGTTAGCAATCATGGTGCTTAAATAAAGATATTAAAAAAATAAAAGCAGTAAATTAATTTCTCTTACCCCAGTTTCCCTTATCTGCAGAAATACAAAAAAAAAAAAAAAAAAAAAAAAAAAAGCTCCTCGGGCCAGAGCGGTGGCGCAATTAGTAAGGTGTCTACCTTGTGCGCTAGCCTAGGACTGACTGCGGTTGGGGATCTTCGGCATCCCATATGATCCCCCAAGCCAGGAATGATTTCTGAGCGCATAGCCATGTGGCCCAAAAACCAAAAAAAAAAAAAAGCTCCTTGCATCCATTCTATGAAGTATCTATTTTATGGGCGAGAAAATGAAAGCACAGACATAAGCTGTCAAAGTAAAAAATGCAAGTGTTAAGCTATGATTCAAATGCAGATTATTTGGTCTAGACTCAACATTTTCTTTTTTTTTTTTTTTTTGGTTTTTGGGCCACACCCAGTGACGCTCAGGGGTTACTCCTGGCTATGCGCTCAGAAGTCGCTCCTGGCTTGGGGGACCATATGGGACGCCGGGGGATCAAACCGCGGTCCGTCTCCTAGGCTAGCGCAGGTAAGGCAGGCACCTTACCTCGAGCGCCACCGCCCGGCCCGACTCAACATTTTCTTTTCAGAGTGGAGGGGTGCTAAGGGTTTACTCCTGGTCCTGCACTCAGAGTCATTCCTGGCAGAGCTTGGGGAAACAAATAGGGATAGATCGATCCCAGGTCAGCTGGATATAAGACAAATGCCCCACCCACTGTACTATCTCTCTCAGGACCCTCAACTTCTTTATCATTCCAAATATTACCACTGCGAATCTCTACTAACCAGTGTATCAATAAATGTATCCTTGGCAAAACTTTTCCTAAACCCGTTATTATAATTGTGTAATTTAACTTAGTTACCTCCCCCCCAAAATGTTTCTATCTAAAATAAACTGCTTTTCTAGAAGTCACAATAGATGACTTACTATTTTTTGTAAATTATCATATATTTTTTTACATTTATAGTTAAAAATTGTAGGGTCAGGAGGATAGATTAAAGGGCTAGATCACATGTTTTAGATGTGATTCCAGTAGCCCAGAATCAGTCCTTATACCATACAATCTTCCAAGCACTACCAGTTAACTATCCTGAGTATCAAGCCAGGAACAAATAAACTTTGAGATTGGCCAGATGTGCCCCCAAACCAAAACCAAAACCAACAAATAAAAAACAATAACCAGGGACTGAAGAGACAGCATGGAGGTAAGGCGTTTGCCTCCCATGCAAAATGTCAGTGGTTCGAATCCCAGCATCCCGTATGGTCGCCTGAGCCTGCCAGGAGTGATTTCTGAGCATAGAGCCAGGAGTAACCCTTGAGCGCTGCTGGGTGTGACCCAAAAGAAACAAAAACAAACCCAAAAAAAAAAAAAAAAAAAGAACCAATAACTGAGGCTGAAGAGATAGCACGAAGGCAAGGTGTTTGCCTTGCATGCAGAAGAATGGAGGTTCGAATCCCGGCATCCCATATGTCTCCCAAGCCTGCCAGGAGCAATTTCTGAACATAGAGAGCCAGGAATAACCCCTGAGTGCTGCTGAGTGTGATCCAAAAACCAAAAAAAACACAAAAACATAAAAATACCCTATAAATCTTTAGAAATACATGCAACTATAAAGGCATCAGTCCTGACATTATTCAGTTCTTGCTCTTCACAGCTACTCAAAATGAAAATTATAGAAATAATTTATGAAGAGGGCCGGAGAGGTAGCACAGTGGTAGAGCATTTGCCTTGCAGGTGGCTAACCCAGGACAGATGCAGATTCGATCCCCGGCATCCCATACTGTCCCCTGAGCCAGAAGCGATTTTTGAGGGTAGAGCCATGAGTAACCTGATTACCTCGGGTGTGGGCCCCCAAAAAACCAAAATAACAACAACAACAAAATAACTTACAAGGAGAAAAAAAAAAATCAGTGCTCAAACACCAAGTGTTAGATAAAAAGTAAATGGGTCTACATACATTTTTACGTCAATGAAGATTTTTGTTATTTTTCATAATCCCCATTTTAATATAATCTTCGGTTGGAAGAGTGTTAAGTTCAAGCCAGCAATGTCAAGAGCATACTCCTGGCTCTGTACTCAGTGCTTGGCAATGCATTAGGGATCAGACTTAGTGTGGAGATGAAACCAGGCTTGGCTGTGCACAAAGCAAGCACCTTAACCTCTGTATCTATGTTGTATTATTCATTAATACAATTTGTAACTAACCAAACTACCACTGGTCCCAATTATTTTTGCTTAAGGTTCTCTTACTTTCTCTGCCAACAAATTTCCAAGTTTTTAGTAAGGTTATGGAGCAAAGTTCTGAGAAAAATCAAATATACTTCACTACTCAACTACTGTTTTTAAAAATCAAACTAAAAGCTATGATCCTTACCCATCTTGTGTGGACGGGTACTCGCATTCTTGTCCTTTGGGAAATACACCATTAGGATACAGGTCACATATTGGAACTGAGGGTGGATCTGTTTGAACTTTTGCTGTAAGAAACAAATAAAGCATTAACTTCCAAATGGTTTAAAATGAAAATGAATGAGCAGTTATCATTGCATGAATTGAAGGCACCTCCTTAAATTAAAAACAGAAAATAGTTCATCATTTCATCACAACAGTTACTCTGATTCATTTTTATTTAGAAATAGAAACATTCAACCCCCTGGAATTCCATTATGTTTTTAAACAGCATTACCTTGATATAAAACATACATCTTTTAAGGTTTGTGTCTTCATATATTATATATAAGGGAATAGAACAGTATAACAGGCTGGCTTTCGCAAAATCAACAATGAATCTTTGCCAATTAAGTAAAAAACATTAATAAAATAGAAAATTTATTTAAAAAATATATTAGAAAAGACTGTATTCTTTTTTTCTTTTTTTTTTTTAAATAATCATACAATTCCAGATACTTTAACAAAAAAGCTCTAGTAGTTTGCATTGTTTCAGGGACATTATTTCCTATGTTACATTTTAGATGTCGCTAGATTTTTAGATGCTTTAATAAAACACTGAGATTTCCAAAAGTTTTGTAAAACATATCTTCTTTTATTTAAAAATATGTAATAACTACTCATTAGTTCTCAGAATATGAAAGGCCTTTTAGCAATTAATGCTATCCCAAGGACTATAAGAAAGTTCAGTTAATTCAAGCAGATTGGACTTTCAATATATACCATAGCAATTATTATGTCAGTATATATATCTTTAAATTTCAATTGGTTTTGTTCTAGGTTTTATTTTTTTATTTTATTTTATATTTTGGTCTTGGGTCACACTTTTGTGGCGCTCAGGGGCTACTCCTGGCTCTGCGCTCAGAAATCGCTCCTGGCTTGGGGGACCATATGGGGCGCTGGGGGAAATTGAACCGCTATCCCCTAGGTTAGCATGTGCAACACCGCCAAGTGTGACCCAAAAACAAACAAAAAGAAAATCTATTTCAATTGATTCCTCTCTCTATGACAAAACATATTAAGTGCGTACTCATCTTCAACCATACTTAACAAACCTTGAACTTGTCTGCATTCCTTTTGCTATAATTTAAGGTAATAAAGCTGACTTGGACTTTTTTTTCGGGGGGGGGGGGCACACCTGGCAATGCTCAGGGGTTAGTTCATTCTCTATAATCAGGAATCACTGCTGGCAGTGTTAAGGGGACCAACACTGGGGATCAAATTCAGGTTGGCGTGATAAGCACCCTACCATTGTACTCTCTTTCTCACCCCTGACTTTTATTTTTGGGGGGTTTGGGCCATTCTTAGCTCTACGGTCTTAAGTCTCTACTGGCAGTGTGCAAGGGACCATATATGATGCTGAAGATCAAATCCCAATTGTTTTTTAAAATATAAGACAGGTTCAATCCCTGGCTCCACAAATTTAAATGAATAAATAAGGCTCTTTATGACAAGTTTCTAAGTTCACAACTCAGGACATCAAAATCCTATCAACTAAATCTATCAAAAGCTACATCAACCAGATGCTAAGCAATAGCCCAGTGGGTAGGGTGTTTGCCTTGCAAACAAATCAACCAGGGCTTGAACAGAGTTTGATCCCTAGCATCCCATAGGCTTCCCCATCCTTAGCCAGTCATGATCCCTTAGTGCAGAGTCAAGATTGAAAGATATGGGGCTGGGAAGGTGGCGCTAGAGCTAAGGTGTCTGCCTTACAAGCGCTAGCCAAGGAACGGACCGCGGTTCGATCCCCCGGCGTCCCATATGGTCCCCCCAAGCCAGGGGCGATTTCTGAGCACATAGCCAGGAGTAACCCCTGAGCGTCAAACGGGTGTGGCCCAAAAACCAAAAAAAAAAAAAAAAAAAGATTGAAAGATACCTGTGTGTAGAGCCAACAGGAAAAAAGCAAAAACCAAAATCTAAAAAAGTAAAAACAAGGATTGGAACAATAGTACTGCAGGTAGGACATTTGCCTTGCATGTGGCTAATCTGGGTTCAATCCCTGGCATCCAATATGGTCTACTGATCCCACAAGGAGTGATCCCTGAGTGCAGAGCCAGGAATAAGTCCTGAAAACAGCAGCTAGTGTGACCCCCAAACCAATCCAAAACAAACAGAAAAATAGAATCTAAAATAAGGTCAATATAAAACCAGTGATTTTGGCTCTGTGCCCTTTAATAGCCATCATAAAAATGAAAAGCAAGGCTATTCATGTCTGAAAGAAAACACATTACCTACCCAGGAAATACACATTCTTGATATTAAGATAAAAAAAAAGCACTCTCCAAAATGTTCATCAGGATATATAAAGAAGGATAAGTTCAACATCCTCAGAGGAGGCAGACAAGAAGACACCATCGAACAGAATCTCTCCAGGGCCCAAACGGAGTATCAATCTTCACCCTATAAATGTGGGGGCTGATTCCTGCTGTGTGTTTGGGCACACGAGAGCTATATAAAGGACTGCTGCCTCGCTTCCTGCCTGCTTTTCTGCATGAGGCAGCCAAGAAGACGCCATTGAACATAGTCTCTCCAGGGCCCAAACCCGCAAGCAGTAAAAACCACCCCACACATACGTGGCAATGGGGAAAAAATGCAGGACAACCCCACATAAAGAAAATGAAGATAACAGCTCTGATAACCCAAAAAGTACCAACCAGCTAGGTATCCTCTCAGATAAGATGTTTAGAGTAGAAATATGGAGGATGCTCAGAGAACTCAAAGAAAGCACTGAATAAAAGGAATACAATCTTACAATTCCACTAAGAGTCCTAAATGCAAATAATCTGTACTGAGGAAACTGCTAGGGATAGGCCTTCTGAGAGTAGAAAGTCTACCGAGGACAGAAACGCGTTTCATTCAAAAAATCATTCGAGGAAATGGCTGGCAATGCCAAAAACTTTCTTTAAGAAGTATTTGTAATACTTATAATTTTCATAAGTATTGTTATATTATATAAGAATTATTTGTAGGGTCCGGAGAGATAGTACAGCAGTGTTTGCCTTGCAAGCAGCCGATCCAAGACCAAAGGTGGTTGGTTCGAATCCCGGTGTCCCATATGGTCCCCTGTGCCTGCCAGGAGCTATTTCTGAGCAGACAGCCAGGAGTAACCCCTGAGCACCGCCGGGTGTGGCCCAAAAAAAAAAAAAAGTATTTGTAATACTTACAATTCTTATTATAAGAATTAAATTAAAAAAAAGAATTAAATTATATAATTCTTATAAGTAGTGTTATGTTAAATAACAATTATTTCTATTAATACAGATAAAAAATCAAAGTTAAGTTTCCAAAATCTGGTTCATAAAATTTTAATCTACAAGTTTTTTGGGTTTTTTTTCTTTGTTTGTTTGTTTTCTTTAGGTCACACCCGGCAGAGCTCAGGGGTTACTCCTGGCTCCATGCTCAGAAATTGGTCCTGGCAGGTTCGGGGGACCATATGGGATACCGGGATTTGAACCAATTATCTTCTGCATGAAAGGCAAATGCCTTACCTCCATGCTATCTCTCCAGCCCTAACCTACAAGTTTTTAAAGGAAAGGATCACCAGCTACTCAACTACCCAAAGAGTGTTTGTGATTAGAAGAGTTCTGCTCAACCCAACCTTTATCCTCAGTACTACACTCTCACCTAGGTTGTTCTAAATAAGTTGCAAATACAAAAGTTTGGCGACACCATTTATAGACACAAAATACAAATAAGGATTCTATTTTTAGTGAATCGAAATAATACAATATAAATGCTATTAATAAAACTTCACCATATATAAATTTTTAATGAAAAATCTCATTAACTTTGCATACTTTCAACAATTTCAAAGTGGAACAGTAGATTGCAAAGTATTTTTATTTTCTTTTTTGACTATTGGGCCACACCCAAAAAACACAGGGGTCACTCCTGGCTCTGTACACAAGAATTACTTCTGGCTGGCTCAAGAGACCATATGAAATGCCAGGGATTGAACCTAAGATGGCTGGAAATTAAATGCCCCACATGCTGTACTATCACTCTTGCCCCTTAAATTTCATATAAAAGAATCAATTTCTAACTTATAGTATGATGCATCCAACTTGTTAAATACCTCTATTAGTGCTTAAGTTATATAAGGATCCTAATTTAAACCTAATAACCAAAATATAATAATAAAAATAAATCCAATAACCAGTTATTAAACCTATTAGTAACTACTTCCAATTTATCAAGGAAGATCAACTTAAAGACACTAACGTCCTTTCTTCTTCTTCTTCTTCTTTTTCTTCTTTCCAGCTGCTCCATCTCCATCACCATCTCCATCTAAGAAAAGAAGTTCATATTCATTTTAACCTTATATGTAGAGAAATAAGCAACCAGACAAGTACATACACATAAAACCCATCTTTTATGTACATAGTTTTTCAATATATATCCTTTTCATTTAAAATTAAGGTACCACTGACATGGAAACTATTAAGCTGAGTGAAATAAGTCATAGGGAGAGAGAGAGAGAGAGAGAGAGAGAGAGAGAGAGAGAGAGAGAGAGAGAGAGAGAGAGAGAGAGAGAGACAGAATAGTCTCACTTATCTATGGGTTTTAAGAAAAATAAAATCATTATTGTAATAATGCCCAGAGATAAGGGCCAATATGAAGCTCACCTCAAGGAGGGGTGAGTGCAGTTAGAGAAATGATACACTTAACAACTACCATGATAGTGTTTATGAGTGAGAGAAGTAGAATGTCTGCCTGACAGGCAGGGAATATGGGTGGAGGAAGATGGGGTGCATTGGTGGTGGGAATGTTGCACTGGTGAAGGGGGATGTTCTTTTTTGTGACTGAAACCCAACTACAGTCATGTTCGTAATCACAATGTTTAAATAAAGATAAAAAATTTAAAAAAATAAAAATGAAAAAAATGAAGGTAGCACTGACAAACACTATATAATTTTCACATATAGGTCTACACAACTCTACATCTATGTACATCAAATGAGAACCACCACCACAAGTCTTGTTTTCATCTACCTCTATTCATTCAATACCTCATACTTCTGGTACTATCTATCTCTTTGGCACCCTAGCATTAGTCTCTTAAAAGATTTACCTAATAACCGGTACCATAGGGACCGGTGAGGTGGTGCAAGAGGTAAAGTGTCTGCCTTGCAAGCGCTAGGTTCGATCCCCCGGTGTCCCATATGGTCCCCCAAACCAGAGGCAATTTCTGAGCGCTTAGCTAGGAGTAGCCCCTGAGCATCAAATGGGTGTGGCCCGAAAAACAAAAAACAAAACAAAACAAAAAAAATGGTACCATAATTTAGAGATAGTGATTGATTTTTCTTTTTTGCACAACTCTCTGTAGCCTTAGAAGATATATGTAATTATGTAGCAATATTAGCTCTACAAAATAGTTAACTCTGCAAAAGAATTGACAGATTTCTACTAATGGCTGAAAGTTATAATCCCAAATAGGATATAATCAGATTTCTACTAATGGCTGAAAGTTATAATCCCAAATAGGCAGGGCTTTAAGGCAGAACAAGAAAGTGACAGCTATATATAACTGAAAATGTACACCCTATTTCCAACTGTCAATGGGAGATGTAGAATAAAAGTTGTGTGATCTCATCTTCCACTGTCTCATTAACAGCACCAATTCCAGAATTTTGACAGTTGTTAACTTTAAAAAAATTTAACAATAAAAGGCCCTAAGAAATTATGGTCAAGGAATTTATGGAAGTTAGAAACATCCCAATATATTCCTTCGAGTAGAGAAAGATAATTCTGATGAGAAAGTTAAAGAAGATTTTAGATGAGGTACTATGTTCCAAATTTCTACTTATTCTAAATATACAGTCAGTAGAATATTGACAAATAACAAAAACTATTATTTTCTAAATAGAACATCTACTTTGCTTGGTAAAGGAACATATTTTAGATGAGGTACTAAATTTCAAATTTATATTTACTCCAAATATATTATCAGTAACATATCGGCAAATAACAAAAGCCATTATTTCCTGACTGCGAACCTACTTCACTTAAACTTAGGGTAATGCTATAAAATTTTCCATGGATAATATCTAGCATATACTAGCTGTTTAATAAGTCAAATAAACAGCCTATCAATATTATCTCACTACTATTCAGCCATATTATGGTCTTTTATCAAGTACATTCTGAAAAGCTAAAATCAGTGTAATTCAAGCAGTCATTCAATATATACAACTATTTTAAAGTTGCTATACCATCTTCTCTTGATCTGTAACAATGAGTCTTACATACCAATCAAAACATTAGAGGAAAATAAATAAAAAGAACATTAGAGAATAAATTACACAAATAGGTAGGTGTTCTTGCCTTTTTAATCACAAAAATAAAATAACCATTTACCTTCATCATCATCATCTCTTTCTTTCTCTTCCAAAGCTTGTCTTTCCAATTGTCCTGTAACCTCATCAACTGAGATTCCTGATTCCTTATCAGGTTCTTGTTGCCCTGCTGATCAAATTAAATATAGTAAATCATACTCAATAAAATATTTTCTGCTACAATAGAATTTTGTTTAAAAAGAAAAATTTGGGCCAGAGCAATAGTACAGTGGGCAAGAAGTTTGCCTTACACCCAGTTGATAGAACTCTCCAAATGGTCCCCAAGCCCCAGGAAGTGACCCCCTAGGCTGATCTGGATTCAACCTCCAACACTACAGATGGTCATGAGAGCAGCCAGGAGTGATCTCTGAGGACAGAGCCAGTAGTAATCCTGGAGTAGACTGAGGTTTGGCCCCAAACAAACAAGAAAAAGACAGTAACTGGCAATGGCCTTAGAAAAAAATCGCTGTGGCATAGTAGGAGCTATAGACTTCCACAAAGAAAGCTCTCAAGTTTAAAAAACAAATGGGAAAAGATATTCCATTATTAAAAATGTCTTCAACTAGGCTTAAGACCAGGCCCTACTGGAATCGAATACAACCCAGCCAGCCATAGGAGCATTATGTGTGTGCATGTAGAAAGACTGTGCATGTAGAAAGACATAGTCTAACTAGACAGTGTTTAATGAAGTGGTATTATAAGATTGAACTGTGAAATAAAACTATTAAAGTACATTATGGTCCAGGGGCTGGAGTGATAGCGATAGGGCATTTGCCTTGCAAGGCCAACCTTGGTTCAATTCCCGGCACCCCATATGCTCCCCCAAGCCTGCCAGGAGCGATTTCTGAGTGCAGAGCCAGGAGTAAACCTGAGCGCCACCAGGTGTGACCCCAAAAAAACAAAACAACACAAAACAGAAACATTATGGTTCAGAGCAGGGGTGGCAAACACGCGGCTCCGCAAGCGGCTCCCGGCCAAAATGAATGCGGCTCTTTGCCTCTTATGTGTTTAATATATTATTGTTAAAACTATATACTTTTGTGTGAGTGTTTGTTTTGGCAGGCCACTGCGTGGTGTGGCTCTCTGACTCTCACAGTTTGAAATTTGGCTCTTTGTGTCGAACTTGTTCGCCACCCCTGGTTCAGAGGAAGAGTGCACTATCTGAATGTTATGCATGGTGTATGGAAAGCGAATCTAGAGCATGAGTTTTATACACAAAGGCATGCTGCCTGTTAAGAGTCAAATACACAATACCCTAAATATACTGACATACGAGGGCCAGACAGATAGCATGGAGGTAAAGCGTTTGTCTTGCATGCAGAAGGTCAATGGTTCAAATCGCAGCATCCCATATGGTCCCCTGAGCCTGCCAGGGGCAATTTCTGAGCATAGAGCCAGAAGTAATCCCTGAGCGCTGCTGGGTGTGACCCCCCCCCAAAAAAAACACCCTGAAATACACTAAAGTCATATATCTATAGCTAGCTATCTATCTAATCCCTGAGCGCTGCTGGGTGTGACCCCCCCCAAAAAAAAAACCCTGAAATACACTAAAGTCATATATCTATAGCTATCTATCTATCTATCTATCTAACCTCTGAGCGTTGCTGGGTGTTGGACCCCCCTCCAAAAAAACCCCTGAAATACAGTAAAGTCATATATCTATAGCTATCTATCTATCTATCTAACCCCTGAGCGCTGCTGGGTGTGACCCCCCCCCAAAAAAAAACCCTTAGGGCCCGGAGAGATAGCACGGCGGCGATTGCCTTGAAAGCAGCCGATCCAGGACCAATGGTGGTTGGTTCGAATCCCGGTGTCCCATATGGTCCCCCGTGCCTACCAGGAGCTATTTCTGAGCAGACAGCCAGGAGTACCCCCTGAGCACCGCCGGGTGTGGCCCAAAAACCAAAAAAAAAAAAATAAAAACACACCCTGAAATACACTAAAGTCATATATCTATAGCTATCTATCTATCTAATCCCTGAGCGCTGCTGGGTGTGACCCCCCCCCAAATAAACCTGAAAAAAACTAAAGTAATAGATCTATAGCTATCTATCATCTATGTATGTATGTATGTATGTATGTATGTATGTATGTATGTATGTATGTATGTATGTCTATACTAGGGTCGGTATGCTGAACGCCTGAAATAAAAACCAGAGGAGGGTGGATTTCATCAGCTGGCCGGAAATGGGCAACGTACAAATCCTGGGATTTGAGCTTCCTTTGCAAGTGTCCCAGCACCTACTTATGCACTCCCTCGACAACTCGCAGCCAATCAGAACCCCAAAAAGATCAGAGCCTAGCTGCCAAGCCGCCAAGCCAAGCCGAGTTCCTCGCTCCTGGCCTCTCGCACTCTAGCTTTCAAGGGCTGATAGTAATTAAAAACAGACAACAATCCCCTTCGCCCCGGGATGAGCCCAACCTGGTGCAAGCAAGCAAGCAAGCAAGCAGAAAAACAAATGCATCTCTGCAGGTTCGGAGATTCCCAGCCACTTCCCACCGCTGCCTTTTCGTCGTGGATCGAACCGGGAGTGCTTGCACAGAGATCCACGCAGAACCCCCGAGAGAGAGCCTGGCCTCCTGGATTTGCTCTAGGCCACCCGCAAGGCGAGGCGAGGAGAGGCCAGGCTGAGGCAGTGGGCGATTGGGTGGGTTTGGGCAGGTGAAAATTATCAACCCTCGCTCCCATCACCCATTATTTCCTTCTGGGGAGCAGGTGCGCTCGCGGGGCCCCGAACCCCAACACTGACAGGCAGACACCTCGAGATCGCAAGCCAGGAGAGGGGGGGAGGGAGGGAGGAGAGAGAGGAGAGAAGAGAGGGAGAGAGAGAGAAGAGAGAGGAGAGAGGAGAGAGGGAGAGAGAGAAGAGAGAGGAGAGAGATATGAGAGAGAGGAGAGAGGCCGATGGAGCTGGGAGTGGAGAAGCCGGCAGGCCTCTCCTCTCCTGCACCTTTACCTGCAGGGCACAAATACACCCCAGATGCTGCTGCTGCTCCCCTAAAGAGGAGGCAGCCTCGGGGGCTGGGAGGGGGAGAAGATGGGACCCCCCGAAGTCTGGTGGCGGGCCTGCAGGCAGGAGGATGACAGACAGGGTCGGGCGCGAGGCGCACCAGCAGCGTTGGGGTGTCTGAGCCCCGGCTCCCAACCCAGAGACACCCCAAACTCCGGAGCTGGGGCAAGGGAAATCGAGGCACGCTGTCCTCCCCCTCTCAGGCCCACATGGAGAGACGTCGCCGCCAGGGGGCTCGGACCCTGACTCAGCCCCAAATCCGGGGCTCGGCGAGTGCACAGCCCTCGTCCAGAAGCAAAGAGCGCAGGGCCTGAGCAGGGAACTCGAGCCTGGGGACCCCACCAGCCCTTTCCTTACCTGGGCCGGCGCCCTTCGCCTTCTTCTTCTTCCGCTTCTTCTTCTTGGCCGCCTCCTCGGCCGTGGAGGCCGCTCCCTCCTCCTTGTCGTCGAGATCTAAGTCGCCATTCAAGTGGCTCCCGGAGGACGCGGCCTCCGCCACGGCCGCCATGTTGACCGAGCGCGCGCGAGAACGAGAGTGAGCGCAGTGGGTGCTCTCGTTCTCCACCACCACTCCGCCTGCACGGGCCACGCCGGAAGTCGCTCTCGGGGGAGCAGCCGCGGGGGGTGCCGGGACGGTGGAGGACTCGGCGGTGGAACCACGCGCTCGGGCATCGGACAGGCCCGCCCGCAGGTCGCTCACGGTGGTGCGCACGCGCCGCGCCCGACCCTTGCCGGCTTCCCGCGCCTCCTGCGTCTCCTGCGTCTCCTGCGTCTCCTGCGTCTCCTACGTCTCCTGCGTCTCCTGCGTCTCCTGCGTCTCCTGCGTCCTGGCTGCAGAGCGCCGCCCCTTAGGAAGGGAATGTGTTCGGATTGAGCCTCTCCTGATGCACTAGCCTCATGGTGGCCCGGCTGGCACAGAAAAGGTTCTCGAAGCCGGGAAGAATGTAGATGTTCTCGGGACCCGCTCCTGTTGTGATTGTAGGATTCAGTGTGTGTAGGCCTCCCTCCTGGCCTGGCGGGATTGGGATTCTTTGGTGTGAGCCCAAACCCCTGGAAACACGCACGCAATGTCTATGGAAACGCAGGTTCTGACCCTGGAAGTCCATGCATACACACACCTCACTCACACTCCAATTTGTCGCCTTTTTTTCCCCCGAAAGGTGGGTTTTAACGCCCACTACTTTATTCTGTTTTCTTGGCTGCACCCATGGGGTTCAGCTGCTCTGGCTCTGCTGGATCGGGCTGGGGCTACTTGTACTCACTGACTGCTCCAGGTTTCCTTAGGTTGCTTTTTTCTGTTACGTTCAAGTAGGGCCTCTTCAACCCAAAAAAACGACTTTCCTTATTTTTGTACGACTCTAGTTTTCTTTGGGGGGGGGGGGGGAGGAACGGTCATATCCAGCAGCGCTCCTGGCTCTGCACTCAGCACAAGAGACCATACGGGATGCCGGGATTCGAACCACCGTCCTTCTGCATGCAAGGCAAATGCCCTACCTCCATGCTATCTCTCCTCCGACTCATTACTGACACGCTGGCCCTCAGATAAATAAGGTACAGCGTGTACCGGCCAACCAGGGCTTGATCTTGGCAACTCATATGGTACTCCTAGCTTCCAGAAGTAATTCTTGAATGCAGAATCAGAAGTAATCACTCCCCTGAGTATTCCTGGGTATGGGACTCTTCACCCCTCCCCACACCAAAAGCACTGGAACAAAAATCGAGGTGATTATCATGTATGCCAAATTCACAAAACTGCATTTCACGACAGTGCCATCCATCTTCCTTCTTCCCACTCTTGCTAGGTTCTGGTACTCATCTTTATTTTTTTTCTGAGCTTGGTGCTCTGCACGCACACATTATTCCTTCTGTCTAACCTACTCTTTTGTCTCAACAAGCCACCTAGCCACCATACTTCTGTTACTCACTGTGTTTGAGTCTTACAAAGGGCAAAACAAATATGGCCTTTGTCCTAAAACTAACAATTGTTAATCATGCCAATAAAGACAAATGTATAACTAGCGGTATAATAGTATTATAAAAGGAATTGCATGGACAAAATAATCCAGTAAGGCTTCTCTTACCAAATGGTAAATAGGTTAAGATAATTGGCAAAAGGTAGGAAAGAATATTCCCTGAAACGAGAAATAAGTAAGAGAGAATCAGCATATTTAAAAGAGGAGTTAAAGCTTCTCGTAGTAGAGGGGTTCTTTAGCTGTAACTTTGGGGGTGGAATTAATACTTAGAGAGGTATGAAGCATACCTTGAAAGCATATTGTAAACCAATGATGATTCACTTTTTAAAAATAAAGCCAAAAAAGGTTATAGTCTGAAAAAATAGTTGCATTTCTAAGTTTCTCCTGGAATGTTTAGGACCACTGACTGAGGTGGGGGTAGAGCATGTGGTACCAGGGATGTCTCAGGGCCTTTTAAGTAACAGACTGCACTCTACCACATACCTACTAGAAAATTTGTAGTAAGTGACTCATTATATTACTATTGATTAGTGTAAGTCTCAAGCAAAAAAAGAGAATCTGAGATTGAGCTTTGGAGTGGAACAAATGAATCTGTAAATGGGACTGGAAAAGAAGGGCCATGCACCTTTATCTTACAAAGTCTTTGGGTCTTGCTGTGAATCTTTGAAATTCCTCTGTCACTTGTACAAATACCTGAGCCAGAGCTCGTTACTACTTTTGCCCAGTCCAAGAGTGACGGAATTCTGAACAGCAGAGTTAATGAACTTTGGGGGAGGGGGAATGGGGTTAGACCATACCTATAGGTGCTCAGGGGCTATTTCTAGCTCTCTGTTTAGGAATGATTTCTGGTGATGCTCAGGGATAACACATGCAGTGCCAGGGAGGGAATCAGTGTTTGCTGCACCTGTGCACAGGTAATATCACCTGTGCTATCTCCCTGTACCTCGTAGGGTTCACACATTTTTTAAAATGGTGCTTAAGTTATAGGTTGATCTACAGAGTTATCAATGTCAAAGTTTGTACAGTGAAAAAATAAAGTCTCTTTGCTGCAAATGGATTATATTCTACTTTCCCCTTTATATTGAAAAAGGGCAGGAGAATCAAACTAAGACTAGTAAGGGAAAAATACTATAGAACTCACAGTAAGGTGAGTGAGCTTATGGTGGATGATTATTTTGCAGAATGATCCAGAGGTTTTTTGTTTGGTTTTTGGTTTTTGGGCCACACCCGGCGGTGCTCAGGGGTTACTTCTGGCTATCTGCTCAGAAGCTTCTGGCAGGGGACCATATGAGACAACCACTTTAGGTCCTGGGTCGGCTGCTTGCAAGGCAAACGCTGCTGTGCTATCTCTCCGGCCCCTGATCCAGAGTTTGAGTTAACTAAATAATTAGATACAATAGATGTCTGGTTTAATTTTTTTTTTTTTTTTTTTTTTTACTTTTTGGGTCTTTAGGCTACATCCACTGATGTCCAAGGTTTAATTCCTGGCTCTGCATTCAGGAATTACTCCTGGTAATGTTTGGGGGATTATGGTATGTGGGTGAGTGATCTAACCCGGTTAGCCTGTGTATAAGGCAAATCCCTTAGCTGCTGTACTATCTCTCTACCCCTCATTTCTTATTTTGTCATTTAATGTTCTCTACAAGATGAGATTGAATGGGATAATGAATTGAGAAAAACCTAAGGAAGAATTTAATAAAATTTATTATTAGAACTAATGAAGTGAGCTCAGTTTTTAAAAGTAGACTCATTACTAGTTTTGTTTTGGGGTCACACATGCCAGTGTTCAGGACTTGTTTACTCCTGACTCTTAGTTGCTCAATCCTAGAAGTGTCAGGTTTTGAACCCAGTAGGCCATGTGCAAGCCAAATACTTTAACCCTGTGCTATCTCTCCAATTTCTAGAATATTTATGTTCCTATTACACAAGATTTTTTTGTCCAGACATAATAGATAAGCAGACAAAAATGAGGGGCTCCCCTAGTAAAGAGTTACTTCTATTATAAAAATCATCGAGTTGTCCTCCTCAATCCAGTTTTTTGAGGAAAATTTCATTCTAGAATAGACAAGTGCATTAGCCCAACTTTATGTTCATTGATGTTTTTTCTAATAGTAAAGAAGTAGGTATTTTTGTGATAGTCTAGGTATTCTAGAGCACATCTTTATATTATATGACTTTTGGAACAGATTAACAAGAAAATATGTTAAGGTGTGGATTTGGGCATAGAGAAATAGTACAAGAATTAAGATACTCAACTTGCATGTAGCTGATCCTGATTTAGTCCCTACAATGCATGATCACAATGCATTCTTTTGACCTCCAAGAAAAAGACCAAGAGTAGCCCCTGAGTATCAGGGCAAGTGAAATTTAGAAGCCCCAAATAATAAAATTATTAGGATTGATAAAAAAAATTCAGATGATACTTAATTCCCTGATATTAAGGGCAATATTAAGGCTTTTACATTTTCTTTATAGTTAAAATATAGTTAAAAGCTTTTAAATAGGGCCGGGCGGTGGCGCTAAAGGTAAGGTGCCTGCCTTGCCTGCGCTAGCCTTGGACGGACCGCGGTTCGATCCCCCGGTGTCCCATATGGTCCCCCAAGCCAGGAGCAACTTCTGAGCACATAGCCAGGAGTAACCCCTGAGCGTTGCCGGGTGTGGCCCAAAAACAATAAAAAAAATAAAAGCTTTTAAATATTTGATCATATCTGGAATACATATATATATATATATATATACAAGTATATATATGCACATATAGACTCAAATACAATTGGGCTAGTAAATTTGTAAATGTAAATTTGGGGAGGAACAAAACATATACCATTAATATACACTGTTAGTTGTCTTCTTGGAGAAGGGAAGAGGGACTCGGTTCCCTAATGCCTGGCAAAAATGGCTTAAAAGAAAATGAAGAGGCTGGAGAGATAACAACAGTGGCTAAGACTGTTAGTTCCCTTTGTATATGCATGATCTGGATTTGATCCCCAGCACCTATATGGTACTTTTAGCCCTGCCAGAAGTGATCCTTGGGGCCGGTGAGGTGGCACTAGAGGTAAGGTGTCTTAGCCAAGGAAGGACCGTGGTTCAATCCCCCGGCATCCCATATGGTCCCCCCAAGCCAGGGGCGATTTCTGAACGCTTAGCCAGGAGTAACCCCTGAGCATCAAAAGGGTGTGGCCTAAAAAACCAAAAAAAAAAAAAAGAAAAAGAAGTTATCCTTTAGTGCAGAGTGCAGAGTCAGGAGTAAATCCTGAGCATTGCCAAATGTGTCCCTTCACCACCACCACCTAAATAAAATGGTTTGAGAAAAGCTCATAGATACATATAATAGATTGGTAGTTGCCAGAAAGAAATGATAAAGGGACTAAAAAGTCCATAGAAGGCTGGGTATATGGCTTAAGTAGTAGACCACATATCTGGCATATTGAGGCCCTGAGTTTAGCACTGAGTCATCAGACCCATACCTGTAGGCTCAGTGTCACTGGGAATATCCCCAGACCCCTTAAGATTGCTGAATATGGCTTCTATATAAAAATGGAAAATAAAAAAAGGAAAATACAAATTTCCATCTATAACATAAATAAATTATGGTGATATAATGTTTAATATGGTGACTATAATTAATAATTTATTGTAATATCAAACTATAACCAGGCACATGAAACTTATATAATGTTATAAACTAATTTTTTAGAAGAATAGATACTTAGTGATTGTTAAATGTACATCTTTTCTTGGGGGGGGCATCCGGGGGCATTCAGGGTTACTCATGGCTCTGCATTTAGAAATTACTCCTGGGAGGTTTGAGAGACCATATGGGATGCCGGGGATTGAATCTATGTTGGATGTAAGCAAGGCAAATGCCCTACCCATTGTGCTATTGCTTTGGCACCAACATATTTTTTAAATTTTTAAAGTACCATGGTTTGCAAAATTGCCCATAATTTTTCCTGGCATTCAGTGCTTCAACACCAATCCTACCACCAATATAACATTCCCTCCACCTTTGTCCCCAGTTTCCCACTCACTCCAAGCCTGCCCCCTTGGCAGCTACAAAATAATTTATTATATATTGCTTGTTACAACTAAAAGGAGATGGAATTATCAAAAAAAGTTAAGTAACAAGAACTTTAGGGGCTTGTTATACTTAATGTGGGCAGCTCCCTGGCCTCTCTGTATTTCTAGAATCCCTGGCAGCCACAGACACATTTCACAGTAGCCTCACTATCAGCTCACTGACCAGCTCCCCAGGCTCATTTTATGTTTGAAAGAGATGTAAGCTAAGTTGCAGAAAACTCTGGGTAAACAAGTCTTGTAGCTGAAAACTGGGGCACTCTTGAGAGGAGGGATAGGCTAAGTTTCCACCTTGTGGAGTCCTTGGCAATTACACCCACAATCCATAATTGCCACCATGCCACCACTTTACCTCTGATCTCTACAGAGACACTTAACTTATCAAAACCCCACTCTGTTTTGGCTGTGAACTCTAGGGTCTTCAAGAATAAATGCAAACAGCCTCCTATCCTCTCCTCCGTGCTTCCAGAAGCCCTGGCAACCAGACACATCCCATAATTACCACCATGTCAGCCACAGAACCTGAATTCCTGGATCATATGTAGACCAGTTTATAGCTCCAAATTTTTTAATACTGACACCCCAGTAGGAATGCACCAAACTAGATGTCCGAGTATCATAGATGTCACCTAAGGTTAAGGTTAAGATACGTTGTAAATAAAGCTGGTAAGGTTTTGACCCAAGATGTAGAAGTCACTACTGGTGAGGTCAGAGTCGCTGGATGTAGAAATCACTGGTGAGGTCAGATCTCAGGCCAGTAGAACACTCACAAAGAAGCATCCACCAGCCACTTCGAGGGAGTAATTCAGTTTACTGTAGGTGGGAAATGGGTATTTATATTAAGGAAAGTAAGGTGTGGACTCTGTGTCAGCCACCTGGGTAGGGGATTACAACAGGGTGTGTGCGTCTGTGTTTAGGGGAAACAGCTGCTTGTTTAGATAAGCTACAGGATGTGGCTATAGCTAAACGTATATCTTAAGAAGTCTCATTACAGGGCTGTAGAGATAGTACTCGAGGTAGGGCACTGCCTTGTATTAGGCTGGCCTGGGTTTGATTCCAAGCATACCAGATGGCTCCCCAACACAACCAGGAATAATTCCTGAGTGCAGAGCCAAGAGTAGCCCATGAACAACACCAAACCAAACCAATTCAGTATTGATGAAAACTTTACAGACTTGTTAGGAGACTTGAGAGGAGACACTACATTGCGGCATTGCAGAAACATTTCTAAGGTAGAAGTAAGAGAACTGAGTGGCCAGCATGGAGGGGTAAGACTTAAAAGGGCACTCAGGTTTCTGCTTTGAGTTCCAGAGTGTTTAGTGGTTCTACTTCCAGAAAAGGTAGGAATATAGCAGGATGAGGCTTCCTGAAAGGTAGAAGAAAGATAAGATTTATGCATTTTCAGTTTGAGCAGTCTGCAGTGCATCCAAGCAAAATAACCAGATAATCTGTGAGAAATATGGATGTTTGAGAGTGATATGAAAGTTTCTGGAACATAGATGTGGTATAAAGCTGTATACTCCCATCAAAAAATGGGGAGAAGAAATGAACAGATATTTCTTCAAAGAAGAAAAACAAAGGAACATGAAAAAATGCTCCACATCACTGATCATCAGGGAGATGCAAATCAAAGCAACAATGAGGTACCATCTCACACCACAGAGACTGGCACACATCACAAAGAACAAGAACAATCAGTGCTGGTGGGAATGTGGAGAGAAAGGAACTCTTATTCACTGCTGGTGGGAATGCAGTCTAATCTAGCCTTTATGGAAAATAATATGGAGATTCCTCAAAAAACTGGACATTGAGATCTCATATGATCTAGCTATATCACTCCTAGGGATATATGCTCTAGGAACACAAAAATACAATTCAAAAATCCCTTCCTCACGCCTATATTCATTGCAGAGCTATTTACAATAGCTGGTTGTTTCCAGAATCTTGCTATGGTAAGTAGTGCTGCAATGAATATAGGTGTAAGGAAGGGATTTTTGTATTGTAGTGTTCCTAGGGTATATTCCTAGGAGTGGTATAGCTGGATCGTATGGGAGCTTAATTTCCAGTTTTTGGAGGAATCTCCATATCGCTTTTTATAAAGGTTGAACTAGACGGCATTCCCACCAGAAGTGGAAAAGAGTTTCTTTCTCTCCACATCCCCGTCAACACTGTTTGTTTTCATTCTTTGTGAGGTGTGCCAATCTCTGTGGTGTGAGGTGGTACCTCATAGTTGTTTTGATTTGCATCTCCCTGATGATTAGTGATGTGGAGCACTTTTTCATGTGTCTTTTGGCCATTTGTATTTCTTCTCTGTCAAAGTGTCTGTCCATTTCTTCTCCCCATTTTTTAATGGGATTAGATGTTTTTTTCTTGAAAAGTTCTGTCAGTGCCTTGTATATTTTGGAGATTAGCCCCTTACTGATGGGTATTGGGTGAATAGTTTCTCCCACTCAGTGGGTGGCTCTTGTATCCTGGGCACTATTTCCTTTGAGGTGCAGAAGTTTCTCAGTTTAATATATTCTCATCTCTTAATCTCTGCTTTCACTTGCTTGGAGAGTGCTTTCCTCCTTGAAGATGCCTGTAGTCTCAATGTCTTGGAGTGTTTTGCCTACGTGTTGTTCTATATATCTTATGGTTTCGGGTCTGATATCGAGGTCTTTAATCCATTTGGATTTTACCTTCGTACATGATGTTAACTGGGGGGTCTAAGTTCAATTTTTTGCGAGTGGCTAGCCAGTTATGCCAACACCACTTGTTGAAGAGGCTTTCTTTGCTCCATTTAGGATTTCTTTCTTTTTTTTATTTATTTAAACACCTTGATTACATACATGATTGTGTTTGGGTTTCAGTCATAAAAGGAACACCACCCATCACCAGTGCAACATTCCCATCACCCATGTCCCAAATCTCCCTCCTCCCCACCCGACCCCTGCCTGTACTCTAAACAGGCTCTGCATTTCCCTCATACATTCTCAATATTAGGACAGTTCAAAATGTAGTTATTTCTCTAACTAAACTCATCACTCTTTGTGGTGAGCTTCCTGAGGTGAGCTGGAACTTCCAGCTCTTTTCTCTTTTGTGTCTGAAATTTATTATTGCAAGAATGTCTTTCATTTTTCTTAAAACCCATAGATGAGTGAGACTATTCTGCGTTTTTCTCTCTCTCTCTGACTTATTTCACTCAGCATAATAGATTCTGTGTACATCCATGTATAGGAAAATTTCATGACTTCATCTCTCCTGACAGCTGCATAATATTCCATTGTGTATATGTACCACAGTTTCTTTAGCCATTCGTCTGTTGAAGGGCATCTTGGTTGTTTCCAGAGTCTTGCTATGGTAAATAGTGCTGCAATGAATATAGGTGTAAGGAAGGGATTTTTGTATTGTATTTTTGTGTTCTTAGGGTATATTACCAGGAGTGGTATAGCTGGATCGTATGGGAGCTCGATTTCCAGTTTTTGGAGGAATCTCCATATTGCTTTCCATAAAGGTTGAACTAGATGGCATTCCCACCAGCAGTGGATAAGGGTTCCTTTCTCTCCACATCCCCGCCAGCACTGTTTGTTCTCATTCTTTGTGATGTGTGCCATTCTCTGTGGTGTGAGGTGGTATCTCATTTTTGTTTTGATTTGCATCTCCTTGATGATTAGTGATGTGGAGCATTTCTTCATGTGTCTTTTGGCCATTTGTATTTCTTCTTTGTCAAAGTGTCTGTTCATTTCTTCTCCCCATTTTTTGATGGGATTAGATGTTTTTTTCTTGTAAATTTCTGTCAGTGTCTTGTATATTTTAGAGATTAGCCCCTTATCTGATGGGTATTGGGTGAATAGTTTCTCCCACTCAGTGGGTGGCTCTTGTATCCTGGGCACTATTTCCTTTGAGGTGGAGAAGCTTCTCAGCTTAATATAGTCCCATCTGTTAATCTCTGCTTTCACTTGCTTGGAGAGTGCAGTTTCCTCCTTGAAGATGCCTGTAGTCTCAATGTCCTGGAGTGTTTTGCCTATGTGTTGTTCTATATATCTTATGGTTTGGGGTCTGATATCGAGGTCTTTAATCCATTTGGATTTTACCTTCGTACATGATGTTAGCTGGGGGTCTAAGTTTAATTTTTTGCAAGTGGCTAGCCAGTTGTGCCAACACCACTTGTTGAAGAGGCTTTCCTTGCTCCATTTAGGATTTTTTGCTCCTTTATCAAAAATTAGGTGATTGTATGTCTGGGGAACATTTTCTGAGTATTCAAGCCTATTCCACTGATCTGAGGGTCTGTCCTTATTCCAATACCATGCTGTTTTGATAACTATTGCTTTGTAGTAAAGTTTAAAGTTGGGGAAAGTAATTCCTCCCATATTCTTTTTCCCAATGATTGCTTTAGCTATTCTAGGGTGTTTATTGTTCCAAACAAATTTCAAAAGTGCCTGATCCACTTCTTTGAAGAATGTCATGGGTATCTTTAGAGGGATAGCGTTGAATCTGTATAATGCCTTGGGGAATATTGCCATTTTGATGATGTTAATCCTGCCAATCCATGAGCAGGGTATGTGTTTCCATTTCCGCGTGTCCTCTCTTATTTCTTGGAGCAGAGTTTTATAGTTTTCTTTGTATAAGTCCTTCACATTTTTAGTCAAGTTGATTCCAAGATATTTGAGTTTGTGTGGCACTATTGTGAATGGGGTTGTTTTCTTAATGTCCATTTCTTCCTTATTACTATTGGTATATAGAAAGGCCATTGATTTTTGTGTGTTAATTTTGTAGCCTGCCACCTTGCTATATGAGTCTATTGTTTCTAGAAGCTTTTTGGTAGAGTCTTTAGGGTTTTCTAAGTAGAGCATCATGTCATCTGCAAACAGTGAGAGCTTGACTTCTTCCTTTCCTATCTGGATTCCCTTGATATCTTTTTCTTGCCTAATCGCTATAGCGAGTACTTTCCGTGCTATGTTGAATAGGAGTGGTGAGAGAGGACAGCCTTGTCTTGTGCCAAAATTTAGAGGGAAGGGTTTTAGTTTTTCTTCATTGAGGATAATATTTGCCACTGGCTTGTGGTAGATGGCCTTAACTATATTGAGAAAGGTTCCTTCCATCTTGCTGAGAGTTTTGATCAAGAATGGGTGTTGGACCTTATCAAATGCTTTCTCTGCATCTATTGCTATGATCATGTGATTTTTATTTTTCTTGTTGTTGATGTTGTGTATTGTGTTGATATATTTATGGAAGTTAAACCATCCTTGCATTCCTGGGATGAAACCTACTTGATCGTAGTGGATGATCTTCATAATAAGGCACTCAATCCTATTTCCCAGGATTTTGTTGAGGATCTTTGCATCTGCATTCTTCAGAGATATTGGTCTGTAACTTTCTTTTTTCGTAGCATCTCTGTCTGGTTTAGGTATCAAGGTGATGTTGGCTTCATAAAAGTTATTTGGAAGTGTTCCTGTTTTTTTGATTTCATGAAAGAGTCTTGCCAGGATTTGTAGTAGTTCCTCTTGAAAAGTTTGAAAGAATTCATTAGTGAATCCATCTAGGCCTGGGCTTTTGTTTTTGGGCAGACATTTGATTACCATTTTAATTTCATCAATAGTGATGGGGGTGTTTAGATATGCTACATCCTCTTCATTCAACCGTGGAAGATTTAAGAGTTCAAGAATTTATCCATTTCTTCCAGGTTCTCATTTTTAGTGGCATAGAGTTTCTCAAAGTAGTTTGAATCTGCCATATCAGTAGTGATCTCTTTTTTTTCATTCCTAATACAAGTTATCGAGTTTCTCTCTCTCTCTCTTTCTTTGTTAGTATTGCCAGTGGTCTATCAATCTTGTTTATTTTTTCGAAGAACCAACTTCTGCTTTTATTGATCTTTCGGATTGTTTTTTGGGTTTCCACTTTGTTGATTTCTGCTCTCAGCTTTGTTATTTCCTTCTGTCTCCCTATTGTTGAGCACTTTCTAATTCTATGAGCTGTGTCATTATCTATTCAGGTAGGCCCCTTCTTTCCTGATGTGTGCTTGCAAAGCTATAAATTTTCCTTTCAGTACTGCTTTTCCTGTGTCCCATAAGTTCTGATAGTTTGTGTCTTTATTATCATTTGTTTCTAGGAAAGTTTTGATATCCTCTTTGATTTCATCTCGGACCCACTGGTTATTGAGTATGAGGCTATTTAACTTCTAGGTGTTAAAGTTTTTCTTCTGTGTTCCTTTGGAATTCCCATATAATTTTAGAGCCTTGTGGTCAGTGAAGATAGCCTGCAAAATTTTGATCCTCTTGATATTATGGAGGTATGTTTTATGTGACAGCATGTAGTCTATCCTGGAGAATGTCCCATGTACATTGGAGAAAAATGTGTATCCAGTTTTCTGGGGGTGGAGTGTCCTATATATATCTACGAGGCCTCTTTCTTCCATTTCTCTTCTCATGTCTAATATATTCTTATTGGGTTTCATTCTGGTTGACCTATTCAGTGTTGACAAAGCCATGTTGAAGTCCCCCACAAAGCCATGTTGAAGTCCCCCACAATTATTGTGTTGTTATTGATATTATTTTTCAGATTTGTCAACAATTGTATTAAATATTTTGCTGGCTCCTCATTCAGTGCATATATGTTTAGGAGAGTGATTTCTTCCTGCTGTATATATCCTTTATTAATACAAAATGTCCATCGTTGCCCCTTACAACTTTCCTAAGTATAATGTTTGCATCATCTGATATTAGTATGGCCACTCCATCTTTTTTTTTTTTTTTTTTTTTTTTTTGGTTTTTGGCTTTTGGTTTTTGGGCCACATCCGGCGGTGCTCAGGGGTTACTCCTGGCTGTCTGCTCAGAAATAGCTCCTGGCAGGCACGGGGGACCATATGGGACACCAGGATTCGAACAAACCACCTTAGGTCCTGGATCGGCTGCTTGCAAGGCAAACGCCACTGTGCTATTTCTCCGGGCCCACTCCAGCTTTTTTATGGGTGTTGTTTGCTTAAATAATTTTCTTCCAGCCTTTTATTTTGAGTCTATGTTTGTTCGAACTATTTAGGTGCGTTTCTGTAGGCAGTAGAAGGTTGGATTGAGTTTTTTGATCCATTTAGCCACTCTGTGTCTCTTAACTGGTGCATTTAGTCCATTGACATTGAGAGAAAGAATTGTCCTGGGATTTAATGCCATCTTTATATCGCAATTTGCTGTGTCTTTTGGTCATTCTTGTCTTAAATTAGGTCTTTCAGTTTTTCTCTCAATACTGGTTTTGAGTCTGTAAAGTTTCTGAGCTGATGTTTGTCTGTGAAACCATGTATTCTTCTGTCAAACCTGAAAGTGAGTTTTGCTGAGTACAGTAATCTAGGCGAAGCATTTATTTCATTGAGTTTTGTCGCTATGTCCCACCACTGCTTTCTGGCCTTGAGTGTTTCTGGTGACAGGTCTGCTGTAAATCTCAAGAATGTTCCCTTGAATGTAATTTCCCTTTTTGATCTTACTGCTTTCATAATTCTGTCTCTATCTGTGGGATTCATCATTGTGACTAGGATGTGTCTTGGGGTATTTTTTTCTGGGGTCTCTTTTGGTTGGTACTCTTTGGGCATGCAGGATATGATTGCATATATTCTTTAGCTCTGGAAGTTTCTCTTTAATGATGTTCTTGACCATTGATTCTTCCTGGAAATTTTCTTCCTGGGTCTCTGGGACTCCAATGATTCTTAAGTTGTTTCTGTTGAGTTTATCATATACTTCTATTTTCATCTGTTCCCATTCTTTGACTAATTTTTTCATTGTCTGTTCATTTGCTTTAAGTTTTTTTTTCCAATCTCTCCCGCTGTATGGAGTTGTTATTTATCTCATCTTCCACAGCACCAATTCTATTCTCAGCTTCTGTTACCCTGTTGGAGAGCTTATCTATTTTGTCATTCAATTCATTTACTGAGTTTTTCAGGCCCGTTATTTGACCTGTTATTTCAGTTTGGAGTTTTGTGATTTCTGTCTTCATATTTTCTTGGTTCTTATTAATGTTCTGTTCAACTCGATCCATGGTTTCTTTGAGTTTTTTGAGCATCTTCCATATTTCTTGTCTAAACTCCTTATCTGAGAGAATGATTAGTTGTTGGCCATCAGAATTGTCATCATCATTCTCTTTTTTTTTTAATTTATTTAAACACCTTAATTACATACATGATTGTGTTTGGGTTTCAGTCATGTAAAGAACACCACCCATCACCAGTGCAACATTCCCATCACCAATGTCATCATCATTCTCTATGTCTGATGCTGGCCTGCATTGTTTCCCCATTTTCACACTTGTATTGTGGGTTTTTCTACATGTTGTGGTGGTATTCATTGGTTAAATGATGTGCGAGGCCACACTCCTCTGCCTCCGCCCTTTCTGGGTGGGTCGACTTGCCTCCAAGGAAAGGGAGCCCTCCATGGATGAAGCCTCACATAGGACCTGCCTTCTGTGAAATACTGCTTATAGCCGGTTTTCACGTTTGGAGAAGTTCCTTGGCGTTCTGGTGCATGAATGAGCCTCTGGGAGAGTGAATTTTCTGGGCCCTTTTCCGCCCAATTCCAAGAGATTCAGGAGACAGGACAGGAGACAAACACACACAGGCAGCACTCACAGTTTTTCACAGTCAGGCCCCACTGGGCAGGCATAGATTTTCCCAGCCTGGTGTCACAAACAGGGGACCTGCCTTCTGCAAAGTACTGCTTATAGCAGTTTTCATATTTGGAAGCAGTTCCTTGGCATTCTGGCCTGTGAATGAGCTTCTGGGAGAGCGAATTTTCTGGGCCCTTTTCAGCCTGAATCCAAGAGGTTCAGGAGACAGGACAGGAAACAAACGCACACAGGCAGCACTCACAGTTTCTCACCGACAAAAGAGTTTTAAGGCCTGGAAGGGCTGGAAGGACCAGTTCACACTTTGAAGCTCACCACAAAGAGTGGTGAATGCTATTAGGGAAATAACTACACTAACAGCTAGCATGACAATGTTAAAGAATGAGAGAAGTAGAATGTCTATTGTGAATACAGGCAGAGTGGGGGGAGGGCATTGGTGGTGGGAATGTTGCACTAGTGAAGGGGGTATTCTGTTTATAACTGAAACCCAACTACAAACATGCTTTGTAATCATGGTACTTAAATAAAAATTTATATTAAAAAAAGAATGCTGTGTACTTTCAAAGTTTTTTGTAAATATTTTTAAGACAAAGCTAGAATAGCCTTTACTAATAAAACTCCTCTGTCTAATATGAAGCCTTCTAATCACATTTAGCACTTCAAATATGAGTAAACCAAATGAATGACTGCTGAATATGTAAGTGAACATTAAATTTTAAAGACACTATTTTAATTTTTTATTGTTGTGGAATTTTGGGGGGAGGAGACAGAGCCACACTAGCTGTACTCTGTGCTCAGGGGTCACTTCTGGCAGGCTTAGCTGGACTATCTTGGGTGCCAGAGACTTGAAATGGCTCAATCTCCTTATGCAAGGCAAATACCTTCACTCCGGTACTCAAGACAGTTTTTTAAAATTGTAAAAAAAAAAATTTAAATTGATTAAAAAAACCCTCCATTTTCTATGTTGTTTATATTCTGTAATGATAAATTTTGGATATTTGAAATAAAGTATTTTTTAGCATTAAGTTTATGTATAGTCTTACACCAGCAACTACGAGAGAATTTTTAATTATACAGACTATGCTTCTTTTAATAAGACTGGTATAGTGTGAGAAAAATTCTGACTTTGACAAAACATCTACTAGATGCTTGGAGTGCTATGATAGGACCTTTCTATCCATGACTGGTTGGGATATCCTTACTTTTCTGTCTACGACTGGCTAGGATATTCTTCCTCTCCTAAGAAAGCTTTAGTTTCTGCTCTGCTCTGCTCATATCTCCCCACTTTGCTGAAAGCATTGTTTTTTGCCTAATCTGGGTTTCTCAGGGCTGAGTTTTCTGGTCAGCTTCTTTGCTCCCTAACATTTGATATCTGTCTCAGCTCAGTGATACCACCAAGCTTTGTCCTGTCCCTGACCAGTGCACCCAGAAAAACAGTTGTGTTGTTTAATTGTTGGCAATTTTGATTAGGAATTAAAGTCCTGTATTTTGTAGCCAATTATCTAAGTCTTGTGTCTAGTATCATTATCCATCATGATGGAGTGTTATTCTCAGGATCTTTTACTTGAGTGCTACACATTTTTGTTACACTGTGATTTGGTTTCCAGTGGTCACTCTTCTATCTACCTAACAGTTTTCCCAACCAAGCAAACCTTCCTTCCTTCCTTCCTTCCTTCCTTCCTTCCTTCCTTCCTTCCTTCCTTCCTTCCTTCCTTTTCTTTCTTTCTTTCTTTCTTTCTTTCTTTCTTTCTTTCTTTCTTTCTTTCTTTCTTTCTTTCTTTCTTTCTTTCTTTCTTTCTTTCTTTCTTTCTTTCTTTCTTTCTTTCTTTCTTTCTTTCTTTCTTTCTTTCATTTTATTTATTTATTTATTTATTTATTTATTTATTGGTTTTTGGGCCACACCTGGTGACGCTCAGGGGTTACTCCTGGCTATGCGCTCAGAAGTCGCTCCTGGCTTGGGGGACCATATGGGACGCCGGGGGATCGAACCACGGTCCATCTCCTAGGCTAGCGCAGGTAAGGCAGGCACCTTACCTCGAGCGCCACCGCCCGGCCCCTCTTTCTTTTATTTAAGCACCAGGATTACATACATGATAGTAGTGTTATTTCAGTCATATAAAAGAACATCCCCCTTCACCAGTGCAACATTCCCACCACCAATGCCCCCATCTTCCTCCTTCTTCACCCCCTTCCTGCCTGCCTGTTTTTGAGACAGGCATTTTACTTCTCTCACTCATTAACATTGTGATTATAGAGTAGTCATCTCTCTAACTACACTCACCACTCTATGTGGTGAGCTTCACATCAAGAGCCAGTTCTACCAGCCCTGATCTCTGTTGTCTCTGGGCAATATTACAATAATGTCTTTTGTTTTTCTTTAAACCCATAGATGAGTGAGACTATTCTGTGTCTATCTTTCTCACTCTGGCTTATTTCACTTAACATAATAGATTCCATGTACATCAATGTATAGGAAAATTTCATGACTTCATCTCTCTTGATGGCCTCATAATATTCCATTGTGTATATGTACCACAGTTTCTTTAGCCATTCATCTGTTGAAGAGCCTCTTTGTTGTTTCCAGAGTCTGGCTATTGTAAATAGCGCTGCAACAAATATAGGTGTGAGGAAGGGATTTATGAATTGTGTTTTTGTGTTCCTAGGGTATATCCCTAGGAGTGGTATAGATCATATGGGAGCTTAATGTCCAGTTTTTTGGAGGTTTTTTTTTTTTTTTTTTTTTTTTGGGTTATACCTGGCGTAACTCAGGGGTTACTCCTGGCTTATACTCAGAAATCGCTCCTGGCAGGCTCAGGGGACCATATGGGATGCTGGGATTTGAACCACCATCCTTCTGCATGCAAGGCAAATGCCTTGCTCCATGCTATCTCTCCAACCCCAAATGTCCAGTTTTTTGAGGAATCTCCATATTGTTTTCCATAAAGACTGGAGTAGACAGCCTTCCCACCAGCAGTAAATGAGCATTTCTTTCTCTCCATATCCCTGCCAGCACTGATGTTCTTGTTCTTTGTGATGTGTGCCAGTCTCTGTGGTGTGAGATGGTACCTCATTGTTGTTTTGATTTGCCTCTCCCTGATGATTAGTGATGTGGAACATTTTTTCATGTGCCTTTTGGCCATTTGTATTTCTTCTTTGAGAAATTGTTCATTTCTTCTCCCCATTTTTTGATGGGGTTAAATGTTTTTTTCTTGTTAAGTTCTGTTAGTACCTTGTATATCTTTGATATTAGCCCCTTATCTGGTGGGTATTGGGTGAATAGTGTTGCAAGTCAGCCCCTGAAGAGGTTGACTGATGGAGGGATGGAGGATGAGGTCTTTCCTCTCCAGCTCGGAGCACGCGTCTGCCACCCTGTTCAGCCGGCGGTTCTGAGGAGAAATGGTGGGTAAATAGCTCGCAGTCAGGCTTGTGGAAATATTAGCTTTATTCGGTGGACAAGACTGAAGTCCAAAGTCTCAGCCTCAGTTCCAGCCAAAAAGCCCCTCGCCTTCCACAGACCCTTGTTTTTATCCCCCAGAATCAGGTACCACCCAATGGTGGGGTCAGATACCACCCAATGGTGGAAGCAGAATCAGGTACCACCCTAGTGTGGGGGCAGAATGCCAGGTCACATCCTAGGGTAGGGCACAATCACCTATCAGGGTAGGGTCAGTAATATAATAATCCCATAAAATGTTTACATACACAACAAATAGTTTCTCCCATTCTGTGGGTGGCCTTTGTATCCTCATCATTATTTCTTTTGAGGTGCAGAAGCTTCTTAGCTTAAGTTGTTTATCTCTGCTTCCAGTTGTTTGGAGAATGCTGTTTCCTCCTTGAAGAAGCCTTTAGTCTCAATGTCATGGTGTGTTTTACCTATTTGTTGTTCTATATACCTTATACTTTGGGTCTGATATCAAGGTCTCTAATCCATTTGGATTTGACCTTTGTGCATGGTGTTAGATGGAGGTGTCAATTCACTTTTTTGCAAGTGGCTGACCAATTGTGCCAACACCACTTGTTGAAGAGGCTTTCCTTGCTCCATTTTGCATTTCTTACCCCTTTATCAAAGATTGGTTGATTGTATGTCTGGGGAACATTCTCCGAATACTCAAGTCTATTCCATCGATCTGAGGGCCTGTCTTTATTCCAATACCATGCTGTTTTAATAACTATTGCTTTGTAATACAATTTAAAATTGAGGAAAGTGATGCCTCCTATACCAGGCAAACCTTTCTTTGCCTCAAAGGTTCATCCTTACTGATCTAAGTCAATGCACAACATGTCTAATTCCTTTTCCCAGTGATTTGTTTAGGTTTAGATTTGCATTACCATTATTGTCAACGATGTTTAAAGAAAACCATTGAGATCTGCTGAAAAAGGTTCACTTAGTCTTTGGGCCACACCTGGTGATGCTCAGTGGTTACTCCTGGCTATGCGCTCAGAAGTTGCTCCTGGCTTGGGGGACCATATGGGATGCCAGGGGATCGAACCATGGTCCGTCCTAGGCTAGTGCTGGCAAGGCAGATACCTTACCTCTAGCGCCACCACGCCGGCCCCTCACTTAGTCTTTTAAAAGAAGATGAAATAAAATGTAGTTCTATTGTTTCTTAGTTTTTCAGTCTGAGAATGAGCCTTGGAAATAAAATCTGAAGAACAGAAAGCAAAAGTGTGGAAGAATGCAGAGTCCTTAATGAAATTCCTTAGCTACTGAATTAGAAAAACATTAGTTAGTCCCTCTCCCTTCAAACATGCCAGATAGAGGCCAGACTGATAGAAGTGTGAGTAGGCTAGGGTGCTTGCTTTGTACACCACTGATCTGGGTTTGATTCCTAAAACCCCTTATGGTCACCTGAGTCCTACTAGTAATGATTCCTGTGTGCAATCAGGAGTAAGCCCTGAGTAATGCTGGTGAGGCCTCCAAACAATAAATGATCAAACATGCTAAATATATATCTTGTTAAAAGAGAGAAAGAGAGAGGGGGGAGGCCGAAGTGATAGCACAGTGTGTAGGGTATTTGTCTTGCACATGGCTGATCTGGGTTTGATCCCCCCAACCTGCCAAGAGTGATTTTCTAAGCATAGAACCAGGAATAACACGAATGCTGCTGCTGCTGGGTATGGCCCCAAGTGAGGGAGGGAGGGAGGGAGGGAGGGAGGGAGGGAGGGAGGGAGGGAGGGAGGGAGGGAAGGAGGAAGGGAGGGAGGGAGGAAGGAAGGAAGGAAAGGAAGGAAGGAAGGAAGGAAGGAAGGAAGGAAGGAAGGAAGGAAGGAAGGAAGGAAGGAAGGAAGGAAGGAGAAAGAAAAAATAGAAAGAGAAAAAGAAAAAGAAAGGGGGAAGGAGGGAGGAAGGAAAGAAGAAAAGAAGGAAGGAAGAGACAAGGAAAGAGAAAAAGAAAAGAAAGATTGATTTTGAACACTTACTTTTTGTTTTGTTTTGCTTGGGGGCCATGCCTGGTTGTGCTCAAGGACCACCCCTAGTTCAGTACTTTTGGTGCTCAGGAGACTATGTAGTCCCACATCTGATTGTGTTCACCCCAGCATCACTCCTGTTGATGCTCAGGAGACCATTTGGTGCCAAGTCAAATGAGGAATTCTGTATACAAATGTATACAAAATGTATACCCATTGAACTATCTCTCCAGCCTCACTATTTTTTATATAGATTAGGTCATTCTAACTGATTTAAATTCCAACCTACATTTCCTGTAACAGAAAAGCTATGAGTGGAATGAACTGGTGTCAAGGTTCTGAATGGAATTTTGGTATAAAGTCATTATTTGGGGGTCAGAACAAGCAGAGATCTAATATTCTTTGGGCCTGACAGTTGACAGAAATTGATGTAACAGAGGTATTTTAAGGTGTTTTTTGTTTGTTTGTCTGTTGTTGTTTTTTTAAGAAAATGATCTCTATAAATTCTCTTTTGAAGGTTGGTATGAGTAGAAGCTAGGACCAGGTAAGGCTCTTGAATAAGCATTAAACAAATACTTATAATTCATATGTCACTCAATATACCATTTAATAGTATACAATTCTATGTTTTTAAGTATCTTCAGGTCTATAACTTCCACTGCTACTTAATTACACAATATTTTCTATTTATAAACCAATAGACACTTTATATTATTAATTTAATAAGTAACTCCACTGAACTTTACTGTAAATGTTTTCATTTGAATATGTTTTCATTTCTCTTGACTATATATATTTTATATCAGTATATCAGGGAATCATATGACAACTATTTTAACCTTTGATGATCTACCAGACTATTTTCAAAAATAACTACACAATTTTCAGCATTATATGAGGTTACTCATTTCTTCATTACCTTGTATATGCTTATTATGGTCCTTAAAAATTATTATAGCCATCTCAGAGGAATGAATTACTGAGGTTTTGATTAGCTTTTACCTAAGTACTGATGCTGTTGAGCACTTTTCAAAATGTTATAAGAAGTTCATACATATTTTTTTGAAAAATAGCTGTCCTTATTTTTTTTATTTAAAAATTGTCACTATTATTGATTTTAAGAAATCATATATTTGGATTCTAGTTGTTAATCTGTTGTCATGCTGTTATATATATATAAAAACATTTTACCATTCTTTGAGTTTATTATTTCTATATGATAATATGTAGGGGGGTCTAACTTCATTCTTTTGCATATCGATATTCAGTTATCCTATTTCAGTGTGTTGAAAAGATTTTCTCCCATTCAATTGCCTTGGCATGCTTATCAAAAGTTTATTTAATTAATGTAGCTTTTGTAGTACATTTTGAAATTGGGAAGTATGTAATGCCTCTAACTTTACCATATTTTTAAAGATCTGAGGAAAAGGGAATTGGATCCACACCCAACAGTGTTGAGGCTTACTCTTGATTCTGTTCTGAGGGTACACTCAGTAATGTTTGGTGTTGGGTATCAAATAGTGTCAGCTGCATGTAACCTTTCCTCCTATACTATCTCTCCAACCCTTTCAAGATGGTTTTGACTATTCTTGGTCAAATTTACATATGGATTTTAGGTTTATTTTTTTCTTAAATTACATATCTTTAAAAATTCCATATGAATTTCAAAAATGTTTGCATGTCCTTTCCTATGTTGGGGAATTTTTGCCACCTTTACAACAATAAGTTTTCCAAATTTGTTCTTTCCTATATTTTATATCTCCTTGAATTTCCTTCAGGGATGATTTTTAGTTTGGGGGCTTTTTTTTGTTTTTGTTTTTGGGTCACACTCGGCAGCACTCAGGGGTTACCCCTGGTGCTACACTCAGAAATCGCTCCTGGCAGGCTCAGGGGAACCATATGGGATGCCAGGATTCGAATCACCATCCTTCTGTATGCAAGGCAAATGCCCTACCTCCATGCTATCTCTCCGGCCCTGGTTTTCTTTCTTTCTTTTTTTTTTTTTTTAATCACATCAGCAATTGCTCATGAGTTACTCCTGGTTGTACTCTCAGAAATAAATCCTGTCAGGTTCGGGACCATTTGGGATGCTGGGGATCAAACTTGGGTTAACCATGTGCAAGGTTAATGTCCTACCTACTATAATATTGCTCCAGTTCCCAAGGAATGTTTTAGTTTTTAATGTACAAATATTATTCAATTAAATTTATTATTATGTTTTATGCCATTATAAGTGGGATTTTCTTAATTTTACTTTAATATTTTATTAAATATGTTGTTATAAATATATACAAACACAACTGATGCTCTCTGTTGATCATTGCTGAATTTATTATCTCTAATAAATTCTTTTTTTGGGGGGGGTTTGGATTTTGGGCCACACCCAGCGGTGCTCAGGGGTTACTCCTGGCTGTCTGCTCAGAAATAGGTCCTGGCAGGCACGGGGGACCTTATGGGACACCGGGATTTGAACCAACCACCTTTGGTCCTGGATCGGCTGCTTGCAAGGCAAACGCCGCTGTACTATCTCTCCGGGCCCCTAATAAATTCTTTATAGATCCCTAATGACACAATTAACTGATGAATCAGTAATTTTACTTCTTCCTTTCTAATTGTTTACTCTTTTTTTTTCCTGTCTGATTGCAATGGCAAGAATTTCCAGTGCAACTTAACAGATGCACTGAGAGTGGACACCTTGTTTTTGCCTTATTTCTTCTGATTTTAGAGGTGAAACTTTTAGTCATTCACAATTAAAAAGGATACTAATTATGGTGTTTTCCTCATATATATATATATATATATGTATATATATAATTGGCTTTTATGCCACATCCAGCAGCACTCAGTGGCTCTGCACTCAGCAATCACTCCTGGCAGGCTCAGGGGACCATATGGGATGCTGGGGATCAAACCCAGGTCCATCTCAGGTTGGCAGCATGCAAAGCAAATGATCTACCACTGTGTTAACACTCTGGCTCCCCAATACTTTTATATTTGATTTTGGTTTGACTTGGGGGGCCACGCTGGTGGTGCTTAGGCTATAATAATAACTATACTCAGGGATCACTTCCCATGGTGCTTGGGGGATCTGATCTGAGCACTTTACAAAATGTCATGAGATGTTTGTATATATTCTTTGAAAAAATAACTGTGAGATATAAGAATTTTCACAAAAATTCTTTTACTGAGATATTTTTAAAAAATAATTCCACATACCATTTTATTGTAACAGGTGATTTAAATTAAATTATTTTGTGCCTGCTAGGGTATAAGGCTTGGAGGGGAGGTTATGGGAGGAAATGAGACAATGGAGGGAAGAGCACACTGATGTTGGAGCACTGAATGCTTGAAATAACTGTATGATTAGCTACTTTGTAAGCCAAATAAATTTTTTTAAATCTAAACCATGTAAGTATTAAAACTACTGATTAATTTGAATGAAATCTTACCTACATTTGTCTTTATACTCCAATTTCTCCTTAGATCCATGGCCAATGGAAAACTTTGCTCAAAGTCTAGGCCCTCTTTACTTCTTTGATCAGGTAATGTTTTTATGTGCTTTGGTGGGAATTAGTTTAGGAGTAGGTTGGGGCCACTCTGCACAGTGAGGGGTTCTGTGCTAGAAGCAATCCCTCGTGATACTCAGGTGACCATATGTGGCACCAGGTATTTGAATTAGGGTTTCAGCCTCCACAGCCACATGCAAGGGAAGTCTACTATCCATCCAGCCCACATTTGATCAGATTATAATACAGTTCAGTTTCATCAAAATTATAGCTTACTATTTAAAGAAATACATGTTTGAGCTTTTTGTCAACAGTTTTAATCAGAAGTATTTCTTTCATTTTAGGTTAAAACAAAAGGGAAAAAATGGAGAAAAGGCGACCCTGAAGGCCATTCCCCTCTTGTGGGACCAACTTTACAACTTAATTTGAGGTAAACCATTTGGTCTTGGATTTGGGGGAGGGCTCATCACTTTACATTTTTCAAGGATTATAAAGTGGTCAGGCCCAATCCTATCTTACCCTCATCCCCTTGGTAGCTCCAGCAAGGAATTGCCATTTCAAAGTGAACATGAAGTCAATCAGAAAACTGAATTGGAGCTAGGTTAGTGTTTAATTGACACAAAACCAGTTCACTCTTCATTGATCCTGGGCTTCCTATTCTCCCACAGCAAATTCAGCTCCATTTCTCGAGAGTTTGTGTGGGACGATCTCTTGGCTATCTGCATTGTTCACTGTCTGTTAATTTTTAGTCATTACTTAAGTAACACCTTATTATGGATTCTCTTTTCCCTTTTGTGGTTTGGGCCATATCCAGTGATCCTCAATGCTTACTCTTGACTTTGACCTCATGGATCACTTCTGGTATATAAGGGACCATATACTGGGGATCAAACCCAGGTCAACCACATGCAAAGTCAGGACCCTACATTTTTTTTTTTTTGGTTTTTGGGTCACACCCGGCGGTGCTCAGGGGTTACTCCTGGCTGTCTGCTCAGAAATAGCTCCTGGCAGGCACGGGGGACCATATGGGACACCGGGATTCGAACCAACCACCTTAGGTCCTGGATCGGCTGCTTGCAAGGCAAACACCGCTGTGCTATCTCTCCGGGCCCTTTTTTACTATCTTATTTACTTAACTATCTTATTTACTTATTTAGTATCTCTAAATTTAAAAATACTTTAAATTTGTGGCCAGAGCAATAGCTCAGTGGTAGACCATTTGCCTTGCACGTGGCTCACCCAGGATGGACCTTGGTTCGATCCCTGGCATCTCATATGGTCCCCCATACAAGGAGCAATTTCTGAGCACATAGCCAGGAGTAATCTCTGAGCATCACCCAGTGTGGCCCCAAATTTAAAATAAAAAGAAAAAAACCCAACCCTTTAAATTTAATTTTATTTGTGGTACAGGTTGGAACCACACTTGGCAGAACTCAAGCTCAACTCATAGCTCAGTTCTGAGCAGAACTTGGGGGATCATGCAATGTAGGGGACTAGCCCAGATCTCCTACATACAGAGCATGTGCCCAGTTCATTAAGGTACTACTCAGACCCCTGTATTATTTTTTAAAACTATGCCAAAGGAGTCAGTCACCATTTAGGAGAAAATTGTAAAAAGCTTTCTAGACCCATGCACTGTTTTATAAAAATGTTACTCACGGAGCCAGAGTGATAGCACAGTGGTAGGGCGTTTGCCTTGCACGCGGCTGACCCAGGACAGACCTCGGTTCGATCCCTAGAGTCCTGTATGGTCCGGCAAGCCAGGAGCGATTTCTGAGCGCATAGCAAGAAGTAACTCCTGAGCGTTACCGGGTGTGGTCCAAAAACAAACAAACAAAAAATGTTACTCACTTGGCTATAGAGATAATGCAACGAGTAAGGTACTTACTGGCCTTGCAAACAACTGCAGTGACCACTGCCCTGATTTGAATCCCCAGCATCACATATGGTCTCTTGGGCAACAAAAAGTGGGGGAGTGGGGAGGATCAATCCTGAGTACAGAGCCAGGAATAGTGCCTTAGCACTACTGAGTATGCCAATCCCCCAACCCTCAAAAGACCCCAAAGATTTTGTTCAGGTTAATTTCTATTAAGTATTTATGTGTCTCATCATGTTGGCCTGATAAAAGAAAACTTTGAAATAGTTTTGAAATGTCCTTGAAATGTCTGAGCAACTTGTTTCTAGGAGAAAATTCAAAAGCAAACCACTTTCAAGTACTTTTATACAGAAATCACTGCCATAGTGAAATAGCTGAACTGTGTTGAATGAGTGAATGAAAGAATGAATACTGCAACCAGATTACAAATTTTGTTTTGTTTTGTTTTGTTGGTTTTTTTGTTTTTGTTTTTGGGCCACAGCCGGCGGTGCTCAGGGGTTACTCCTGGCTGTCTGCTCAGAAATAGCTCCTGGCAGGCACGGGGACCATATGGGACACCGGGATTCGAACCAACCACCTTGGGTCCTGGATCGGCTGCTTGCAAGGCAAAAGCCGCTGTGCTATCTCTCCGGGCCCTAGATTACAAATTTTTTAAAAGGACCAAACCCAGCAGAAGTGCTCAGGAGTCCAGGGTCCCTCTCAGTGGTGCTTAATGGATAGCTGTTGTTTTCTTTATATATAATATCTTTATTTAAACATCTTTTTTTTTTGTTTGTTTTGTTTTGCTTTGCTTTTGGGCCACACCCAGCGTTGCTCAGGGGTTACTCCTGGCTGTCTGCTCAGAAATAGTTCCTGGCAGGCACAAGGGACCATATGGGATACTGGGATTCGAACCAACCACCTTAGGTCCTGGATCAGCTGCTTGCAAGGCAAATGCCGCTGTGCTATCTCTCCGGGCCCTAAACATCTTGATTACAAATATGATTGTGATTAGGTCTCAGTCATGTAAAGAACACCCCCCTTCACCAGTGCAACATTCCCACCACCGATGTCCCAAATCTCCCTCCATCCAATCCCTCCGATAGCTGCTGTTTTAATTTAAATTAAGGAGTCCAAGAGTTGATGTGGGGATGGTGAGGCCTTTCTTATCTAGGCCTGGCAGATCTGAAGGCTACAGGATGAGGGCGGAGAGATTCACAAAGTCAGATGAAGTTTCAGGAGTCACCCAGCTTTAGTTCACAGCCCTATTCTAACTACCATGTACATTTCCTCACATGGCTTCTAAGCTAAGCCTTTTCCTAGCAGCTACTTCTCTGTTCCTTCTATGTCTCTCTCGGCCTCTGTCTCCCTTTCAGCTGCTTTTCCAGTCTTCCTTGCTGACTAATTCCCTTTGCTGTTGCTGCTGCTGCTGCTACTTTGCTGATGCTCAACTGCTGATGCTGAATCTGATGCTGAATCTCTCCGTTGAATCTCGCTGTTGATTCTTGCTTCTGCTACACTTCTCTAACTCTCCTTATCTCCTCTCCCCAACCCACAACCGCCCCAGTCAGCCTCCTCTACCCGCCCATTCCAGGTGTGGGCAGTTCTAATCATTCAGGTGGGATAAGTAAATTGGGGGAAGGGATACATTCTCCATCTTTTTTTGTATTATTACAGAAGCATTATTGATAAGTCTAGAATATCCAAGTTTATTTTCATAAGCTTCTCCAAACAAAATCACAAGAACATTTCTGCAGATAATACAGTTTGACAGTTAGCTGCTACGTAGGATACACAATATAACATAGCAATTGGGAAACATTTACTAGGATAGTTCAGAACTTTCAGAATTCTAATATGCATTTCCCCAGAATTGTGCAAAAAATTATTAAAGTTAGATATAAAATTTTTTTGTTTGCAATGGGGCTTAGAACACACAGTAAGATCTATACAGATAAAACACAATTTAACCAGCAAGAAAATGACTGCTGCAAATAGGGTCAAGGGTCAATAATTTTTTGTTTGTTTGTTTGTTTGTTTGTTTTTGGGTCAAACCCGTCAGTGCTCAGGAGTTACTCCTGGCTCTACGCTCAGAAATCACTTCTGGCAGGCTCGCTCGGGGAACCATATGGGATGCCGGGATTTGAACCACTGTCCTTCTGCATGCAAGGCAAATGCCTTACCTCCTTGCTATCTCTCTGGCCCCATGGATCAAGAAATTTAACTCGAATCAAAGATAAGATGCTGGAAGTTCTGAAAAACAGCTTCTCCTTTGTTGGTCTTCAGCTGGTTCTGTATCCTACATAATCTCAATATTCACCTTCTATGTTAGGCTGCCAAAATAATTTGGGCTGGATTTTGGGTTGCAGGGAATCCACCTGTATGTTCCACCTGAAGAAGCCTCCACCATGTTCAGAACAGATGCCACGTGTGTTCTGGGCTCTTCATTCTCAATCCAACTTAAGAAAGCTATGACAAGTCACCATACGGCCAAAGCCCTCACCATTGTTGCAGTCTTCTTGGGTCTAGAGTTCAAGTCAGTCTAAGGTTCAGGTGCCATTTGTTCTTTTAATTTAAATTTTGTTGGTTTATCATTATTATCCCAATTTCATTTCTTTATATTTTTTGCAATTTTTTTGCATGGGCATATTAAATTAGAAAAATATGTAGTTATACAATAGGAGTTTCTATCCATTAAAGATGGAACCTCACATATTTTCTGAAATGGGAATTTCTTCACCTGAAACATTTAGTCTTGGTTACTTGACTTGAGCTCCCATAAATCTATAACTGGCTGAACTCCCCTATACCTTGTACCTCGTTTTCTGATTTATCATGGAATTCTGCATGGATTCTGGCTAAGAATGAAGAGCTTGAAAAAATTTTTTTCTTCAATGCCAAAACCTTCAAGTGTCCATTGGTGGATTCTGCAATTGCTCTCCAGTAACATGTGGGGTACATCTAGCATCTTCCAGGATGGGGCTCAAACCTGTGTCCTTACATTTGACTACTGTGCTGTCTGAATGTGACCTAATGATAAACTTCATCTTGCCTGCTGGGTGGACTGACTTACATCCAAGGATGTATTTTCCTTTCTTCCTGAGTTTTCTAATTGAGGATTCCCATGAGATTATCTAATTGCTTCATGAATCTCTCAGCTCCATGAACTCTGACTTTGTTTGGTCTACAAAGGAAGTCTTTATAAGACCTTTATGTAATGTACAATGGGGGTTATGAATTATTATGGAGCTTATAGTTGTTTCCTTGACTCATGTTTTAGGGTAGGAACATCCTGTTATTATGCCTAAAGTTTTTTCTTTACATTTTTCTCTTTTGATGCACCTTTGCAAATTATTACTATTCATTTGTTATTTTTTCCCTTGTCATTTTGGGGTCTATTGCTTACTTTCTATTTTTTTAGAAAATTAAAAAGGGGGAAATATTAAGTAACTTGATGCCTTTTGAAGTGGTCCCAATTTGTTTCCCATTTGTTATTGTACCTCAAGCAGTTGGTACTCTCCCCTCCCCTAGGGGAGGGGCTTGAATTTTGTAATTGAATAATTTGAAGGCAGAAGAACTGAACTGGAGCTGTCATCTTGGCTTATGGTTCCATTTGTTGGAGCGACTGACTTGAGGGTGAACAGCTTGCAGTGTTAAAGATGGAACCTCACATATTTTCTGAAACGGGAAAGTTTTTCACCTGAAACATTGCCTGCTGTTTCCTCAATATTCTGTGTGGGTTAATTATTTCCTGAGAATTATCAAAGAATTATCAATCTTCTCCTGTACTCCCCGGACAGGGTGTATAGGATTTCACTTTCTCTTCGGGGAACTTTGGGACAACCAGACTTCAACCCAACTCCCAAAGAACATCTATTTACAGCAAGGGTCTCAAACTCGCAGCCCACGGGCCGTTTGCAGCCCTCCGTACAACATTTTGTGGCCTGCAGCCGGCCTTTAAATATCACAGTATTCACAATTATTCGCTTACCAAATAATCGCAATAAAAATCGCATTAGTAAGAAAAAATCGCATTAAACATTCGCATACCCGGGCCCGGAGAGATAGCACAGTGGCGTTTGCCTTGCAAGCAGCCGATCCAGGACCAAAGGTGGTTGGTTCGAATCCCGGTGTCCCATATGGTCCCCCATGCCTGCCAGGAGCTATTTCTGAGCAGATAGCCAGGAGTAACCCCTGAGCACCGCCGGGTGTGGCCCAAAAACCAAAAAACAAAAACAAAAACAAAACAAAAAAACATTCGCATACCCAAGCAGTTTCGTTCGGGGTATGCAAATGTTTAATGCGATTTTTTGCGATTTTTTCCTTACTAATGCGATTTTTTAAAATATATTTTTATTTAAGTAACATGATCATATTTGGGTTACAGTCATAACCAGAACACCCCCCTTCACCAGTGTAACATTACCCCCTCCCCCTTCCCATCCCCTGCCTGTATTCGAGACAGACATTCTACTACAGTTATTTGTTTTTAAGTTCAGTAAGTTGTATTTTTTTTTCCTTAAAGGATAAGAGTAAAAAAATATAGTAAAGGTGTGATAGTGGGAATCGCCATTGTTTGCATAGGTCCAGAAAAATGGGAAAATGGAGAAAAACTCCTTGACCTGATTACAAAAAGGCCTCACCCTAGAAGTTTATTGGCATAAGACAGACTCTGGGTTCCAGGCATACCAGTTCGTCCAACTCCAATCATTCTCAAGGTCCTGGTAAAACTTTTTCACACTTTAGATATTGTTGGTATCAGAGTCTTATATTTAAAGACTCTGGATTCTGTGCATTTCTTTCATTGATGTCAGGCTGATGTGGAGCATCCTATAGTTTCAGCATACCATTAAATGCAGAGCAATCTGCCCTGCATGCAGACTGTTGCTGAGTCATCTGGGTGTTGGGAGCACTCTTTGGAGTAAGTCAATGCCAAAGCAGTGGTAGGTCTTCCCTGGTAGAGGCTTGGATCCTGGTAATGTTAAAAACAATTGTGGTTGTTTCCATAGATGGTATCCATTGTTCAGGTGTGAATGGGCAATGCCCATTCTTCTGAGGCCTGAGCCAAATCACTAATGCGATTTTTTATTGCGAATATTCGGTAAGTGAATAATCACGAATACTTTGCACCTAGTGCAGATGTCATTTCTGCTGCTCCTGCCCGCTGTCCCTTGCATTATAGGAGGCCTAAGGGAGAGAAGGGAGAGAAGTTTATTACAGAATTAGATCTTGTCATACCTTCATCATGACTTCATCAAAGCCTGCAATGAAGAGAAAGATTGATGATGAGCACAGACAATTTCAGGAAAAGTGGGAGACGCAGTATTTCTTTGTTGAGCACAGGGGCATCTATCCCCACATGTCTTATTTGCTCAGAGAAAGTTGCAGTGCACAAGGAATACCACTTGAAATGCCATTATTCAACTAAACATGCTGAGGAATGTGCAAAATATCAAGGAAATGAGAGAGCCAAGCAGGTTGCCAGTCTTAAAGAATGTCTAATGAGGCAACAAGATTTCTTCAAGAAAGCAACCAAAGAGAATGTTGCATCAGTTGAAGCTAGTTACCTGGTTAGTGAGATGATTGCTAAGGCAGGGAAACCATTCACAGAAGGAGAGTTTGTTAAAAAAAATGCATGTTACAGGCTGCAAGTATTATCTGTCCAAGAAAGAAAGGTCAGCAAAATCAGCCTTTCTGCCAACACTGTGGTAGAGTGCATTTCTGACATGTCAAGTGACATTTATCATCAACTGTGTGAGAAAGCCAAATGTTATGATGCATACTCAGTTACTCTTGATGAGGGCACAGATATAACAGACACTGTGCAGCTCACAATTTATGTCTGTGGTGTTGATTGCAATTTTTAATTGACAGAGGAGCTGCTCACAATAATTCCAATGCATGGTCAGACCACCGCTAATGAGATATTTCGGCATCTGTGTGATGCCATTGAGAATGCAGGTTTGCCATGGAAGATGTTTGTTGGAATAATAACCAATAGAGCGCCATCGATGACAGGAAGGAAAAATGGACTGGTGGCACTTGTTCAAAAAAAATTTGAAGAGGAGGATGTAGAGAAGGCCATTGCTCTTCACTGCATTATCCATCAGCAGGCTCTTTGCAGTCAATGCCTGCCGTGTGACAATGTGATGTCTGTTGTTGTGAAATGCATTGACCAAATCAGATCCAGGGGCTTAAAGCACAGGAGGTTCTGTGCTTTTTTAGAGGAAATGGAGTCAGAATATGGAGATGTGCTCTATTTCACCAAGGAACATTGGCTCAGCAGGGGAAATGTCCTGAAAAGATTTTTGAGTTGAGAGAAGTGAAAGCTTTCATGGAGAAGGATGGGAATGCTGTTTCTGAGTTGAGTGATCACAAATGGCTCATGGACTTAGCTTTTCTTGTTGACATCACACATAAATAAGCTGAATGTACTAAACAAGATGTTACAAGGCCTGGGGCAGCTTATCAGTGCTGCCTATGACAATGTGAGAGCATTCTCCACAAAACTTTTGTTATGGAAATCCCAGCTCTCTCAGACAAACCTTTGCCATTTCCCAGCATGCAAGGAACTTGTGGATGCAGGCATACCATTCAGTGGTGAGAAATATGTTGATGCTATTTTTAAGCTAGAGAAGGAATTTGATCACAGATTTGCAGACTTCAAAAAGCACAGAGCCACTTTCCAAATTTTTGTGGACCCCTTTTCCTTTGATGTGCATAATGCCCCTCCTGTGCTTCAAATGGAGCTCATTGACCTGCATTGCAACTCTGATCTCAAAGCTAAGTTCAGGGAGATTAGTGGAAAAGCAGACATGCATGGGCAATTTTTGAGAGAATTGCCCCCCAGCTTCTCTGAGCTTTCCTGAATGTTCAAGCACACCATGTGCCTTTTTGGGAGCACATATTTGTTATTCTCCACATTGAACTTTAGTAAGTCAAAGTACAGGTCTAGACTTAATGATGATCATCTTCAAGCCATACTGAGGGTCTCAACTGCTTCCTCTCTAAAGCCAAATGTGGTTCAGATTTGTGAGAAGACGTGCTGTCAAGTCTCTGGCAGCAAGGAATAGGCAAAAGATGCCATGTTCAGAAGAACTGTTCGTGATCTTCACTTAATGTTCTATTGATGTTCAGAAGAAATAATTAAAACTGTTAATAATGACGTTTGAGGACATTTTTTTTTTGTGAAATCCCTTATGCGGCTCTGCCTCACCCCGACTTTGCCTCCTGCGGCCCCCAGGTAAATTGAGTTTGAGACCCCTAATTTACACTGTATGTTCTGCCACTTAAAACATTCCCCCCCCTCAGATTATAGATTTTAAATCTCCTAAAGGGAAATATATATTTTCTATGTGTGGTTCATATAACACAGTACCTCCACAATATTTGCTTGAGTACTCCCTAGATTTTATTATATCAACTATTGAGAGGCTTGAAATACCTTTGATTCTTCATAGTAAAATGTAAATGTTATATATTTAACTCATGACCTCTCTTGGAAAAGAATCATAACTGAACAATGCTTGAACTCATTGAAGTGAGTTCCCTTTCTTCCATTTGTTGAATATGCTATGTACCAGAGCAGTGGTCGGCAAGCCGCTGCTCGAGAGCCACATATGGCTCTTTACACTTTTAATGCGGCTCTTCTGTCCTGGGCGGCTGCTCCAGGAGTCAGTACTCTGCTCCTAGCCTCGGTCAGTGCGCCCCTGTGTGCAGCCCGGGCGGTATTGGGGTGGGGGGAGGGGAACGCGTGACTTTCTGTGTGAAGTCTTTGTGCTAATTTAGAAAGATTTGAGAAACACAAATGTGAACTTAGTTCACAGCACAAGTGGTCTGCTTTGAAAGACCTGGAGAAGGAAGATATGTTGATTTTTAACACCTGGAATAGTTTTCCTGACTCATATAATCAACTAAAAAAGCTAGCGTTTGTTGTTCTTTCCTTGTTCGGGTCTACATATTCATGCGAACAATCATTTTCAAGCATGAATCTTATCAAGATTAAATTGAGAAATCGTCTCGTCAATGAGAACCTGGAATTATGCCTAAAATTAAAAACAACATACAAACCTGATTTACTCAAACTATCCAGGGAAATGCAAGGCCAATGTTCACATTAGTGTTTGTGACTTTGTCAGTCATTGTCAGGATGTAATTTTCTCTACATTGTAAGGCAAATTTTACGGACTTTAACATTATCGATAAATAGTATCATTCTAAAGTTTTGTTGTGTTATTTGTATCCTCCCGACCTATGTGGATACTTGCATGCAGAATATTCTCAATAAAAACTTATTGAAACTGGGGCCGGGCGGTGGCGCTAGAGGTAAGGTGCCTGCCTTGCCTGCGCTAGCCTTGGACGGACTGTGGTTCGATCCTCCAGCGTCCCATATGGTCCCCCAAGCCAGGAGCGACTTCTGAGCTCAAAGCCAGGAGTAACCCCTGAGCGTCACCGGGTGTGGCCCAAAAACAAAACAAAACAAAAAAAAACAAAAAAAAAAACTTATTGAAACTATAAACAGTGTACCATCCTATGTATTTTCAGTTTTAAAAATGTGGACCTCAAAATAAATTTCAATCGGGCCCGGAGAGATAGCACAGCGGTGTTTGCCTTGCAAGCAGCCGATCCAGAACCCAAGGTGGTTGGTTCGAATCCCGGTGTCCCATATGGTACCCCGTGCCTGCCAGGAGCTATTTCTGAGCAGACAGCCAGGAGTAACCCCTGAGCACTGCCGGGTGTGGCCCAAAAACCAAAAGAAAAAAAAAATTTCAATCGTGGTTTTGGCGAGATTTGGCTCAGTTGAAAAAAAAAAAAGGTTGTCCACCACTGTACCAGAGAAACAACAACAAAAGAATCTTTTTTTCTACTTCATGACATTTATTGGAGCAAAAATGAAACAAATGGAGCTAGATAAATATACACACATATATAATAGTGATGTACTTTAAAAAATTCAAACAGTCTTAAGGGGACTGAAGGTCATCATGTTATTCTACTAAGTATTAAATTGGTTTCATTCCTACACTAGTATTTGAGCAGACTTGCAGTACATGAGAGTTATAAGAAGGTAGGAACAACCATGGAGGCATGTTGGAAGAAGCAAGGGAGCCAGTGTGACTATAGTAGAATTAACTGGGGCAGAATCACAAACAATGATGTATTTGTGTCTATTTTAATTTATTCTACTGAAAAACAATTTTTTTTGGTTTTTGGGCCACACCTGGTGACGCTCAGGCTATGTGCTCAGAAATCCCTCTTGGCTTGGTGGACCATATAGGATGCTGGGGGACTGAACCTCGGTCTGTCCTAAGACAGCATAGGCATAGCAGATGCCTTACCATTTGTGCCACCACTCCGGCCCCTCTATTTAATTTTTTGTTTGTTTGTTTTTGGGTCACACCCGGCAATGCTCAGGGGTTAATCCTGGCCCTAGGCTCAGAAATTGCCCCTGGCAGGCACAGGGGACCATATGGGATACCAGGATTCGAACCACCGTTCTTCTGCATGAAAGGCAAACGCCTTACCTCCATGCTATCTCTCCGTCCTCTCTACTTAAATTTTTTAATTGATTCACCACTAGTGTATAATATTAGGGAGTTTTAGGGTTTATCTTCATAGTTTTATTTGTATGTAATTGTCACCCAGAGAAAGTTTTTATTCTTTCCCACCACCAAAAAGACCACCCCTGCTCATTCTTTTTTGTTAATTTATAAATATGAATTAATTTTATGTATTTATTTATTTATTTTGGTTTTTGGGTCACATCCAGCAGCGCTCAGGGGTTTCTTCTGGCTCTACACTCAGAAATCGCTCCTGGCAGGCTCGAGGGACCATATGGGATGCTGGATTCAAATCACTGTCCTTCTGGCCCCTGTCCCTCATCCTTTCAGATTGTGTTTCTCCTTCTTCACTCTATTTCTTTCCTTCTCTTCACTATAATGTGGGGTCAAGAGTGTTCTAGGCAGCTCCTAGTTAAACTACTGCATTTCTTCATGCAGTCATTCTAAATAACAAATATATCATCCTGGTAGGTTTGGGGGGCACACCCTGCAGCACTCAGGGGTTACCCCTGGCTCTGCGCTCAGAAATTGCTCCTGGCAGGCTCAGGGGACCATATAGGATGTCAGAAATTGAACCTGGGTCTGTCCCAGGTCAGCCACGTGCAAGGCAAATGCCCTACCACTGTGCTATCTCTCCGGTCTCCTATCATCCTGTATTTGTTTTTCTTTTTTTTTTGTATTTGTTTTTCTTATCCTTACTTCATTTAGCATAATATCTTCCAGTTCCATTCATGTTGCAACAAATTGCATGATTGCACCTTGCCTTACAGCTATGTAGTCTTCCATATTATATATGTACCACATCTTAATGATTCCAACATTTAGCTTTTGTACTGAGTGCTGCAATAAATAGTGGTATGAATACAATCTTTTGGATCAGTGTTTTTCTGTCCTGGGAATAGATACTCAAAAGCTGGCTTAATGGGTCATATGGAAGATCAATTCTTAGTTTACTTCGAACTTTTCCTACTGTTTTCTATAGGGATTGGACCAGGCTACATTGTTTGTTATTTGTTTGTTTTTTGGTTTTTTTTGGGGGGTCACACCCAGCAGCACTCAGGGGCTACTCTTGGCTCCTCTCAGAAATTGCTCCTGGCAGGGTAGGGGGACCAGATGGGGTGCCAGGAATCAAACCCAGGTTGGCCCCAGGTTGGCAGCATGCAAGCCAAACACCCTACTGCTGTGCTATCACTCCAGCCCCGACCAGGCAGCATTCTCTCCAGCAGTGAATAATAGTTCCTTTCCAATCATATTGTTCCCAATATATATATATATATATATATGTGTGTGTGTGTGTGTGTGTGTGTGTATATATATATATTTGATACCACCATCAGTCCTGGATCATACTGCATGCAAAGCAAACGCCCTACTGCTGTGCTGTCTCTATGGCCCCTAAAAGTCTTTGAAAAGGTTTGAGGAAAGGATAAATTCTGGATCACAACTTCAGTCGGCAACATAGTCTTGTGGAGTCTGAAAAACAACTCACAGCAGTCACAGATCAGGAAATGTATGGGATGCCATAATCTGAACCACCATCTGTCCTGGGTCAGCTACATCAAGGCAAACACCCTACCACTGTGCTATTTCTCCGACCCCTGTTCCCAATATTTTTGATAAGTGCCATCTTCACTAATATAAGGTGTTTCTTTTGCTGTACAGTTTTAAGTTTGATGTAGTTCTACTTATTCATATTTAATTCTATAGTCCTTGTTGTTGGCATCCTATCATTGAAGACTCACTTGAGGTTTAAGTCTTGGAATGTTCTGCCTATGTTTTCCTTAGTGAACTTTATAGATTCAGGTCTAATCTCAAGGCCTTTGATTCACTTTGAATTGACTTTTGTGTAAGGTGTAAGATGGATTGATCTTTAATTTTTCCATGTGGTTATTCAGTTGTCCCAAGAACATTTGTTGAGAGACTGTCTTTATTCCATTTTAAGTTCTTGGCTCCACCCACAGAATGGGAGAAACTTTTCACGCAATACCCATCAGTGCTGCCAGTGTGACCCCCCCAAAAAAAAACAAAAACAAAACAAAACAAAAATAGAGTGGAGACAATTGACATTCTTTCCTAGTGAGTAACCTTAGTGGAAATGCTTTCAGTTTTTCACCTTTAAGAATAATGTTGGGGGGCCTGGAGAGATAGCACAGCGGCTTTTGCCTTGCAAGCAGGACCAAAGGTGGTTGGTTCGAATCCCCGGTATCCCATATGGTCCCCGGTGCCTGCCAGGAGCTATTTCTGAGCAGACAGCCAGGAGTAACCCCTGAGCACCGCTGGGTGTGACCCAAAAACAAAAACAAAACAAAACAAAAAAAAGAATAATGTTGGATATGGGACCTGAGCGGTGGTTCAAGCGGTAGGGTGTTTGCCTTGTTGCACGCCAACCTAGGACAGACAGTGGCTCCGTCTCTGGTGTCCCATATGGTCCCCCAAGCCAGGAGTGATTTCTGAGTGCATAGCCAGGAGTAACCCCTGAACGTCACTGGGTATGACCCAAAAACCCAACCCCCCCAAAAAAAGGAATAATGCTGGATATGAACTTTTTTTTTCTTTTTTGATTTTTGGGTCACACCTGGCAGCATTCAGGGGTTACACCTGGCTCTATGCTCAGAAGTCGCTCCTGGCAGGCTGGGGGAACCATATGGGATGCTGGGATTCTAACCACCGTTGTCCTGCATGCAAGACAAATGTCCTACCTCCATGCTATCTCTCTAGCCCTGGAAATGAGCTTTTTATAGATGTTACTACCTTGAAGAAGATTCCTGCCACCCTATTTTTCTGAGTGTTTTAATCATGAATGGGTATTGGATCTTGTCAAATGCTTTCTCTGCATTAATTGATATGATCATATGATTTAAAGGATTTTTGCATTAATGTTCATCAGTGAGATTGATCTGTAATTTACATTTTTGTTTCTCTATCAGCTTTGGGAATGTGCATAATGTTAGCTTCATAGAATTTTTTAGGGAGGATTCCTGAATATTCTCTTTGATATTTTGGAAAAGTTTAAGGACCAGTGGTAGTAATTGTTCTAAGAATGTTTGATAAAACTCACCCATAGAACCTTCTGGTCCAGGGCTTTTATTCTTGGGGAGATTCTTAATTTTTGTTTCAATTTCCTTGCTGTGATTGGCCTGTGTAGGCTACCTACTTCCTCCTCATTCTGTTTTGGGAGATTATGTACTTCCAGAAATCTAGTGTTTTGCTTTTTTTTTTTTTTTTAAGCTTCTCAAGCTTAACAGAGTACAGTTGTTCATAATAAGCTCACATGATATCTTAGATTTCTGAAGTTTCTGTACCTCAAAGAAAACAGTGATGAAGATACAAAGGCTACCCACGGAATGGGAGAAACTATTCACTCAGTACCCATAAGGGCCTAATATCTAAGATATACAAGGTACTGACACAAATTACCAAGAAAAAACATCTAACCCCATCAAAAAAATGGGGAGAATAAATGAACAGACATTTCCTCAAAGAAGAAAGACAGATGGCTGAGAGGCACATGGAAAAATGCTCCACATCACTAGTAATCAAGAAGATGCAAATCAAAACAACAATGAGGGGTACCATCTCATACCACAGAAACTGCACACATTGTAAAGAACAAGAGTGCTAGTGTGAATTCGGGGAGAAAGGTACTCTCATTCACTGCTCGTGGGAATGCCATCTAGTCCAGCCTTCATGGAAAACAATATGGAGATTTCTCAAAAAACTGGAAATTGAGCTTCCATATGATCCAGCAATATCACTACTAGGGATATTCCTTAGGAACACAGAATGCCCTCTGCACTCCTATGTTTACTGCAGCTTTATTTACAATAGCCAGAATCTGGAAGCAACTCAGGTACCTTACAACAGATGAGTGGCTAAAGAAACTGTGGTACATCTACACAATGGAAGACTACGCAGCTGTTCAGAAAACCATGAAATTTTGCCTATACATGGATGGACATGGAGACTAGTATGCTAAGTGAAATAAGTCAGAGGGAGAGAGATAGACACAGAATAGTTTCACTCATCTGTGGGATTTAAGAAAAATAAAAGACAGTATGGTAATAAACCAGAGATAGAGATGAGGGATGAAAGGACCAGCCCATGATATGAAGCTTATCACAAACAGTGATGAGTGCAGTTAGAGAAATAACTACACAAACAACTACCAAGACAATAATAGTAAGAGACAGAAATAAAATGCCTGTCTTGAAGACAGACAGGGGATGAGGGAGGAGGGAAATAGACACTTGATCTTAACCAAAAGGCCGAGAAGCAACGAGGAGGGAAATAGGAGACATTGGTGGTGGGAAAGTTGCACTGGTGAAGTGGGGAGTGTACATTTTATAACTTAAATACAACTATGAACATGTTTATAACCATGGTGCTTAAATAAAGAAATTATGAAAATAAAATAAGTGGCATGTTGAAATCTCACACTATCACATTTCTGTTCATATTTTGTCTAGGTTTGTGAGCAAAGCCTTACATGCTTTGCTGACTGTACATGTAGTGCATTTATGTTGATCAGAGTTCGTACTTCTTGGTCTATTGTTCCCTTCATAGATAAGTAGTGTCCATCCTTATCTCTACTTAACTTTTTTGAGATTGAATGCCATTTGATCTGATATAAGTAAAGCTGTCAGGTTTTTTTAATTTACAGTAGCTTTTTTATTTTCAGTAGTTTGTTTTCTGCAAGCACAAGATGGTTGAATTTTAATTATTAATTTTGATTACTGATTTTTATGACTATCCTGAGTTGTTTTTTTAAGCTTGTTTCCTGCAAGCAGCAGATGATTGGATTTTGATTACTGAATTTTGATTACTGATCCAACCTGCTACTCAGTGCCAAGTGATGACATTGACATTCAAGGAAATTTTAGGTCCTCATCTATGAAGTTCAGGTGTTTTGATTTCTTGATATGATGTTTGTCTTTTGTATCTTCTTTTTGGTTTCTGGGCCATACCTGCCATCTCTCAGGGGTTATCCTGGCTTTGTGCTCAGGAATTATTCCTAGTGGTGCTTGATTATCACCAGGGGATATATGCTACAGGGGATCAAATCCAGATCAGCCTCATGCAAGGCAAATGCCCTGTATGGGGGTAAGACCAAGTTGTAAAAAACAGATGCAAAAAAACCAGGGATAATCTTTGTTTGGGGTGAAACATGGTGTAATCTAACATTGGATCATGTTTGAATATTCTCAGGGAGTTTTAAAATTATTGTTCCAATTTCATTTCTCATGATTGATAGCTTAATTTTTCAATTTTCTCCTAATTCAATCTTGAGGGGAGTATATGAGTCTTTCAGTCATCTATTCCTTCTAGGCTCCTCTGCTCAACATCAGAAGAACAATCTTTTCTGGTCTCTCTCTCTCTCTCTCTTTTTTTTTTTTTTGGTTTTTGGGTCACACCCGGCAGTGCTCAGGGGTTACTCCTGGCTGTCTGCTCAGAAATAGCTCCTGGCAGGCACGGGGGACCATATGGGACACCGGGATTCGAACCAACCACCTTTGGTCCTGGATCAGCTGCTTGCAAGGCAAACGCCGCTGTGCTATCTCTCTGGGCCCCTCTTCTCTTAGTTCTGAGATGGCTTGTAATTTCTCTCCTTCCATCTTGATCCAATTTATTTGGATTTTCTCTCTCGCTCTCTCCTTATGACTTTAGCTAAGGATTTGTTCATCTTATTTATTTTTTGAAACAAAAAATATTCTTTAGGAAAAAGCCCACCCAGTTCCAGATTTCATTGACCTTTTGTATTGTTTTCTTGATAATTTTTTATCATTAATTTTGGATTTTTATTGTTTTTTTTTTCATTTTCTTTAATTTGGGATCCTTTTGTTGTCCTTTTACTAGTTTCTCTCTGCTGTGACTATGTTCTTTATCTTCAGGTTTTTAAATGATTTTCTTGTTTCCTGATATTAACCTGTGTTGTTATGAGCTTCCACCTTAGTCCTACTTTTGCTGTGTTCTGTGAGTTCTAATAGTCTGCATCTTTGTCCTCATTCATTTGGAGCAATCTTAATTTATTCTTTGATTTCCCCCTTAAACTCAATAGTTATGTAACAGTATGTTGCTCTGTTTCTTTATTTTGGAGCTTCTCCTATTTTCTTTTTATGGTGAATACTTTCATGAAAGTTCATTGCTAGGATACTTAATATGATGTCTGTCATTTGATTCTTCTTTTTTTGGTTTCTAGGCCACACTTGATGCCTCTCAGGGGTATTCTGGCTCTGAGTTCAGGAATTATTCCTGATAGTGTTTGGTTACCATCAGGGCATATGGAATGCAGGGGATCAAACCGAAGTCAGCCATGTACAAAGCAAATGACCTACTCACTCAGTGGTCCTCAAATACAATATGTATTTGTTCCTATTTCGTGTCTTCACTTCAAAATAAGATATGCAGTATGCATAGGAATTTGTTCATAGTTTCATTTTTACTATAGTATGGTGCTCCAACGGTCTGAGGGGCAGTGAACTGGACCCTGTTTAAAAAGTTTGAGGACTACTGTTAAGTGATCTATACAATATATTGGTCTATTGTACAGTGACTATTGTATAGTGGTCTATTGTGGAGTGACTATACAATATCTCTGGCCCTTGTTTCTTGATTCTTTTGTTTGTTTGTTTGGTTTTTGTTTTCTTGTTTTTGGGTCACACCCGGCAGTGCTCAGGGGTTACTCCTGGCTCTATGCTCAGAAATCGCTCCTGGCAGGCTCCGGGGTCCATATGGGATGCTGGGATTTGAACCACTGACCTTCTGCATGAAAGGCAAATGCCTTACCCCCATGCTATCTCTCCGGTCCCATTTCTTGATTCTTAACAATTTTGCTGGCTCTCCAACCCCATAGTCATTAAAGGCTTTCAAATGTTTCTAATATCTGAAAATGTGACACTTAAGCAATTTAAAGCAAAGATATATCTTTTTCATTATATTTTAGTATGATTTTTCCAGATATCACAGGACTAAAATAAAGAGTACCAATCTCTCAAGGTTTCCTGTCTTTTCCAGGAGTACAAAATGTAACAAATTGAGACAGCTAGAAGAGGGGATATTGAAATGTTCTGCAAAGGAGGAACATGAGTTACACTCACTTACCAGCCCACAATTTCATCCTGGTTCTGCTGGCCTTAGAAAAGCTAAAATCTTACTGAAAAAGAATTTATTTGAAGAATACAAATGCATTGCTACTGAAATCCTATCTGAACTTGAGAAAACATTCCAGATATATGCTGACTATAACATTACTTTCCCCATGGGAGCTATAAATCTTGTGGACTATAGTTGGCGTGATCTCACACATGGTATTTTTGAATACTCAACCAAAGGTTTAGTGTTGAAGAAACACCAGGCCTCACATAGATATTCCAAGTCCAAGAATAAAGAGGACTCAAAGAAATGCAAAGTCCTATTAACGTGCTCTTCTGGAGAAACACTTTCTGAGGACAATACTCAATTGCAAGGAAAAAGTACTCTCCATCACCGTGGTATAGACAACAAATACACAGGGAAAAAACGTAAGTAGAAATGATTAGATTTATAAAGAATCCTTCATGATGTTTTCGTTTTGTATTGTTTTGGAGCCACACTTGGGCAGTATCCAGGTTCTACATGCAGGAGTCACTCATGATGATCAGGGCACCATATGGGAATCGAACCCAAGTCAGTCATGTGCATGGCAAGCACCTTACCTATTGTATTATTACTCTGACTTCCTCCAGAATATTTACGTTTGTTTGCTGTTGGGTCACACCCTGGGATATTCAGGGTTTACTCCTGGGTCAGTGATCAGGAACCACTCCTAAAAGGGTTAGTTTGTTATATGAGGTACTGGGGATTGAACTGGGTCAGCCAGATGCAAAGTAATTACCTTAAGTGTTATCTCTCTGTCTCTCCTCCATGTTTATTTTTTAAAATAAAGGAATAAGATCTGCAATTAAGTGAGACAGTAAAATTGTTAGTGGTATTTGGTTTGTATCATCATATTGATTAGTTATAAGTACATATCATGATAAAGGTGTGGCTAACCTGTAGCTGACCTGGGTTTGATCCCTAGAATCTCTTATGGTCCTTTGAGTCCTCCAGAAATAATCCCTGATTGTAGAGCAAGGAGTAAACCCATGATCACCACTAAGTGAGGCCCTAAAACAATGACGACAACAACAAAGTTTAATAATATTTAATAAAATGTTCATCTTTGGGCCAAAGAGATAGTACAGTGGGTAGGGCATTTGCCTTGCCTGGGGCTGATCCCGGTTCATCCTTGGCATCCCAGATGGTCCCCAGCATCACCAGGAGTATTCCTGAGTGCTGTGTCAGGAGTAACCCCAGAGTACTGATGGGTGTGACTCACTCCTCCCAAAATGTTAATCTTTAATGACAAAATATTTGTAATCTATGGGGCTAAAGAGAGCTCAAAAAGCTGAGTGCATGTTTTGCAGTGGGAGGTTTGGGTTTGATCCCTGGCATCACATGTCCTTTGAGCATTACCAGGATGTCCAAAATCCATAAATATATTAAAAAATAAAGCTCATATGCTTACTTGTATGAAATAGTAATAAAACCTTTTCTTTGGGGCCAGAGAGATAGCATGGAGGTAAGGTGTTTGCCTTGCATGCAGCAGGTCAGTGGTTCAAATCCCGGCATCCTATATGGTCCCCCGAGCCTGCCAGGAGTGATTTCTGAGTGTGGAGCCAGGAGTAACCCCTGAGCGCTGCTGCCAGGTGTGACCCAAAAAACAAAACAAAACAAAAAACCAACAAAACAAAACCTTTTCTTTGCATTCATTGTATTTTTTCTTTCTTTCTTTCTTTCTTTCTTTCTTTCTTTCTTTCTTTCTTTCTTTCTTTCTTTCTTTCTTTCTTTCTTTCTTTCTTTCTTTCTTTCTTTCTTTCTTTCTTTCTTTCTTTCTTTCCTTTCTTTCTTCCTTCCTTCCTTCCTTCCTTCTTTCTTTCTTTCTTTCTTTCTTTCTTTCTTTCTTTCTTTCTTTCTTTCTTTCTTTCTTTCTTTCTTTCTTTCTTTCTTTCTTTCCTTCTTTCTTTCTTTCTTTCTCTTTCTTTCTTTCTTTCTTTCTTTCTTTCTTTCTTTCTTTCTTTCTTTCTTTCTTTCTTTCTTTCTTTCTTTCTTTCTTTCTTTCTTTCTTTCTTTCTTTCTTTCTTTCTTTCTTTCTTTCTTTCTTTCTTTCTTTCTTTCTTTCTTACTAATGAAGCAAATGTGGGGGAAAATAATAGTCCTTGGTTCTTTTTTATTATTATCTCCTCCTATTAGGATAATAGCTCCACAGAAATGGAGTAATGGGTGTTCTTTTTTTTTTTCTTTTTTTTTTTTTCTCTTTTTTTGCTTGTCTTTAGTTTTATACCCAGTGATGCTCAGGATTTACTCATGGCTCTGTGTTCAGAAATTCCTGGGACTATAAGGGATGCTGGGTATAACCCCTCCCCAACTTTCTTCTATCTCTCCTGGAAAGGGAGACCCTCCCATATCTGGGAAGGGTTTGTGGTTGCTAATAAAGGGGTTGTCTCAGTGGTGTAAGAGAGATTTATGCAGAAATTCAGCAAGAACCTTTAGCAGGAAGCAGGATGGGGAGATGAGAGATGATTGGATGCAGAGAGGTTGCTTAGCTTAGAAGCCACACATAGTGGGTAGGGCCTTATAATAAAGCTTCATGTCTCCTGACTTCTATTACTGCTGTGGATCATTTCCTCGCTGTTACCCAGAACCCTCAGACCCACCAGCTGGAAGGGGGTGCAGGCCGAGAAAGGCCTCACCATCATCCAGCACCATCAAGGATCTTTATTAATTTAATTAATACTTCAGCTGGGGATCTAACCTTGGTTAACCATGTGCAAGGCAAATGCTCTACCCACTGTGTTACATTCTGGTTCCATTCTTTTTTGTTTTTAAGTGCAGTATCCCTATGGCTTAGAACAGTGCCAAAAGATACTTTAGATTAAAAATACACTTGTTGAATGAGTAAATACATGATACAGTTATAATTTGTAGATTAAAAAATTAAAATATAGTTTTTGGTGGTGCCAGGGGTTAAAAACAAGTCTCAGATATGCTGTACCATATCGCTATCTCACCAACTCTAATTGTGGTTGTAAACTGCAATTCTTCTCTGAGTCTTTTCTTTTAAAATGGGATTGGGGCCCCACACCCATCCTGCCACTGGAAAAACCAGCAGCCCTTGTCCACCTCTGCCATCTTCCCAGGAGAAAAATGGCCCAGCTTCTTCTACAAGTTCCAAAAGAAAATAATGGCTGCTGATACTAAATTTCCCAGATAGTCAATCCAGTTTGAAATCTTGGTGGCATTCTCAAAAAAAAAAAAAAATGCCACTCCCTACACCATCTGACAGATGACTTATCCTTATCAAACTGCCAAGCCCCCAAATTTGTTTTAGTCCTATAAATCTTAAATCCAGCCACAAGTGGTTGCATGACATCTCAATATCTTATAGTATTATAGTATCAGACCAATTGGATCACAGGAAGTCTGATGGGAAAGTTACATAGTAACCTACCAAGCTCAATGAACCTAACAGGAATACTGAAGGCTCAACTATTACCAATGCAGCAAATCCTTAGATATTGACTTTAGTAACTCCATGGAGAGATATAATAATCATTCAAATTGACCCTTCTGGATTTAAGTTTTGATAATTCCAGTTACCTTTGTATTATAACAAACAGTATAAAACACATTTGGGGACCAGAGCGATAGCACAGTGGTAGGGTGTTTGCCTTGCAAATGGCCAACGTGGAACAGACCTGGGTTCACTCCCTGGTATCCCATATGGTCCCCTGAGCCTGCCAGAAGTGATTTCCTTGTGCAGAGTCAGATGTAACCCCTGATTGCTGCCGGGTGTGGCCCAAAAAACCAAAACAGAAAAAAAGCACATTTATTTGTGCCTACATGGAGGCAGGCTAGGCTGATGGGTAGGATATTGGGGACACTGGTGGTGGGATTGATGTTTGAACATTGAATGTCTGAAATGACTGTATTATTAACTACTTGGTAAATTACAGTGTTATAATAAAAATTAGAAGAAATTTCAGTCCTTGAAAAACTAATGATTGGTACCAGAGTTTGGGCCATATCCAGCTGTGTTCAGGGGCTACTCCTGACTTTGCTAGGGTTAACTTCAGATACTCAGGGAACCATGTTGAGCTGTAATTGAACCAGGGTTAGCTACTTTTTATTCTGCACAAGTAAAATTAATTCTGTTATATATTAATAATATTTTGTGTTTTATACTTATAAATTAACCCAAAACTTAATGATACAAGGAGAGGCCTGATGTCTAGGTAACCTGTTTTTTGTTTGCTTTTTGGTTTTGGGGGACCACATCTGGCAATGCTTAAGTCTTACTCCTGGCCCTGCACTCAGGAATCACTCTTGATGGTGCTCAGAACACCATATGAGATGCTGGGGTTGCATGCAACATAAGTGCCTTAGCCGCTATACTATCTCTTGGGCCCCTGTTTTGTTTTAAATAGAAACAGATATCTGACTCTTATTCAACTGCTAAAGAAAAAATGAAAATAAAATATGACTGTTTTTCCGTAGTTCTAAGATGGAGCAGTTCTTAGGTTAACAAAGCATACATGAAATATAAGCCTTATTTTTAATAAACCAAGAATATATGCAGAAAACTTTTCTATTTGAAAAGGGAATTCACTTAACCAGTAATCTGGATCAGTAGTAAAGTCATGGTTTGCACATATGAGATCCTAGGTTTGATTCCTAGTTTAAAAGAAAAAGATTTCCGGGGCTGTAGTAATAGCAGAGCCAGTAGGGTGTTTGTCTTGCATGTGGCTGACCTGGGTTTGATCCCTGGCATTTATATGGTCTCCCCAGCACCACCATGAGTAATTTTTTTTTTTTTTTGGTTTTTGGGCCACACCCGGCAGTGCTCAGGGGTTACTCCTGTCTGCTCAGAAATAGCTCCTGGCAGGCACGGGGGACCATATGGGACACTGGGATTTGAACCAACCACCTTTGGTCCTGGATTGGCTGCTTGCAAGGCAAACGCCGCTGTGCTATCTCTCCAGGCCTACCATGAGTAATTTCTGAGTGCAGAGCCAGTAATCCCTGAGCCCTGCTGCCACGAAGAAGAAGAAGGAGGAGGAGGAGGAGGAGGAAGAAGAAGAAAAGAAGAAGAAGAAAAGAGGCGGAGAAGGAGAGGAGAGAAGGAGGGAAGGAGAGGAGAAGAAGGAGAAGGAGGAGGAGGAGGAGAAGAAGAAGAAGAAGAAGAAGAAGAAGAAGAAGAAGAAGAAGAAGAAGAAGAAGAAGAAGAAGGAGGAGGAGGAGGAGGAGGAGGAGGAGGAGGAGGAGGAAGGAGGAGGAGGAGGAGGAGGAAGAAGAAGAAGAAGAAGAAGAAGAAGAAGAAGAAGAAGAAGAAGAAGAAGAAGAAGAAGAAAGAAGAAAGAAGAAAAGAAAGGAAAAAGATTTCCAAAGCAAACAATGAAAACATCTCATGAATTATTTATGGAAAATTTTCTAAGTGCTTTGTAAGAATATAAAATATGACAATAGACTTTTCTGGTGAAAACAAACTAGAAAAATGCTTTTTCTTTTTTCTGCTGCTGTAACTTCATCTTTTTTCTTTTTCCCTAGCTCTTGTTAACCCAGAAGATATTATTCATTCTGTGCAAGATCAGGGACCTGTTGTCATCCACTTTTCACTGTCATCCAAGGCCTGTTTTGAGAAAGGTATGATCCCTTTATTTACCCAAATAAGACATGAGATTTTATTCCAATGAATAACCTGGAGTGGGAGAAAGGGACATGGAGTGGCTCTCAGCAGAATGGTAAGATAGTACAATGGGTAGGGTGCTGGTCTTGCACACAGCCAACCCAGGTTCTATCTCCAGCACCTCCTATGGTCCCCTAAGCCCATCATAAGTGAGCCCAGAGACAGGAGTAAACTCTGAGCAACACCAGATATGGCCTAAAAAGACAAATGAGCAGCCTTCAGTGAGAATGATTTACATTCCTGTAATTTGGAACCTTTCAGCCATCCTCTTACTATATAATCTTTAGAGGTAGGAATTTTTCATAGACTTCAAGTCAAGTTTTTCAGAGAAAAGAATCTTCCAATTAGGATGTGTGTGTAAGGACAGGGGCAGTCATACCCATACTCAGGGTTTACTCATGGCTCTGAACTCAGGCAGTCTTGGGGGACCATATGGGTTGTCAATGATTGAATTTAGGTCTATTGTTATTAGGCAAGTACCTTTCTCTCTGTACTATTGCTCTGGCTGGAGGAATCTCCTTACTGTACCACAGGATTTTATTTTGTCCATTTGATTTTCATCATGATCCTGACAATCCAGGTTGGGTAATAATAAAAGGCAAGTCTCTGGATGAGTTTCCCACTTTTGTCACAAAAAAATTGCCCTATGTTTTGAATCTTTGGATTCTCTGATTGTTCCTGAGCACTGCCAGAAGTGATTTCTGAGTGCAGAACCAAGGTGTGAATATTGCTGGGAGTGACCCCAAAACCAAAGCCCAACAAACTAACAACAAAACAAAACAAGCAAATGAAAACCTATAACCCTAGAACCAAAAACCCTGTGTTAAAAGGCAGAAGTTGTTTATTAATGTTTAAAAGTCATTAAAAGAGGCCTTAAGTTTTCCCAGAAAAGACTCACAAATTTAGAGAGAATACTGTCTACCCATGAGTAAAATTAGTTATGGGTTGTTAAAAAAAGGGAACTTTTTCTGTCCAATTGAACACTAGGAAAATATATCTGACTGCTCTATAGTTCAAGAATTCAATACTATGTGACCTGGCTTTCCCTCATTAATTGGCTTTTGGGTTACCTTGTCATCATAGACCTTCAAAATCATTGAAAGATTTTGCTTTTGGAGACTATGCTCTAGGGATGAATGTTACCTCCCTGTACCATGCAAATACTTTTGAATGGATGTATTGAGGTATTAAAATTTAGGACTGAAACTTTCTCACTGAGGAAGGATAGCAAAGTAAACCATAAACATAATAAAAGGGTTTCACATGGAAATGTTTAGGAACCCAAACAGAAGGGCCAGTTTTATTGACATTAAGCTTTTAAGCAGGCTATTGATGGCAAGTGGTGGTCTGACCTCTTGACAGTCTCTGAGCAAGGAAGAAGTTGTGGTTATGAATGACAAGACCTAAATCCCCAAGTGGAAGGCTATGTATTATCCAGTTCTTAGGATTCAGGGCTGGAGCATGTTCAGTCCTCAAATCTAAGGCTAAAAAGGATTTTATGATCTAGGAGGGTTGAATTTGATTGCAGTTTTATGAGATAGGAATCTTTGGCTGATTATAAGAGCCCAACTCATGTCATCATAAGCAACAAGAGAGTTGTTTATTTGTGCATTGTGGGATAATTAGCAGGATCAAAGAGTTATAGGAAGAAGGTCCAAGCAGGATGCAGGATTCAGCACTACAGTCTTTTTTCTGTCCATCTCCATTTGGCTGAATTCTACAGTTAGACTCATTTCACCTGCTGTAGAAGGTGGTCACTCTGGGTCTGGATCCACGTCCTCTCCAATCAGTTGCATCTGATACTATTACCATCCCCTGGAAGAAAGTGCAGTCAGCTCTAGGTAGTAAGTATTTACTTTTGAGCCAACTATCCACCCAAATGATTAGATATGTTTGCCTGGAAGATGGAATAATACTGGTTAAAACTGGGCCCCTAGGGGCTGGAGCAATAGCACAGAGGTAGGGCATTTGCCTTCCATATAGCTGACCCAGGACGGACCTGGGTTTGATCCCCAGAGTCAAGAGCATCACTGGTGTGGCCCCCAAAAAATAAAACAAAACAAAACAAAACAAAACTCATGATTCGTAAAGAAGTAACTGTCAACCAAAGTTTATCCTATTAAGTGTGGGTGGGATCATTCATTTTCATTCGAAAATAAATTTATGCATTTGAATTAGACAAATAAATTAGGTATTTCTGAGGTCATGGCTAAAATAAAGAGCATAAAAGACTTTGAGGGTAGAGTGGCTGGATTGTAACTCAAAGTGCTGAGTCTTGCATGTTGGAGGTCTTGGTTTGATTTTTGTTTTGTTTTGTTTTTTTGTTTTTTGCGCAGTGCTCAGGGGTTACTCCTGGCTCTACACTGAGAAATCGCTGCTCGCAGGCTCGGGTGACCTTAGGGGATGCCGGGATCAAACCACGGTCCTTCTGCATGCAAGGCAAACACACTACCTCCATGCTATCTCTCCGGCCCCATGATTTCTAGCATCATGTGTTCCCTTGAGCACTTACAAGAATAATGCTGGGCATAGCCTTTGAGTGCCACTGGGTGTACCCACCCCCAAAGCAACAAATAAATAAATAAAATATAAGACCTGGGGAAGGGCTAAGCAGTATAATGTTTTTAACATCTATGCATAGGGGGGAAACTTCTGGAAAAAGATATACCAGGATGTTAACAATGCTTATGTAAAATTCTATGTCCTCCCACTCATAGAACATCATTTATTGAGATCTAAATTATCTTCTACATAGAATTCATTGGTTAACTGAAAAGGCTAGATTTGGTGGAAATGAGTAGGGAACTGATAGCTTTTCTTTTCCCCTAAATTACTTGAGGATCTTTCTATACATTCATTATGATTACAAGGGGAAAATAGTAAAGCTGAGAAATTTCTTTCCTTCCTTGGTTCCTTCCTTCCTCGTCTCTTTTCTTTCTCTCTTCTCTCTTCTTCCCTCCTTCCCTCCCTCCCTCCCTCCCTCCCTTCCTCCCTCCCTCCCTCCCTCCCTTCCTTCCTTCCTTCCTTCCTTCCTTATTTCCTTCCTCCCTTCCTTCTGTATTTTCTTCTTTTCTTTTTTCCTTAATTCCACACTTACTTCTTTCCTTCCTCCCTTTCTTCCTCCCTTTCTTCTTTTCTTTCTTCATTACTTTCCTCCCTCACTCCCTCCTTTTCTTATTTCCTTCCTCTCTCCCTTTCTTTCTCCTTCCTTTCCTTCCTTATTTCCTCTTTCCCTCCCGCCCTTCTCGCTTCCTCCCTCCCTTTCTTCCTTATTTCTTTTTTCCACCCTCCCTCCCTTTCTCCCTTTTCATTCCTTCTTTCCTCCCTCCTTCCTTCCTTTCCTTCCTTCCTTTTCTTCCTTCCTTCCTTCTTCTCTCCCTTCTTCCTTCCCTTCTTCCCTCCCTCCCTTTCTTCTTTCCTTCCTACTTTTCTTCCTTCCTCCCTCCCTCCCTTCCATCCTCCTGCCCTTATTTCCTTCTTTCCTTTCTCCCTCCCTTCCTCCTTTCCTTCCTTCCTTCCTTCCTTCCTTCCTGCCTTCCTTCCTTCCTTCCTTCTTTCCTCCCTCCCTTCCTGCCTTCCTTCTTTCCTCCCTTCCTTTCTCCCACCTTTTCTTTCTTATTTCCTTCCTTCCTCCCTCCTTCTCTTCTTTTCTCCCTCCCTCTCTCCCTCACTCCCTTCCTTCCTTCCTTTACATTTGGGTTGGGGGTTCAGGTTTCACCCAGTTGTGCTCAGGCATTACTCCTGGCTTTATACTCAGAGGTAACTCCTTGTGGTACTTACAGCCCGTGTTGTGCCAAAGATTGATCTGGGATGACCACATACAAGGTAGTTAGTTTTCTTAATCTTTGTATTATTTCTCCAGACCCAAAACTTCGGAGATCATCTAATTTCATTTCATTTTACAGATGAAAAAGTTTAGCATGTTTTCTGAGAAAGCACAGAAACGTAGAGGTTCCAAATTAGTTTGTAGAATAATCAGGAACCCAAAGAAATGCCAATAATATGTTTTCTCTGGAAAGGGCATTCTGATCCTAGGCTAAGGGGTGCTAAAGAATCTGATCTTTACATTTGCAAGTGGTGTAGCCATTCTTGAAAGGCCTCTAATATTTCAGATCGTAGAACAAGGACTTCCTTGGAATTAATGCTTCAGTCACATTTCAGTGTGAATGTCCTGGAGGAAAAACTATTCTTAATGGGATGGTACAGTGAATAATTGTATTCATTCAATACAAATTAATCTGGGTTCTTTTCATGGAGATGCTGGAATTTACTAAGATTTATTGACTTGTTATACACTTAAAATAGCCGTTTGTGTTCATGTGTCTTTTTCTGAAGGCTGGATTTTTCATCCTCCTGCTTCTCCTCTGGAAATCCCAAAGGGCCTCCTCAGGAATGCTGTGAAGAAACTACGTGTAATCAGACTTCAAATGTAAGAATCCTTCTATAGTAGAGGCTCCAGTTATTTGGTCTTCCACCCCATTTTAGAAAAAAATATTACTTAGGGCCCCCTCCCCAGAAATCCACCTTCTTTAAGCAAATAATAGTAAATAGCTCCCAGTTGCATCTGATACTATTACCACCCCCTGGATTGGTTTAATGCACCTCCTCAGAAGCAATTTTACTTACTCTGAAAAAGACTGTTTCCCTATCATGGGAATTCCATAATTTTATAATACTCTGATATGTAAGTGAAAGAAGAAAAACTTCATAGCCTATGGGAATCTTGCCAAATCACTGAATCATCTTGAAAAAATATAGATGCTTGAGCACACACAATTCCATTTTCTGGTAACTCCTTATATGATCTATATTTTATTCATTTCTTCTCCCCATTTTTGTTGGCGTTTGATTTTTTTTATACCTACTTTACTCTTCATTTCTGCTTGTAGTTTTCTTGTTTCAGCTTTCCTAATTCTTGTGCTTTGCTGACTACCTGTGCCATTGTTCAAAATCATTCTCACCATGATGTCACTAAATTAGTTTTCTGAGAATTTAAAGAACTGGTTGGTGTTGTGCCTTGTGTTTTTGTTTATTGAGATTGATGGGTTTCTACATGTTGCTCCCATTGGTTTTCTAGTGTTCCTGCTGTGCCGGGGGTGAATTATGTAATTAGACCCCCTGGAAGATTCAGAGGGATAGTCTGGACATCCTTTTATTCTTCTCTGGCCATCTTCACTGAATAACAGTATAATTGTGAACGTTGTATAATTTACTGAGTAGATATTTTAAGAGACCAGGACTTCTGAGCTATGGTGTGGACTTACTTATATGGCACAGGTTATGTGTGGAGGCTCCTGGGATCTAGCCAGAAGGAAGGGCTCTGCCTTCTGTTCTGGGTAGATCCAGAAATTAATATCACCTGGAAGAATTTTGGGTTTGATTTTGTTTATTTGTTTGACTGATTTTTGGTCATACCTGGCAATGCTCAAGGCTTACTACTGCTGTACATCAAGGTTCATTCCTGGCAGACTTGGAGGAGATCAAATGGGATACTAGGTATTGTACCAGGGTTAGCCACATGAAAAGGAAAATGCCTTAGCTGCTATACTATCACTGTGGCCCCAAAATGAATATATTTTTTCGCCATACTATAAGTTTAGAAATAAAGTTTATTAAGGCATCATGATTTACAAAATTGTTCACAATAGTTTCAAGCACACTCAATATCAATCTTACCACCAGTGTCAACTTCCCTCCATCAATCTGCCTGCAGATTCACACACACACACACACACACACACACACACCAGCCTGGATTTTTAATAGGCATATTTTTAAGTTTGGTTATTGTATTTTGGTCTCATACTTACAGTGCTGTTGGCTCTGCAGCTTAGATATATACAGGTACCAACTAATACCAACTAATGTGCCTAAGATTCCTGGCCCCTGGCTGTATTACATTCCACTCATCTCTTCTTACTTTCTTTCTTTTGAATGTGAATGTTAATATTGAAGTTTGCTAAATTGATATGTGAAAGAATCTTATATTGTAACACTATAATTTACCAACTTCATCATAATATAGATGTTTCAGGCATTAACTGTTTCATCACCAATCCCACCACCAGTGTGAATTTCTATCCACCAGTGTCCCCAGTTTCCCACCCACCACTCCAACCTGCTTCCTTGCATGCATACACACAAATTTTCTTCATATTGTTTGGTACAATATAAAAGCAAATGGAATTATCAAAACTTATATCAATGAGTCAAAATGTGATCACTGTTATATCTCACAATTTTGTTACTAAAGTCATTGCCTGAGGATCTACTGTATTAATCAGTGCTAGTTGAACCTTCTGTTTGTTCTCTAAGCTCATTGAGCTTGGTGTTCTTCTATGTAATTTCATCAGATTTGTTGTCATCCTACTGAGATGACAGCACTATGAAACTTGGAGGAGTCATTCTTCCAAGAAACCTGGGATTATAAATTTGGAACTGTTCGTTGGCATGGCAGTTTGATTAAGGTTCACTTGTGGAGCTGGCCATTTATATGTTATGGTTGTGGCTGTAAGCTGCTTTGTTTCAGGAAGAAACTGAAAACTGCCTGCCTCATTCCAAGAAGGCACCAGGGTTGTCAGCCCCAACCAATCTACCTGAGAAGTTTAAGTGACATCATGTTCTTTGGGAGATCAGTTGTGTCTTCTGTTTTATTTCATTGCTAACTATAAAAGCTTAAGTTTTGGGGCCGGAGAGATAGCATGGAGGTAAGGCATTTGCCTTGCATGCAGAAGGACAGTGATTTGAATCCTGGCATCCCATGTGGTCCCCTGAGCCTGCCAGGAGCGATTTCTGAGCATAGAGCCAGGAGTAATCCCTGAGCACTGCCGGGTGTGACCCAAACCCCCTCCCCCCAAAAGAAAGTTTTCAAATACTTACTGATTTTTAAAAAGTTCTTCAATGAACTAGATATATTAAGTTCTGTGTCTTTTTCTCCCTTGGGGGTTTAGTTTTTCCTACCATTGTTTATTTAGGCATTTGTGTATTAAGGACAGTATTCATTTGTTATTTGTGGTACATAGTTAATTCTCCATTGTTACTTTTATTATCTCTATTGTTCACTTTTTAGTTTCATGATTTAGAAGGTTTTTTACTTTTATTATTATATAATTAATTTTTAAAATAAACTATTTAAGCACCATGATTACAAATATGATTGTAGTTGGGTTTCAGTCATAAACAGAACACCCCCCATTTCACCAGTACAACTTATTTTGTAGATACAAAAGTTCCATGCAAGGAGAAAAACATTTTAAATAACAACCCATGCCATTAGATGGGAACACCATCCTTCTTCCTTCTCCACCCCTCCCTGTATTCGAGAGAGGGATTCTACTTCTCTCACTCATTAAGATTGTAATGATAGTTGTTAGTGTAGTTATTTCCCTAACTTCACTCACCACTCTTTGTGGTGAGCTTCTTATTGTAAGCCAGTTCTTCTGGCCCTCATCTCTATTGTCTCTGGGCATCATTACAATAATGTTCTTAATTTTTCTTAAAACTCATAGATGAGTGAGACTATTCTGTGTCTTTCTCTCTCCCTCTGACTTATTTCACTCAGCATAATAGATTCCATGTACATCCACGTATAGGAAATTTCATGACTTCATCTCTCCTAATGGCTGCATAATATTCCATTGTGTAGATGTACCACAGATTCTTTAGCCTTGAAAGGCTTTCCCCTCCATTGTTTTTATAACCAGAATAATTAGTTTTAAGATTAAATAGACCTACTATATTTTTAATTTAGTTTAAAAAAATAAACTTAGCTAGAAATGTTGTGATATATGATGGGTAGCTGTAGAATTCTATTTATTCTTCCCATGCTAATAATAATGATAGCTAGTGTTTGTTAAGTATAATAGCTAATGCTTATTGATGGCTAGCTTCAAGTAAAGCTCTGCCTAGAGCAAATGCCCAAAGGTGAGTTGCTGTTGTGATGCCAAAATCAGAGAACTGGTTTGTAAACAGCTCTTAACTTAATCATATTTTTAGTTCTTTATTTTCCTCCCCCTCCCCCCCCCCCGTCATTGAACCAGGTTAAAAAAAAAACTTTAGCATCTTTTGATTAGCCTTAATTCTTTAGCTTTTATAAGTGCAATCAGGTAAGAATCAGAGAACTAATTTTTTAACACCCTTGTAACTTCTTTTTTGCTTACCACACCAGCTGATTATGGCACAAAGCTCATAAACTTATTTTGTAGATACAAAAGTTCCATGCAAGGAGAAAACATTTTAAATAACAACCCATGCCATTAGAAGTGGTGACTTGGGGGGGTGGGGAAAAAAAGGAAAAAGAAAAAAAAAAAAGAAGTGGTGACTTGGAACAAGTGAGGTTAGTACCAGAGTACCAGAAAGAGATAATTTGGCAAAATTGATGTAGGAAAAGAAGCTAGCTGGCACAAAAGAGGATTGAGTAATATGCTATTATCTCTAGTACATAGTAGTAAATAAGTCATAGTAATAAAGTAATAATAACTCAGCTCATAATGATAAACTAAGTTATAAACTAAGTATTGTCATTTTAATGAGACTTGCTAAAATTGGTAGAATTTCCAAGAGATTTTTCAAATATAGAATCAGAGCTCTGAAAAAGTATATGTAATTTTAAAATATGTGTTTATAAAATATTTCTGTAAGAAAAGTAATAAAATCTTAACATTTCCCGGTCACCAAGGTTAGAGGTAGTTTGGAGATGAAATGATTTCTTACTGGATGAGATGTAAAGAGATTTTTTATAATGCCTCTTAAGCAAAGCTCAGGAACCCTGGGGACCACTCACAGTGATACTCAGCACCCAGACTAAATGGTTCAGTTGTGGGGCTCAGTTGAACCTCCCTTCCCAGGCCAGCTTCCAAGATATTCTCCTTCTATTCCCTCCCCTCTTCTCCCTTCATCTTTTCTTTTCTTGTGTTATGTTTTTAGACCGTACTTGACTGTACCTAGGGCTTTCTCATGACTCTATGATCATGGATAACTCCTAGAGGTACTCAGGGGACTATATGACCCCAGAGACTGATTTGGGGTCAGAAACCTGCAAGGCAAAGAATTCAACCTCTATATATTCTCTCTATTTCTATCAAGGCATGCTTTTTAGATAATCATAGCTTTATCTTGATATTCTGTCTAAGCCTGAAACTGATCTATGGGCTGTAATTTTCTAATATCTATTTTCCAATTCTAATTAATTTTAATTAAATTTATAATTAAATTATTTCTAATTTTTAATTATAAATTTATGGGTTTTACTATTTATTATTGGACATTAAAGCATGATGTTACAATTACACTAACTTGGGGATACCCAACTTATCTCTAACTCTGACCATGACATTCTTTTCCTGTGTGACCTGAAGTACATGGATCAATGTTGTATAAATATTCAGAGTTCAACTACAAAAATAGCTTAGCTTCATCCACTCTCATGCTGCCATTTAACTACTATCTGGATTTGAAGTACTTACTTCTCAAGACTCCTTCCTCAGAAGGGGCTTATATGACACAGCTTAATGACACAGCTTATAAAATTAGAAATCATCAACAAAATGAACCAAAAAAAGGTAGGCAGAAGGAAATAAGAAAGCTTAGAGCAAATATTAATGAAGTAGATATCCAAAAAACAATTTGAAAGATCAACAAAAGTAAAAAGTTCTTTGAAAATATAAACAAGATTGATGAACCACTAGCAAAACTCACAAAGAATGGGAGAAAGAGAAACTTAAACTGAATTATAAATAAAAAGGTGGAGATTACTACAGGTACTACAGATATTCAAAAGGCTCTACACTCAGAAATCACTCCTGGCAGTCTCGGGGAACCATATGGGATCCTGGGATTCGAACCCCCGTCGTTCTGCATGCAAGGCAAATGCATGTCTCCATGCTATCTCTCCTGCCCCCAGATTTGTTATTTCTAACTCCTTATTTTTCTTTCAAACAGAGAAAAGGAAGAACATCAGTTGAAAAAAGAGGGATTTACAAAAAATCTGATCCTCAGCCACTACACTGATGATGAAGGTTTGGTCAAGGTCAACAGTGACTTCCAATTTGCTCCATGTTTCTGGCTGGAGCTGCTAATGAAGAAGCCTGAGATGCCTGTTTTCACAATGCCTCACTCAAAGATGAAGAAATTCCATTATGCCTTGATTGATGGCTCCTCTCTGACCTAATATCTTTGAAAATTGCAGAGAAAGGTTTAGGAGAAGGGAATGTTGGACTGGACTGGCATTGGGGTGTTTCTGTTCTCCAGAAAATTCTAGACACCTTGGGACAGAAAGCCTGATGTCTGTCATGTTGATATCCTGTTCCTCTCTGCTGGTGCTCACAGTTGCTCTGACTTGGGGCCTGTTCTCCAGGTTTAAATTTTGATTTCTAGTCAGGAAAGTTAAAACTCTGGTTGTGGGGGCTGGAGCAGTGGCGCAGTGGTAGGGTATTTGCCTTGCACATGCTAACCTAGGACGGACCATGGTTCGATCCCCTGGTGTCCCATATGGTTCCCCAAGTCAGGAGCGATTTCTGAGCGAATAGCCAGGAGTAACCCCTTAGCATTATCGGGTGTGGCCCAAAAGGCAAAAAACAAACAAACAAACAAAATCTCTGGTTGTGGCCAATATCTTTACTAAGCATTGAAGGGTTCACATGAATTAGAGAAATTGAATTCTTTCTGGCTTATTTTCTTCATGTGTCGAGAAAATCACATGGGAATAATTTATTATCTAGAGACCATAGTATAGAGAAAAGGGGAACTTTATAACGAATTTTTACAAACTCACAAAGATGACTGAGTCTGTCATGGTGGATTTTATGGTTTGGGTTTTTGTTTGTTTGTTTGTTTTAATTTTTAATTATTTTTTATTTTTAATTATTAATTTAATTGGTAGAGCAGGGGACTTTTCTATATGTCCTTAGTCATTGGTGGGAGACCCCAACATCCCATCCTCCTCCAGATGCTAGAATGTCCTCACTGAGGAACACTGGGAGATAACAGGCACCTGGGGTTTCTGGCAGCTCGGTCCTTAACAGGACCAGTCTTACCAGATTTCTCTGGCATTACCCATATTCAAAGAATTTTTTTTCTTTTTTGGAGGGGGGGATTGGGTCACATCCGGTGGCACTCAGGGGTTACTCCTGGCTCTGTGCTCAGAAATTGCTTTTGGCAAGCTTGGGGGAACCATATGGGATGCCAGGAATAGAACTGGGATCTGTCCTGGGTTGGCCACGTGCAAGGCAAATGCTCTACCACTGTGCTATCACTCCAGCTCTCTCAAAGAAAATTCAATTCTTTGAAATAAAAATTGTTTCAAATAATTTGGAACAAAATGAGGGGCCAAAGTGATAGCACAACAGGTAGGACATTTGCCTTGGACACTGCTGATCCCTGGCATCCCAAGCCTGCAAGAACTAATTCCTGAGTGCAGATACAGAAGTAACCTGAGCACTGCCAGGAGTAATTTCTGAATGCAGAGCTAGGAGAAAACCCTGAGCATTGCAGGGAGTGATTCCTGAGTGCAGAGCCAGGAGAAACCCCTGAGCAACAAAGGTGTTGCCTAAAAACAGGAAGGAAAGGAAAAGGAAAAGGAAAGGAAAGGAAAGGAAAGGAGAGGGGAAAGGAGAGAGGAAAGAAGAAAGGAGAAAAGGAAAGGAAAGGAAGGGAAAGGAAGGGAAGGGAAAGGAAGGGAAGGGAAAGGAAGGGAAGGGAAAGGAAGGGAAGGGAAAGGAAGGGAAGGGAAAGGAAGGGAAGGGAAGGGAAGGGAAAGGAAGGGAAAGGAAGGGAAGGGAAAGGAAGGGAAAGGAAGGGAAAGGAGAGGAGAGGAGAGGAGGGGAGGGGAGAGGAGAGGAGAGTAGGGGGGGGAGGGGAGGGGAGGAGAGGGGAGGAGGAGGGGAGGAGAGGAGGAGGGGAGGAGAGGAGGAGGGGAGGAGAGGAGGAGGGGAGGAGAGGAGAGGGGAGGAGAGGAGAGGGGAGGAGAGGAGAGGGGAGGAGAGGAGAGGGAAGGGAAGGGAAGGGAAGGGAAGGGAAGGGAAGGGAAGGGAAGGGGAGGAAAGGGAAGGGAAAGGAACGGAAGGGAAGGAAAGGGAAGGAAGGAGAAGGAAGGAAAGGGAAGGAAGGAGAAGGAAGGAAAGAAGGAAGGAAGGAAGGAAGGAAGGAAGGAAGGAGGAAGGAAGGAAGGAAGGAAGGAAGGAAGGAAAGAAGGAAGGAAGGAAGGAGAAAAGAAAGACAAAGGAAGGAAGGAAAGAGAAGTAAGACAAGAAAAGGAAGGAAGGAAGAAAAATGAAAGGAAAGAAGAAAAGAACTTGGACAAAATGAGTGCCAGCTGTGTGATTCTATAGGCAGGATAAACAGTTGTAGACTGGGAACACCTGTGCTGGCCGAGGACTATCACCCACTTGTTCATACTTAGCAACTGTAAGCAAGTAAATCGTTATCCGTATAGCCATTTGCTTATCTGTAAATGATGGATTCAGAAAATTCCTATAGGGTTGTAGAGGCCATGCTCAAGTCCAGCATTACATTGTCCCCTGTGTGCCACAGAAAGAATTCTCAGGCATTGAACCAGAAGGGCCTCCAGGTATGGCCCAAGAACAACAATGAAAAATAATTAAAATGAGGCTTTTTATTTCCTTAATTGGGATTGTATCTATCCTTCTGGACACCTGGCTATCTGCCAGAGCCACTCTGACCTCCCTTGCGGTGGCATGTACACCAACATATTCAGCGACACAGAAGCTCAAGTTATCCTTGGGACTTTTACACCTTTTGGATGTGGCAGCCTTTCTTTTAAAAAAAGGCACGTGAAGCCCAGACACATTAGAATCTGGTGGGTGAGCTAAGGGATGAGCGAGCACTGAATGCCAACAAGAGGAAATGAGTGGAGATGATACACTATGTGACCTATGTCACTAGGAAAAAAGGCAGAGCTGCGTGTTCAGGCCCAAAAGGTCAAGGAGCATTGCTGCAGAACATTAGGTTATCCCCTCTTCAGGAGCACTGGGGCCTTGACAAAGGTCCCACAGTCTCTCTCCCACTCTTCTCTCAGCCCTTCTCTCAGACTCCAGTCCCCCAAACTGGGACCTAGGACCTCCTACTGTGATTTACTGCTGAGTTATCTCTCCAGCCTTTTGATTCGAGCCAGTTGGGAATTTTGGTTTTTTTTCCCCTTGATTTTATACATGAAAACAATCCCTCACCTGAGACCTCTGTGAGAGTAGCCTGATTTTCTTGGCTGTTTTGGTTATGGGGAGATTCTATCACACACAAGCAAGTTGTGGAAAGTAGCAGCATACTAATGTAGTCGAAAGTGTTTATTTTGGGGCCCGGAGAGATAGCACAGCAGCGTTTGCCTTGCAAGCAGCCGATCCAGGACCAAAGGTGGTTGGTTCGAATCCCGGTGTCCCATATGGTCCCCCATGCCTGCCAGGAGCTATTTCTGAGCAGACAGCCAGGAGTAACCCCTGAGCAATGCCGGGTGTGGCCCAAAAACCAAAAAAAAAAGAAAGAAAAGAAAGTGTTTATTTTGGGTTGGAGTGACAGTACCGACACCTACCTTGCACACAGCCAATCTATGAGCCCGTGATCTCCAGGATCCTATATGGCCCTCTGAGATCACCTGGAGTGATTCCTGAGCACAGAGCCAGGAGTAAATCCTGATTGCAACCAAGTGAGCACCCCTCCAAAAAATGTGCTTCTCCCAGAGTCCATGTTTTCTATTCTAAGTCCTTTTATCTTCCTCTTTTCTTGCTTTCTCTTATCCTCACAGCCAAAGGTAGAAGTTAAGTTGAAAGATAAATTTAGGTCTTCATGAGTGCAGACTGAATCAACTAATTTTTGCTCAATTTGGAGGGGTCTTGAGGTAGGAGTGGGAAGGGGACCAAAGAAGACATGGACTTCCTTTACTTCCTCTTTATGTCTGCCCTTTGCTATATCATGTCTAGTATGTGACTTATTAATTCACTCATGTCTTCTTTCTCTTCCCTCTTTCAATACACAGCTATAGTTCTAGTCCATATCAAATATTCCAAATGGAATAATAAATGCTTCCCGGTTTTCAGAGATGTGTTACAGGTAAACTGAAAGGCATTATTTTAAAGGACAATACACGCAGAAAGTTGAAACAGAAAGAACATATTTATGTTCATTGACTGCACAAAAAATATTTGTGGGGGCTCTTGTAAGTGTGAGCAACTTTTTTGGGGGGGTTCACACCCAGCAGCACTCAGGGGTTACTCCTGGCTTTGTTCTCAGAAATCACTCCTGGCAGGTTAGAGGATCACATGGGATGCTAGGGATTGAGTCCAGGTCTGTCCAGGGTCGTCTGCATGCAAGGCAAATGCCCTACCTGCTGTAACTTTGTACTCATGAGCAATTTTATATGCTGGGCTGATGGCAGAGAATAAGCCAAAGCTCCTGGCCTTCAGAAAGCTGTTTTAGTGGCTAGAGACAGTAAACAAACCACATCAAGGCATACAGAGGGAAAGAACAAGGAAGCTGGATGAAAGGGGGAAAGTGGGTTTATAGATATATGTATATATGTGTGCGTATATACACACACACAGCATGGCATGAGAAGGAAGCCTGAATCAGGGACAATTGCACCAAAGTTTGTGATAGTGAGGAACATAGCCTGCTGGCCTGGGGGTAGGATCAGTCAAGCGCAGGAGCTTGATGTATCCTAACTCAACCAGCTTGTCTGGCTCACCAAAATCTGAGCTTATGGAGGAACTGAAGCTGAGTTTATTCTAACCTCAAGGAGGTGAGCACTCCCTTAACAGCATCCTCCCTCACTTCCAGTGAGTGGAAAAGGCCGCCCCAAACCTACTAGAGTGAGAAATTATTAAAAATGAAGAGGTGCTGTCATGACGAGAAACTCTTCACTTTGTAAAGAGCCAATTTATCAAATGCACCATGGGATGTTACTCTCGCGTTCAGTATCTACTGCGAAGTCCCTGCTCCTGCTGCTGGGCCTTCTTTCTCAGTCTTTTCCTTTGTCAGGTTTTTATGAGCCAGCTCACCTGTCAGCCACCTGCTAATGAAAGCAGGATGAATTGGTAGAAAGATTGGAGATAAAGATGAATATTCTCCAAAAGTTAGGGAGGGAGGGAGGGGGAGGGAGGGAGAGAGAGAGAAATTAATGGGTCTGGCCAGTGTCCAGTGTATAATGAATCAGCTCCTGCCTTCAGGGTGCAGAAGCCTTTGATGTAGGCATGAAAAGATGCTGACTGAACCTGGCCCCTTTCAGAGGTTGAGAAACCACAAACTTCCCGAAACTGCCTTCCTCTCCCTGCCCTAGGAGTTCACCAGTTTCACAAGAAATGAGAGGGAACACATCCTTTTATGTCATTTTAATTGAGCCTCTTACTTTGTGACACAAAAGTCAAGGGAGAAAGGTAACTATTGTTTCCAGGAGGAAAAATAATTTTATTTGGTTTCTAGGTATTGTGAAATTTCACTCCTTTGAAATGATTTTTGGTGAGCTTGATTAAAACATCTCACTCTGGGGCCAGAACCATAGCACAGTGGGTAGGACATATCTTGTATGCAGCCAACTAAGTTTGATTCCTGGCATCCTATATGGTCTCAGGAGCCTGTAAGGAATACTTTCTAAATATAGAGCCAGGAGCAACCCCTAGGTGCCACCCAGTGTGCCCCCTCAAAACAAACAAACAAACAAACAAAAACATCTTAGTCTTGGTCATTGCTGGGCTGTCAGTGGAGAGAGCACTTTTTCATAGTATTTTCTTTTTCTAGGAACCCTCTGGTGAGGCATAGTTCTTACAAAGACAAAAACAGATTCAAAGAAGGAGCCCTTCCCCGGGCCACATGGTAGAAATAAATTTGGAAATCAGCTTTCAGGTTCTAATTTCAATGCTTTCCTCCTATTTCTAACCTTAAAGAGACTGAGTAAAAGTGAGATCCAGCCCCAAGTCATACTGTATGAGTAAGAGTTAAGGAGAATTGGAAAAGAACCTTCAGTTTAGATCATAAGCTTTGGGATTAGCCTATTGCTGGAAGCTGGCTGAGCCTAGAAACAATTGTACCCTGAACCCTAATATATATAGCTCCTTCACAGAAATCAGTGAGAGTGACGTTGGATCCTAGTGCACCAGCATTTTTTCAGCTTCCTATCATGTTTGCTAAAGACTCATTGTGTAAAAGAAAACACACAGTCAAACCTAGAGTTTTACTTTTCAGGGGACAACCTGAAAAGTACACATATTTTTGCAACCAATCACAAGGACATACCTGAATCTAAAGTATTACCTTGCTCTGCCTCCATTCTCAATTTTATTTTGATGAATCATATAAAGTGGCTATAAATACACACACATGCTGAATGATCATGCCGATATTGGTCTAATCATCTCAAAGTTGTTGAAGTAAGCTTATGAGGCTTGGTTATCTGTTTTTTTCTCCCTGGTTTGGGTTTAAATAGTCTTATATTGTCACTGGCGATTCGGTGGCATCTTCTACTATGCTCATACTATGCTCATTCTGGATTGATCAGTAGAACAGAGCAAATAATTCTCAACCTTTCTTGCAAGGAAGATATTCAGGCAGAAGAAAAATGACCAGGAATGTCATGGAAGGGTATAGTATAGACTCTTTAAATAATTAATAGTGCTCTACATGGTGGTGTATGGAAGCCAAGAGGCCACATGGTGCCAAGTATTAAACCCAGCCTGGTTTATGCTCTTAGCCATTTCCCCCAAACTCAGGAGTTCTAGTCTCTCACTGTGTGTCTCTGTGTATGTCTCTCTCTCCCTACTTTTGGTCAAACCTAGTGGTGCCCAGAGGCTTAGGAATTACTCCAAATGGTGCTCTAGAGACCATGCAGTTCTGAGATTGAACCAGGGCCTTTCACATACATACAGAGCATGCTCTCAGCCCATTGCACTATCTTCATGGACCTGAACTCAAGATTCTGGAAGGTAAATCAAGTAATCAGAGATTTTTCTTACTCTAAATGAGTTTTTTCTACCCTTTTTTTGTAGCCAAAATATATCAATGATATTTAATCATGCTGGAGGCATGGTGATGAACAAAAAAGGAAACATCATAAGAGAATGGATATGGCCTTCTAGCGGAAAGCTTGATGATCCTGTGCATGTGAGGGTATTATTTTCCAATTTGCCTTTCCTGTACCTTGATATTCATTTATTTTTATTAACTCTTGAAATAGTAATAGGGGAAAGAGGATTGAGAGTATTGAATTCTTCTTGACTCTCTACACTGATATTCTGAAAGCATCACATGCTTACAATAGGCTGTTCTACATAGGAAAGCACAAAATCACAATAAAAAATCTTATTTGATATGCAGAGGATTTTAGGTTTGATTCCCAGAACCTCATGACCTCCTGAGTACAATATTCTATTTCTTGGTGGTCTCCATTAGCACTGGTGAGGCCCCCAAATAATTAAACATAACAATAAATATAAAGACCAAAATGAGAGCCCTCATTCCTCTTTCTTTGTAGAAACTATATCTGTCAGTAGTAGCCTGATTTATAAGATCAAGAATTAGAAATTCAAATTATAGAAAAGATAGCCAGCAGGAAGAACTTCAGTAAATAGGTTTCTGCTTGAGGGGGGGGGGGGGAGCAGAGAGGTAGTACACTGAGTAGGGCTCTTATTTTGCATACAGTCCCCCAAAACCATGAGAAGTGATCCCTGAGCACAGAGCCTTCTCTACCCTAAATGCACTGCTCGACTTTTTGTGGCAGGTTTTCCACTATGGACTGGTCCTCCTGGCCCTACTGTCGTTGGGTTTTATTGCCATGGTATTTAAAAAATATCCAATAAATTAGTACATTTGTACCTCTCCCTCTGACACCTTTCACTCCCATACTCTTCATGTCCATCCATATGTAAGCAAATTTTATTACTTTATTTTTCCTAATTGCTATGTAGTATCCATTGTATAGATGTACTTTACTCACTCATCTATTCTTGGGCACTTAGACTTTTTTCAAGATTCTGGCTATTGTAAATAATGCTGCAATGAACATTGGAGTACAGGTGCCTTTTGTGTATTGTGTTTTTGGACCACTAGGGTATATTTCCAGGAGTGGTATTACTGGATCATATGGAAGTTCAATTCCTAATTTTTTGAGGAAATTCCATGTTGCTTTCAAAAAAGGCTGAAACTCTTGATATTCCCACCAACAGTGAATAAGAATCTCTTTTTTCTCACATCCTCACCAATACTAATTGTTTTTGTTCTTTTTTTTTTTTTTTTTTTTTTTTTGGTTTTTGGGCCACACCCGATAATGCTCAGGGGTTACTCCTGGCTATGTGCTCAGAAGTTGCTCCTGGCTTGGGGGACCATATGGGACACCGGGGGATCGAACCGCGGTCCGTCCAAGGTTAGCGCAGGCAAGGCAGGCACCTTACCTTTAGCGCCACCGCCCGGCCCGTTTTTGTTCTTTTTGATGTGTGCCAGTCACTCTGGTTTGAGATGATATCTCATTTGATTTTCTCATTTTGATAGGTAATTTTGGTTTGCTCACTGATGATTAGTCATGTAGAGCATTTTTTTAAATGTGCCTTTGGCTTTCTATATTTCTTTGAAGTTTCTGTTCATCTTTTCTCTCCCTTTTTTTTTGGTGAAATTAGATTTTTTTCTTGTAAATTTCTACCAGTGCTTTTTATAACTTTGGCATTAAACCCATATGTACTAATCTGGTATTAATCCCTATCTGTGGGATTCATTATTGTGACTAGGATGTGTCTTGGGGTGTTTTTCTTCAGGTTTCTTTTAGCTAGTACTCTTCGGGCATGCAGGATTTGGTTGCATGCACTGTTTAGCTCTGGTTGTTTCTCTGCAATGATGTCCTTGACTGTTGATTATTTCTGGGGATTTTATTCCTGGGTTTCTGGGACTCCAATGATTCTTATGTTGTTTCTGTTGAGTTTATTGAAGACTTCTATTTTCATCTGTCCACATTCTTTGAGGATTTTTTCCATTGTCTGATCATTTGCGTTAAGGATCTTTTCTAATCGCTTTTATGGAGCTGTTATGCATCTCATTTTTCAATTCACCGATTCAATCCTCAGCTGCTGTTACTCTGTTAGAGAGGCTTTCCAGTGAGGTTTTCATTTCTCCTATCAAGTTTTTTAGATCTGTTATTTCAGTTTGGAGTTTTCTAATTTCTATTTTCATATTCTCTTGATTCTTATTTGTGCCTCATTCAGCTCAATCCATGCTTTCTTTGAGTTCTATGAACACCCTCCATATTTCTCTTTTCATCATAGTTGCCATCTTTATTCTCTATGCATAGTATTGGCCTGTGTTGTTTCCCTTGTCATGCTTGTGGTGTGGTGTTCTCTTTGTGTTGTGCTAGCATTCATTGGCTAGGAGATGTGTGAAACCACAAAGCAAAGCTGAGAGGCCATCCTTCTCTGGCTCCACCCTTCATGGAGGTTACTGCTCACCTCTGAAGAAGTGCCTTCTGGGCAGAACTTCTGGGCAGGATGGTTCAAGGTCCAGCAGAGCAGAGATAGTCACAATGTCTGCCATGAGCTAAAGCACACAGCAAGAATCCAAGATCATTATTTTAAAATAAGTACCACTTAGCTCTAAAGATTTAAGGAAGTAATGAGAAATAAAGTAACAGGATCCAATAGACCAGAATGTGAAAGTTTTGTGATACTCAGAAGAAAGGATTTCCTCATCCTTCCTCATCCATTCCTCATCCTTAAACATTGGAATTGCTAAATGGGTCCGATTTTTAGTTTAGATTACCTCAGCTAGAAGCCTTTAGCAAGAGAGCAAGGGAGTATCATTTGTAACCCACAAAAGTCCGTGCAGCTAACTTCATTAGACACTTGGTCTACAGCAAGCCTTTTAAATGTACTTTACAAATCTGCAAATATTCATTTGAGCTTTAACTTTATCATCAGTTTTCTATTCTGTCGTTTATAAAATCTCTCCAACTTTTATAAGCTTCACAGTAATATTGAGACTTGTAAAACTTCTTAAAAACTCAGCAGGCATTATGATGGCCAACATCAAGGGAATCAGATTTTACCAACAGTCTGTAGTAAAATCATAGAACCAGTGATCAGCATGACCTGCAAATCAGCCCAGAATTTTTTCTGTCAATAGTCTCACTCATCTACGAGTTTTAAGAAAAATTAAAGTCATTGATATAATTCCCAGAAATGAGGGCCGGAAGGACCAGCTCAAGATATGAAGCTCACCACAAAGAGTGGTGAGTGTAGTTAAAGAAATAACTACACAATGGGCCTGGAGAGATAGCACAGCAGCGTTTGCCTTGCAAGCAGCTGATCCAGGACCAAAGGTGGTTGGTTCAAATCCCGGTGTCCCATATGGTCCCCCGTGCCTGCCAGGAGCTATTTCTGAGCAGACATCCAGGAGTAACCCCTGAGCACCGCCAGGTGTGGCCCAAAAACAAAACAAACAAAAAAAAGAAATAACTACACTGAGAACTATCATAATGTCAGTGAATGAGGAATGTAGAAAGCCTGTCTTGAATACAGACAGGGGTGTGTGTGGGAGGGAAGAGATGGAGGCATTGATAATGAGAAGGTTGCATCATGAAGGGGGTGTTCTGGTTATGACTGAACCCCAACTACAATTATGTTTGTAATCATGGTGTTTAAATAAAGAAATTATTTAAAAAAAAGAATTTTCTCTATCTGAAATGAATTGAACATTCCCTTAATGTGGGAGTCAGCACCCACATTCTCCCATGTGACATGTAAATGTCTATGATTTCCTTCTAAATTATGAAAAATTCTATATATAAAACAATCATCTTTTCTGTTGCTCTCAGGTGAACAGATTTATCACTGTGAAGATTTCTGGACGCTTTGCCATCACCTTGATCTACATATGGCTTTCTGAAAGCCTCAAGTTATCCCTGGCTCCTGTCAGATATAAGTCTTTTCCTCAGTTGGTAAGTTCAGAATTTCTTTAACATTGGTATAGACCAGAATAGGAAAAAGGTTGACGTTTTCGTTTTTGTTTTTTTGAAGGGTGGTTAGGCCACCCTGGCAGTGCTCAGAGTTTTCTCCTGGATTTGCGCTCAGGAATCATACCTGTCAGGCTAGGGGTACCATATAGGATTCTGAGGATGAACCTGGGTTGACCATGTGCAAAGTAAATGCCCTCCCCACTGTGCTATTTCTCTAGCCCTGATTTTAGAGTCATCTTTCAGTAGTTCTTGGTCATTGCTACAATAAAGACGCAAAAATGTTGGCTAGCTAAACATCAGACCATAGATGTTTATGGCCTTACTTACTAGAAATATACTTTTTATTTTATTTTTAAATCAATAAAATATTTTTATTGAGTCACTGTGAATTACAGAGTTATTAATGATTGAGTTTTAGGCATACATGGTTCCAACACCTATCTTTTCACCAGTGTCCAAACCTCTCTGCTCATCTTTTCAGTTTCCCTCCAACCCCCTAGTTGCAAATTCTTGTTTTTTTTTTTCTTTTAGGTAGTGTTGCTTATAAACTGTTATTGATATGGTTTTATTTTACCTTCCAGCAACCCCTTTCCTCCAAAGTGACCAAACTGTCTTAATGTTCCCTTCACAGTTGCTTAGTCTTAATTCTTCCACACTGTCTTAGTGTTCTCTTCCTTGTATTATGTCCCCCTTTCCTTCCGTGATTTCTACCAAAGGTCAGTTTTCATGCTCTTTATTTCTGTTGTTTTTGGTCACTTGAATAACTGAAAGTTTAGAATGAGGAGAGGTTAGAATATAAAGACAAAGACCAGGGCTAGAGCGATAGCACAACAGTAGGGTATTTGCCTTGTACACGGCCAACACAGGAAGGACACTGGTTAAATTCCCAGCATCCCATATGGTTCCTTGAGCCTGAAAGGAGCAATTTTTAAGCACAAAGCCAGGAGTAAACCCTGAGCAACACTGTGTGTGAGACACACACCAAAAAGGAAGAAGATAAAGACAGTAATGCAAGAGGAATGAACACTAGTCTCTTCTAAGGCCATGACTATACTTTAGAATTAATTTTCTGAACCCCAATTGGTTAAAATATTTTCATTTATTTAATGTGTGTTTTTACAATAATCTTAGGTTTCAATACATTGTCTTCAACTAAAAGCATAAGTAACACTCCCAGAAAATTTGGAGATGTTAGAGCCTTGTTAAAACAATAACTCCTGGGGACTGGAGAGACAGTGTAGTGAACAGGGCTCTTGTCTTACATATAGTTTACCTGAGTTCGATCCCCAGCATTTCAAATGCCCCCTGAGCATCACAAAGACAAATTCCTGGGTACAGAGTCATAAGTAACTCCTCAGGATCTCCAGATATGACCCAAATTTTAAAAACTAAATGAACAAAAAACTGTAATTCCTGGGGTTGAAGAGATAATACTGTGGGTAAGATTTTTGCCATACACATACCTGACCCAGATTTAATTCCACCTAGAGTATGAATGCCACCCAGAGAAGTTCCTACACTCAGAGCCGGAGTAATCCCCTGATCATCGCTGGGTGTGGCTCTAAAACAAAACAATATAAAAACAAAAAGCAAAAACTATCACTCCAAATAATTTATTTTACTAATCTTTCGCACACCAGTTTTAAACTGTTGAGGAATTCTAAGCAAAGCCTTCACTTTGTTAAAACATGTGACAGTGAGTGAGGTCTATGTCTGGGCAGGAACAGGAAGACTCCAGTCCTAATCCCCTCTACCTAGCTCAAATGGGGCCTCCTTTCCAGCTTCCCCTCAGTCTCCTTCTGGGTTCCAGTGCCATTACTAAGAATCCCTTCATACCCATCAGTCCTCCTTTTCCCAAACCACAGGGACACTAGTGTGTCCGTGCAAAATCTTCTCAATATATATCATAGACTTCCTGGCAGATTGATCTAGCATTTTTTCAACACCCTGATACCTCAGCACTCCAAACCACTAAATGCAAAGATCAATGGGAAAGCTAATGAAGACATCTACTGTGGGGAATATGGAGAGAAATCCTGGCAAATCTCCAAGTCCACCCAAACGCCTGAACCTTATAGATGAGGACTTAAAATTAACAATGGAAATCTAGAAGTCACTAGTCTGCAAAATTAAGAAATCTATAGATGAACAATTTAACCAACTCAAAGAACTCTTTCAGAAGATGAGATAATCCATACAAATGGAACTGAAGAAACTGAAAAATATGTTAGCAAGACATAATAGTAGAACTATACAGGTGGAGAATCGCATAGATGAACTTGAAGACAAATTACAAGCCAGCAGTGAAAAAGAAGTAAAAAAATGGGCCCAGAGAGATAGCACAGCGGTGTTTGCCTTGCAAGCAGCTGATCCAGGACCTAAGGTGGTCGGTTCGAATCCCGGTGTCCCATATGGTCCCCTGTGCCTGCCAGAAGCTATTTCTGAGCAGACAGCCAGGAGTAACTCCTGAGCACCGCCGGCTGTGGCCCAAAAACAAAACAAAACAAAACAAAACAAAACAAAAAAAAGAAGTCAAAAAACAAAGGAGAAACAAAACCCTGGAAGAAAATGTAAGGTACTTAATGAACCGACAAGAGAAATAATCTCCAAATGGGAAGAAAACTGGAAAGAAGAAAGTAGTGAAGGAGATAGTAGTAGAGAACTTCCCCACCCATGAGAAAGGTTTCTCTACAAATCCAAGAGGCAGAAAAGTGCCAAACAAAATAAACCATAACAGAACAACACCAAGATATTAAGTAATCCTAATGGGAAAACTAACAAACAAACAAACAAACAAAAAAAAAAAACCAGAGAAATCGACTCTTTAAATCAGTAAAAGAGAAAAAAAAAAAAACCGCAAGTATAAAGGAAACAACGTAAGAATCAAACCAGATCTTCCATTTGAAACAATTCAGGCCAGAAAAGAGTGGAATGACATATTCAAACAACTGAATGAAAGAAATTTTTGATCTAGATTTCACTGCCTAGCAAAACTCTCTTTTACATGAGAAGGGATAAAAATATTCTCAGACAAAAAAAGAACTCACAATATTTGCACTAACCAAACTGACCCTAAATGAGCTACTCAAAGAGCAATTACACAAACCAAACCCCCAATTGTAACAACAACTCTACACAATATAATGGCAAAACAGCCCTTTCTGTCAATAGTTCCCTTAAATGTCAATGGATTAAACTCGCCTGTCAAGAATAGATACAGCTGTTTAGATTGAGCAGGTGTCCAATCAACTGCTTTTTAGAGATGTCTATAATAATGTTCTAAGGCCTTTATCCACAGAAACGGGTGCAGAATGTATTTGGAAGCCATGAACTCCCACTGTAGTGCTCACAAGTAGTTTTAATGTCTTAATTTTACTATGTCTATAATAACTCATTGATCTTTTTGTCCACAGTGGTGCTTGGAGAAATAAGTTGGTCACCCCAGTTCCACATTGCAATGCTATACTATATTAGACTCAGAAGACAGGGCTCATTATGATAATGTCACGAAAAAAATTCTAATCTATTCATTTTGTACTTGAGTATGCCTCCAATATAATCTAATGTTCATGTCCACAGATAGCAATGGTATATGCAATTGCATGCCATGAACTCCTGTTACAAAACTCATTCATTGAATGTTATTGTAATCTGTTTTCAATTGTAGGTAGTTTACCACTATACCATAATGCTCATAATTTTAAATTGCTTTTAGGAAAGGAACCTGGATGCTCAAGACCCGCTAGACAATATTTCTCGGTGTGGACTCCTCTTACAGTGCTCATTACCATAATCACTTAGTTTTCTAGATTTAAAAATTATGGTTGTTTTTTAAGAAAGAGATAGCATGGAGGTAAGGTGCTTGCCTTGCATGCAGAAGGACAGTGGTTTGAGTCCTGGCATCCCATATGGTCCCCCGAGCCTGCCAGGAGCGATTTCTGAGCATAGAGCCAGGAGTAACCCCTGAGCACTGGCTGGGTGTGACCCAAAAACAAAAACAAAACAAAACAAAAAAATGCTCTATATACAGTCTAACCCACAAAGCCTTTATTCAGTAAAGTTTACTCTCACCAACCATGATTGACCTAGAATATGGAAAACCTTTTCATCTGACTTGCCAGCTTTATATATTTTTTTGGCTTTATATATTTTTAAGCATTTCATCCCTTTCACCTGGGTCAGCTTTTCAACTTTAACCCATGGATCGATTCTCATTATCTGTTTATGTGTGTGCATGACTGTATGTGTTGGCCACCTCAATGTCTGTCTAATGTCCATCTGTAATATATATAATGTCTATGTTGTATATTGTCCTCCCCCCTCACTTACCACCTTAAAAATTCCTTTCTAATCCTTCACTATCTCACTCCATCTGTTATTTCCCTCCATTTAACCCTTTTACCCTCAATTCTTAATTCCTCAGGAAGCAGAGCATTCCCCCCACCCCAGCCAGCTGCCAACCAGCTCCCAAAGTGAAAAGATAGATTCTCAGCCTGAGAAGAAGCTGCTACTGTTGTTGCTGCTGATTTGCTCTTAGTGGCCCTTTTCTCCCCCACCCCCCTTTGCTGTGGACTGTTGCTTGCTACCAGATTCAATTTCTGAGAAGCCCCCAGCTCAAGGAACTTTCCTGATATGTGACTGCTGAGAGCCATTTTTTAGACTCTACAAGACCAAATCATAGGCTTTAGCCGTGCTGTGGATTTGACCCACCTCCTGACTAGTTCATTGTGTATATGTACCACATCTTCATGTTCCACTCATCTGTTGTTGGACATCTAGGTTGATTCTACATTTTAGCTGTTGTACTGAGTGCTGCAATGAAAGTGCTGTACATACATACTTTTGGATGAATGTCTTTCTGTCTTGGGCATAGATATGCAGGAGTGCTATTGCTGGGTCATATGGCAGCTCAATTCTGAGTTTACTGAGAACTCTCCATACTGTTTTTCATAGAGGTTGGATCAGGCAGCATTCCCACCAGCAGTGCATGAGAGTTCCTTTCTTACCGAATCCCTGCCATACTTAATTTGTTTTAGGTCACACCCAGTAGCACTCAGGGGTTACTCCTGGCTTTGCTCTCAGAAATCACTCCTGGCTGGCTTGGGGGACCTATGGGATTCTGGGACTCAAACCACTGTCTATCCTTATCGGCTGCATGCAAGGCAAACACCCTACTGCTGTGCTATCACTCCAGTCCCATCCCTTTATTTTTGATGTGTGCCATTCTCCCTGGTGTAAGGTGATAGCTTGTAGAAATACATATTAATTATAGAGTCCTGGATAGTGATGGATGGATGATGAAGCCTTTCTCTGCCTTCCCCGGGCCACGCGCCTGCAACCCCTACCAGCCAGTGGGTTTCCATGTTCAGGGTAGCAGTGAGGAAATAATGATCCACAAGCAGTCAGATTTCAGGAGACATGAAGCTTTATTATTAATAAGGCCTTAGCCACTATGTTTGGCCTGTGCTAACCTTTATAGCCATCCTGAACTTAAACCTGTTTCTATCCCTTCACATTGTCAACTCCTCCAGCCGCTTCTTCCTGAATCTGTTTGACCCCCTTACTCCCTTGAGGCAACCCTTCTGTAACCTTCTATAGACCCCTCCCAGAAGTGGACTGGTCTGCCTCTCCTGGTGATATTAGCATTTAGCCTAGGTTGGGGTGATAGTACCTCATTGTTATCTTGATTTGGATTTCCCTAATGAGTGATGGTGAACATGTTTTCATGTATCTATTGGCCATCTGTTGGTCTTCCTCAGAAAACTGTCCATTTCTTTTCCCCACTTTTCTATGTTTTTTTAGGTTTTGTGGAGCTAACCTTTGTGAGTGCTTTGTATATCCTAGATATCAGACCTTTTGTCTGATACGTTGAGTGCAAAAATTTTTGCCATTCTGTTAGCTGTCTTCTAGTTTTAACTCAAGTTCCTTTTGCCATACAGAAACTTTTTAGTTTGATGTAGTCCCGTTTATTTAGGTTTGATGCTATAGCTCTTGCCATTGACATTCTATCATCAAAGGCATTTTTGAGGTATAAGTCTCAGAGTGTTTTGCCTATGTTTTCCTCAATGAACTTTATAGCTTTGGGTCTGATTTCAAGGTTTTAACCCATTTTAAGTTGACTTTTGTGTAAGGTGTGAGATAATTAAAAAATTAATTTCTTTTAGGTGGTTATCCAGTTGTTCCAACACCATTTGTTGAAGGGATTGTCTTTGTTCCAAATCAAATTCTTTTTTAATTTTTTTTGGGGGAGCATACCCGTTTGATGCTCAGGGGTTACTCCTGGCTAAGCGCTCAGAAATTGCCCCTGGCTTGGGGGGACCATATGGGATGCCGGGGACGCGGTCCCTTCTTGGCTAGCGCTTGCAAGGCAGATATCTTACCTCTAGTGCCACCTCGCCGCCCCCCCCCATTCAAATTCTTGGCCCTTTTTCAAATATTAGTTGATCATATATTTGGGGATATGTCACTGGATATTATAGTCTGAGACTCTGTCTTTGTTCTAGTACCATGCGGTTTTCATCACTATGGCTTTATAGTAAAGCTTCAGGTTAAGTAAAGAAATGCCACCCAGTTTCTTGTTTTTCAATATGGATTTGGCTAATCTAGGTCTTTTGTGGTTCCACATGAATTAATTGTTTTAAGTCCTTAAAAAATGATGTCTGAATTTGAATAGGGATTGCATTAAATCTATATAGTAGTTTAGGTAAGATAGTCATTTTGATAATACTGATTCTTCCTATGAGCATGGGATGTTCTTTCAATTTCTCTTCAATTTCTTTCTAAAGTGTTTTGAAGCTTTCATGGTATAGGTCTTTCACATCTTTTGTTAAGTTGATTCCTAGATACTTGATTGTTTTTAGATACTATTTTAAATTGAATGGACTCCTTTTTCTCTTTTCTCCTCTATTTCATTATTTGCATAGAGGAATGCTACTGTTTTTTGTGTGTTGACTTTGTAGCCAGCTACTTTGCTGTTTTGTTTTATTGTTTCTAGGAGCTTTTCTGTGGACTCTTTAGAGTTTTTGATGTATATCATCATATCATCTGCAAATATAGTTTGACTTCCTCTTTCACTATTTGAATTCCTTTGATTTCCTTCACCGCTTGTCTGATTGCTATTGCTAGAATTTCTATTTTTTTTCTTTGCTTTTTGGGCCACACCCAGTGATGCTCAGGGGTTACTCCTGGCTATACGCATAGAACTTACTCCTGGTTTGGGGGACCATATGGGATGCCAGGGGATCAAACCGCGGTTCATCCTAGGTTATCTGCATGCAAGGCAAATGCCCTATGCTTGTGCCACTGCTCCAGACCGTGCCAGGATTTCTAATACTATGCTAAATAACCCTTGTCTAGTGCCTGATCCTAATGAAAATGCTTTCAGTTTTTCACCATTAAGGATAATGTTGGCTGTGGGATTTTTATAGATAGCTATAACTATCTCGAGGAAGGTTCCTTACAATCCTGTTTTGGAGATACAATAATTTCCACAAATACACTTGCTACTGAGCTTTCTCTTTCATTTTTCTTCTCTTCCATTTTATTTTTTAGTTTATCTTTCTATTTTTTTCTATTTTTCTCAATAACTTTGCTTTCCCTTATCTTGAAACAAATGTATTATGATCAGTTATGTCAACTATGTGATGCATTTTCTTTAAATAAAAAATAAAAACATGTGACACTGAAGTATTAGTATCTCTAATTTCAAGGAATTAGTTGTGAGATAGCTTGATTTTCATCAAACTTAAAAATTTTAATTTGAAATTATTTATGTTAATGGCATATATTACGAGCACTGGGAGCATTTTTATTTTTAGACAGGCATCAAATCTTTATAGAATTACCATGATTATTTAACAGATGCTGAAGTAAGAGATAATTTTCCCCATAAATAGTTTATTTATATTATGCTAGCTGGCCTTCTTGGGTTTTGTGACTCCACCCTGAATTTATGTGCAACTACCTGCAAAACCCGCCCATTCTTGGGAGGCATCTTGGGCGGATATTACCTGGATAATTACCTGCAAGGCCCTCCCAGGAATGGGAGGGATCTTGGGGAGATTATAAAGGTGTGGGTTTTTGTCTAAAATATCTAAAAAGAGCTTGCAATCTTTCTCAAGCATTCTGTGATGTCAGTTTTACTTCCAATGAATCAAGAGCATGGTACAAAGTGAAATGCATGCAAAACAAAACCACAGCTGAGAACAAAGGCATAGTGCAGAGAAGTCTTTTGATAGTAGACTCTAGTTTTCCTAGTATGCTGAGTTTATTTTCTCTTGTAACAAAGAATGTATTTACTCTAAAGAGTCAAATAATTGAACAACAGCCAATTTAAATAATTACAGAGAGAAGTGAAGGCTGACTTAAAAAAGGTTTTATTAAAGCATCATGATTTACAGTTATTTGTAGTTGAGTTTTGTTTTGTTTTGATTTGGTTTTTGGACTATACCTGGTGGTGCTCAGGGGTTACTCCTGGCTCTGAGCTCAGAAATCATTCCTGGTAGGCTTGGGGTACCATATGAGATACCGTGGTTCGATCCAGCTTTCGTTCCAGGTTGGTCGCATGCAAGGCAAAGGCTCTACCAACTGTCCTATCACTCCCTCATAGTTGAATTTTAGACATACAGTGTTCTAGCACCAATCCCACCACCAGTGTCAACCTCCCTTCACCAATGGGCCCAAGTTCCTTTTAATACATTCCCTCCCAGCTTGTCATTTTAAGTGCAGTTATTAAAATTTTGGTTTCATGATTTCAGTGTTCTTGACTCCATGGTTTGAATATTTAGATCTGTTCTTTCTTATTTGGGGAGGGGGTCATACCCAGCAGCACTCAGGGGTTATTCCTGGCTCTGAACTCAGAAATCACTCTTGGCAGGCACGGGGGACCATATGGGATGCCGGGATTTGAACCACCATCTGTTTGAATCAGCTGCATGCAAGGCAAATGCCCTACAACTGTGCTATCTCTCCAGCCCCAGATCTGTCCTTCTTTAACACATCAATGTACCCGAATCCCTGTGATACCTGCCCCTCATTATTTCTCATTTGTCTTTTACATCATCCACTCTATTTCTTTCTTTTTTCCCACTCTGTCTGGGACAAGAGTAATGTAGAAAACCCCCCTTTAAATCACAGCATTTCCTCATACCAAATATGAGTGATATTCTGTATTCATTCTTTTTTTCTTACTCCATTTAACATAATATCTTCCAGTTCCATCTATGTTGCAGCAAATTTCATGATTGCATCATTCCTTATAGCTGTGTATTATTCCACTGATATATATATATCTTAATGATCCAATCATCTGTCATTGGATGTGTAGATTGATTCCAACTTTTAGCTATTATACTGAATGTTACAATGAATAATAGTGTGCATATGTCCTTCTGAGTGAATTTTTCTGTCTGTGGATAGATACCCAAAAAGGAAATTGCTAAGTCATATGACAGCTCAATTCTGAGTTCACTGAGAGCCCTCTATACCATTTTCTATAGGGGATGAACAAACAACATTCTCGAAAGCAGTGGATGAAAGTTCCTTTTTCACTACATCCAACCAACACAGATTATTTCTTTGATATGTATCATTCTCACTGGTGTAAGATGTTGCTGTCAACTTAATTTTGGTTTCCCTAATGACAAATGACAATGAACATTTTTCATGCACCTGCTGTCCTTTGGTTTGTCTTCCCTGGAAATGTGTTTGCTCTTTTCCTCTCTCCATTTTTGTTTTGTTTTGTTATTGTTTTTTGTTTTGGGGCCACACCTGGCAGCATTCAGGGGTTAATCTTGGCTCTGCACTCAGAAATTTGATAATCAATTTTATAATCCAAGCCAAGAATCTGTCATGTGATACAATCTGTTTTGGAAAGGTGATATTATAACTATGTAGAGAGATTCTATCCTGTGTTTATACATTTACCAGTGGAGGGACTTCTGTATTACTTCTGATTTGGGCTGTAATGAATAAAGCTGCAATAACATTTGTATACAATTCAGGAAGGGATTAAATACTGTTTTGTAAAAAATGGTAACAGAAGATGACAGTAGTTTTATTTGATGAACTTAGTGAAATTAAAAGCTAACAATTTGTTTTGGATCTGAACAGTTTTTGAAATTTGGTGATTTATGAAATCTTGAATCTAGGAATCTTTATATATCAAGGGGGCACTATTGGTATTTGGGGGCAAGATGATTTTCAGTTATGCCAGACCATCCTGTATGATAAAGAGTACATTTCTATACTTACCTGGCAGGGGCGATTCCATGATCACAAAGGTGGTTTCCCCAGAATGAGGCTTGCCCATTGCACTCCAGGAGTGCTGACCCCTGCGATTTCCCCAAATGTGGAAAACTCGACTGCGTAATTTATGGTAGTGGGGGACTGTGTGCGTGCTCTCCCCTGAAAAAAAAAAAGAATACATCTCTGATCTCACAAATTAAATGCCTGTGGTGCTATTAAGCAGAAGGTCACGGGTGAATGTTCCTGAATGTTCCAAGAAAGGATCACTATGAGAATTAGCCTCTAAAGACTGTTCCTGGGGAAAGATTTCTGTTTAGTGGCAGGAAACTAACCATAAAATTATTACCATGATCAAGCCAAGAGTTTTATAAACTATACTAATGTATTAGGAATGGAAAATGCAAGTTAATTAGGAGGCAGAAGCCATACTACAGTTTTCTGGTTTGTATGTTGAGTTGAAAAGCCAGTCACTAAGTAGGGGTAAGTGGAATGAGCAAAAAAGAAGAGGCCTGAACAAACCAACCCTGCAGAGAGAAAGAGGAAAGGGAGGAATGGAGGAAAGGAAGAAGGGAGAAGAAGGTAAAAGAAAGAAGAGAGGAGAGAGAGAAAGAGAGAGAATGTGCTACCATAGTGAACAAGACCAAGGGAAAAGAAAGAAGAGAGGAGAGAGAGAGTGAGTGAATGAGAGAGAGAGAGAGAGAGAGAGAGAGAGAGAGAGAGAGAGAGAGAGAGAGAGAGAGAGAATATGCTACCATAGTGAACAAGACCAGCTCTCTGCTCTGGATTTGTGCTACATGGGAAAATATGATAGGATTGGATGTCAATCTTATGTCTCAGTCCCTTCCTCTTAAGATTCCTCACACTTTGTTCAAACTACCGAACTTTTCAGTTTCCACTGGGCCAGTGTCCTGGTCCCCAGATGGCACCTACCATGGCCTTCTCCTATAGCTTTTTTTTTTTTTTAATCTCTAAGGCCAGTTTAAGTACAGAAGATTGAGGTTTGGTTCTGGGGTTACTCTGGGTTGGGGTGGAGGCCTGGGGGATCTGTATGTTTACATTGAGATAACATGCCTGCTTGTGTGTGGACTCACGTGTTCTTTCATCTTGTTTGCTCTGATAGATTTATTTGGGGTGTTTTCCCTTCCACTCAAATTCTGCGACTTCCCTAACATGTTCTATCCTTGTTACTCTGCTCCTCTTATCTAGGGCCACATAATCTTACGAGGACTTTAGCAATAGCACAGCAGAAAGGGCATTTGCCTTGCACAAAGCTGACCTAAATTTGATCCCTGGCATCCCATATGTTCTCATGAATTCGCCAGGAATATTCCCTGAGAGCAGAGCCTGGAGTAACCCCTGAGCACTGCTAGGTGTGACCAAATCAAAACAAAACAAAAAATTCAACAATATGGTCTTCAATTCTTTTATTATTGAAATGGGAAGAATTGGGAAAAAATCTGTGGAAGCAAAAACATTGGGTACAAGGCGGGAAGATAATATAGCAGGTAGGGCATTATCCTTGCATGCAGTTGATCCAGGTCAGCCACATAAAGGCAAATGTCCTTATGTACTATTGCTATGGCCCAATATTCACCATTTTTAAATGTGCAACTCAGTGGTATTAAAAAATATTACAAGGGAATGTGATTTTTGGCTCTAGCTTCTGACACAGTGCTTAACCCACAAATGGCACTTATAAACAATTGTCGGATAACTGACTGAATAAATGAATAAATCTGTGAGTTGCTGTTTAATAATTATATAGTCATTGGTCCTTTGCTCTCTTCCAATAAATATATTTTTTCTCATGTTGAAGTCTTTAAGGTTAACAGACTCGGCGGATACAGTTTCATTTGATGCTGATTTGGACGTAAGCCCTATGCTTGACCTTGGAATAATTAAGAAATTAACAAGAATTCAGAAAACAATCAAGCAAACCATACTTCATTGGCTGGACTATTACAGATACACAATGGGTCAGTTTTAGAATCCATGGCATTAGTCCATCTGACTCCTCATCACTGAGACTTCTAGCAGACAAAACAGTTTATGCTTTTTGTTTGGAGGGTGGATGGGGAACACCCAGCTATGCTCAGGGATTACTCCTGTTTCTGCACTCAGGAATCACTTCTGGCTGTACTCAAGGGACCTTATAGGAGGCCAGGGATTGAACTCAAGTTGGCTGCATATAATGCAAGCAACCTAACTGTAGAAGTACAACATTTGAATTCCTCTTCTTTCCAAGGTTCCCAGGGCGCAACATTTGTAAACTTTCAAGCCCAATATATATTTTTAGATCATCAATCCAGCTGATTGACTGTAGCTGGAAAGGCAAAGAACTAACTTTCATTTTTGTGACTTGGAAGTGTTCTCACAAAGGACGAGATCCCTTTCATGTCATTATTAGACAAAAATACTATTATCCTACCACTATAGCATCTCAGTCACCCCTATGAAACTTCAGTCCCTGTTAAATCTTTTGTCCTTTGCCATGTTGTTAGGGCAGTGACCTTACGAAGAATATGCTGCTGGTGAGTTATGTTGATGGTGAAATTAGTGAACCTTGCCCAGTATCATTTTTTGACTGGCGATAGAACACATTTGATTGTTATTCACAGAGTGTCTCTGCAAAAGCTGAACTGCTTCTAGAGAAATACAGGAGAGGCTCCTATTGGTCTTGGGTCACAATATTTTTAACATCCAATATATGCATGTTCTTCTGTTCAAGAACACCTGGCTAAATATGTACTATTGTTAAACTAATATTGAGCACCTGGCCTGCATGGACAAGGCTCAGGTAACACATGTACAAAGCAGAGTACACCTTCTGTTCTTTACACCTTAGCTGTAGTACTGTGCTCAATTTGCAGCACACATACTAAAATTAGAATGATACAGAGAAGATTAGCATGGCCCTAGCTGTAGTACTTTAATACTGTATTTTCAGTACATTTTAGATAGCTCATGTGGCGTCTCAGCCCACAGTTTGAGAAACTGGGGCAAAGCCTGGACTCTATCAGTAGACCTGTTCAAAGCCTACTTCTCATCCTTCAAGCTAGGTGACTTGTTTTACCTGGGAGATGTTGAAAATAAGATATCTCATCTCATGAGGTTATTTATTTTCCTTGATAATTCAAGTAAAGCTCACAGGAAAATGCTGATTCTTAACTTCTAAGGATTCAGTTTGTGGATGCCTAACCATTTTTCCTGAGCAGATCAGAAAGTGCATTTAAAAATATTTTTGGCCACACCCAGCAGTGCTGAGAGCTTGCTCCTGGATCTGTATTCAGGGATCATTCCTAGCAAGATTAGGGAACCATATGGTGTGCCAGGAATTGAACCTGGGTCAGTCATGTACAAGGCAAGAGCCCTACCCACTCTACTGTTGCTCTGACCCAAGAAAGTGCATTCTAAAATAGCGGGCTGAAGCAATAGTAGAGTAAGTAGGAATTTGCCTTGAATGCAGCCCACCCAGCCCTTGGCATTCCATATAAATCCCCTGAATGCAGAGCCAGAACTAACCCCCTAGTATTACTAGTATGATCCCCCCATCACCCCTCCCAAAAAAGAAGTTCGTCAAGGATATGGCTCATCTTTATATGTGTGATACCCTGGATTCAATCACTGGTTCCATACAAATGACTATAAAACAAAAGAACGAACAGAAAGGCACTTCTGTTATTGCAGCCAACCTTCAGATAGCTGCAACTGCTAAGCGTTTTTTAGGGACTTTTATTCTGTTTGAATTTCAGGAGCAGAGTCACAGCAGCTTTGCAAAACACCTGCATTTGTACAGAAAGTGGCTGAGAAACAGACGGTCACATTAGAAAGATTATGTCTGGAACCAAGTATAAAAGAAAGTAATTTGGCTAAGGAACAATATAAATACCGAAATACCTTCCTAAAACTGAAGGGATTTTTTCATCCTACACCCCACATCAAGAGGATCCCAATCCACAAGAAGCCGTTCAGGTAACCAGCTCATCTGTTTAACATCTGTGGTTCTGAGTTGGGGAGCTAGCTCAGGGTCCATGTCTTACATGTACAGTGACCCATTAGATCCATGACATTGCATGTTCCACACATCATGGCCAAGTGTGACTCTAGTGGCCCTCATTATTGCCAGGGCACATAGTGAACTATCAGGCCAGGTTGGCCAACTATTTCTGGGAGTGGCTCAGGGGCCCCTGAGCACTGACTGCTTGGGGTCTATTAGCCCATAAAGGAGAAAGGAGAAAGGAGTACACAGTGAAGCTTCTATTTGAAAGAGCTTTGGGCAAGTGTTTATTCTGTTCACCTTCCATTGTTAACACAAAGTCTTTCAGAGAAGACTGGGCCAAGTGTCACCACTTCTGTGAAAATGTTTGCACTTTATTTTTAAGACTTTGATTTTAGTGGTCACACCTGACAGTGCTCAGTGATTTCTCCAGATGTGGTATTGGGAGGTTGATCCATGTAGTGCTTGGGGGATGGGGTACATGGGATGGAAGATAGGCTATCTAAACGCAAAACATGCACTCGGCCTGCTGACCCATCTTGGTGACCTAAATTTTTCCAAAAGCTGTAATTATTTTACATGCTCAGATTAAGGCCACTGAGCTCTCTCCAAATAGCTTCCTTCAAGGCTGTCCAATGAATAGATGAATTAGAATCATTCATGAGTCTAGGTTCAACAAATGTATGTGCTGCCCCTGGACTGAAACATCCCACCACCAAGTGTGTGGATGATAAATGAGAGCCTGAAAGTTCTATTTTCCCAGGAAAAATTGGTCTTTTCCTGCCTCCTTACCAACAATTTAATTCTCAGGGACAGAAAGTTCATCAGGTTGAGCACATACAGGAGGACAGAGTTTAATTCCCATCAAGAATAACCCCCTGGGGCCGGGCGGTGGCGCTAAAGGTAAGGTGCGCCTGCCTTGCCTGCGCTAGCCTTGGACAGACGGCGGTTCGATCCCCCGGTGTCCATATGGTCCCCCAAGCCAGGAGCAACTTCTGAGCGCATAGCCAGGAGTAACCCCTGAGTGTTACCGGGTGTGGCCCAAAAACCAAAAAAAAAAAAAAAAAAAAGACGGGGCCGGGCGGTGGCGCTAAAGGTAAGGTGCCTGCCTTGCCTGCGCTAGCCTTGGACGGACCGCGGTTCGATCCCCCGGTGTCCCATATGGTCCCCCAAGCCAGGAGCAACTTCTGAGCACATAGCCAGGAGTAACCCCTGAGCATCACCGGGTGTGGCCCAAAAACCAAAAAAAAAAAAAAATGAAAAAAAAAAAAAAAAGAATAACCCCCTTACCATCCCCATCACTACTGGGTATAATCCCCCAAACAAAATAAAAAATAAGCAAGAAGTTTTGGTATCTCTGGGACTAGCTGCCAGAGTGGGTTATGGCCAAGTTTTAGTATCAACAAGTTACAGGTCTCAAGGCAGAGAAAAGAGGCACAGACTGGGTAGCAGTGGTGAGAAGCCAGGGGTGGTGGCTTGCCCTCCTACTGCGCTTACTACAAGTCAGCCTGGCAGAACCCCTGACAAGAACTCTGGTGCTGAGAAACCCCAACACTCCCCATCCTGATGCTGCTTTGGTGACATTTGGTGAAGACAGTGCAATGAAAGCACAGTGGTCAATGGTAGGAAAGAAACATTTCCTGACTACACTAATGTAGGCAAATGAGCAGTACTAGCAATACTAGTACTTGATAGTGGAAGTGAATTCATTGCAGCCGTGAGCATCATCATAGGTGCCTATAAACACAGTATATATATGTATATATATATTATATATATATACTATATATAAATCAGTAGCCCCTGCACTCCTCAGAAGTTGGTGCTACAGAGAGATCACAAGAATATTCACAATGGGGGCCGGGCATTGGTGCTAGAGGTAAGGTGCCTGCCTTGCCTGCGCTAGCCTTGGATGGACCATGGTTCGATCCCCTGGTTTCCCATATGGTCCCCCAAGCCAGAAGCGACTTCTGAGCGCATAGCCAGGAGTAACCTCTGAGCGTCACTGGGTGTGGCCCAAAACCAAAAAAAAAAAAAAGAATATTCACAATGGGCCAGAGAGATAACACAGTGGTAGGGCATTTACCTTGCATGCAACTAACCCAGGAGGAATTCGGTTTGATTCCAAGCATCTCATATGGTCCCCCAGCTTGCCAGGGATGATTTCTGAGTTCAGAGCCAGGAGTGACCCCTGAGTGCTGCTGAGTGTGGCTCAGAATCCTATCAATAGAGTTTACAAAAAAAAATTAAAGAATATTCATCAGCCTATGGAAAGAAAGGAAGAAAAATACTATCAAATGTTTTTTGTTATTATATTTTTAAGAAAGGATTTTTAGGGTGCTTTCAAATAAGGTCTTTTTTTTTTGTCTTTGGAGGCCATACCTGGTCATGCTCAGGACTTATTCTCCAAGATTTTCTCCAGCACCCCTACACTCTGCAACCTCGGGTAATTCTCCACAAAAAAATTTATGTTTGTCTTGCTCTCTTGTGAAGGGTGATCTCTCATCATTGCACTTGTAGGCTGCCCCTTCCTGTTGATTCAGTCCAGCTGGTATGCCCAGAGGTGCTGAGGCGGCTGCTGTGCGGGGAGGAGCTGACTGTGTGCCGTTGCAGCTCTCACAGCATCCCCGAAGTCACAGACCTGGAGTATGACCGCCTAGTCTGCGACCTGCTGGCCTCCAAAGACCAGGTCATCATTGTCTATGTGGTCTCCGGCCACGAGAAGGACAGGGCTATCAGTGAAGTGGCCAAAATATACAGAAAGCTGAACAGAGCAAGAGGAATGCCCTGCATCCAGGTGAGTAGCAGGTGCGTGAAGAGAAAAGGTTGGAGCAAATTTCCCTGAAGGTAACCTCTCAATACATTTTTTCTTAGTAGCAGAGTTCAGAGTGGCTGTCCTGGAAATAGGAAGTAGATGTGGAAATAGGAATTAGGGCCCCAATTTTGTCCTTAAGGAAGCTAACACTTCAGCAAGGAAGGCATGATCACAATATGGTGATCCGAGGGCTGTGTCAGAACAGCAGACAGCATGGGGGCAAGAAGCATCTGGGAGGACTGATTGAGGGGGATTTCTACAAACTGGATGTGGACAGGAATGTGGTATGTGTGAGCATGGGAATCCAAAGGGTGAATCTGTAAGAGGAGAAAGAAACAAACAGAGGTTTGTGGAAGTCTGATGAAGAAGTTTTATAGGAATTTGAACTTCACTTGAAAAGTAAAGGAAGGGGCCAAAGCCATAGCAGAGTAGGGAGGGGATTTGTATTGCACACAGCCAACCCAGGTTCAATCCCCAGCATCCCATATGGTCCCCGAGTCTGCCAGGAGTGATTCTTGAGCTCAGAGGTAAGAGGAATCCATGAGTGCCCTAGGTGTGCCCCTCCCAAAAGAAAGAAAAATAAATGGAGTTATCAAAGGATTTTTTTTTAGCAAATGTTCAATAGAACTGTGATCTCTTGAGGCTACTGAGGACAGGGGCCTGGGATTGTGGTAGCATGATCCTAGGACTCTTGTGGGGGTGCCAGAGTAGTAGCACTGCAGGAATAAAGGTGTGACTGACCCCTGAGTGCACAACCATGAGTAAGTCCTGAGCACAGCAGAGTAGAGCCCAAAAAGAAAAAGAGAGAGAGAGAGAGAGAGAAAGATTTACAATTTAAAATAATAATATATAAAGGATAGTTTTGCTTTGGGTTTGATCCCTGGCATCACATATGGTCACCTGAGCCTTCCAGGAATTTCAGAGCACAGAGTCAGAAGTCCTCAGCACCACTGGGTGTGCTCTCCCAAAACAAAACAAAGAAAACAATCAAATGCAGTGAGAGGCAGTCCTCCAAGAATCATGACTGAGTCCATCACTGGCCTAGCCACAAAGAGGTCATTGGTGAGCTCATGAAGGATTTTGAAGGAATTGGGGGGACAATATTTGAGATTTAAATACTGCTGAATGGAGCAAAGAAATTGTATACGGGATTATAGTCTTTATAACTTTATAACTTTTTTTTTTTAGAGTCATTCAGATCCCTTCCGGTTACTCAAATACAGCATTCTCTCTGCAACAAAGCTGACTGGCAGTGACTGTCCACTTCTGGTTCAAAGGCACAATGTCATTCCTGGGATCTTTTTGGTACGTGCTTTGGGATTTATTATGCTTCAAATGACATGTTAATCTTTGTATGATTTAGAGATCATTCATGGAGTGAACAGACTTGAAAAAAAACAGATAAACTCAAATCACACACTTCTGAGGTACCTCTGGCCTGTAGATCTTCTGATAGTTGAAGATCTTAATAACTTTTGGTTCACCCTTATGGTTAATCCAGTGAAGTGAAAAAATGATCTATTCTGTGAACACTGCAATAATCTAATCATCTGCCTCATGCATTGATGTGAAATTAAATATGGAAAAATTTAATTCTTGTTTTCTAATATATAATTTTTATTTTGATCATAGTGGCTTACATATTGTTGACAATAATATTTTAGGTAAATATTTACATAAAATCAGGGGGGGGATTCCCATCACTAAATTGTCCTGCCTACACCTCCTGAGCAGCGATGAACACAATAATTTCTCCAGGTCTTTCCAAAAGATGCCTGGACTTCACCTACAGTTGAAAGGTACTTACGGAAATTGAGATATAGGAATTAAAAGTATGCTGCTGCCATTGTCATTGTTAAGATAACGTTAACACTAACATTTGTTCAGCCTTTTAAAACATTCTTTTAAGAAATTGAGGAGGGGGGGGTATTGGGCCACATTCACCAGTGCTCGGGGCTTACTCCTGACTTTGCACTCAGGAATGACTCCAGGAGGGGTTCAGGGACTATATGGGGTGCTGGAGTTCGAACCCGTGTTGGCCAGGTACCGGGCAAGAGCCCTACCTCTGTACTATCATGCCAGCCCCCTTTTGTTCAGCCTTTACTCTGCCCAACCCTGTGTGTTTTCCTAAGTCCCTATGGCAACACAGATGGGTGGGAGTTACTAATGTTACTTCTGATAATAGAGGTAGAAACAAAACATTTTAGAGTAAGTAGCCTTCCCAAGGTCAAAGAGTCCACAAGTAGTGGTGTAAGGATTCTATTTTTTGGTTTTTTGTTTTTGTTTTGGTTTTTGGGTCACACCCAGTGGCCCTCAGGGGTTACTCCTGGCTCTGTGCTCAGAAATTGCTCCTGGCAGGCTCGGGGACCATATGGGATGCTGGGATTTGAACTACCGTCCGTCCTGGGTTGGCTGCAAGCAAGGCAAAATGCCCAATCTCTGTGCTATCCCTCTGGCCCCTGGTGTAAGGATTCTAGCCATTTTCACAATTTTTTCTTATATTCTTATATTTATTGTAACATTATTTATAATAATAAATATGTGAAAACAACAGGAGTGACTGTGAACAAGTGATTAGATAAAAAAATGTATATGTTTATCCCCTTTCCTCTTGCAAGTTGAAAATTTTCCATTTATGGCAAAAGGAGATTATTTAAGACAGAGAAGTCATTAAAAAAAAAGACAATATTGGATTGGATTATTAATGACCAAAGATTTAAGTACAAATTCTACTAGCACTCCTACACAGTAAATCTCAGCCCTCAAAAAATCTTCTTTTTTTGGGGGGGGGGGGGAGAAATGGTGGTTGGACCATCTGCTTTACTCTAGAGTCCTACTGGTGGTTCCTGGCAGTGCTCAGGGGACCATTTGGTGTCAGACTACAGGACTGAACTCAGGCTTCAAGGCATTCACTCCATCCATTGAGCATTCCAGCCAGAGGCCACCCTAAAAATGTAAATTCTCCCCCCAAATGTAAATTTTTAAGAAATGATGCCAGACCAGGTGACCACTTTCAGCTTATTGATGAGTTCCCAGAGGGGAGATGATTTTAATTTAAAGGCTCATTTAGCAAAGAGCGCCTGTGAGTGTGAAAATAAGATGTCTTTAAACTAAAACTTGAACTATAATAAAGTAAGCAGGTTTTGTGCAAGTGTCCAATGACAGCTGAGCGGATCGAAGGGAAGGAGCTGGAGCAGAGGCTGACTTAGAGGTGCTCTGAGACTGGAGAAAGCAAGAGTAGCTGGTCCTCCCGTCCCGACAGGAAGTCGAATTACTTCCTCCGATTTCAATCCATAAGTGCATAGAGACTTTTTGCTATGTGCAGGGTAGACATCCTCTGTCACCAGGAGCGATGAACAATGAGACTAAGTCCGGCCAGGGAAACGGTCCTGTGGGCTGGCGGGAGATCAAACACCCTCCAGCCTTGCTGGATCCGCCTGTTGGATCCTGTGTTTTGGCAGATGCGCTTGTTGGCATGATCATCTGTGCTTCCTGTCAGTTTACTGGTGGCTTCAAAGCAGAGAACCCAGTCCAGAGTAAAGAGGCATCCTCTGAGTTCACTCCTCCTCCGAGGAGCCCAGACTGAAGGCTGTGTGTGTGTGTGTGTGTGTGTGTGTGTGTGTGTGTGTGTGTGTGTGTGTGTGTGTGTGTTTGAGATGCTCTCTCTTCCCTGCTTCCAATCTTCCTGATGGCCAAAACAGCACTGGTTCCCTCCCAAATACTGACTGTCATGTCTGACGGCACAGGAGGTGTCTGCCTGCTTGGCTGTCTATCCTCCTGTCCACTGGATGACAGTGTTAACCTGCCTAAAATAAGTGAGCTTTGTCTGCTGCCAGAAAACTCCGGAAAAGACCTCAGCCAGATGGCATGCTGAGGGCCCTAGGGATCAGCACTCTCCCTCTCCTTCTCCCTCTTCCTCTCCCTCTCCCTCTCCCTCCCTCCCTCCCTCCCTCCCTCCCTCCCTCCCTCCCTCTCTCTCTCTCTCTCTCTCTCTCTCTCTCTCTCTCTCTCTCTCTCTCTCTCTCTCTCTCTCTCTCTCTCCTTCCCTCCCTCCCCCCTCTCTCAAAGGCCTCTAAAGGCAGTAAAGTCTTTTGGTGAAATATTATTTCTAGATTGCTGGATCATCATTTTATACATTAACTTGTCTGTTCTAACAATATCTTTGAGAGGAGAAATAGGCAAATGCTAATAGAGAAAAAAAATATAATAAGTAAAATAAAATACTAACCTAACAAGTGAGATTGGGTATCAATGAATAGGGTAGAGGTGTGTGGGTTCAGTAGAGGGAGAGAATTATAGAACAAACCAGCACTTGTATTTTTTTTTATTTTTTATTCCCTTCATCACTCTTGGGGTTTGCACACCCAAATATAGACCCAAACCCCCAAATAATAAATAATAAAAGAATGGATAGTATAGTAGTGAATAAGGCACTTGCCTTACAAGTTGGCAAATCAAACCAGGTTGGTTTGATCCCCTACGTTCTATTTGGCCCCCAGAGCACTATCAGGAGCAATTCCTGAGTGCAGAGTCAGGAGTAACCCCTGAACACTACTGGGTGTGACTCAAAAATAAAAAAAAAATTGTTTTCTAGCTGGAAAATTCGAACAACTCTTCTATATAGGCTATTTATTGGAGAAAATATTGAGAGTAAAAATGTTCTTTATGATTCTAAGTAAATGGCCATTTCACCACATTTTCCTTCCTAGGAACTTAGAGACGAGCTTAGAGAATCCAGCAGTGAGGGAAAACCTAAAAGTGCTTAATAGTTAAACAGCAGCTTGGTGGCGCTAGAGGTAAGGTGCCTGCCTTGCCTGCACTAGCCTTGGATGGACCGCGGTTCGATCCCCCGGCGTCCCATATGGTCCCCCAAGCCAGGAGTGACTTCTGAGCGCATAGCCAGGAGTAACCCCTGAGCATCACCGGGTGTGACCCAAAAAAAACAAAAAACAAAAACAAACAAAAAAAAAACCCAAAAACAAAAACCCAGCAGCTTGGATATTTGCTTTCTCATGGATTAAGCAATTCATTCTGTGGAATCAGAAAGATTCAACCATTTGGATTAATTTGGCCAGATTGAGGAACCAGACTGCAGGTTCTTCTTAGCCAGGAAGTATAAGCCGTCAATTGAATTCAGACATTCTCTAGTTTATGTCAAGACTCAGCTCATCAGTAGGGGTCAGGGTCGGGGATTAGCTCAAAGGGCTGAGCATGTCCTGCTGTGCACCAGACACAGTTTCAGCCCAGCTCTGCAAGGGCTTGTGAGCATGGCCAAGTGCTGCCCTATCACCAATGAGCACAAAAGAGAGTTATTAACCAGACTATTAGGAAACAGCAAGTAATAGAAGGATCCTTGACAGGAAAAGCTGTGAAACTTACACTCTGTACAGATGATGATTGGAAAACTTTCCAGAGCCATTAAAAAAGCAAGGTTAGTGAGATAGTTCAGGAGATGAGGCTCTTGACTTGCAGTAGCAGTTTGAATTCAAACTCCAGTTTGAATTCCAGGCACCACAGATGATGCCTGAGCACTACCAGGGCTTGCTCTTGAGTATAGAGACAAAAGCCACTGAGCACTACCAGATGTGTCTGAAGCCTCGTACACACCCACCTTACCTCACAATAGTAGTAGCTGTTAGAAACGAGGAGTTAGCCAATTACAAAATTAAGAGACAAAGACAGGTGGTATTTTTATATGCATATAACAACAGAAAGAAGAAATTAAGGAAACAAGGCCACAGGAGAGCAATCAATTATAGGAATCTTGCCATAAAGAGTGGGAAGTGCAATTAGGGCAGAGAAGGGACCACTGTGACAATGGTAGTTGAAAATGATCAGTTTGGACAAGAACTGGGTGCTGAAAGGACGGAAAGTGATAGGCATGATACCCCTTTGGTAGCAATAGTACAAACCACAGTATCCAAAAGAAAAAAGGGAAGAAAAAGAGAAAGAGAAGAAATATAGAAATATGTTTGCCAGCAAGGGAGAGGACAGGATAGGGCAGGAGGCAAACTGAGGATATTGGTGTAGGGAAATGCTGACTGGTGAAGGGTGTTGGACATTGTATGACTAAAACTCAATCACACAAAAAACTTTTTAACTGGGGCCGGACAGATAGCATGGAGGTAAGGTATTTGCCTGGCATCCAGAAGGACCATGGTTCGAACCCCGACATCCCATATCGTCCCTCGTGCCTGCCAGGGTCAATTTCTGAGCATAGAGCCAGGAGTGACCCCTGAGTGCTGCCGGGTGTGACCCAAAAACAAAAAACAAAAAAACAAAAACGAAAAACAAACAAAAAAAACAACTTTTTAACTGAAAAATGCAACAAAGTTATGAGCAACTTTGTAAATCACAGTTGAAATAAAATAATAAAAAATAAGTAATTAGGGCCTGGAGAGATAGCACAGAGGTGTTTGCCTTGCAAGCAGCTGATCCAGGACCAAAGGTGGTTGGTTTAAATTCCGGTGTCCCATATGGTTCCCCGTGCCTGCCAGGAGCTATTTCTGAGCAGACAGCCAGGAGTAACCGCTGAGCACCGCCGGGTGTGGCCCAAAAACCAAAAAAAAAAAAAAAAAAAAAAAAGTAAGTTAAAAAAAAGACAAGCCCATCTCGAATGCATCCTTAAGGAATGGTGAGTGACTAGCTGAGCAGGCACTCAAGGAAGTGATGGAAACAGTCCAACCCCCTTTACCTGTGAGAATCCGCCATCTCAAAGAGAGAAACTGGAGGGTTATTTATTTTTTTTAAATCATGGACATTTTAAGAGAGGAAAAAATTGGGGCCAGGACTTAAGTACAGTACAGGATCCAGGCACTTGCCTTGTACTCAACCAATCCTGGTTTGATCACATGATTCTCTTTGCACTGTGGGGAAGGACCTCAAATTGCAGAACAGGAAATAGTTCCTGAACACAGCCAGGTGTGGAGAGAAAAAGGGAAACAGAGAGAGAGAGAGAGGGAGACAAGAAAGGAAGGAGAGAAGAGAAAACTCTCACCAGTCACATGTACTGGTAAGAAGGCTGTTTTGGTAATGCTGCCCTTGAGCACAAGTTACGATGTTAAAGCAGGGAGGGAAATGAGTGTCACTCACAGACAGAGAGAAAGAAACCCCGCTCTAACTGCTGATGCACTTCCAGCTTGTTGCCTGTTTGGGGATTTGTTTTTGGGCCACAGACGATGATGCCCAAGAGCTTACTGCCCATTGTGCTTGGGGCTTAGCGGGGACCAGGTAGTGCCAGGGATTGAACCTACATGCAAGCAGGTGCGTGTGTATATAGCAGAATGAGTTCCTAAGCTGTATTGAGTGCCCTGGTCAGTAGTTTTTAGTTCTCTCATAGCTATAGCCTTTCAGGAATTCTCCAATAGTTGGAACTACTCTTGAATATTCCCAGTCCCTGAGCAGCACATGGAGCTGTTTATTCCTGGTGAAATTCCTGTTTATTCCTGAGTGTGTGATTCTTGAGAATTGTATGAAAGATTTACATCCACTGACTCACAAGCTTAAGAAATTGGAGTTTATTGTTCAGTTCAAGAAGATGGGTACAGGTCCGTCCCAGTGTCCAGGTTTCTCCTTCTCCCATATGCTGTTTCTCATCAAGGCCCAGTCCAGCATGGAGGCATCCTGAGTCCTGTCCTTCATTGGCTGTGGCCTCCAGTGTGCAGTGACCTGGTATTGCCCCTGAGCCATTCTTTAGCTAGTGGAGCACTGTGTCCCCCTTGCTGTTTTGTAACATGTTGCTGGACCTCTCTAGGACTGTACTCCAGAGCTCTTGGTTCCCTTGACTTTCCCTATATCTGAACTCAGTCACATGACTATGGGGGTATCCCTGCTGCCACAATCTCTTTTGGCATAGGTGAGGGGCAAAGTTCGGGCAAGAAAATAAAAGAAAAAAAAGGGACATCTTTTTTGTTGTTCTTCTTTGTTTCTTTCTTCCTTTTCCTTCATTTTGTTTTTGTTTTTGTTTTGGGGCCACTCGCTGTACTGGGGTTAACAGGGGTTACTCCTAGCTCTGCACACAGGTTCATGGGACCACAAGGGATGTCAGGGATTGGACCCAGGTCGACTACTGCATGCTTGCATGCATGCCTGTGTGTGAGGGAGAGAAATTGAGAGAGAGAGAGAGAGAGAGAGAGAGAGAGAGAGAGTGAGAGAGAGGGGAGAGAGGGAGAGAGAGAGGAAGAGAGAGAAGGGGGAGAGAGAACACTCCACGACTTCACAACAAACATCCATGACAACAGCCCAGTGAAAAGGGAAAAGGAAGGAACAATCCTAAATCTTTCAGTTGACCCATGGGCTATCCCCATTCTATCCCTCAGTTCCTGAAGCTTTGTCCTAGGTACAGAACATAGCATAGTAGGAACGCCTTTGCCTTGCATGTGGCCTACCTGTTTTTTTTTTTTTTTTTTTTTTTTTGTTTTTTTTGGTTTTTGGGCCACACCCGTTTGACGCTCAGGGGTTACTCCTGGCTATGTGCTCAGAAATCGCCCCTGGTTTGGGGGGACCATATGGGACACCGGGGGATCGAACCGCGGTCCTTCCTTGGCTAGCGCTTGCAAGGCAGACACCTTACCTCCAGCGCCACCTACCCGGCCCCAAATATTATCACCCTCGGCCTACCTGTTTTTGATCCTAAATCGTCCCCCTCCCCCAAGCCCATCAGAAGTGATCCTTGAGCACAGAGTCATGAGTAATTCCTGATCACAGAGTCAGGAGTAATCCCTGAACACCCATGGGTATGCCCCCCCCCCCAAAAAAAAAAAACCAAAAAAAAAAACCCAGAAACTCTGGCCTATCTCTTCTCCCGGGAGTCTCTTCTCCATATGGCAATCCCTTTGTGGATTCCTTCTTTCAGAGCATCAGGGCTCTGGACAAGGGCATCCCTCAAGGTACCTGACTTTCCACACTTGAATATTCCTCTCCCTTCCCTGCTTTTTCAGTTTAGAGTATCCATGTACATCTGCTGGATTATTATTCTGTCCCCTTGAGCCCCTTGCTGAGGACAGGGATTTTCTTTTGTTCATCCCTGCAACTAATGTCTAAATCAGTGTCTGAAAAAGTAATGGTGTCAGATCGTGTTCATTTGCCTTGTGTGCCCTCCCTCACACCAACAAGACCCCAGACTTTACTAACGGGGGCAATTTCCCAGTCTTTAGAAACAACAGATCCTTGCAAATCAAAGGGAAAGAATATCTGCTGAAAATAGGCCTTTCCCTCAAACTGAGTCCCTGAATATTACATTTTTTTCTTTTGGGCCATACTCAGCAGTTCTCTGTGCTTGCTCCAGTCTCTGTGCTCAGGGGTCACTCATGAAAGTGCTTGGGATAATATATGAGGTGCTGGAGATTGAACCCAGGTCAACACATGTAAACTAGCAGCTTACCCACTGCATACTCTCTAGCCCTGACAACAATCTTAACTTTGTTTCCATTTTACATGCTTGAACACTGAGGCTTCAGGGTGACACAAGGCAGGGCTGAAATGTGAACCCTGGTGTCCTGGCGGGGAGTGTGAAATGTATGCTAGCTGCACAGGCCAGCAGTAAGATTTTAGGACTCCTGGGAAAGAGTGTTTGAAAGGGGTCTGCTTATCCTTAGGAACACATTTCTTCTCCTGGAAAAGAGGATTTTTATGAAGACATTGCATTTGGGGGCCTTTCATTAAGGTGGAGTGGTGAGTGCTTCAGAGAATGCTTTAGAATGCTTAGACCGACTTTGCTCTCATTGAGTTATCCATTAGGTCAATAATTGGTCAGTAGAGATTTTATAGATTGAGTGTAAGAGAGAAAATGGTGTGTATGTGGGAGCAGAAGGAGGGGGGACTGTTTGCTTGGTTTGAGTCATTTGGAAAAGTCTTCCCGTTCCACTCAATTCAATTCCAGGAACAATACCATATCTGGTGTGACATAACATTTCAGGACTGGTGAGGTGGCGCTAGAGGTAAGGTGTCTGCCTTGCACATGCTCGCCAAGGAAGGACTGCGGTTCGATCCCCCGGTGTCCCACATGGTCCCCCCTAAGTCAGGGGCAATTTCTGAGTGTTTAGCCAGGAGTAACCCCTGAGCATCAAACGGATGTGGCTGAAAACAAAACAAAACAAAAAAAACATTTATTTCACCTTTCACTGACATTGGTCAGATAAAGTGGGACAGACTGATGCTACAACTAGATAACAAGAATATCTTTTAAGTTTAAAAAATGCTTTTGCAAAGACATTCCCATACCAACCCCATGAGTAAGAAAGGAAGTTTATGAGGACAGTGGTGGGGGGAAGATTGTTTAATGCAATGAGGTGAGTGGTTCTAATGGTGTGAGCAGACATCGATCAGAGAATACACTGCCCAATTCAGTTAATTTATGTGCCTGCATATATGTGTGTGTGAGAGCATGTGTGCACACACATGTGCAAGCACCATTACTGAGATATCAGTCAGAGAATATACTTCCCAGTTAAATAATGTTTGTGTGTGTGTGTGTGTGTGTGAGTGTGTGTGTGTGTGTGTGTGTGTGTGTGTGCATGTGCACCAGTACCATTTCTGAGGGTCTCAGGCTACTCCTGGATCAGTGCTTGGAGGTTGCTCCTGGTAGTGTTCAGGGGATGATGCAGTGCTGGGGCTGGAATCCAGAATTCCTGCATGCAAAACATGTGCTCAGACTATTAAGCTATATTCTTGGGCCATTAATTAACTTAAGAATTCTATAACTAAATGCAGATCCTAAATGCAGATCAAAGGACTATGTTGCTTGAAGTGGTTTGCTGGGATATGTGTGTATGTGTGTGTGTGTGTGTGTGTGTGTGTGTGTGTGTGTGAATTTGACTATGTTGCTTGAAGTGGTTTGCTGGGATGTGTGTGTGTGTGTGAATTTGTATCCATGGATATGAATACATAGAAATTTCTGTCTAAGCAGGAAAATAAGAGAAAACTGACAAAATCTATAGAATACAACATATAATTTGAAATCAAAGAGCATTTTTATAGAATCAAAGTTCTTATTAAGAAACTTGAATCTGGGGCCGGGTAGGTGGCGCTGGAGGTAAGGTGTCTGCCTTGCAAGCGCTAGCCAAGGAAGGACCGCGGTTCGATCCCCCGGTGTCCCATATGGTCCACCCAAGCCAGGGGCGATTTCTGAGCACATAGCCAGGAGTAACCCCTGAGCGTCAAACGGGTGTGGCCCAAAAACCAAAAAAAAAAAAAAAAGAAACTTGAATCTGGTACTGGAGCAATAGAACAATGGATAGGGCACTTAACTCCCAAACAGCAAACTGGATTTGATCCCCAGCACTGCCAGGAGCAATTCCTGGGTAAAGGTAGGAGTAATCCCTGAGCACCTCTGGGTGTGTCAGCAAAACAAATAAAAAAAGAAACTTGAACTTTTCATCTAGATCTTTCAATGATTTATGAGCTTCTTTCCTAATCTATGAGATGGGAATTGTCGGTGGTTACTGTGCTTTGGCAAGACTACTTCACTGAATTCGAATCTTTCCGTTCGTTACCATCCATTCTGAACAAGCAAAAATAATGAAAAGGGCAGGGTTCATTATTTTTAAAAACACCTTTAAAACATTATATAGGTATTCTTTATGGGATTTATTATACTATTTACTAAGTATCAGCATTCACAGTGTTTCAATGGCTATATACTAGGAAAATAGAAAACATGAACTAAGGGCTGGAGTTATAGCACAAAGAGTAGGGCATTTATCTTGCATGCTGTGTTCAATCCTCAGCATCCCATTTAGCCCTCCAATCCTGTCAGGATTAATTTTGGAGAGCAGAGCCAGGAGTAAGCCCTGAGCACCACCAAGAGTGGCCCTAATACAAAAATAAAATAAATAAATAAAATAAAAACATGAACTCTAAAAAGAATAAATCAAAAGCCACACACAACAGGTTACAAATAAAATTAGTAAAAAATAATGTATACATCCTGCTCTGAAATGTGGCTGTGAGGTGACAGCAATCAGGTGTTCAGTGAAGTGACTCCACTGAAAAACTCCTGCTTGGGCACTGTGGGACATCAACAGGAGCTTCATGTTTAGTTTATCAGAGTAGATGTAATATGTGCTTGGTTCTTCAGCCAAACACAGTGAGCAGCAAGATCCAGTGAGACAGATAGGAATAATACAGACACACTTGCCTCTGAGGCAGTAATAATAGATAGGCAAACCAGAAAGTGGACCCTGTTTCTCAGAGCATTCCTTGCAGCCCTCGTGATTCCCAATGCTGCAACTAGTTGTGCACTCTCTAGGGCACCTCAGCCAAATGGGTATGAGCATTGCAACCATGTGAGACCCCACACCCCTCCACAGACATCACAATGACAGCATAAGGGAAAAGACAGATGAGAACTTCCTATGAGATGACAGTAGCCAACATTGTTCTAAGTCCCTGTGGCATGTGTGAATCTCACCTCCTCTTCACTGCAGTCTAGTCCATCTAAGGAGCTGTGCAGGAAAGGGGGTCACTTCCACTCAAGATCAGGCACCAGGAATTGTTGAGAATGTTGGCACAAGATAAAGAGACAGGAAATAACTATTAAGAGAATAATAGTGAATAATGATCAGGCTCACTCTCCATTAAAACTACCAGTGCCTTGTCAAGTGGGAATACTTGTTCTTGAAGAGCAAGGAACTGGGGCACTGAGAAGGAACAAAAACTGATACCAGATAGCAGGAGACAGGAGACTTGAACCCACTTCTTCACTTTATTTTTGTTTTTGAATCACACAGGTGCCGCTCAGGGGCACCCTGACTCTTTGCTCTTTGGCAGGCTTAGGGGACCATATGGGATGCCAGGGATTGAACCTAGATTGGTTTGGCTGCATAGAAGACAAATGCCCTACTTGCTGTGCTATCACTCCAGCCTCACCATTTGTTTACATTTTTCTTCTTTTTACACAATTTTCAAAACTCTATTTAGAGATCATGATTTACAAAGTTGTTCATAATAGAGTTGTTTCAGGTATTCAATGTTCCAACACTAATCCAACTATCAGGTGACCTACATTTCACCAATGTCCCCAGTTCTCCTCCCAACCTCCTCCTTAGCTGGCATAAAATACTTGCTTGTTACAATATATATATCTCAAAATGGCAAATCTGAATGAAATCATTAAAGATTCACTGAGCTGGGGCCGGGCGGTGGCGCTGGAGGTAAGGTGTCTGCCTTGCCTGCGCTAGCCTAGGACGGACCGCGGTTCGATCCCCCGGCGTCCCATATGGTCCCCCAAGAAGCCAGGAGCAACTTCTGAGCGCATAGCCAGGAGTAACCCCTGAGCGTCACAGGGTGTGGCCCAAAAAACCAAAAAAAAAAAAAAAAAAGATTCACTGAGCTGTTAGTTGCTAGTTGAGCCTTCTGTGTTATTGTTTTCACTCACTGATAATAGTGAACTACTATGCAACTCCTCCATCTAATTTGCTGTATTCCTGCTAGGCTGTTATTACTGTGAAATTTGGAAATATTGCTTGTATGCATATGCAGCTACATGCTCCAGGAGCTATAGAATTCGGTGTTTCAGCAGCTTGACATCTCTTTGAGATTAACTGTGGAGCTGGGCTGTTTATATACTGGAGGAAGTCCAATGTGGGTGAAGAACTGGGCCTCCAACAGGGCAGGAATTTATCCCTCTCCATCCTAAGTAGCTCCGGAGATCTCAGCCCAGAGACCAGGCCTACTTGGGACATGGCACTACTCACTATGGAGGCTGGAAAGGCTGAGATGTCAGGAGGTCAGTCATCAAAAGCCATGAAAGGCCAGAAACCAGAATAATTTGACAGCTGTTTCTTTTTTGTTTGGTTTTGATTTTTTTTTTTTTTTGGAGGGTCACACCCGGCATTGCTCAGGTGTTACTCCTGGCTGCATGCTCAGAAATCACTCCTGGCAGGCACAGGGGACCATATGAGATGCCGGGATTTGAACCAATGACCTTCTTCATGAAAGGCAAACGCCTTACCTCCATGCTATCTCTCCGGCCCCTTGACAGCTGTTTCTATCAGCCACTGTCTCACTTTAGAGCTGTCAGGATATATCTTGTTTGATTTGACCATTTTTGCATGCTGGAGAAGGCTCCCCAGCATCCTCTCTTCCATTCTCCTTTCTGAAATCTTTGATCTAGCACTGCCAGTTCCTATTTCCCAGGAAAGTTATGCCTGACTCTTCCTCCAGGACTCAGTGAAGACAGAAGCCTTTTGTTCATTGCTGTGCCCTCAGTACAAAGAATAGTGCTTAGCATATAGCACACTCAAACTATGTAGCCCCAAGTGCCTTTATTGGTTAAAATTAAGGGTGGGGCACATCTTATAGATTTAGTTAGTAGATAATGTGAAAGATAAAATTCTTTAAAATATGAGGTCATGGGGGAAAATACCAAGAGCTCTTAGTATTCTGGATAAGATCATTCTAATCTGGATGTTCAACTGGGAGTCAACATTTCATTAAGGAAAAATCTGACATTTTGATTCTCAATGTGTTCATACTCTGGTCTATGTATATCTATAAATTATTGTTGATTTTGGGGCCACACCAATTGAGCCCTGCTTCTGCACTCAGTAATTACTCCTGGTTGACTCGGAACCATTAGGGTGTTGGGGACTGGCCTGGGTTGGCCATGTGCAAAGTAAAAGTCCTACTTCCTGTGCTATCACTCCAGTCCCAATATCTATAAATCTGAGTTTTGTGTTTAGTCTAATATTGCTCTGTGATTTTGATCGTTATTTCTGGAAAACCATAACACTAAAGCTTTCTCTCTTTCTTATGGGTTGCAACTTAGCCTGAGATAAACTGAATATAAAGTTTGCTGTGCTGTTTGTATGTTTATTAAGTTACACATTTTCCTCTACCATCCAAGTACTTTCTGCTTATTGTGGGAAAATTGGCTACAAGAAGTCAACTCAATGCTACCATTTTTTTTTTTTTTTGGATTTTGGGCCACACCCAGTAACGCTCAGGGGTTACTCCTGGCTTGGGGGACCATATGGGACACCGGGGGATCGAACTGCGGTCCGTCCAAGGATAGCGCAGGCAAGGCAGGCACCTTACCTTTAGTGCCACCGCCCGGCCCCAATGCTACCATTTTATGGAAGATGGAACAATAATTCAGTGGGAAAGGCAACTGTCATGCATGCAGCTGACCAGTGTTTAACTTGTTTCCTCCTAGTACTACCAAGAGTGACCTTGATCAGAGAACAAGGAGTAAACCCTGAGCACCACCCGGCATTTGGGGTGGGAGAAGAAGGGGAGAAAGAGAGAGAAAGAGAGAATGAAAGAGACAGAGAAAGAAACATATTTCAAAAAATTAAAAAGAAAAAGAAAATAGATGGACATTTCAACAAATGGTGTTGGGAAAATTGGACAGTCACATGCACAAAAATGAAACCAGACCACTAATACCAAACATATAAAGTCAACTAAAAATATATTAGGTTCTAAAAAGTATATTAAGTTCTGAATGTGAGATTCCAAACCATAAAACACAGAAAAAAACACAAGCAATATACTCCAGGACCTCATCATTAGAGATCTATTTGATGCTCAACTCCACTGATAAGGGAAATAAATGTAAGAAAACAAATGAGATCACAGAAATTAAAATGTAATTCTTTGTGTTTGGCTTTTGGTCCACATCTGGTGGTACTCAAGACTTACTCCTGGCTCTGTGCTCAGAAATCACTCCTGAGGTACTCAGGGAATCATATGGGATGCTAAGGGAACAATATGGAATCGAACCTTGGTCAGCCACATGCAAGCACCCTGCCTGCTGTACTATTGCTCTAGCCTCAACATGTAATCCTTAAACATTTAGGTTGTACCCAAAGATACTCAAAAGCTACTGTCAGCTCAGTATTTGGTGTCCCTGTGGTGGTGATCAAGGGGACCATGAATTGCCAGGGATTGAACCCAGGTCTCCTGCATGCAGTGCTTTAGCCTATCGAGCCATCTCTCTGCCTCTACATTTAAAAAAAAAATCCTCTTTACACACACAGAATTTTTTTACACTATTGACTTTTACACTCTTACACAGAAACTCTCACAAACCAAAGGACAGCCCTGAAGTTAGAAGAAGATACTTGCATACCATACACTTAACTAGGGCTCAATATCTAAGATATGTAAAGAGAGGTCAGATCAATAGTACAGCAGGCATGACTCTTGCCTTGCACACAACTAATGCAGGTTTAATCTCCAGCACCCATATGGTTCCCTGAATCTCTGTGAGGGACTTGTGAGTACAAAATCAGGAATCACCTGGTTAGCATCACCCAAACAAAAATATATATAGAATCCACATAACTGGAAAGCAAAACAAGTAACTCCCAAATAATGGGAAAGATATGAAAAGATTTTTCCAGAAGACAATGAGATGGTCTTAGACTCGTGAAAAATTATGCAGCATCATGCATTAGAGCAGTGTTTTTCAACCTTTTTGTGCAAAGGCACACTTTTTTCATGAAAAAAAAAAATCACGAGGCACACCACCATTAGAAAATGTTAAAAAGGGCCCGGAGAGATAGCACAGTGGCGTTTGCCTTGCAAGCAGCTGATCCAGGACCAAAGGTGGTTGGTTCGAATCCCGGTGTCCCATATGGTCCCCCATGCCTGCCAGGAGCTATTTCTGAGCAGACAGCCAGGAGTAACCCCTGAGCACTGCCGGGTGTGACCCAAAAAACAAAAAAAAAAAAAAAAAAAAAAAAAAAAGAAAATGTTAAAAAAATTTTAACTCTGTGCCTATATTGATTATATATAAAGTAATTCTCTTGAAAAAGAATCAAACACAAAGAAATTATTTTATAATTACTTTATTATGAAATAATCTAATGATTAGTCTATTTGTGAGCCGAACCGCACGTTACAAATGAAAATGGAATTTTTCCTATGGCACACCAGACAATATCTCACGGCACACTAGTGTGCCGCAGCACAGTGGTTGAAAAACTCTATTAGAGAAATGCAAGTCAATTTCACAATGACATAGATTGAAAACAAGTGCTAGTGAGGAAGAGGTCTAGGAACACTGGGGTACTGTTGGTATTGGGGCGACTCTGTAGCCTCTGGGAAATGGTATGGGGAGTCTTTGAAAACTTAAATGTAGTGGCTGGAGTGATAGCACAACAGGTAGGGAATTTGCCTGGCATGTGGGTGACACGGCATCCCAATGGTCCCCCGAGCCTGCCAGGAATGATTTCTGTGCATAGAGCCAGGAGTAACCCCTGAGCACTGTTGGGTGTGATCACAAAACAAAAACAAAAATTAAAATGTAAATACTATGTGATCCACTGATACAACTCTGAGGTATTAGTCCAATGGATATATAAACACTAGCTTTACAAGGAATATGTAAAACTTGAACCCCTAATGTTTATTGAAGCTTTATTCACAATAGCCAAAACTTGGATTTACATAGTAAAGCCGTATTTCTTTACTAATAAGGAACCTGGTAAATTTAGAGGTTAGATCAATTTATAAATCCTAATGTCAGTCTTGCTTGTGGAGAGAAAACTGGCTCAATAGAATTGAGTGATTTGCCTGTATTAGAGAAGCAGGGTTATGGTTTCTATCTTCCCAATTGGTGCTCTGGTTCCTGGGTTCACTCCTAGTGGTACTTAGCTAGGCTAGCTGGGCCAGACAGTTCAATGCCAGGGTCCTATGACCTAGCCCAGAGTCACCCCAGTGATGCTTCAGGGTCCCAAGTCAGCCTGGAACTTAGGGGTCTCTAGTGCTACTGCTGACATTATGGAGTTGGGGAGGCACTGAACTTCAGATCTTGAATGTGTCCCTGGCTTCTCACTTGTCCAATAGAGGTTCTTATCTACTATTGACTTTCTTTTCTTTTTCTTTTTCTTTTTTTATTTTTTTGGTTTTTGGGCCACACCCGGCAGTGCTCAGGGGTTACTCCTGGCTGTCTGCTCAGAAATAGCTCCTGGCAGGCACGGGGGACCATATGAGATACTGGGATTCGAACCAACCACCTTTGGTCCTGGATTGGCTGCTTGCAAGGCAAACGCCGCTGTGCTATCTCTCCGGGCCCTACTATTGACTTTCTGATGCTAGCTATAAAAAGAAATGTATCAACCAGGCAGCTTATCAGAATGATGAATAAACACTGGTACCTTTTCTATTTAGATTTGGCTTTAATACTAAGTTAGGACTTTGAGAAAATTGAGTATATGTCCTCTTCAACCACATAGTCATATTCTAGGCATATGTTTGATGTCTATTTCATGTGTATAAAAACTAACAATTTTCAGGGTGGGAGAGATACTCCTGTAGGAAAGGCATTTGCCTTGCACACAGCCAACTTAGACTCAATCCCGATCATCCCATAATGTCCTAAACACTGACAGGAATGATTCCTGAGAGCAGAGTCAGAAGTAACCCCTAAGCACTACTGGGTGTGGCCAACATCCCACCAAAGTATAAAACACTAACATTTTCTCATAGGGACACATTTAAGATCTTCAAACAATTAGGATTATTTTGTACAAACAGATTCTGAAATAGTATATTCACTTTTTTATAGATGTACATTCAGGGAAAACTACTATTTGCCAACTTCATTTTCAATGGCTACAGTACATCTGCTACAGACTTTCAAAAGCAAATTGTGAAGACAAGGAGTGATTATGATATGGGATATTTTCTACCCAATAACTTCAGAATCTGGTAGAGTAAGTACATTCTACTTTATTTCCTACTTCAGTAAATACCAAAGGTTACCTTTTAATGATTGTCTTTGTAAATATCTATTTCTTGCCCCAAATCTCTTCTGAAAAGTGTTTTATTTAGTCCCAAATTCAGTTTTAAAAGGGCTATTTTTATTTTAAACTAGTGTTCAATCTTTGGAAGCCAGTTGTTCACAAGAACAACCTAGAAAAATTTAAATCAGTTACTTCACTCCCAAAGTACTTTATTGGATGTTAACTTCCTTCTTGATTCAGAATATCTGCTGTCAGGGAGTTTATATAAATCAACAAAAATTATTCGAGTAGACTATGGCTAACAGTTCTAAGAATGGTGAAAATGGAGTTTTAAAATGCAGTCTGATGTTTTTAGTTATGAGTTATATGAGGCAGTTGAATGACACTTCCTCAAAGAAGAAATACAAATGGCCAAATGACATATGAAAAAATGATCCACATCACTAATCATCAGGGAGAGGCAAATCAAAACTGCTCTATTTTAATGATATAGTAACAAATTCTGAAAAATATTATCAGGGAAGAAAAAGAGAAGACAGACTCTTTAGCTTGGAGGATAATTCATATTGCAAATACCCAAGTAAATAAGAGTACACACATGGGGCCAGAGTGATAGTACAGCAGGTACGGCGCTTGCATTGCATGCAGCAGACCTGGGTTCAATCCCTGGCACCCAATATGGTCCCTTGAGCACTATCGGGAGTGATTCCTGTGTGAGGAATCAGGAATGACCCTTGAGCACGATCAGGTGTGACCCTAAAACAAAATTAAAACAAAACAAAACCCCCAAAATGTGCACTCAACAAAGGTATAAAAATATAAATTTTATTAGAGATATATTACATTAAGGAAGAATAGTAATATATACATACAGAAACCTACTATTGGGTTCTTGTAAAATCCTTGTAAAGAGATGATCAAAATTCAATATGACAAAATATAGTGACCGAAGAAGTACTGTTTATAATTTCTAAAATGCTCATGTGGGAGAAGATATTGTACATATATCTAGATATCTATCTAAAGCAGGGGTCTCAAACTTGTGGCCCGTGGGCCATTTGCGGCCCTCCGTACAACATTTTGTGGCCCTGCCCTAGTGGAATCTTTTTTTGTTTTGTTTTGTTTTAGTTGTTTGGGTCACACACCCCAATGTTCAAGGCTTACTACTGACTTTGCACTCAAGGATCACCCTGACTTTGCCTCCTGCAACCCCCAGGTAAATTGAGTTTGAGACCCCTGATCTAAAACATAATCGACCAAAAGAAAAAATTTAAATTATTGGTAGAATATATTCTTTTTTTTTTGTTTGTTTTTGGGCCACACTCAGCGGTGCTCAGGGGTTACTCCTGGCTGTCTGCTCAGAAATAGCTCCTAGCAGGCACAGGGGACCATATGGGACACCGGGATTCGAACCAACCACCTTTGGTCCTGGATCGGCTGCTTGCAAGGCAAATGCCGCTGTGCTATCTCTCCGGGCCCGGTAGAATATATTCTTAAATAATAATGAAGATATTATACCTCTCCTCACCCTCCATAACGAGAACACTTACTATATATATTTAGAGAAGTTCCACATTTCAGGCTATGTCAGAAACATCAGAAACTATGTACACATCTTAGTACACTAACACAAAGTTGCTGAATTTGAATATTTTTTATTCGGATGAAAAAATTGTCAACCTCTGGCATACCTGAACAAAAGAATTAACCTATTTAATTCTATATTATTCACGGGAGAAAACCGAATGAGAAAAGTTGGGCATAAATTAGCACTAAATTTATGAGAAAAACATCTAAATAACTTGGCTTGATAAAAAAATAAAAATATGAAAGTTATTTGAGCCCCAATATGCTTTGTTATCAAACACTTAGGAGAAGGGTAAACATTATAAAATCTCAATGGCTAAAATGAAAGAATCCCTGGGGTAAAGCATCTCTGTGATAGCCACACTGTAGCCCTCAGCCCAGGGTGGGGTTTTCCACAGTGACCTTCTGGTCCAGTCTCGGGTTAGTAAACCACCATTCCCTTCTCCTCCAGTGACAAGGCTGAGGAACAAAACAGACTTGGGTCCCTATAACCCATGGAACCCTTGATTTGCCTGTAATTGTCTCAAACATGGGTTAAATCTTGACATGCCAGCATTCCCAAAGGAGATCTTTGCATGGGAGTATATAATGCTTGATTTAAGAACTCTTTAGAAATTCTAAATTCAGAAATTAAACAGGAAAACATACATAGCAACTGTAATGTGAGACCACATGATAAACCAACTAGGTCAAGTTATTTTTAAAAATTCACAGCTAGAAGATGGAAATAAATATACTAAAAACCCATTTTACAAAACACTGTTTTGTATGTGGCTAAAAACCCCACTTTTCCACTGTCATCCTTAATGGTCTTTATCCAACACCAAAGCAGATTTGGGCATGTGGACAACAGTGCTCTGTCCACAATACTGAGCCTCTTCTCATATCAGAACCTCAATAAGTAAGAGATTTCATAAGAAATTAAAAGAATAAAAGCAGTCAGTCATCTCTAGAAACAAGGGGTTAGAAATCACATGCCATTGAGCTAGATAGCATTGTCTGAAACATTTATGTTAAATGTGGCTGACAGAATCTTATGGAGAAGAAAGTATTTCAGAAAAGCAAAAACAGAAGCCAATCACCAGAGATTTAGAGTGTGTGCTGCTTAAACCTAAAAACAGATCTAATAAGACTTGTAAAACCAATTCTTACTGGCATTTGATAAGCACAATGCATTATATTTTGTCTTCCTTCCTTCCTTCCTTCCTTCCTTCCTTCCTTCCTTCCTTCCTTCCTTCCTTCCTTCCTTCCTTCCTTCCTTCCTTCCTTCCTTCCTTCCTCCCCCTCCCCCTCCCTCCCTCCCTCCCTCCCTCCCTCCCTCCCTCCCTCCCTCCCTCCCTCCCTCCCTCCCTTCCTCCCTTCCTTCCTTCCTTCCTTCCTTCCTTCCTTCCTTCCTTCCTTCCTTCCTTCCTTCCTTCCTTCCTTCCTTCCTTCCTTCCTTCCTTCCTTCCTTCCTTTTGTTTTTGGGTCACACCCGGCAGTGCTCAGAGGTTACTCCTGGCTTCACACTCAGAAATTGCTCCTGGCAGGCTCAGGGGACCATATGGAATGCCGAGATTTGAACCAATGACCTTCTGCATGAAAGGCAAACGCCTTACCTCCATGCTATCTGTCCGGCCCCACAATGCATTATATTTTGACTCTGAAACATTATGATCACGTCTAAGTACAGTAAGACATTCTCAGGAGTAATCAACCAACATTCTGCAAAATGTAGGCACACATAGGAGAGAGCGGACCTCGGCAGAGGGTGTCAGATGTTTAATTGCCCCAGGTTATCTTCATTCTTCATACTCGCGTTGCTCCTGGAATGATGCGCGCGTTTAGGTTGGTTCTAGGATACGCCCAGGGGCCTGGTTTGATCTGGGATCCCTGGGACCATACCTAGAACAAACCCAAACAAAACCAAACTCCTTAGGAGTGCTTTCACCTCAGGGAGACTTCTGGGCTTTTCACTCTTTGAAACTCCAAGGCCAATGCCAGAACCACAGGCCAATCTTTGAGAGATGGGAGTAACTTTTCTGAAGCTTTCTGGATCTTGCCAGATGCTGTACTGTGCCCAAGTAAGAATTACTGAAGTCACAGTATGAATACAAGGTACAGGTTTGTAACAAAAATACAAAAAATACTTCAATTTAGAAATTGAAAGGTGGAAAAGAAAATATCTTTTCTTTCTTTCTTTCTTTTTTTTTTTTCTTTTGATTTGTTGGCCACACACAAAAATTCCTGGCTCTGTGCTCAGGAATCACTCCTGGCAGGCTCAGGGGACCATATGGGATGCTGGGGATCAAACCCGGGTGAGCCATATGCATGGCAAATGCACTATTGGCCCCCAATCTTTTCTTAGGCTATTTCAAAAGAAAAAAAAACTTACATGAAAGACATATTTTAGGGGCCGGAGAGATAGCATGGAGGTAAGGGTTTCCTTGCATGCAGAAGGTTGGTGGTTCGAATCCCGGCATCCCATATGGTCCCCCGAGTCTGCCAGGAGCGATTTCTGAGCATAGAACCAGAAGTAACCCCTAAGCGCTGTCGGGTGAGACCCAAAAATCAAAAAACAAAACAACAACAACAAAAAAAAGAAAGACATATTTTAGCCTTTTTGCCCAGCAATTGGCCAATCTGGCAGGCAGGGCAATGCAAATGTCCAAAGATGAGGGGTGCTCTTGGGTCCTACAGGACTGGCCATGAGCAAGGGATCAACCTTCACCCTGTTATATATCTCTAGCCAGCATGTTTTAGTTTAAAAATACTACTCATACAAACAACTGTTTATAGCTAGAAAACCTTTAGAAAATACTATAAAAGAGAAAGTATAAATATGGAGGAAATATATATTCATACAACCACATCACTTTTTAAAAGTAGTGTGGTCATATGTATATGTAATTTAAATACTGTCCTATGTGGATAACACATTTTCAAGATAATCAATAATCGGAACAAACTAATATATCAATGTATAGCAATACAATGTAAAGTAGTAAATTGAAAAAAAAACACACAACTAAACAACCCAGGTATGAAGTTCAGTGATATTTTTGCATATATAAGGCTCTGGGATTTCTCTCCAGGCTCAAAAAATCAGAAAAAAAAAACAAAAACAAAAACATAAACTTACAGCATAAAGTATAATCACATGATTTTTAACTTATCAAACAACTGTCCATAAAATCAATTCTTTATTATGTTAAGTGTTTTTGTTTTTTGTGTGCAACTCCTGGAACCAGTTCATGCTCTTTTACATTTACATGTTATTTATAGCAAGTAGAAAAGTTTTCTCCTTGTATAATTAACCCAGATTTGGCATCATTTCTATTCAGTAAAAAACAGTCTCAACATAAGAAACTGATTTGGATCATCATTTCTTTTTTTTATAACAAATATGTATTCCAATTGCTTTCCTGTAGTTAAAGTAACTAAAAACTGTCAGGCATGGATACAAAATAAGTAGATTAATTTAATTACTCTTAGTAGGATGGAAGAGTGAATTAACATGTTTATCAAAACTCAATCAGCCTGTAGGTAAAACAAAGTTGTTCAATGTAAAATATTCCTTTCAAAGCATATTTACTCCATCTTTACATGCAAAAATAACTAACATGTATACTCATGTTTGCTTTTCATTAGAGAAAAAAAATCAAGATTTATCACTTAACATATTAAATGATAATTTGGACATACAAAATATAAAGTAACAATGGGAATTTAGATTTCATCAATATCACTTGATCTAATACTAATAACCTTCATTAAGCTTTCAGCATGCATTTAATTGAATGAAAGTTTAACTACTATGGAGTTGAGTAGTTGCTTTAAAAATTCAACTGCTGCCAAAAGTTATTGTCTTAAAAAGAAGTATAATGAATATAAAATCTTGTGATATAATTGCAGTGAATCATGAAAACTTATTACTCAGTTCTCTATGATATCAATAATGAATGTTTTATTTTCCATATTTAATGTACATTATGATTTGGAAATGAAGGTACATTTCTCTAGAAGCAATATATTTTTAAATCAAAAAGGAAGCCAACGGAATTGTCAGCAGATATGGAATCCAGTTAAAATAGTAAGTACTAGAGAAAATGCTAAAATCAATGGACTATTTTTAATCAGATCTAAAAAATTAGAGAAAGATAAAACTAACAACAGTAACAGCTACATTTTTTTTGAGAATTATATAATCTAGTAACTTATTTTGAAGATAGTAATGAAATAGGTAAAGAGTAAGAGATGCCATATATCCTAGGCATTTCAGTCACACCCTGTTCCTCAGGTTTTTTTTTTTTACCCTGAGTCACTTTCCCTTTTGATACTTTATCATATATTACCCAATTTCCAAAACCAAAATAGACTGGAAGGAGCACTGTGAAGGTGGAGAAGGTCTAATGCTACTGAACACTTGAGCAAAAAGTAATATAAATGGAGGAATCAACTATTGAAAACAAGAAAACTAAAATCCTGGGGCTAGCAAGATCCATCAGTGGTGGAGTACATAGAAGCACTGAGGACTGAGCTAGGAGTGGATCCTGAGATCATTAACATGTGGTCAAAAGCCAAATGCCAAACAAAACAAAACAAAACAAAAACAAAAACAACAACAAAACCTCAAAACTGAAAATTAAAATTCAGGCAGAATGGATACACTTAAAAAAGGGACACACATTGGTCAATAACTAGTTTATTGGTTACTGTAGTATCAAGAACAATTCAAAAATACTTTGTATGTTGTTTTAGAAGGCAGCAGTGCATGTTATTTTAAAAATACTGTCTTCAGAAGTTATTTTAAAAAGTTTTAATGCTTGAAGAGTTGAAAAGTAAACTGATCTAGAGTGACTCATTCTCCAAATATTGAGTTATCCAGTTCTTACTAAATTAGCAGGCAGGCATGTTTAGTCTCAAACCAAGAATACTATATCTTAGTGAACAGAATTAAGTCACATTTATAGTCCTGTTTAAGTCTTATACTAGGAATAAAGAACAAGAATAAATATTAATATTTTGTTAGACACAATATTTTATATAGTCAGATTTTCTGTCGTAGCTAAATTCTGAAAACATTTACATATAGAAAAATAGAACTGGGGCTGGAGAGATAGCATGGAGGTAAGGCATTTGCCTTTCATGCAAGAGGTCATCGGTTCGAATCCCAGCGTCCCATATGGTCCCCCGTGCCTGCCAGGAGCAATTTCTGAGCATGGAGCCAGGAGTAACCCCTGAGCACTGCCGGGTGTGACCCAAAAAAAAAAAAAAAAAAAAAGAAAAATAGAACTGATACCCAAACACATGACCAGCAAGTCAACCAAGTATTTGGATCATGTTCTAGGTAAAGAATGAGAGGCAAGCTGAAGGATACTAAGCAGACAAAGTCGATGAACTTGAACAGACAGACGAGCCTCTTAGCCTTCTTCATTCTACTAACTCTTCTTTTAGCCACAATTTTAGCAAGTGTTGCAATCTGGTTATTCAGTCCACAACAGATTGGAAGTGGCAAATTAGGGGTCTAGTGTTGGAGACAGGCACACAGAGCAGCAGCACAAAGTGACAGCTGATTATAAAGAAAATAGAGAGACTGTGAAAAACAGACATAGCACAAAGCAGAGAAGAGGACCTCGGGATAATGGGCAGGTACATCTGACCAACTCACTACCTGTGAGAGGCAAGTCATTACAGGAAATGACATTCATGTAACAAAGGGTTCAGTATAGTCTAAATACTCTAGAAAAAAAGTGGAACATAAATTTTAGAAAAGTTCCTACCAAACCATATTTTTCATGATTAAATGAATATGCCTCAGTTATCTGATCTTTAACATATATGAATTGGTCATTTGTCAATGATTAATGGCTTATTATATATGGTATGTAGAACATTTCCCCTGTACTCTCTCTCCTAAAGTATATGTAGCTTCACTTTCTAATGTAAGTATGCAGGACAGAGATATTGATTGCTTTGTTTTGTTTTTGGGCCATACCTGGTGATGCCTAGGGCTTACTCCTAGCTCTGTGCTCAGGTGACTGACCACATGTGGTACCAGGGTGAGTCTAACCTATATCTATTGTGTGCAAGGCACACACAATGCTCTATCCATTGTATTATTGTTCTAACCTGGTATTTATTCATTAAATAGGAGTAGAAGAATAAATTAATATACTTTGGTTGTCCTTCATGGCATGATATTGACACTAATTTCAATGATGATGTAGTTGAATTAAGCAGTGTTAACTCTAAAAAAAAAAAAAAAAAAAAAAAAAAAAAAAGCAGTGTTAACTCTGTGGAAGTTGAGCCACACCTGACGGCCTAGTGCTCTGGGGTGACTCAGGGAGATTCTCTGGTGACGGTGCCAGGGCTCCAGGCCTGGAGCTCCTGTAAGCAGAGCAACCTCCCCTGCTCCTTCCTACAGTTTCTATTATTTATTTGAGTAAAGTTATATAATACGATTGAACTTTCCTTTCCTTGTGCTTTCTAATAATTTACCAAAATATTTACTATTTCATTGTGCAAGAGTCATTCACCAGATTCAGTGATTTCAAGGATCCCTTATAATTAAGACTCTTAAGCTCATTTTGTGAGAATGTAGCAGATCTTAGTTTCATGTATGCTTTAAAATGAAACACTTTTATTATGTGAAATAATAAAATACAAAACCAAATCAGGAATGGGTGGGTGATTTAGTATGCCTGGAGGCTCCTCCCAGCTCCTTTTTCTGGTTGGTAGTTAAAAGTTAAAAGCCCTATAGGGCTGACAGGTCCTAGCTTGGGGGTCTCCAGGACTGTACTCGGCGATGCAGGGCCTTAAACCCTGTATTATTTTTCCAGCCATTCAAAATATTATTGATATTATTATTATTATCATTCTTCTTATTATAATTGTTATTTTGTTTCAAGGGGGCCACACCTGGTGGTTCTCAGCACCTACTCCTGAATCTGAGCTCAGGGGCTTGGTGCTGGGGCTCGAACCAGGAACACCAGCTCAGTATGTTCATTTTAAGAAAATTGAGTCTTAAATATTTTGACCTATCTTACTAGCACATTTATAATCAGACCTTTATTTCAGCTCATTAATTTTTCCTTTTTAATTACTTCTGAGACTTCAGAAATTGCACACATCATTTAGCAATTTGGAGATTTTGAATTTTAATGGGAAAACTCCCTATGACACAATTAAATCAACTGCATGCAGAGATTTCAAACAATGTATCTAGGACTTAAATGCAGGCCTGGACCTTTGTATGCTCTAAACCCATGTTCCAAAATTTTCCTTAATAATCTATATTCAATGTTTCTCCCAACTTCCTTGACTCCAGTAACTTCTAATGTAACTCAATTTATTGGTTACTAAGGAGGTCTAAGTACATTTAGTTTTTTTTTTTTTTTTTTTGGTTTTTGGGCCACACCCGGCGGTGCTCAGGGGTTACTCCTGGCTGTCTGCTCAGAAATAGCTCCTGGCAGGCACAGGGGACCATATGGGACACCGGGATTCGAACAAACCACCTTTGGTCCTGGATCGGCTGCTTGCAAGGCAAATGCCACTGTGCTATCTCTCCGGGCCCCACATTTAGTTTTAATAAAGATTTAATTTGGGGCTGGAGAGATAGCACGGAGGTAAGGCGTTTGCCTTTCATGCAGGAGGTCATCGGTTCGAATCCCAGCATCCCATATGATCCCCCGTGCCTGCCAGGAGCAATTTCTGAGCATGGAGCCAGGAGTAACCCCTGAGCACTGCTGGGTGTGACCCAAAAACCACACAAAAAAATTATTTATGAAGTCAGGTAATAGAGACAATATAATGTTAAAATAATCAGAGAGTTTCATATCAGAGAGACAAGCAAGAATCTGGACCCACTCATACCAGCTACTTAGTTATAAAACAAAGGCTAGAGCAAAAGGATGAAGGTGTGGTTAACAGATAGTGAATCTGGTGATTTTCCTTGGTGGTGGTATGGCACAGTAACTTTGTACATTAAAACCCTAAGTGTCGGGGCTGGAGCGGTGGTGCTAGAGGTAAGGCATCTGCCTTGCAAGCACTAGCCTAAGACAGACCACGGTTCAATCCTCCAGCATCCCCTATGGTCCCCCTTAGCCAGGAGCGATTTCTTCCTTCGTTTCTTCCTCCTTCCTTCGTTCCTTCCTTTCTTTTTTATTTTTGTTTTTTTTGGGTCACACCAGACAGCTCTCCTGGCTCAATGCTCAGAAATCGCTCCTGGCAGGTTCGGAGGACCATATGGGATGCTGGGATTCAAACCACGGTCCTTCTGCATGCAAGGCAAACACCCTACCTCCATGCTATCTCTCTGGCCCCAGCCAGGAGCGATTTCTGAGGGCATAGCCAGGAGTAACCCCTGAGCATCAATGGGTGTGGCCCCCAAAAAAACAAAACAAAAAAGCTTCTACTGGAATTATAAAAAACTATCTTTTGGGGGCCAGAGTTATAGCACAGTGGTTGGGCATTTGCTTTGCATGCAGCCTACTTGGTACAGTCCTGATTCCTGCCATCCTATATGGTCCCCAGAGCCTGCCAGGAGTGATTTCTGAGTGCAAAGCCAGGAGTAACCCCTGAGTGTGGGCCAACCCCCCCCAAAAAAAACCCAAAAACAAAACAAAAAACTGTCTTTCATTATTAAAATATCACTCTAGCATTGAATACAAATGATATAATATTATGAAGATACCTTCTCCAAAGATATATAATGAAACAAAAAATTAAAAATCATTAAAGCAGGGCCAGAGTGATAGCACAGTGGGTAGAGTGTTTGCCTTACATGTGGTTTACCCAGGTTCTATCCCCAGCATCCATTATGGTCCCCTGGGCCAGCCAGGAGTAATTTCTATGTGAGGAGCCAGAAATAAGCTGTGATCATTGCCACATGTGGTTTTTTCAAAAAACAAAACACAAAACGAACAAATGATTAAAACAATTCTTCCTACAGTTATGAGAAAGATTACCATGGTTTTCTAGATGCGTTTTTTCCAAATCTAAAGGAAGAAAGGAGTTCGCAAACTGAGTAATTAAAAAAAACTATATTTGAAGTCTTATTAAGATATACCGTATGTACTCGAGTTTGTGCCGAAAAACCAAACTTGGCTTATACTCGGGTTATACAGGTGCACTGAGTCAAATGCACACAGTCTCCAGTCATCTCCTGCCATCTACTGGAGGGGGCAGTGGTTCAGCACAGTCCACAAGTCCCCGCTGAGCCGAAGAGGTAGGTGGCTGAACTGAACTGGATGCCACTGAGCTATTTTAACACTGAGCTATTTTATTTTGTATGAGACTGACAACAGTGATGATGATAGCTGTGAACTCAGCGATGATGACAACAATGTCTATGCTGATGCCCTCATATCAGATACAGCTGAAGGTCTGTTTGGACATACAGATGATAATGAGGAGCAATCGAGTTTTGAAGGATTTTAACCTTTTTGATTTTAGCTTGATTACCTGTTAAGTTATGGTTTTCTGCATTTTATTTAACATTTTAAAGTTATGGTTGCTAGTTTATAGTTTTTCTTTAGCAATAAATATTGAAAAACATTTAACCTACTGATTCCTCAAATATTCTAATTGTTTTGGGTATGTAATTTTATTTTTGAAATTTACCAGTGGCTGCTGCATTTTCCACCTTGACTTATACTCGAGTCAGTAAGTTTTCCCAGCTTTTAGGGTAAAATTAAAGGGGTTGGCTTATACTCGAGAATATACAGTATTAGCCATTTATACAATTTTTCCTCCTTGAAATGCAGGCTTTTTCTTCTAAGTGATAAATAGATCAAACCCAAGATACAATTGCTTTTACTTTTCAGTCATACCCAGTAATTTTCAGGACTTATTCTTGATTCTGCATTCAGGGATCACTCCTGACAGGCTTGGGGGACCCAGTGGGGTCCTGGGGATTGAACCCAGGGTAGCAGCATGCAAAGCAAGAACTTTTACTGTTGCTCTGGCCCTCTATGATGTAATTCCTAAGTACTTAATTTTAGGCTATGTCCTGTAATTTTTGGCAACAGACATTAGAATTACTAATGGTACAAAGAACTATATAAAATAGAACCAAGTTTTTCCTCATGATATAAAATCATATGTCTTTGAAATAGTAAAAAGATAAAATCCTTTTCAGATGTAAATTTACTCAAAGTGATGCTACAGAAATTTGAAGTGTGTCTCTAAACATTATAAATGATGTAGACTCAGTGTAATTTCCTTTCTAGGACTGCAGCATTAATTAAGCAATTCCTACAGCTTCTCCAGATAATTTCTGTATACTTCTAAAAACAACATTCTTTGAAAATGCAAGCAGATGAGGGTGGCCTGTTTAGAAGCAACCTTACAGGCTGTTTGTAAGTCAGATATAGGAAATTGGATGTTTTCAGGACACTGGCTGGCTGCCTCTGGAATCCCATTCATGTGGCAAGGGCAGCACAGCTAGAAATCAACAGCAGCTCTGTTAGCAGTGCCCATTACTTATAGAAAAACAGAGAAACAAAAATGAAAAAAGCTTTCTGCAGAGTTCAGGATGGGGTCTTGGACCACAGAGATCACATTTTAGCATCACCTCTTAATTGCAACATGGACAGGAATTTGGTTCAGTGGTAGAGCACAAACCTTGCATTTGTGAGGCACTGAACCGTTGGTACTAAATTGTAAAAAGAAAGAACAGAAAAAGAAACATATACAAATGTAATTCTTACAATAGCCATGTTTTTCTATTTAAAGATCATTAAGTCATCTTAAAACTCCTGGATACACACATGTGAGAGAAAAAAGAAAACAACCCGAAGAAAGTGCTCTATCCCAATAACAACTTTTCCCCCTCCTGAAGTTTCAGAACGTTTGAAACTACCTTTTAGTTCCAAATCCCAGCACACATCAATCATATGAATTCAGTTCTTTTTATTCAGAGCCTGCATCTTTACGATTGGTATAAATGGAAATAAAATACAAACAACTTGTTATTAACATAACAGGCTGCAGTTATTAACTGAAAGAATACAGTATAAAGAAGTCAACTGTTCACTTTCTTGCTTCAGAATTATCCCAGTCATTTTGTGGTAGCAAATTCGGGCAAGAAATGATAAGATTATTATTTCTTATTAGATATACTCCAAGAATTTCCAAGACCGATCAGTTGTGCTGCAAATTAAACAGCGGTTCATTCAACATAGCCCTTATCATTCATGATTTTTCCTATGGACCTGCCATTTCTAGGTTGTGTCTATTCAGATCAGATGGATATAAATTACATCTTAGTTTTTAGATATAGTAAACTTGCACTTACTTTCCCTTGCCAGTGGCATATCTAGTGGTATACCATGAAGCTAAAAACACATTCATAAAAGGCATTTTACATATAAAATCCTTCATGTGAATTTTGGTTCTTACTTTTCTTCTAGCTCATCTTTATTTTCTTCTATTATTTGTTCTTCCGCCTCATCACCGAAAGTTTGTTCCTCCTGCAAGGTGGTAAAGGAGAGAGATCTAGCAGCCACTTCTGCAGCGAGGCCAGCAGTGAAGGTAAAACCTGGTGACAAGTGTAGTTGTGCCAGCCTCTCCTTAATGGAGGCCTGAACAGTGTCCCTGGGTGCCGAGTGAGCAGTGGCCAGGCCCCTTATATCTGCCTGCTGAGATTCTTCTTCACTCTCACATTGGTAACACACACTTTCTTCAGTCCCTTGGAGGAAGAGTTCGCTTGTAGAACTGTCCTTATTGTTATCATCTAGAGCAGTTTCACAGAGATACTCAGTCCTACTTATTTCATTGCCACTGGTGGAAGGTTCACTATTTTCCTCTTCAGTATCATTTTTGCCAACTTTCCCCATATCTGAATCCACGGATGGCTCTGAATTACTTATGGGTTCCACTGGGTCTACAGGAGACAATGGTTTCAACACAGCTTCAAAGGAAAAAACAAAGAAAAAAAGAAAAAAAATAATAAGGACCCATTGATGCTTTAAACTCCCAGTAGTTTTTCTTATAAAGAATAAAGAAAAGTGAAATAAAACCTCCTAGTCAAATTAACTTAAATTTATAAACCCAGCGATCTTTACAAAACAAAATAAAATGCCACAAAAATTAAATGAGATGAGGTTTTAATGAAGATTCAAAGGCACCCTATATATACTCTTTTCAAAAGACTAAACAGAAATTTGAAAGAAATAGAAATTCTTGAGTCCCACATAGGTAATTTAGACTTGGAATTGGTATCTAGGAGTGGGAAACAATTACAATCGTTGGTTTTCATCAACAATGTGTCAGATAAAAGGCCTAAAATCATAATAATGATGATGACGATGATGTAATATCTTCAACACATGCATACTTACAAATTAATATAGCATGCATGGGTAACAAATCTGAAACAATCCAACTTATTTGCTGACCACCCAACAAAAATCTTAAAATGCCACAGGGAAAAAAAGTGAAATAGAATTTGGCATTCAAGATCAAAGACTAAGCATAACACAGGCATCATATAGATCCATATGGCAGAAGGCATCCTTTCAAGGGAAATGAAAGTATAGTTATCCCCTCCTGATGGCAGCAGGCATTAGGGTGCTTGCTAGGTAGTCTCTCCTCCGAATGTGAAGGATTAGTACATAACAGATTATGAAGCAGGAAGCAAAAAAAACAAAAACAAAAACACAGTGTTATCTTTGAAGAAATAGCAAATAATTTTGTTAAATGTGTTCATTTCTGGGGCCGGAGAGATAGCACAGCGGTGTTTGCCTTGCAAACAGCCGACCCAGGACTTAAGGTGGTTGGTTCGAATCCCGGCATCTCATATGGTCCCCCATGCCTGCCAGGAGCAATTTCTGAGCAGGTAGCCAGGAGTAATCCCTGAGCACCGCTGGGTGTAGCCCAAAAGCCAAAAATAAAGAAATGTGTTCATTTCCAATAAATAGATTCCTAAGTTGCTGTAATTCCACTATGAATGTAGCAACAATTGAAAAATATGCCCACCACAGGTTCCAGTGTAGAATTTCCCTCTCTAATTCCATTCCAACTTTACCCCTGTAGGCAGAGATGAAAACGACTCTGGGAGAGGTACCAAGATTTTTCATGGGAAATTTGCATTTTATAAGTTCAGCAGCTTGTTTTTTTTTTCACATCAGCTTTATGGTCTTTTCAAATGAAAACTAAAGAAGCACATACTAGAAAGGAAAAAAAAAGATACTACTTTCATCACTGTAACAGCCTAGAGACTGTCAAGGGATATTTTTAAGCTTAAATGAAGAAAATACTAAAGAATAAAAAGGATACAAATTTATAATTAGTGCCTTTTCAACCTATAATTCTGCTAGTTTTTTTTTTTTTTTTTTGGTTTTTGGGCCACACCCGGCGGTGCTCAGGGGTTACTCCTGGCTATCTGCTCAGAAATAGCTCCTGGCAGGCACGGGGGACCATATGGGACACCGGGATTCGAACCAACCACCTTTGGTCCTGGATCGGCTGCTTGCAAGGCAAACACCGCTGTGCTATCTCTCCGGGCCCAATTCTGCTAGTTTTTAAGGAAAAAACCCCCATCTATTAAAGGTTACTTGACATTCCTGATCAATGCTGACTGGAGGACATATTCAGTATAACAGGCCAACTGAAAGTGTTTAAGTCTAAGAAATTTGTGTCTCTTCAGCTATGTGCTAGGGAATCATTGTAAACAGTGCCTTAAATAAAAATTTGTTGAATGGACAAATTTGCTAAATGAACACTGTAGGAGACAATTAAAGCCCCCATTTAAAAAGATTTTAATTCAAATACAGGGACACAAATCTAAACATGTGAAGAACAATAGTGTCAGAAACATATATATATATTTTTTTTTTTTTGGTTTTTGGGTCACACCCGGCAGTGCTCAGGGGTTATTCCTGGCTCTATGCTCAGAAATCGCTCCTGGCAGGCACGGGGGACCATATGGGACGCTGGGATTCGAACTACGGACCTTCTGCATGAAAGGCAAATGCCTTACCTCCATGCTATCTCTCTGGCCCCAGAAACATATTTTTAATATCTGGTTTTAGTAGGCTAAATCTTGAATAAGTGGGCCCAATCTGTGAACAGGTGGCTTGCTTCTGGGAACCTCGATCTACTCTGCTGCTGCTCAGGGCTTCCTTTCTTTCACTTGTCTAGTGTGCCCTGTGGCATGAGGGGCTGCAGTGTAGGAGAGGTGGCAGAACAAGAGTAGATCAGGAGGATTCAGGGAGGGGAGCATACAGAAGGCAGACTATTGAAGAGACAGAATTCTGGTAAAGTGAACTAAAAACAGCTGCTTTGTGCATCAATGTCCAGTTAATTAGATAAACAATGAGATGAAAACAGGTACATCAGCAATGAATTGGGTATAGTGGGGAGACTTGCAACTAGGCACAGGAATTTAGATAGAACACCATAAGAAGGGGAGGAGTCACTGTAAGAGGGAGACAAAATAATGTCTGAGAAAAAATAAGAGGAGTTTGCAGGGGTAGAAGCTATCAGAACCTGTGTATAAAAGTATAACTTAGGGGCTGGAGTACAGCATAGTGGTAGGGCATTTGCCTTGCATGCAGCCGACCCAGGATAAAGCCGGGATAGACTTGGTTTTAATCCTGACATCCTTTTAAGGTCCTCCCCTGAGTCTCCTGCCAGGAGAGATTTCTTTCTTTCTTTCTTTCTTTTTTTTTTTTTGGTGCTTCAATGAATTTATTGTGCGTCAATAATTTCCAAAAATATTATTTCTCATTCATCTCTTTAGTTTTTCTTTCAATTTATTTAAACAGCTTGATTACAAATATGATTGTAGTGGGATTTCAGTCATGCAAAGAACACTGGTGAAGGGTGGTGTTCCTTGCATGACTGAAACTCAGTCATGTGCAGAGTGCAGAGCCAGGAGTAACTCCTGAAGCATTGCTGGATCTGGGCCCAAAACCAAACCAAAACAAACAAATAAAATAAAAGTATAGCTTAGAAGAAAGTGTTGAAAATGAAGCCAGCCAATAGGGTGCTGTTATATTATTTATACAGTAGCATAAAAATATATTATTTTTATAGCTATTTTAAACTGTTTATTAGTTATAATACTATAACTCCTAAGAAAAAGGGCAATAAAGGAGGCCCATGGAAAGAAATAAGGATAAAAACCAAGAAATGAGCCTGAATGGTGGTAGTACAGCTGATAGGGTGTTTGCCTTACATATAATGATTATATATAATAACACAAATACATAAAAAATCAGGGCTCTAAAGAAGAGAACACAGAAGAACTCTCCAGAAGTATAAATGATGATCTACTGCAGGTGACAAGAGAAAAGGAAAGGAAGATAGGTGATTTTGGATTTCACACAGATACTCTAAGATGAAGGGAAATATCATTTTACATCTCATAAATGCCTGGGAATTCATTTCTCCACTAGAAATTTGATAGTTTGATATTCCCAAGTATTAAGCATCCCTTCATTCTCTTGTCACCCCCTGTGAAATTTAACCAAAGAGAAGGATGCAAAATAAAAGAATTTAAGGAAAAAAATATCAAAATTAGCAGTCTTTCAACTTGGTCCACATATAAGCGCAGGGAAAAATATGCCCACCTTTTTCTTTCTCTTCTCTTCACTCACCCACGAAAGTGCTCAAACCCATCGTTAACTCCAATGATGTAGTGAAGTGGCCTAGTTCCTTACTTATTTGCTTCAATAGCAAGTAACATTTGTTCTTCATTGATATATATATATATATATTTGGTTTTTGGGTCACACCCAGTGGCGCTCAGGGGTTACTCCTGGCTCTGCGCTCCAAAGTCGCTCCTGGCAGGCACGGGGGACCATATGGGATGTCAGGATTCGAATCACTGTCCGCCCTGGATTGACTGCGCACAAGGCAAATGTCCTACCACTGTGCTATCTCTCTGGTCCCTTCATAGATATTTTTATAATATAAAATGAAAATCACAGTTTAGAACCCCAACTTCACTAACTCAGAAAATAGTATTTTTTGATTAACTGCTCACCCCAAAACAAATAAAAAAATCAAGTGATGAAAAAGTATGATTTCACAATCTCAATTATATTACATTGGTTTATATTCTTTTCTTGAGTATATTTATTGAGGGAATCCCTAAAATTAGAGCTATCTGAATCTAACAGCTCCAAAGACTTAGGACTTGAAATGACATCTGAATTCGACAACACCATTAAGACTATGTGACTCACAATGAAAGTCTCTCCTCACTGAAGCGAACTTTGACTCTGAAAGCGGCGCTTACCATAGTCACTGAAGAGAAGCTGCTTCCACTTCTGCCTTTCTGCCTCACAGGCTTTGAATCCCAGCACAGATTTTAATTCCTGGAGTACCCTCTTAGACTCTTCATGTTCACGTTTCTGTCTCTCTTTATCTTCTGGAGACAAGTAACAAAAATCGTCTTTTCTAAAATCACTGTCAATGTCCATATCATCTACATAGGCTTCTAATTCCTGAAAATTAAAAAAAAGTTCTTTATTGTCAAGATCATTTTAATGGTACTAGAGATATATCGGTATGTATTTCCACATTAAGATAAAGAATTATAGGGCCCGGAGAGATAGCACAACGGTGTTTGCCTTGCAAGCAGCCAATCCAGGACCTAAGGTGGTTGGTTCGAATCCTGGTGTCCCATATGGTCCCGGGCCTGCCAGGAGTTATTTCTGAGCAGACAGCCAGGAGTAACCCCTGAGCACCGCCGGGTGTGGCCCAAAGATCAAAAAAAAAAAAATGATAAAGGATTATTTGCTCAACTATAGTTTAATGACACACAAGTGATTCAAGTAGAGTCGGGCACTTCTCATGCCCATACATTTATTGGTAACGCTACTCAGATCAAGATAAAATGTTTCAACACTGAATCATGTACCTTTTGTCATATACTAATTTTAATGTGTTTAATAGCTTTAACATGCTTTAAATCAAATTTAATTTTTTTTTTTTTTTTTTGGTTTTTGGGCCACACCCTGTGACGCTCAGGGGTTACTCCTGGCTATGCGCTCAGAAGTTGCTCCTGGCTTCTTGGGGGACCATATGGGGCGCCGGGGGATCGAACCGCGGTCCGTCCTAGGCTAGCGCAGGCAAGGCAGGCACCTTACCTCCAGCGCCACCGCCCGGCCCTCAAATTTAATTTAATATGAAGACTATGGGCCAGAGTGATAGCACAGTGGTAGGGCGTTTGCCTTACACACAGGCGACCTGGAACAGACCTGGGTTTGATCCCCAGCATCCTATATGGTCCCCTGAGCCTGCCAGAAGCGATTTCTGAGTGCAGGGCCAGGAGTAACACCTAAGTGCATCTAGACGTGGCCCAAATAACACAAAACCAAAATAATAATAATAACAATAATAATATAAATAATAGGAAAAATCTGCTGGTGGATTCTTATTTAAGGTACTAACCATAATGACCTGATAACAAAAATGTTATCAATTTGAACTCCATGAGAAACAATAATTCGACAGCTTGTTCAACAATTATCTGTGTTACTTACAGAGAAAGGGAGGTTAGTTTTGCAGTAATTTTTATCCATACCTGCTCCTCGGGGATGGGATCTTTGTCTGCAATGTGGAGAGAGGGCTGCGCTGGGGGGCTTACTGCACAGCGAGGTTTTACACAGGCCCCTTCAGTCTTGCCTTCAAAAGAAATAGGTCACACCTCAGATGTAGAGTTCCTTTCTTTTTACTTATTTTCTTTTCCTTCTTTTTACTTTATTCAGCACCCTGGGGTTCGACCCACTCTCAACCCAACCTGAGATGTGGACTCTCATTTTTATCCCTTACTGGTAAAGCCTATCTTCTCTCTTGAATATATATCTCTCCTTCCCTCCTCTCACATTTCTCTAAATTAATTTCTTTATATCACACACACACACACACACACACACACACACACAAAACAAACAAAATCCTTTAATAGGTCACACAGAAATGATTGAACCTCCATTAAAAATCATTCTTGGTTTCAATATTTTGCCAATTGTATATATTTTAATTCTTAGCCTTACTTTACAGATAAATTAAGAATATTAAAGTTAAGCATCCAGAGCAGGCAGGGCATTTGCATGTGGTTGGCTCCGGTTCTAATCCCAGCCTCCTCTATGGTCCCCTAAATATGGCAGGAGTAAGCCATGAGCATCATCAGGTGTGGCACAAAGTCTCCCTTCCTCCCCCACAAAAAAAGTTGCAGAAAAGGACAATAACATTAATAGAAACTATTAATCTATTAAATTAAACTCTTCAAGCATAGGTTCTCTTTCTTCCTTCCTAACCTCCCCTTAGCATGTGCCCATAACAAGAACTTTCCAAATACTGAAAACCACTGTCTCCCTTATCACACACTTCAATATTGTATCATACTCAATTATGTTTATTTTTAGATGTTAGAATTGAAAATTAATTTTACAAAAACTTGAAAGGTCATCCAGATAAGTTTAATACTAATGAAAATTGGAGTTGGGGTTATCTGAGAAAGCAGGTAGGGCACTTATCTGCCAGCACCACATATGGTGGCCTAGTCTTGCTAGGAATAGGAATGATCCTTGAGCATGGAGCCAAGAACAAGCCCTGAACATGGTGGGCATTACCTCACAAAAAAACTTTTTGGGGGGGGGGGGTGGTTTGGGTCACACCCAATAGTGATCAGGGATTACTCCTGGCTCTGTACTCAGAAATCACTCCTGGCAGGCACAGGAAACCATATGGGATGCCAGGAATCGAACCGGGGTCCTTCCAGGGTTGGATGCATGCAAGGCAGATGCCCTACCTCTGTGCTATGGTTCCAGCCCACAAAAAACTTTTTTAAACTTGGGTTTTGGGACCAGAGCAATGGCACAGTGTAGGGTGTTTGGCTTACACACGGCTGACCCAGCATTGCATATGGTCCCCTGAGCCAGCTAGGAGCAATTTCTGTGTGCAGAGCCAGGAGTAACCCCTAAACATGGCCAGGTGTGGCCCCAAACCAAAAATAAATCTGGAGTTTGTATCTAACCACAGAATTACTTAAGTCTCATATCCAGTTCTCCATCTCTATTCATAACCTCTGCTTAACAAGAAGTTTGTTTTAAGTGTCTAGATTTTTTTTTTTTTTTTGCTTTTAAGTGTCTAGATTTTTACCTTTAGATAGTAACGATAACTATTTTTTGGAAGACATATTTGAGGAAAAATTATGGAAAGATGACTAGTCTGTTAATAAAATTAAGGAATAACTAATACCAAGTCAGTGAGATGCATAGCTTTTGGCAATAGTGTTTTTCAACTGGGGCCATATGGCATTGCTATGGACCCTCAGGTTATTCCCAGGGGGCAATTTGTAACACAGAGGGATCCCAAGAAAGAAACAAGATCAGAAGGTCACAGTGAGAAAAATGCTGAGAAACATTGGTTCAGAGCTAGAATTGGACACACCTGGTTTAAATTCCAGTTCTTGCCATTTACTAGTTACATGATTTTCGGGTAAATACATTTTTAATTAGTTATTTGTAAAACTATGATGAATATGGTGAACATATTTATTTCTCTTATTAAAGGAGACTTAGCACAATGATTGCTGCAAATGATTTATGTTCAGAAATCTCTGGTCCCTCAACCGACTAAAAAATTGATACAAACCGGAATTTTCACCAGAAAGGAACTGAATCAATTTTAATTTAAGAATAATTTTTGGGCCCGGAGAGATAGCACAGCGGCGTTTGCCTTGCAAGCAGCCGATCCAGGACCAAAGGTGGTTGGTTCGAATCCCGGTGTCCCATATGGTCCCCCGTGCCTGCCAGGAGCTATTTCTGAGCAGACAGCCAGGAGTCACCCCTGAGCACTGCCGGGTGTGGACCAAAAACCAAAAAAAAAAAAAAAAAAGAATAATTTTTAAAATATGTTAAAAAATAGAAAAAAATAAAGAAACCAAAAAAGTAAAAGGGAACGGGAATGGTGGCTCAAGCGGTAGGGCATCTGCCCTGTAAGTAGTAACCTAGGATGGACCGAGGTTCAATCCCCTGGCGTCCCATATGCCCCAAGCCAAGAGCGATTTCTGAGCGCATAGCCAGGAGTAACCTTGAGTGTCACTGGGTGTGCCAAAAAAAGCAAAAATAAAACAAACAAACAAATTTTTTTTTAAGGAAGACTGCTGTGGAGAAATAACACAATGGGGAGGGCATTTGCCTTGTATGTGGCCAACCTGGGCTCTTATCCTCAGCATTCCATATGGTCCTCAGAGTCACTGGTAATACCTGATCATTTCTGGGTGTGGCCCCAAAATAAAATAATTTGTACTGTAAACAGTCCAAAGTTATATGACAAAACAAGAAGTATTTGTATTTCATGTCACAGAGGGAATATTTCCTTGATCTATGATAGAACTACTGCACATCAGTAAGAAAATGAAAAATCGAAAGAAAAGTGGGCAAAATACTTAAGTAAGCAGTTCAATTTACCAATTGCTCTTACACATAGGAAAAGGCTGATCATATCTTAAGGTTGATGAAGATGGTTCATAAAAGGGTACATAAAGCGTACACCATATATACCATCAATGATAAAACAGTGTAAGTGATATTCTATATTCAATATAATATTTGTATAAAATCTCTAGAAGAAAAAAGTGATGTTACACATTACAGGGGTGGGAACAGTGGCACAAGCGGTAGGGCGTCTGCCTTGCACATGCTAATGTTGGATGGACTGTGGTTTGATCCCCCAGTGTCCCATATGGTCCCCCAAACCAGAAGCAATTTCTGAGTACATAGCCAGGAGTAACCATTGAGAATCACCGGGTGTGGCCAAAACAAAAAAACAAAGAAACAAAAAAAAAAGTTATATATATAGATTGGGTGGGAGAGGAAGAATATCTCAGTTGGTACTGGGAGAACTATGCTCTGCTGGGATCAAAACTGGGGATGCCAGCATACAAAGCATCCACTCTAATCCATGAAGCCATTTCCTTGGCCCCTAACAGCACTACTTCTTAATAAAATAAGTACCAAGACAAAAAATTTAAAACTATTGGGTCAACTAAATCTTTTTTTTTTTTTTGGTTTTCGGGCCATACCCGTTTAATGCTCAGGGGTTACTCCTGGCTAAGCGCTCAGAAATTGCCCCTGGCGTGGGGGGACCATATGGGACGCCAGGGGATCGAACCGCGGTCCTTCCTTGGCTAGCGCTTGCAAGGCAGACACCTTACCTCTAGCACCACCTCGCCAGCCCTGGGTCAACTAAATCTTAAAGGCCATTTCCCAAAATGGCTGATGATAGAGCTTGGGTGAGTATCAGACAGACAGTAAAAACAGTGTTCACTTCCTTTGATCATATTTAAAAAAATGAATAAAATTAATTAAGATGTATCAAACAAAGTATTTATAGTGATAAAGTATAAAAAGAAAAATAAAATTAGAAAATTATCATTTGGCAGCCGCAAAGTGTTATCATTCAAGTAAGGACTAGGAATGGAAGCTAAAAGAGCTGACAGATGGGGCCGGAAAGATAGCACAGCGGCTTTTGCCTTGCAAGCAGCCGATCCCAGGATCTAAGGTGGCTGGTTAGAATCCCGGCATCCCATGTGGTCACCCGGTGCCAGGAGCAATTTCTGAGCAGATAGCCAGGAGTAACCCCTGAATGCCGCTGGGTGTGGCCCAAAAAACAAAAACCAAAAAAAAAAAAAAAAAGCTGACATATTTTAGGAGTTCAGGCAAAATATAGACTCACACAATCAGGAAAGCCAAGATCTAAAATGATTCCATAACCTCAAAATACAATCTTACTTGTTTTTATTCTCTATTTATCTCTCTTCTTCAAATTCTAGTAATCATTGATTTTTCTCTATTTCTATTAAGCCTTACTGTTTTAAGAACATTATATAATTTATAAAAAAAACCTGACTTCATTCAGTTAGCACAGTGCTTCTCAAATAGTGGGACTTCTCAAATATGTGTTTCTCAAATAGTGAGGCTTCGTAAAGGGGGGGCACATACCGTTTGACCTCGGCAAACACTGTCATAACAAGCTAAGCCCTGTGTTTATGTCTCTGTATGTCTCTGGAGCTGAGAGTTGCTGTGTCCTGCTTCAAACCCCGCTTCGAAAAGCTATGCATTGCAAAATGTGCTCATTGTAGCCATTAATACAGACATCATCTCTGCTTAAAAAGTCAGCTCAGGGGCCGGCGAGGTGGTGCTAGAGGTAAGGTGTCTGCCTTGCAAGTGCTAGCCAAGGAAAGACCGCAGTTCGATCCCCCGGCGATCCCATATGGTCCCCCCAAGCCAGGGGCAATTTCTGAGCACTTAGCCAGGAGTAACCCCTGAGCATCAAACGGGTGTGGCCCCAACCCCCCCCAAAAGTCAGCTCAAATTATTTTATACGTTTTTTTTGCAGGTTAAAGTTTTTTTTTTTAATAAAGAGATGATGTATAATGCAATACTCTGATTAGCATAATGAAGGAGGTTCAGCCACCTTGATTCATCAGTAGTTTCCCTTTTCATGGCTAAATAGTATTCTATTGTCTCCCCTTTTTGCGGGGGGTGTCACACCCGGCAGTGCTCAGGGATTCCTCCTGGCTCTACGCTCAGAAATCACTCCTGGCAGACTTGGGGGAACATATGGGATGCCGGGATTTGAACCACCGTCCTTCTGCATGCAAGGCAAATGCCCCACCTCCATGCCATCTCTCCGGCCCCAGTATTCTATTGCTTGACTGGAAGAAAAAAATAGTCATTAGTTGAAGCAACACTTGGCTACTTCTAGTGTTTAGTCATAAAATAAAGCCACTATAACTATCTGTGGATTGACTTTTGTGTGAATGTTAATTTTTTTCTATTCTGAAGTAAATTATAGGAATAATAACGTGGGTCAAATGGAATCTGTAATGCTTTATGGAGGGATTTATTTGAGGAAATAATATTTATAAAGCGTTCACTTCATAATTTTGATGTTATAATCTGACTATGAAGGAGAATGTCCATAATTTCAAAAGTGCCAATGAAATATATATATATAAGAAATATATATATAAGAGATTGGGTGGGAGTGGAAGAATCTCCCAGTTTGGTACTGGGAGCACTATGCTCTGCTGGGGATCAAAACTGGAGATGCCAGCATATAAAGAATCCACTCTAGTTCATGGAGTCATTTCCTTGGCCCCTAACAGCACTACTTCTTAGTAAAATAAGTACCAAGACAAAAAACTTTAAAACTAAATGGTCAACTAAATCTTAAAGGTCATTTCCCAAAGTGAGGCTGGATACATGGCTGATAATACAGCTTGGGTGCGGATCAGACATAGATAAAGCAAAAGTGATACTTCAAAATATTCTCATTACACCCCTATAATTTTGAAATGACTAACAAAAAGATGTGGCTAATGGAAGCACTACTTGTTGTTTGGGGCCATATCCAGCTGTTCTTAGGACTTACTCCTGTCTCTGTACTCAGAGATCACTCCTGGCCAGATTTGGGGAACCATAGAGGATCTGATGATCAGTCTCATGCAAAACAAACATCTTACCCCCTGTACTATCTCCTCTTTTAAAAAATTTAAGCCATAGCCATTGTAAGCATTTGTGAACAAAAATTGTGAATTACTTCTTAATTCATATCATTATTAGCTAAACAAAATTAACATATATGTAAAGCATAAGAAATAGCTTATAGAACCAGGAGGTAGTTCAGCATTAGAGCATTTGCCTTGTTTGTGTGAAGCCTAGTGGTTACCCTTCCTGCAAAAGTAAGAGCTTTTCAATGGCCAAATGATTTGACGTCAATAATTGGGGGGGGGGCTCTTGGCACATTTCTTAGGGGTCACTTCCACTGTGCTCAGGGGAAACATGCAGTACTGAGAACTGAACCCAGACTTGTGCAGGCAAAGCAAGTACACTAGTTCTTAGAGCTTTCTCACCATCCTTTCGAGGCAGATTTAATTATTATCTTTAAGGGACTGACTCACTCATAATCTTAAGACACACTGACTAGGAAGGGTAAATGAGGTACAATTTCTAGTACCAAATGGTCTTTGCCAATTGTTTCTATTCCTAGATAAGGGACTCAAACACTGGTAGAGGGAAGAAGGCACTCATGGTGGGCAGTGGAATGAAGTTACGTGTGCATGAAACCACTGTTAACATTACTGGAAATCAAGGTGCCTCGATATAAAATTTTTTATTTATTTATTTTTGGTTTCGAGCCACACCTGGCAATGTTCAGGGGTTACTGCTGGCTCTACACTCAGAGATCGCTCCCGGCAGGCTCAGAGGACCATATAGGATGCTGGGATTTGAACCACTGTCCATCCTGGGTTGGCTGCATGCCCTACCGCTGTGCTATCTCTCTGGCCTCAATATAAAATTTTTTAAGGAGGCTGCAGCAGTGGTAGGTAGCAGCAGTAGGGCATTTGCCTTGCATGCTGCTGACCTAGGACAGACCGTGGTTTAATTCCTCAGCGTCCCATATGGTCCCCCAAACCAGGAGCTATTTCTGAGCTCATAGCCAGGAGTAACCCCTGAGCTCACTGGATGTGGCCCAAAAACAAACAAAAAAATTTATGAATTTGTGTCATCCTTGCGCAGGGGCCATGTTAATCTTCTCTGTATCATTCCAATTTTAGTATATGTGCTGCTGAAGTGAGCACAAATTTTTTTTTTTAATGGTTTTTGGGCCACACCCAGTGATGCTCAGGGATTACTCCTGGCTATGCGCTCAGAAGTCACTCCTGGCTTGGGAGACCATATGGGACGCCGGGGGATCGAACCTCAGTTCGTCCTAGGCTAGCGCTGGCAGGCAGACACCTTACATCTTGCCCCACCACGCCGGCCCCCCCCCCCCCAAATTTTTTTAAAGGTACCCAAATGTTCTATTTGGACTTCTCATTACAAAGTTCAATTGTACATAAATATTGGCACACAAGTTAAAATTTTTCCAGGCTTGAGAGTACAGTGAATGAGATACTTCCCTTGCATGCGGCATACCTGGATTCCATTCTTGGTACCATATATTTCCCTCTAACACCACCAGGAATGATCCCTGAGTACAGAGCCAAGAGTAAGCCCTAAGAGACACTGGGGTGTTTTTGGGTGTGGCCCAAAAAGAAACAAAAAAGTTAAGACTTTTAATTATTTAAGTTTATTTCATTTGTTTAAAGTACTAAAAATGTATCCCTTATCTAGCTACAGATAAAACAATGACTGATAAGATGAGAAAGTGTTGATCACCTTTGGTCTTAGAATTTCTTTTCTTTTTGTTTTTGGGCCACACTGAGTGATGCTCAGAGGTTACTCCTGGCTATGTGCTCAGAAACTGCTCCTGGCTTGAAGGACCATATGAGATACTGGGGATAGAAGCCAGGTCCATTCTTGGCAGCCAAGTGCAAGGCGAACGCCTACAGCTGAGCTATCGCTACCTCGGGTGCCCTGGTTTTAGAATTTCTATCCATAAATCTGATTACTCTCACAAAGACGGGATAAACATAGGATCAACTCAGTTAGGCAATTTAAAAAATGAATATGCAAGAATTTACAATAAATTTCTATAATGAATAATAACATCTGGGTCAAATGAAAGCAGCTTACTAATAAATTCTGAGCTTCCCTCTTGCCTCCAACTCTGGTTTCTGCTGCTGGAAATCAGACCCCAGTGTCACATAGTTGAGGCATACGCTGTTCCACTGCGCCACACCCCATTCCACCAGAATCCTTTCTCACTTTCCAGAATATGGCACTCTCATATTCCAGTTACATAAATGACCATACATTCAAGAACTATTGCCACCGATATGTGGCTATATCTGTTACGCCACTTAGATACTATCTGTAAATATTTAAAGTAATTTTTGTTTTTGAGTATATGGTGGTGGAGGGTATGTATGACTTTGGGCCATATCTTGTGGTTCTCATGTGACCCTGAGGATTTCTCTATCTCTCCTCTCTCTCTCTCTCTCTCTCTCTCTCTCTCTCTCTCTCTCTCTCTCTCTCTCTCTCTCTGTCTGTCTCTGTCTCTCTCTCTTTCTCTCTCTCCTCTCTCTCTCCCTTTCTCTCTCCTCTCTTTCTCTCTCTCCTCTCTCTCTCACTCTCCCCTCCCTTTCTCCCTCCCTCCCTCCCTCCTCTGACTGGGGAAGGAAGATAGTACAGTGGGGTAGGGTATTGGCCTTGCACGTAGCTGACCTGGATACAACCCCAATATATGATCAGAATGGCATATGTCTATAAAATGTGAAATAAATGTAAAAGAACTCTCTCATAGATACCTTTATTATCTGTATTTCTTCGAAGCAGTCTGTCCACTTGAGAAATGGCCTCTTCCCAGCAACTATTACTTGCTTGAACATGGGGCTCAATCAACTTTAATTTCTGGTCTAGGATTTGATAACCCTCTGACACTAGTTCTTGAGTTTCTTTAGTACAAACAAGCTTTTCAAGTTCATCTTCCAGAATTATCACCCTATTAAAGAAAAACAAATAGATTTTTTTACAATAAAAAATGAAAAGGGACTGGAGAAATAGCACGGAGGTAGGGCATTTGCCTTGCATGCAGAAGGATGGTGGTTTGAATCCCAGCATCTTATATGCTCCCCCGAGCCTGCCAGGAGTGATTTCTGAGCATAGAGCCAGGAGTAACCCCTGAGCGCTGCCGGGTATGACCCAAAAACCAAAAACCAAACCAAAAAAAAAAAAAAAAAAAGAAAAGCAAAGCTGGGCCAGAGTGATAGCATAGTGGTAGGGTGTTTGCCTGATATCCCTTTTGGTCCCCCAAGCAAGAGGCAATTTCTGATTTCTGAGTGCAGAGCTAGGAGTAACCCCCGAGTGTCATTGGGTGTAGCCCAAAAACCAAACACACACACACACACAAAAAGCTAAGGATTCCCATGACTTGTTTTAGACATATACTTATGAGAAAAGTTCTGAAGACAGGAGGTGGTCAAATGGCACAACAACACTGTATATGGAAATGATGCCACTAAATTGTATAGTATGCTAACACTGGTTAAATATAAGTTCCATGATATGTGTCTTTTTTTGTTTTTGTTTTTGTTTTGTTTTGGGGTCACACCCAGTGGCACTCAGGAGTTACTCCTGACTCTGCTCTCAGAAATTGCTCCTAGCAGGCTCAGAGGACCATATGGGATGCCAGGATTTGATCTGGGGTCTGTCCTATGTTGGCCGCATGTAAGGCAAATGCCTTACTGCTATGCTATCGCTCCAGCCCTATATAATGTATATACATAAATTATCATATAAATTATATATAATTATATATAAATTAAATAAATTATCATATACTTAGTCAATGACTATTCCTTGGACACATAATACATAAAATACACATAGTTTTATGAACAAAAGGACTGAACTCATCTCCTACTTCTAAGAATAAATGGAAAACATAAAGAAAAAACCATAAAAAAAAAAAAAAAACAGGAGGGCCCGGAGAGATAGCACAGTAGCATTTGCCTTGCAAGCAGCCGATCCAGGACCAAAGGTGGTTGGTTCAAATCCCGGTGTCCCATATGGTCCTCCGTGCCTGCCAGGACCTATTTCTGAGCAGACAGCCTGGAGTAACAACCCCTGAGCACCGCCGGGGTTTTTTGTGACCCAAAAACCAAAAACAAAAACAAAAACAAAAACAAACCAGGAAAACATAAAGAGTGTGATGACATTTTCTTTTCACTTTACAGATGAGGCAATTAGACTAGAGAAATGGAGAAATTTGTCCAGAGTCAGAGCTGATTGCAGACCCAAAAGCACACATCAGAGAAAGAAAAAGATACTCTATCAAGAGAATCAGACCTCAGAGGAGCTGACTGTTGCTGCAGCAGGAGAGCAGGGAAGGAAGGGGATAGAAGGAAGTCTTTAAGGGGGCACTGAAAAATGTACTCAACACAAATAAGCACAAAAAATAAAGTCATTCTAGACAGAACTTCCCGCACTTATTTGGCTTGCCCACTGTTTTAGTAAAAAAAAAAAAAAAAAAGACTCAGTGTACTCTGGAATGAACGGAGTGTGATCCTCTATCTGTACCCCTCTCATACCAGCTCCACCCAGAGAACCATATTATTGCCCACCTTGGGAAACTATCCTAGGAAATAATACATGAAAAAAATTGTTTATATATCAAGTTTAGCAGGATTGGTTTCTTGGAGGCCACACTCACAGTACATAAGCTCTGCATTCAGAGTCACTACTGGCGAGCTCGGGGTATCATACTGGATGCCAGGGATTGAACCCAGCTCGGGTTGTACTATCGCTTGGACCCTAAGTTTAGCAGGATCAAAGGAAATTAATAAGTTTTGCACAGTGGTAGAATTGTAATCAATGAGGTTTATCTGAGGTACAATTATTGCTAATTGAAAAAGAAAGAGTTGACTCTAAACCTTAAAAAAAACCCACTTAAACTTTTGATGTTAACTTGAACTAATATGCATGCACATGAAAATGTAAAAAAAAGGGCCCGGAGAGATAGCACAGCGGCATTTGCCTTGCAAGCAGCCAATCCAGGACCAAAGGTGGTTGGTTCGAATCCCGGTGTCCCATATGGTCCCCTGTGCCTGCCAGGAGCTATTTCTGAGCAGACAGCCAGGAGTAACCCCTGAGCACCGCCGGGTGTGGCCCAAATACCAAAAAAAAAAAAAAAAAAAAAAAAAAAAAGAAAATGTAAAAAAAAATACTATGCCTTCAATGTTTAAGGAGTCACATATATTCATGGCTTTAGATGGCTTTGTGTACTGCTAAGAAATGTTATAATGTACTACAATCTGGGGACTTGTGAACAAAGTAATTGTACATGGGTTCTATTTTATTATTCTTAATGTTCTTTGACTGTAAGTTCAAAATTTAGGCGTCAGCAAGGGGATTTCTCCTGAGCTCTGTTTATGGATGATTGTCCTTCCACTGTAACTTTACCTTGTCCTCTTTCTTTGCATCATTGTTCTTATCATTAAAAATAAAAAATTTTTAAATAAAAGAAAAGAAAAAGAAAGAAAAAAGAAAGTAATAACAAATATAAATGGAAAAAGCACAAGCCCTGCATATGTGTGGCCTTGAGTTCCATCTTCTGGTACTTAATACTTAATGGCCCCAACCCCCAGAGCTACTAGTTGTGGCTCTGACTACTCTTGAGCAACTTGGCCATTGAAACCACATGGCTGGGTCAGACATCAATGGAGAGGGTATGCCCTGTCACCCCCCTCATCCTCCTTGTACCAAGCACTGCTCCGGGTGACCCCCTCTTTTTAGCATACAAATGCAGACTATAGTGAAGTTAGGATAAATTACTTCTGTAGAATGTTTTGTCTAGACTTTGGTCTATGTTGCTGTGCTATATACCTTGGTATGGGCACAGGCACCAAGCACCGGTGCTATGGAGAGAGAGGGGAGGTAGGCAAGTGAGAGCAGGAATAGAAAAGTGGACACACAGAGGAAGAACAAAGCACAAAATAGTTTCAAAGTATGAAATGGTATTTCAGGTAACATGGAAACATTATGCGTAGTGGCAAAGCAGTGCAAATCAGACATGCTGGTTTACGGCAGCTATACTTTATCTAGAAAGGTGACATGTAGTGGCACTGTATACATTTTTTCATACTTCCTATGCAAAACCTGCAATACTTGCTCAAAGTATGAAGTCCCTTTTTCACATTTTCTTTTTTTTTTTCTGTTTTGATTTTGCATTTCATCTCCATCTAGATACCCTTTCTCTCCTGGGCCACTGTCCCTCATTTTTTCTCCCTCCTCCTCTTTTTCCCTCTCCCTCCCTCCACCCACTCTGAGACTGCTAGGAGTGATTTCTGAGTGCAGAGCCAGGAGTAGCCCCTTAGAGCCTTCTGGTATGATTCAAAAACCAAAATCAAAACAAAGAAAACTTGAAAATGTTTATTCAGAAATATAGAAAAGTAGCATTTTCAGTTGGTGAAACTGAATCAGAAGGGGACCTTTGGTGTACTCAGCAGGAGAGTGCGTGTCCAAATATGAAAGTGGCAAAGCCTGGAGCTCCCCAGCCAGGCTGCATATAGAAGGTTTGCCATTCAGGATCATTCAGTGACACTACACAGTAAGCTGTGTCCTACACTGCCAAGCAGTCAACCCCACAGTGAGCTCCCACCTAAATGTGTGAGGGCAAGCAAGCGTTCAGTCTCTAGAGAGCACCTCATCTAGTGTGTGAGCCTTGATAAACACTGCAACCAATGAGGGCGTGAGCATCACAACTACAAGTGTGCAAGCAGTGTAACTTCAGTAAGCTCATGGTTGTCACAGAAATAATGACAGTAAAGGTGGAAAAAAGAACCAGACTAAGATATTAAAATATGAAGCGAAGGGGCCAGAGCAATAGCACAGTGGTAAGGCATTTGCCTTGCAAAATGCCAGTACAGGACGGACCTTGGTTCAAATCTCGGCATCCCATATGGTCCCCCGAACCTGACAGGGACAACTTCTGAGCCCAGAGCCATGAGTAACCCCTGAGTTCAGCTGGGTGTGACCCAGAAACCAAAAAAAAAAAAAAAAATGAAGCGAAGGAAGAGGCTGATAATACAATGTAAGTAATCTTATATATCATAACATATATAATATATAAGTTATACACATATAACTAATAATACCATATAAGTTACAGGTCCTATAATTCAGCTTTCAAATGAAACTAAAAAATGAATCCTGTGCCACTAGAAAGTGTCCAAATTTGTCATGAATTATTAGAATATAGTATATTAATTTTGACTACAATCTAATACCTCTATTTACTATTTTGGTACTAGTAACACATATTCTAAGATGGTAAGCTTTTGGCTTTTAGAATTGAAAACAGGAGCCAGAGATAGGCACTAACCTTGCACACAGCTGACACAGTATTAATTACTGGTATCCCTATGGGTCCCCTGAGCACTGCCAGGAGTGATTCCTGAGTGTAGAGCAAAGAGTAATCCCTAAGCATCACCCAGTGTGCCGCCACACCCGCCAACAAAAAGATTTACAAATAGTTTTTTTCAGGACAGAAGAGACAGTATAACCAAGTAGGCATTTGCCTTGCATATACTGCCAACTTGGGTCCTATCCTAGGAATCTCACATGGTCCCCGAGTTCTCCCTGGAGTGATCCCGGAGGGTTAAATCGGGGAGTAAGCCCTGATTACTGTGCTAAGTATGGCTCCAAAACCAAAACCAGCTTTCCTCAAAACATTCTCCATTATAGTTGTCAAATACAGTGAGCAATACCTCCTTTTGTCCTATCATTACAGGTTTTCTGTTGAAATCAGAAAAAAATCTATATAAATGACTTCCCCCAAATAATAGTATTTACAAATCACTGTTTCTCTGTTATATTCGTAGCTATAAACCATCCTTTCTGCAGCAAGTCTCAATTGTGCTTCTTTTTTCTAGCTAGGACATAAGCCAATAACCACAATGGCACAATAATGAAGGTTACTGATCACGGGACATTTCCTATTATATGGCTTCTAAACTTACTCATTCAGTAATGCTTTCAGATGGAGCTGCAAGCTGCGCACTGCTGTGTGAACGCTGTTCAGTTCCTTGGACTTCTGGGTTTTGGATAAACGCTGGGGTATTGTTTGGTGCTGGGTTTCAAAATACCTATGGAATTCATAGCTGCGCTTAAGCTCTTCCAAGCAGGCAGAATGAGCATGAGGTAGACCTTCAGTCACATCAGATAAAATACGATGAGGCAAAAGTTCTGGAGTAAGTAGAAGCCCGGGAGGTGAATTATTTGTAGAAAGTAACAGGGCTAATCTTCTGAAGAACTCTGAACTTTGTGCTACCCAGAGTTGGTATAAAACCTGGAGTGGGGTGGGGGAACAAAAAACCACCAGAACTAATAGATATATAGGTTGACATTCAAAACAGGTGAAACATTTGTTTATCTAGTTTCTGAATTTTTTTTTTTACCTTTATCCTTTACGAATACAGCTGAGATTAAACTAACTCAAGATGAGCTATGAACATTAATCAAACTTATGCAGTCAAGGCATTTAGGCATGTGGACCCCAATTCAGCAGGTAACAAACACAAGAGTGTTATTTACTCCAAAGTTTTCAAAGAGGGCTCCTAGCTCTTTGTTCAGGGAATGCTCCTGGCCATCTTCAGAGGATTATGTGGTGCTGGGAACCAAACCTGGGCCTCCACATGCAAAGCATGTGCCTTGGAGTTCTTTCCCAGCCCAGTATCAGAGACACTTTTTTTCCTTTTCTTCTTTTTAATTTTCCTAATTTTTCTTTGATGTGTGTGTGTGTGTATGTAAATTATTTAATTGACTCACTGTGAGATAGTAACAAAACTGTTCATGATTGAATTTCAGACAGACAAGGTACAATACCCTTTACCTGCTGAGACGCAGAACCATCCACGCAGGGGAAAAAAGGCGTTCACAACGGGCCTTTTGAGGAATCCCGTGGGGGTTATTTCAGTTCACCCTACCAGAAAAATCTGAGGATACATCTGGTGGGCTGAATTCCCCTAAAAATTTATGGAGGCGTGGCATTTACCAGTACACACTTCATGCCACCAATGTCCCCAATTTCCTTTTTGTCTTCCTCGCTGCCCTATTCCCTGCCTGCCTCTGTGGCAGACAATTTTCTTCTCTTGTTAGAGACTACTCTTCTTTTGGGAGAGAGGGGTTGGGTTTTGGGCCACTCCAGGCTCTGCACTCAGAAACTGCTCCAGGTCTGCTCAGAGACCATATGGGATGCAGGGGATCAAATCCAGGAATCAAATCAGTTCCGGTTTCGCTACATGCAAGGAAAACACCCTACCACTGTGCTATCGCTCCAGCCCCATTGAGACTACTCTTTACAAAGAAAATTCAGGGACTTGGAACTGAGTAAGCCTGGATTTACAGTTTAGCCACTTAAGCTTTGGCTAAATCACTTTGAATTAATCTTTCCTGTAGAAACAGATTACCATACCTACAAGGTTTTAGATTAAATGAGACAAAATAATCTAGATTAGGATTTGTCATATATAGGATACTCACTCAAAAACAATAATACTGGGGCAAGACACAGCAGTTAGGACATGTGCCTTGCATGCAGCTGATCTGGATTTGATCTCTGGCATCACATATGGTCCCCTGAGTCTGCCAGGAGTGATTTCTGAGTGCAGAGCCAGAAGTAGCCCTTGAGTGCTGTTGGGTGTGGCCCCAAAACAAAACAAGCAATAAAAGGCAGTAATAGCTATTTTCTTAAAAAAGCTCTAGAAGAGAAAAAATTGTATTTAATTTCCTTTGTATAAATTACTTTTGGTTTGTGCTCGCTTCGGCAGCACATATAATAAAATTGGAACGATACAGAGATTAGCATGGCCCCTGTGCAGGGATGACATGCAAATTTGTGAAGCGTTCCATATTAAAAAAAATTACTTTTGGTTTATTCACCAAGACATATCTGATTTCCTGATTTCCCCCTTCCCCTCATCCCAGTTTTTGGGCTGCAGGTGGTGGTGCTTAGAATTTACTCCTGGCTCTGCTCTCAGGGATCACTCCTGTAGGCGCAGGTTGCCAGGTACTGAACTTGGGTTGGCCATATGCAAAACAAGTGCCCTACCCGCTGCACTATCACGAGGCCCTAATATTTTAGATCACGGCTGATAGTACTCAGAGCAGCTCTCTACAGATTGTGTATAAGTGAGGCCCTGGGTTGGATACCAGGAACTGCAAAATAAACAAATGCAGGCAGTGTCACTCAAGTGTAAAGCTCTTGCAGTAACGAGATTTAATGACTCAGAAAAGAGACGGTGCACCATTTTTGTTCAGAAAGCACAAGCACAACCCAAAGGCACCTCTTCTGCCTTTCCACAAAGGCATTACCTTCAGTGCAGGCAGGCGGTAGCCATCTGTAAGATTGTATGCTTCCTCTTCTGATATCTGCTCTTCACTAAGGCCAAGGCCCAGCTCCTTAAAAGGCACCACACAGATGTAGTTGGTTACATTGTCACTCTCAGAGTTCAGGGGGTAGGTTCAATCAGGTTAAGGTGATCAACAAAGCCTTTTAATGAAAACACAAATGAAAAACAGAACTAAGGGGATAGCAGTCATGCTAAACTGCAAGAAGTCTCTCTCTCCCTCTCTCTCGTGGGACCACTTCACTGAAACATTCTTCCCACACAGCTACTCTCCTTGAGTAAGTTTCAGTTTAAACATCAGCCTCTTGGAGAGGCTTTTCTTCAAACATACAATCAAAAGCTGTAACCCACAGTCTTTCTTAATGGGGGACCACATGGTTCCAGCTATGGGCCGCAGGCATTTCATGAGAGTCACAAGTGAAAATGGCACAGACAAGGGGCTGTGGGACAAAAACTAAGGGGCCAACAAGTTGGATGGGGCATAGGAAGGAAACAAGGTTGGAAGTGGGCCATGGCTGAGGAAAGGTTGAGAAACACTGCTTTATCCTGTTCCCCTGGAATTGTTTTCTGCATAGGTACTTATATTCCCAAATTTCATCTTACTTACTGGTTTATACACTAGTAGGTAAGCTCCTGGCAAACATGTTCCTTCCAGTCTTTCTTGTTCATTGCTAGGTCCCTAGAATCTAGAAGTAACAGGTCTAGGGACCTCACAATTCAGTATTAGCTTATCCCTTCTTATTCCCTATCCCTGGCTAATCTCTAAATTCCTGGAGGCAGGGCCCTGTCTACTATATTACTACATTACAACTTGCTCTGTTTTCTGACTTGCTTAATGCTGGGCACTGAGTTCATATTTGGTAAATATTCACTGAATGTATGACTATTTGCAGTTTATGTGCCACACATCAGATCTCAATTTCCTTCCCTATCTTGGCTTCTTTCTACTTATCCTCCTCTATCCTTGTGGTTCAATTTGGGTATCTTCTCCCCTGACACTACAGGGAAATCACATTGTTCTGCCATGTACACATTGATGCTATATATATTTTGGTTTTGTTTGGAGGCCACACCCAGTTGTGCTCAGGGCATATTATTGGCTTTGTGCTTAAAAATCATTTGTGGTGGTGCTTTGGGGAATCATATATGGTGCTGGGGATTTAAATGGGGTTAGCCACGTGCTGGTTAAGGCAAAGTACCTTAACCATTGTACTGTCTCTCTGACTTCAAGTTTTGGCTCCAAGATCTGTTGGGGCTGGAGCGGTGGTACAGCAGTAGGGCGTTTGCCTTGCACGCGCTGACCTAGGATGGACCGAGGTTTGATCCCCTGGCATCCCATAATCCCCCAGCATCCCATATGAGCCCCCAAGCCAGGAGTGATTTCTGAGCACGTAGCCAGGAGAAACCCTTGAGCATCACCAGGTGTGGCCCCAAAACAAAACAAAAAAAACAAGAACTGCTATTCTTGGGTTAACTCAGGAGTAATCCTTTATGGTACTTGAGAGAACATCTATGGTGCTGGGGATACGAACCAGAGCTGGCCACATGCAAGACAAGTATCTTACCTTCTATATTATTTCTCTAGCCTTGCACAAATTCTGTAATATGACTAGTGGTTTAAGTACTAACCACGCTAAAATAAAAATCTTTAAGAGTAGGTTAAGCTACTTATTAAGTTTATTAATCAGCTTATTAATAAGCTTCTTATTATTTTTCTGCAACACAGCAGGCATTTAAGCAGTGGAAAGACTGAATGGAGATAGTATATTATAATAAAAGCATATGCCAAAAGTATAATTATGTAGAAGTCCTATAGTCAAAATACAACCTCACCTTTTTTTTTTTTTTTTTTTTAGGATTTTGGGCCACACCCGGCGGTGCTCAGGGGTTACTCCTGGCTGTCTGCTCAGAAATAGCTCCTGGCAGGCACGGGGGACCATATGGGACACCGGGATTCAAACCAACCACCTTTGGTCCTGGATCGGCTGCTTGCAAGGCAAACGCTGCTGTGCTATCTCTCCGGGCCCACAACTTCACCTTTTATTAGTTGTGTGACACTAAGTAAGCAAATCACATACAAGTGTAGATTTGGTTTTCCTTAAGGAGAAATAGAAAAATATAGTCAGATCTGTATGAAGATATAATAGGACATAAAGTCTTCTATAAACTTTAAGCAATATATTTATCGGTGATAATAGTACCCAGCAGACTGAAGGTACAAAGGGGTTTGCATTCCACTGACTCAATTCAGCAGATCTCTGAATCTTAACCAAAATGAGTATCTTATACATCTTTATTTCCTGACTAGGAGAGTTACTTGGTTTAGTCCATCTAAGTAACTTAATTGTTGTTTTGATGTCTTAAACTGAATCTGGACATCTGGTTCTGTTGAAGTACATTAGGTGTTTCTCGATCTCTTTCCAGTCCCAGCCCCTTCTCATCTGGTTTTATTCCTATGGCCCCGTTGGTTGGCCCTTTTCTCATGACAGGCTCCCCTCCACCTTTACATGATTTTCACTTGTAGCACCTTTGAATATTTTGGGTTTCCGCAGTGGGGAATATATGGCTTCCAGTTGAGAAACAATACTTCATTTTCTCTCAGTAGAAGCACAGTAAGATTCTATTGCTGCCATTTTAAAAGTAGAGCAAAACATAATTAAGAAACTTCCAGGTCATCTAGACAGTGACATGGTCAAAATATAAACTTACCCAATATGACTTCAGGGCCTGAAAGGGGATTTCCTGTTGCCAGCTTATTTCTAGGCATGATTCAAATGTGCCACATTCCAGCAATTTGTAAAAACAATGAATCTAGTACAAGCAGTTTCCTTCATCTTAGATTTTTTCCTTGTGCAGGAGTGCATGCACTCCATGGGTAAAGAGACTGGGAGTTCAGGCTCTTAAAACCACATGTATCCCTCACAGCCCTCACAGCTAGCACCACCAGACACTGCTGAGAATAGCCTTCAAGTACCAGAAGGTATATTTCCCCAAATAAAGATAAAGATAAATATAAAGGTCATGTGAGAGAACTTTCGCTCCATTTGGTACTGTCCTTCCTTCCATTCCACCTGAGGGGAATCACAATGATTGAGGAGTAGGCCTTGAGGACAGTTAAATGTCTGTATTCTGAGTAGAGGGAAGCAAAGATAAAAAAAATAGGGGTCTGATGGTATGGTCAATGAACTTCTAGGTTTTGCAACTGGAAATCAGCTTCAAAGTCGGTGACCCCAGTATACATATGTGTGTATGTATATGTGTGTGTGTATATATATGTATATATATATATATATATATATATATATATATATCAACTTTTTAAAAAATTAAATCCCCATGAGACACAGACTTAAAAAGCTGAGGCTGGAGCAACAGTACAGTGGTAGGGCATTCGCCTTGTAAGTGGCCGGCCTGGAAGGGCCTGAGTTCTATTCTGGGCATCCCATATGGTCCTCCGAGCCTGTCAGGAGTGATTTCTGAGCATAGAGTCAGGAGTAACCTCTGAGCAGTGCCAGTGTGGCACAAAAATCAAAAGAAAAAAAAAGCTGTTGATAATTGAATTTCAATGTTTCAACACCCATCCCTTCACGAGTGTTCATTTCCTATCACCAATGTTCCAGTTACCCTGCTGTCCCCACACCCATAGGCTGTAGCTATATCTATATTCAGGACCCTGGAGATGCTGCTCCAGTCACAGTCTACAGACAAGGATATGTTTTCAGCATGTAGAGAGTAGCTAGCCTTGCTGCTTGAAAGTTGGCTTTCACAGTCCTGTAGACAGCTTTCCGAAGACCCAAGAGATGGTGGCTAGGGTGCTGTCCCGCTTTATTAAATGGGCAAGCAGCACTGACCCTGTCAAGAAAACTTGAAAAGTAAAACGTGATACAACTGTACAGGTGTCCTAAAGTTTCTAAACCACAATTAAATAATCTTTAGAAAACTATTCCCTTCTCATGATTTTCTTTATAAAAGTATTAAAACAATCCAACTCAGTTTTCATGGTCATTTTCCTGAGACAACTCTTGTAGGCATTAAAGATAAGTGGAAAAAATTTAAATCTCAAGGACTAGTAAGTTTTTACTGATAGGAAAACAATGAATTTAAGTTGAAATATAGCAGAAATGTAAGAATATTTTTATAAGAGAGCAGATACTTTTTAAATATAGGTACCTCCACTTCTGCTTGTTGAAATAAACTGAAATGGTATTATTTTACATTCAATTTTCAAGACCTTTATCTCTGGTAAGCATAAATACTTTATAAACACTCAGATTCTTCATATTCATTATGTGAGTTCGTCAGCTGTGTTTTTGTTACTCGTACAGAATCATTAAATACAAGAGAAAATATATTCTGTGCATTCAAAAAATTAGGGTAAAATTACTTACCCACCTGCTACCACTGGCACTTACTTACTCAAAATGAAGTAGGGAAATGCAAGTAGAAAGGCAAAGTAAGGGTTATAGTGTGGTAGCACAGATACTCACAACTTGAATAGGAACCGATTTTCTGACACTTTCTAAAAGGCAAATTGCCACAATGACAAATAATATACTATACTTTTATAAATATAATTATAAATGATCATATATGAAAGTTACTGCATACCATCTTTTTTTTTTTTTTTGGTTTCGGGTCACACCCGGCAGCACTCCTGGCTCCACGCTCAGAAATCGCTCCTGGCAGGCTCAGAATACCATATGGGATGCTGGGATTTGAACCACCATCCTTCTGCATGCAAGGCAAATGCCCTATCTCCATGCAAATGCCATACCCCCGGCCTACTGAATACAATTTTAACCTAACTAATTACTTACTTCCCAACACAAAATACATGACATAAATTTCTTCCTCTATAAACATAACTTTATAAAATGATATGTAACTCAAAAACTTTTTTGTTTTGTTTTGTTTTGTTTTGTTTTTGGATCACACCTGGCATCGCTCAGGGGTTACTCCTGGCTCCACGCTCAGAAATCGCTCCTGGCATGCTCAGGGGACCATATAGGATGCTGGGATTCGAACCAATGACCTTCTGCATGAAAGGCAAACGCCTTACCTCCATGCTATCTCTCCGGCCCCACAAAAACATTTTTTAAAAGTTAAACAAAACAAAAACAAAAAACATTTTTTAAAAGCACTAGAGGTAAGGCATCTGTTTGCCTTGCAAGCGCTAGCCTAGGATGAACCACCAAAAATAAATAAATAAAAATATAAAAATAAGAATAAAATAAATTTAGGCTTTAAAAGTGTGTTCAGACATAAGGTATACAGAAGAACATGTAGGTAAAACACTCCATGACAGTGCAACAAAAGGCATCTTCAAGAGGAAACATCACTGTCTAAACAAGTGGAAGTAGAGATGAACAGATGGGACTGTATATTAAGCTGAGAAGTTCTGCAAAAAGGCCATCCACAGAACAGGAGAAACTATTCACCCAATCTGATCAGACAAGGGGCTAATATCTAAGATATACAAGGTACTGAAAGAACTTAACAAGAAAAAATCATCTAACCCTATCACAAAATGAGGAGAAAAAAAGAACAAACACTTTCTCAAAGAAGAAATACAAATGGCCTAAAGGCACATGAAAAAATGCTCCACATCACTAATCATCAGGGAGATACAAATCAAAATAACAATGAGATACCATCTCATGCCTCAGAGATTGGCACACATCACAAAAAAAAGAAGAACAATCAGAACTATCAAGGATCTGGGGAGAAAGGAACTCTCATTTACTGCTGGTGAGATTATGGTCTATTCCAGCCTTAATGGAAAACAATATGGATATATCTCAAAAAACTGGAAATTGAGATCCCATATATCCAGTAATACCACTCCTAGGGATATGCCCTAGGAACACAAAAACACAATACAAAAATGCCCTCTGCATGTCTATGTTCACTGCAGCACTGGTGGGAATGCCGTCTAGTCCAACCTTTATGGAAAACGATATGGAGATTCCTCCAAAAACTGGAAATTGAGCTCCCATTCGACCCAGCTATACCACTCCTAGGGATATACCTTAGGAACACAAGAATACAATACAAAAATCCCTTCCTCACGCCTATATTTATTGCAGCACTATTTACAATAGCCAGGCTCTGGAAACAACCAAGATGCCCTTCAACAGATGAATGGCTAAAGAAACTGTGATACATATACACAATGGAATATTATGCAGCCATCATCAGGAGAGATGAAGTCATAAAATTTTTCTATACTTGGATGTATATGGAATCTATCATGCTGAGTGAAATAAGTCAGAGGGAGAGAGATAGACACAGAATAATCTCATCTATGGGTTTTTAAGAAAAATAAAAGTCATTTTTGCAATAATCCTCAGAGACAGAGAGGAGGGCTGGAACTTCCAGCTCACTACATGAAGCTCACCACAAAGAGTGGTGAGTGTAGCTATAGCAATAACTACACTGAGAACTACCATAACCATGTGAATGAATGAGGGAACTGGAAAGACTGTCTAGTATACAGGTGAAGGTTGGGTGGGATGGAGGGAGACTTGGGACATTGGTGGTGGGAATGTTGCACTGGTGAAGGGGGGTGTTCTTTACATGACTGAAATCTAATCACAATCATATTTCTAATCAAGATGTTTAAATAAAGAAAAAAATTTAAAAAAAATGAAAAAGAAAAACAGTATGTTAATAATACCCAGAGACAATACAGATGAGGCTTGAAGGACTGACTGGCCAATGATATCAGGCTTACCACAAAGAGTGATGAGTGCAGTTAGAGAAATAACTACACTAACAACTATCATGATAAAGGTAGTGAGTGAGAGAAATAGAATGCCTTTATCAAATACAGGAAGGGGGTAGAGGGAGAGAGGGGGCATTGGTGGTGGGAAGGTTATACTGGTGAAGGGGGTATTCTTTTTTATAACTGAAACATGTTTGTGATCATGGTGCATAAATAAAGAAATGAGGGCCCGGAGAGATAGCACAGCGGCGTTTGCCTTGCAAGCAGCTGATCCAGGACCAAAGGTGGTTGGTTCGAATCCTGGTGTCCCATATGGTCCCCCGTGCCTGCCAGGAGCTATTTCTGAGCAGACAGCCAGGAGTAACCCCTGAGCACCGCTGGGTGTGGCCCAAAAACAAACAAACAAATAAACAAATAAATAAATAAATGATAAAAAATGTGTTCAGAAAAAAGGATAATGACTGATTTTGTTAAATAAGAATGAGGCAAAGCAGGGTCAAAGTATTTACTAGCGATTGGAAGGTAAGCAGATTCATTCTACATATTAAATATAGCATATAGTATATATGTATTCCTTCCTTGAGCAGTTAATAAACCTAATAGATGCCAGAGAAGCCTACTTTTCCTAAAATACAATATAGAAATAAAAAATCATGATAAATATTCTAGTTAAAGTATGTTGTAGAAAAGAAGTAATTAAAAAATAAAATGAGGGTGGGGCCAGTGAGATAGCATGGAGGTAGGGAGTTTGCCTTGCATGCAGAAGGACCATGGTTCGAATCCCAGCTGATTTCTGAGCGTAGAACTAGGAGTATTCCCTGAGAGTTGCCGGGTGTGACCCCCTCAAAAAAATAAAATAAAATGAGGGGCCAGAGCAATGGCACAAGTGGTAAGGTATCTGGTATACAAGTGGTAAGGTATCTGCCTTGCCCATGCTAGCCTAGGATGGACCGTGGTTGGATCCCCTGGCAGCCTATATAGTCTCCTAAGCCAGGAGTGATTTCTGAGCGCATATCCAGGAGCAACCCTTGAATGTTACTGGGTGTGACCCCAAAATCTAAATAAATAAATAAATAAATAAAATAAAATGAACTCACAGTATAAATCCCCTGGAAATAACTTCAGTTTCTTGAATGAGACGTAAAGCTTTTCTCACAAGGTTAGTAAAAGCTCGGCTATCTGCAGCTGTCTCTTCGAAATGGGCACTGTATTTTTTGAGGGTCATTTGTAGTTTGGCGGTCCTCCATAATCTTAGAGCTCTTATGATCAGATAAATAAAAAGAATCAATCCCCATACCAGCCAAGAAGACACAATCCACCATGTGGGAAGCATAATGAGTAGACCAATGAAGGCAAATAGCATTGAGACATCCCTAGAATAGAGAGAGAAACCAAGATAAATATATCCATCAGACTAGAGAAATACAAATTATGTGCATCAGCACAAGCAATAAAATATTTATGCTTACTAAAGTAGATAAAATGCTGCCTTCTTTATAAAGTATGACAAGAAAACATGGCACTTAAAGGATGTATGAATAGTTAAATATTATCTGGTAACTATGAGTGGTGCTTGGATGTTAAAATTAGAAACATTAAAAAATAGGAAGATTTAGGGGCCAGAGAACTAGCTTTGTGGACTGAGCACACATTTTGCATGCAGCAGGCCCAGGTTAGATACTCAGCACTGCACTGTCTCCCAAGTGCCAGAAACAGCTGTTGAGCACCACCAGGTGTGACCCCCCCAAGAACAAACAAAAATTTTCTGTCAGATCTGGTTGATAAACTACAGTCTTTTAATTCTATTTAGTTTAATATGAAAAATATCTATAGATACTAATTTTTAACATTTTAATTTTTAAAATTAACATTTAGAATTTTAATTTTTAAGTATTAAAAACTATGAGATATGGGGCCGGAGAGATAGCATGAAGGTAGTGTGTTTGCCTTGCATGCAGAAGGATAGTGGTTTGAATCCTGGCATCCCATATGGTCCCCTGAGCCTGCCAGGATCGTAGAGCCAGGAGTAACCCCTGAGCGCTGCCGGGTGTGACCCAAAAACCAAAACCAAAACAAAACTATGAGATATTATAATCCAAAGATGTTTTATTCCCAATTCCTAAATCTCCATGTGTTGGGAACATGAGGACATAGGACGCCACGCCCAAACCCAGGGCCTCTCCTACTCCAGTTTTATGCAGGAGCATGTGAGCTATCTCTCTAGTTCTCCAGCTCTTGTTTTTCTGAATGAGAAGGTACTTTACTTCAGCTCACCCTTCAAGCCTGTATTTTCCTTTGAACATGTATCTCACTTGCTTGTCTCTGTGCCTCTTTGCTAGCTTTCTGCTCTGGAAAAGCCAGTGTTCTTTCTAGAACAAATATTTCCTCTCCCTGTTCTCAATAAAAACTATCTTGAGTCTCAGTCTCTCCTCTCTTCTCTCCCCACCCCCAACTTCATCATGATAGGGCTAAAGCGATAGTGCAGTGGTAGGGTATGAGCCTTGCACATGGCAGATCCAGGACGGACCTTGGTTTGATTCCCGGCGTCCCATATGGTCCCCCAAGTCCAGGGCGATTTCTGAGCACATAGGCAGGAGTAACCCCTGAGTGTCACCGGGTGGATCCAAAAACAAAATCAAAAAAACAAAAACAAAAACCAACTTCATCGGGGCCGGAGAGATAGCATGGAGGTAGGGAGTTTGCCTTGCATGTAGAAGGATGGTGGTTCGAATCCTGGCATCCCACATGGTCCAGGAGTGATTTCTGAGCGTAGAGCCAGGGGTAACCCCTGAGCAATGCCAGTGTGACCCAACAACTAAAAATATAAACAAAACCCAACTTCATCATGATATAGCAGTTATAAATTTGGAAAATATTAAATTTTGCTGTCTGTTATAATATGGGCTATTTACAATAAACGTGACTGTTAAGTGTAAAAAACTCAGACAAGTGGTGTCGGAGCAGTGGCGAAGTGGTATGGCGTTTGCCTTGCGCGTGCCCGACCTAGGACAGACCCTGGTTCAATCCCCAGCATCCCATATGGTCCCCCAAGCCAGGAGTAACTCCTGAGCGGCACTGGGTGTGGCCCAAAAGCCTAAAAACCTCAGACAAGGATTTAGTTCATTTAATAAACTTACTTAAAAAAGAAAAAGATCATAACAGTTCCATTTGTACTTGTATATATATCTAAACTCCAATCCCACTTAACCATGAAACAAAACAGATTACAGCTTGGAACTTATGCATAAGATCCAAATACTTCAAGCACTTGAAGAATTGTAGGGTAGTGTGACTCACCAAACTATGTTCCCCCTAATCTCTTCTCAGACAAGAAAGTGCTGCTGGGTGTGATCCAAAAACCAAAAACCAAAAAATAAAAGAAAGCAAAAGACAACTATTTATCGTCCTATCCTTGATATTTCTACGATTTGACTACATCATCAATTAACAGTGAAAAACAAACAACAAAAAATTGGCTTGTCCTGAGTGCATACACGTGTAGGAGATGGATAACAGACTTGAGGGAGAGAAGTACATATTATAGATCTGCCCGTCAGATCTGACACAGACTAATTAATATATTGAGTTGAGCATATACAGAAACCAAATGGGATTTTCAGTCAAGACTCACTTTACATAGCACTTGCTTTAGAAAGGCCCCTTAATATTTTTTTTTTACATTTTGGACAACCATTAATTACAATATAAATATAGAAAATAAGGGATGCCTGAGCTTCAGAAAGCATAGGCAAGCCAAGGAGAGCTTTTATCTGGGTAGTACCAAATGTTAGGGGTTGCAAGGCAGCGGAGAGTTGGCAGGTGTCCATTTTCTTGCTGTGTTTGCCCTATAGACAGGATGCTGGGATCAAGCAGCTCAATCAGCTCCACATCCTCTTGTAACAGGACTTCCTGCTGCAGAATGGTATGTAGCAAGTCGAGTCGGAATCCAGTGTCCTTGCCATTAAAAGACCAGAAGAGTTATTAATTCATGCATAATTTTGCTCAAATGTGGTTATAAACTTTAGAAGAATTATTTTCAGTACAGACTAAAAGAAGTAATCCAATCTGTCTTAAGTATATTTAATTTTCACTCTAAGTACAAAATAATAAGATTGAAGTAGGCATTACTAAACAATAAGAGGTAAAATAAAAAATAAAGAGACAGGGCCAGAGAGATAGCACAGCGATAGGGCATTTGCTTTGCATGCGACAGACCCAGGAGGGACCCAGATCAATTACCGGCATCTCATATGGTCCCCCAGCCTGCCAGGGACTATTTCTTTTTTTTTGTTTTTTGTTTTTTTGGTTTTTTTTGGGCCACACCCAGCGGTGCTCAGGGGTTACTCCTGGCTGTCTGCTCAGAAATAGCTCCTGGCAGGCACGGGGGACCATATGGGACACCGTGATTTGAACCAACCACCTTTGGTCCTGGATCAACTGCTTGCAAGGCAAATACACTGTGCTATCTCTCCGGGCCCTATTTCTGAGTGCAGAGCCAGGAGTAACCCCTGAGCGCCTCCGGGTGTGGCCCCAAAACCAATCAATCAATCATCAATAAAGTTTAAAAAAATAAAGAGAAGTGAAGTACTGTAGGTTGATAAAGTTAAATCTAAGCATACTTAATGAAACAGAAAATATTCTATTAAGATGCTGTCTTTGGGTACTATAACAATGTAGCTATTACCAAAGAATTATGACGGCAAGATCAAGGCCTAAAAATGGACACATATCAAGATTTCAGAGATGCAGTGGGTGGGATGCTTGCCTTGCATGTGACAGACCCAACTGAACATGGCCTTATTCCAATAAAAGCTAAAATGCGCACACTTCATGAGACCTCTACATACCCACATAGGGATAAGTTCAAAGAAGCTTGACTGAAAACGGCTGACAGGGGGCTGTGAAAGTCAGAACAATGGGCGCTCTCTCTGCAAAGATGTGCTCAAACACATCCTGCCAAATCCCACTTTCCTAACACTACTCTTTGACACCACACCTGTCTGAGAAAATGGGGTTTTAACCTCCCCAATACTGATTTTTGAAGGCAGCACTAACAGATCAAGATCTAAGACAATATAGACTCAAACTACTGGGGAAATATATTGGCTATACTAAGAAAAATATTCCAATAGTTTTGTTTAAATTTATTCACACTGAAGTCTCAAACAAATGAATAACTTTGGGGCCAGAGTGATAACATAGCAGTAGGGTGTTTGCCTTGCACGCAGCTGACCCAGGAAAAACCCAGATTTGACCCCCAGCATCCCATATAGTCTCCTGAGCCTGCCAGGAGTGATTTCTGAGCACAGAATCAGGAGTAACCCCTGAGCACTGCCAGGTATGGCCCCCCCCCAAATAAAAAGAACTTTGAAAGTTAATAATTCTGATTTGCCTAAACATTAGTAAGTCTCTTCTATATAGACATATATATACTGTGAAAAAATATACTGTGAATTTTGGATCACTGAACAAATTTAAATGCCAATACTAAAAATCTAAGTTTATATATGGTCCAATAACTTAACCAGCTAATAATCTGTCTTCCATTTTTTAAATCTGCAAAGTAAGAATAATCACAATTCCTTATTCATAGGTTTATTGTAAAAATTAAGTAAGTCAACATTTGAAACATACATGTCAATTCTGGCAGTTGTTATTAATATACATAAAATGAAGTATATCGAGTATAAGAAACATATCAGGTAATTATTATTATGTTATGGTGAAAAGAGACACGTACAGTGAAGTGTCTTAAAAAGGCCCTGCCAAGGAAGAGCTAGAGCTGCTTATTTTTTTTTTTTTTTTTTTGGTTTTTGGGTCACACCCAGCAATGCTCAGGGGTTATTCCTGGCTCTACGCTCAGAAATCACCCCCGGCAGGCTCGGGGGACCATATGGGATGCCGGGATTTGAACCAGCGACCTTCCGCATGTAAGGCAACCGCCTTACCGCTGTGCTATCTCTCCGGCCCCAAGAGCTGCTTATTAAAAAGACTGCAGCAATACAGAATTAGGAAGGAAGAATTCCACCATGGTGCTCTAGTTGAAGATGACCAAGAAGAAAAGCCTGTACTGACTTTCCCCCATGAACACAACAAGTCTACAGTTATATTATTAAATAATCTTTAAAAAGAACATCCAGGGGCCGGAGAGATAGCATGGACAGAGTGTTTGCCTTGCTTGCAGAAGGACGGTGATTCGAATCCCGATCATCCCATATGGCCCCCTGAGCCTGCCAGGAGCGATTCTGAGCATAGAGCCAGGAGTTTTTGGTGACCCAAATACCAAAAAAAAAAAAAAAAGAAAGAAAAAAAAAAAGAAAAAGAAAAAGAACATCTGAAAAAAATAGATAAATATGTAATTTCCACAACCAAGAACAGAAGGACAGTACTGAGACTGGTAGAGGACATAGAAAAATCTCTCATGCATAAAGAACCCTCCTCTTAGCTGCAGCCTTTCATGCAGTGAGGTGCTGAAAGTGGAACTTTCTTCCTGGGGATCAGAAGGAAAAAGGAACCCCTCAAGTTCCTGAAGCAGCAACACTGAGGATCAAAGTGGAAGAATCAAAGAAAGGGAGCAACAAAAACTTCCCTTGAAGAGCCTAATTAATCAATGGCTGACCTAGAGATGCAGCACACATTGACGGAAAAGAATTAGAATCATCGGTTAAAGAATCCCATAGCATCTGGCTGAGACTGGAAGTCTTAGGACAATCCTTGGGTTGGAGCAGACACCATCTCAGCAGCCTCTTCCAGTCTGGCTAACCAGTGTTGGCAGGTGCCAATTCTGGTAACTTTCTCACAGCTCACTTTGAGCTCCACCAAATCTTGTGATTTAACAAGGCAACAAACTAGATCCCCAAAGAAAAGAGCAAGTCAAAATAGCAGAAAAACGCCTTTTTGTGTGTGTGTGTGGGGCACAACTGGTGGCACTCAGGGGTTACTTCTGACTCTGTACTCAGAAATTGCTCCTGACAGGCTTGGGGGATCATATGGGATGCTGGGGATCAAACCTGGGTCTGTCCGGGGTCATCTGCATGCAAAGCAAACACCCTACCACTGTTCTATTGCTCTAGCCCCAAAGGAAAGCACCTTAAAGGCAACCATGGGAAGGCCAATTATTTGCTAAACAGTTCAAAGTTATGGTTAGAATGAAGCACACTAGGAAAGATGAAATTAAGCACTTTTTTTCATTTTGGATGAAACAGGAGGCTGTCATGATAACTGAAATGAGTCCTAAAAAAAAAAATCAGATGATCTCACTCATATGTAGAATATAGTATAAACAATAAAAGGGAATAATAATAGCCTCTGGACATTGGAGACAAAAATCCCAAGATACTGTTATTGAAAGTAATCCTTAATATATTCCTTTTACTTCACAGAAGAGTACTTGTCAGTGGAAGAGATGGCAGTAACTACACTGAGAACTACCATAATCATGTGAATGAATGAGGGAACTGGAAAGCCTGTCTAGAGTACAGGTGGGGGTGGGGTGGGATGGAGGGAGATTTGGGACATTGGTAGTGGAAATGTTGCACTGGTGAAGGGGGGTGTTCTTTACATGACTGAAACCTAATCACAATCATATTTGTATTCAAGATGTTTAAATAAATAAAAATATACTTATAAAAAAAGAAAATTAGTAATGCAAAATAAGTTTTCATTAACTATTAGAATATTCTTTCCTAAGTCGTTAATAACCTCTTTGAAGAACTATAACAATATTGAGAACATATTCAACCATCCCCAGTTACCAAAGAATTTCAAGCCAAAGATCAAGCTACCAAATCCTTAGTAAACAAGCTGTGATTCATTGTTTCTCTTACTAACAAATTGGAACCCCTAGAAAAAGGACAAGAAGTGAAAACCTACCTACCAGTTTGCGCAGTAAGTCATCTTTCTGGTTGCACTGAGAAACAATCCAGCTTTTGATGGTTTCAGCCACTTTTAACAGGCTTTCTTTACCTCGCTGAAGGAGATGAATATTATATAGGGTTATTAAACCACATCCCCTAAACGAGCATTGCAGTTAACTTAGTACAAATTAATCAAATTTTTTGACAGAAAAAGGTAGGGGAAAAAAATCATCCTGTTTATAAGATTTATAATGTACACACACACACACACACACAGCTTCTTTATTATAAGATTTATAATGTACACACGCACACACACACACACACACACACACACAGCTTCTTTATTAGTTTCTTGGTTTACTCTTACATTAGAATCACCAAGAGATTCTTAGCTGGAAATAATCTTGGGACTCCAAACTAAATGCTCTGATCCAGTAATTTTGGAACATGACCTGGAAAGTTAGTTTTTGATTTTTTTTTCTGGGGCACAGGGGTTAAGTGTCTTACATGTGTCAGACCACAGTTTGTTCTCCAGTACCACAGATGGCCCCCAAGTGCTATGTACTCCAATTTCTCGTGCATTACAAATATTTCATCCTATAACACTACGGTAGAGATACCCTAATCCATTTGGAAAAAATTGTTGAAACCAGTTTTATTATTATATCAACCCCAAATTCAATTTACCTTAGTAGTTCACTCACTGAGCATGGCAATTAATGGATTTTACCTCCACTGAGTATTATTATATTCCACATATTGGAAAAGGGGCAAAGGAATAAGTGAAAATATAAATATACATAACTGCTGTTGTTCAGAACTTAGTACAAGAAATACCGGGCCTGGAGAGATAGCACAGCAGTGTTTGCCTTGCAAGCAGCTGATCCAGGACCTAAGGTTGTTGGTTTGAATCCCAGTGTCCCATATGGTCCCCGTACCTGCTATTTTGAGCAGATAGCCAGGAGTAACCCTTGAGCACCACCGGGTGTGGCCCAAAAACCAAACCAAAACAAAACAAAAAACTTTCTATACTTGTGCCGACTTGAAAAACATTCTCTAGTGAGTGAGGTTATTTTAATTGTTCCTCATCTTGAGGAGTTACGATTTAAATTTTTTTCCTTATTTACAAATCAGTCATGCCATTTACATATTTTAAATCAGTCATCATAAATGAAAATGATCAAATGTCAATAAAACCTTTATTATATGCATACAAACTAGGGGCAATCAATACTCATTGATCCTTAGGTACATTCTCTGTCTTAGTATGCCCAAAATTTTCAAATCCAAGTCTTAATCTATAAGTGATTCATTAGATATATCTACAGGTTTTGCTTTAAAAATCCCTGGTTTTCCAGAAACACTCATATTTGAAAAAGGCAGGAAGATAAAAGCATTTAAACAGAGAGTTGCAAAACTGATGGTTATATAAGGACTTTAATTTCCCCAATGCCCACCTTTTAGGTGTTAATCTATATATATTTGGGGGCCGGAGAGATAGCATGGAGGTAGGGTGTTTGCCTTGCATGCAGAAGGACGGTGGTTCAAATCCCGGCATCCCATATAGTCCCCTGAGCCTGCTAGGAGCCATTTCTGAGCGTACAGCCAGGAGTAACCCCTGAGTGCTGCCGGGTGTGACCCAAAAAACAAAAAATGATATAAACAAAACAACAACAAAAACAAACATGTATTTGGTGTTCACAGCACCACTGTCTAAACTGCACAGACCAAAGCACCTTTCAGGCCCCAGTACTTACAGTTCAAGTATTGCAAAGAGTGACCCCTGTATCAGGAGCATGGTGGGGAAGGGCCTCCTGGCATCCTAGAAAAGTTTGCTTTTATAATGCAAATGGGCCCTGTTTGGTTGCCTCACATTTTAGGGTTTTCTACAAAGAACAGGAGAAAAAACTCTTACCCTCTCAAAAGAGTGTATCTAAAAATTTTAAATGCCTTCTCCCCGAATTCCTTTTGTTAAAATTGAAATATTCTAGAATCATTTCTTATTTTAGTCAATATAGCTAAAGAGCATAAATGAATTTGGTAAGTGCATTTTATAGAACATAACTAATGGAAATTCTCTAGATTCTCAGCTGTAAATGCTGTATCATCTCATCAAAATATGAAATATTAATGATATAAAGTATGTTACAGATAAGAAAGACATTCAAAATTGAGCAGATACACCCATATCATAATGTAATCTCCAAAAATTTTGTTCTGTCTTTGTTGTTGCTACTTTGTTTTGGGGAATCATAGTATATGGATTGCCATGGATCACACCTGGGTCAGCTGCATGCAAGGTAAGTGCCTTAACTACTGTACTCTCCAGCCTTGTGTTGTCTTTTAAAAAGATAATTACTTTTTTTTTCAGTTCCTATAACTAAATAGATGGGCTTTTATTAAAGATTTTGTGTATTCTTCTAGTTCCCTCCAGGAAATTTCAACTGATAAATGCTGATTCTCACCTCATTATTTCCTAACCCTATTATACAAATTATCCATGTAGATAGTCCAAGAAACAGCAGTTTTGTGTTTAACCTGAACAGTAAGTCCTGTACAACTGAAGAAAAAATGATTTCACCAGTGTGTGAGAGTTGCTTAAAAGGAGATTTTATTTTTTGATCATTCCTTGTGAGAGTAAGGAGGAATATTAGTTGAAATAATCAGTATATTGAAAACAGAGACTAAGCCAGGAGAATGAGATGCTTCCTTACTTTGGGCAAAGATTTTGGAGGAGGCTTCTGTTGTTCTTCTGTTGCTGTGCATTTTTCTGGTTTTGGTGACAGAGAAGAGCATATTTCAAAATCTGTGTGTCCCAGATCCTGTAAGTACTGGTAAAGTGGAGAATTCTGAAAAAACATAAAATAAAAAAATTTAAAATAATTTCTATCTAAAAAGTTTTAGAGGTCAAATTCAATACCAAACTTCACAAGGTCAGAAAATGCAAATTCCTGAAGATTTCTTCTATAAGGAATTCAATTGCTTTAAATGCCATTTTAGTATTGAAAAAAAAATCAACAGAGGAACCCAAAAAGGGAACAATTCTAAATAAAAACCACACATACTTATTTTCTAGTGAGTACCAACCATCAACAAAGAAGTTAGAAATATAAACAAATTTTGGGCTGACGCAAAAGCACAGCAGTAGGGCATTTATTTGCTTTGCATGTGGGACAGATCAGGTTTGATTTCTGACATCCCATTTGGTCCCCTGAGCCTGCCAGGAAAAACCCCTGAGTACCACTGGGTGTGGCCCCAAAACTAAAAATAATAAACAAACATCTGTAAAGTGGTTTCTTTATGCTTTTGTAGTATTAGAGTACAAAATAGTCAATTTTGAAGATAGATACTTAAAAAATATACAGTAAAAATAACTATTACTTGAAGACAAAAAGGATTAGAAATGACTGGACTGTTTTAATTATAATTTGGGAGAGTGTGTGGTTTGGGCCACACCTGGCAAAGATCAGAGGCTGTTCTTGGCTCTGTAATCAGAGGAGCATACATGATGCTTTGAACCAGGATCACAGACATTACAGTCACATGCAAAGCAACTGTCCCACCTCCTGTACTATCTCCCTGGCCTCCATAATTTTATAATTATATACCATTATTTATACCATCACATTCATGAATACATTAAAAAAAGGTATAGAGTTGGAGTGATAGCACAGAGGGTAGATAGGGCATTTGCATTGCACATGGGCAACCTGGGTTCGATCATTGGCATCCCATTAGGTCCCCCTAGGTATGCTGGAGTGATCCCTGAGTCCAGAGCCAATACTAAGCTCCAAGCATAGCTGAGTGTAGCCTAAAACAAAACAAAACAAAACAAAAAAAAAAAAAAACAGGGGCCGGAGAGATAGCATGGAGATAAGGCGTTTGCCTTTCATGCAGAAGGTCGGTGGTTCGAATCCTGGCATCCTATATGGTCCCCCGTGCCTGCTAGGGGCAATTTCTGAGCATAGAGCCAGGAGTAACCCCTGAGCACTGCCGAGTGTGACCCCAAAACAAAACAAAAAACAAAACAAAACAAAAAAAAACTAGAAAAAGGAAAAAACAAATGAATATCATCTACTATATGCTCAACGTAGTTAAGAACATGAAGGGCTGGAGAGGTAATCTAGTGGATAAGACCTTTGCCATGCATGTGGCTGACCTGGAGTCAATCCCCAATACAACATATCCTGAGTACCTCCAGGAGAGATCCCTGAGCATAGTCAGATAACTACACCCCTCCTTTCCCCAAAATGAAGTTTAAAAGTGGGGGGTCGGAGAGATAGCACAGTGGGTAAGGATTTGCCTTGCACACTGCCGACCTGTGTTTGATACCTGGCATCCCTGAGCCTGCTGAGTAATTTCTGAATGCAGACCCTAGAGTAACTCCTGAATGCTGCCAGAAGTGTGACTAATACAGCAGTAGGGCATCCAACACTGGATGGACTCCCGGTATCCCATATGGTCCCCAGAGCCCGCCAGGAGCGATTTCTGAGTTCAGAGCCAGGAGTAACCCCTGAGTGCCACCGGTGGGACCCAAAAACCAAAAATAAATAAATAAAGAAGTATGACTAATAAAAGTATTAACAATGGGTTAGTAAGTGGTTAAAAAGCACAAACTCATGGGGCCGGAGAGATAGCATGGAGGTAAGGCATTTGCCTTTCATGCAGAAGGTACGTGGTTCAAATCCCGGCGTCCCATATGGTCCCCCGTGCCTGCCAGGAGTGATTTCTGAGCATAAAGCCAGGAGTAACCCCTGAGCACTGCCGGGTATGACCCCCCCCCCCCAAAAAAAAAAGCACAAACTCAGACTATAGGTTCAAATCCCAACATTTTCTTAGTAACTGGATAACCTATGAGAATTTATAGTCTTCTGGGCTTCAAAAATCTCATGTAAACTAAGAATAATAACACAAGCTTTTATGGGAATTAAAAACATATAAAGCACTTACAACAGTCCCTGGCACATAGGAAGCATGTATTTTATACTTCATATTTATATAACTGTGAAAGAGAACATTTTGGAACAATCACCCTAATACTATCAAAGACACCACTTTGAATGAATATCCATTGAAAAGCCATTTTCTGGATAATTGCAAATTTTAATTTGAGCGTTCAGTTTTCTCCATGGCACAAAGTTGGTGATAAAAAATAAGGAACCCAGAAGTCCTGAGAGAGTGTACAGAGCTTAGGGAATTTTTCTTGCATGAACTACCAGGCTCATAATAAACTCTCAATGGTATCATTCTCATCATGATTATTACTATTGACATTTCTGTTTCATAGATGAAGAAATATTCACTCAGGACCACACTACCCTACCTAAAATAATGAACAGTGCTCCTCTATAGAAACTTATTTGTAGTGTAGCACAGGGACACAAATTAATGGCTTGTATCACTGCTGAGAAAACAGGAAGGGGTTAAACATACTTGGGGTATATATCCTTATATTTGGAAAAGTAAGAAAGAGTGGGAAATGTACTAGACTGAGAACAGTTCAAACGAACAGGAAGATGAGTCAAATGTCTCTCTTAAACAATGTTTAATCTCTTTTGAGAAAATTATGCAAAAACATAGTGTAAAGAGAAGGATTGCTTCTTTTTTTTGTTTTTGTTTTTGTTTTTTTGGTCACACCTGGCAGAGCTCATGGGTTACTCCTGGCTCTACGCTCCTGGCAGGCTTGGGGGAACCATATGAGATGCCGGGATTCGAACCACCGTCCTTCTGCATACAAGGCAAACGCTCTACTTCCATGCTATCTCTCCGGCCCCAGAGGAATGCTTCTTATCCCTCAGGTTTTAAATCTTCAGTGGCACAAATGATTTGGTTTTGTCTTACCTATAATGTGTCTTAAATACTGCCCTGAACTATGCAATCTGTATTTTCAATTAAACTTATGAACCCTACCCTTTCTTACCCCCCAATGTGGCAAAAGAACAAGAATGTTAGTTCATTTGAGCTGACCTTCTGAAAACTTTACATACTTTAAAAAAAAAACATGTTTTTTAAGGCAGTGGGATCATTTTTTTCAAGTGAACTTCCCCAGAGAAAAACAATAAATACCACTGATCAAAGTGAATTACTCCGTCTCTATGGGCATCGGACTTTTTCTGTGAAAGATTTGATAGTAAACATTTTAGGCACTGCAGGCCATCTGGTTTCTGTCACTTGATTCTGTTATTGTGTTAAAGTAGACAAACATCGTGCAGAAACCAGTGTGGTAATTCTAATAAAACTTTATGGATAGTCAAATTTTAATTTCATTTATTTTTAATGAAAACGTGATTTTCCTCAACATTTTCCCCAATCATAAAATGCATTCTGTGCACAGTGGTCATATAAAAGAGGAAGAAGGAAAATCTAGCCAAGGAACCACCTTTCTTGGTTGAGCCTGATTTTCAAGGTCTAGACTGTTAAGAGCTCTCTGGGAAGAGGCTAATAGCTCTCTGGGAAGAGGCTTCAGGAAAAGATAGAAAGGCAGAGTATCTTTCTATTCAAATGACAAAGGCCTTTCTCACATCACATCTAGATGATACTTTGTCAGCAATGACCCAGATGTTCCTTCATTTACCAGTGTATGTCACAGCTCACAAAATACCAAAATGAACTATCTGTATCATAAACTTTCTAACACAATAACATGGAAGAGAAACAATGAATATTTTGTTTTCCATGTGTATTGTCTGCACTGAAACTAAGAGCTTACATACCATTTGCATCAATATAATTTGGAACAATTGCTATTTTTTATTTTACAAAATCTAGGCTTAATCACTTACTTTGTATACTACTGATAATATCAAACAATTTTACCAATAGCCTAATCTACTCCTTCTCCAAACACATGTTTCTCATAAACTTTGGGGCTGGTTTTACAAGCTTCCTGTCCAATGTGTGACGCATCCATTTATGCTATGCAACTGTGAATGACGCCTTAGTAGTTCTGGTTTCTTCCCCATCTTTAGTTACAGAATAGTCACTTTCATCCTAGAAAGCATTCTTTTTTTTTTTTTTTCGGGCCACCCATTTGATGCTCAGGGGTTACTCCTGATTAAGTGCTCAGAAATTGCCCCTGGCTTGGAGGGACCATATGGGACACCGGGGAATCGAACCGCTGTCCTTCCTTGGCTAGCTCTTGTAAGGCAGACACCTTACCTCTAGCGCCACCTCGCCGGCCCCCTAGAAAGCATTCTTTTGTATTTCTAGAAAAGCATGGCTTGCCAAAGCCATCACTGTGCTTTCTTGACATTTCAGAGCAGACAACTTTTGGAGACTAGGAATGAAGGTATCACAAACCCAGTAAGACAGGATTTTAGTCATTGCTATATTGCACTTTTTTGGGGGGTCAGGGTTTGGGCCACACTTGTGACTCTTAGGGGTTACTCCTGGCTATGCGTTCAGAAATCGCTCCTGGCTTGGAGGACCATATGGGATGCCGGGGGATAGAACTGCGGTCTGTCCTCGGTTAGCGCATGCAAGGCAGACTTCCTACCGCTTGTGCCACTGCTCCAGCCCCATACATTGCACATTTTTACTTTTTATTGACTTATTTGGCTTTTGAGGGGAGGATCATCACCTGGTAACGTTCAAGTCACTCCTGGCTTTATACTCAAGGGTTAGTGCTGGCAGTGCTAAAGGGGACCATATAAAGAATGCCAGAAATAGAATCTGAATCAGCAGCATGCAAGGCAAATGCCATACACACCGTGATCTCCAGCCCCAAATGTATTTTTTTTTTGTTTTATTTTGATTTTGTTTTTGGGCCACAAATGGCAGCGCTTAGAGGCTATTCCTGGTTCTGTGCCACGAAATTGCTCCTGGCAAGCGTGGGGGACCATATGGAATGGCGGGGACTGAACTAGGGTCAGTGTGCTATCACTTCAGTCCCCAGCAAATTTGTACTTTTTTAAGTTCTAGATTTTTGGTGCAAATCATACCACCTTCTAACACATATAAGCTTACATGACATAAACACATTATGCCTATATGATGATGTTTAACATTTTTATTGGGCTATTTTCACTTTTAAGCTTTGATCAACTTTGAGCTAAAAAAAAGTTAACAATGATGAACTATTTTAATTAAAATTATTTAAGGATAAAATTACTATTTTTTCTAACTATCAAATACTGCTTACTATTTACCGTATTTTCCGGCATATAAAACGACTGGGCATATAAGACAACCCCTAATTTTGCAGTTAAAACATAGGCTTAGGCCTATATTCGCTGTATCAGACAGAATGTTCCTGTGCTGCAACTGTATGTACCACAGTGAGCCAATCACAACAAGCAAAGGTTCAAAGGTTATACTGTAATAGACTTCCTCTCTGACTCTGGCCAATCTGAGCAGGCTTTTGACAGTGTTGATTCGGGTCCAGAACATTGTCTAATTTGCATGCATAAAAAGCCTGCTTGGATTGGCTGAGTTAGAGAGGTGGTCCGAGCAGCCTTGCAGTGATTGGTCCCTTATCATAGGCACCTTTTCTGGCAATTCCCTGGTGGCGTCAGTTAATCTCCCCCACTACATGAACCAAACACCCCATCCTCGGACCCTAGCACTGAACCACTAACACAGTTAGCTGGGTTTTGCCAGAAGTAGCCCCCAGATCTCCTGAGTACTGTTTGGGAGCCCCCAAGAAAGAGATTTGGAAACTCTGCGGCCTGATTTTTTGTTTGTTTGTTTCGTTTAGCGGCATATTGAAACATTTTTTCGGGATATACTCCGTGTATAAGACAACCCCCGATTTTCGGTTGACTTTTGTTTCAAAAGTCGTCTTATAAGCCGGAAAATACGGTAATAGATCCAGAAATCAGTGTTGACCAATGATTATCAACAGTTTTTGTCATATGATCCTTTTATCTTCAAAATTAGAGGCTTGCTCTTCAAGCCCATGTTCCCCTTGAACATGTATCTCACTTATCTGCCTCTGTGCTTGTTTACACTCTGGAGAAGCCCATGTTCTCTCTTGAACACATTTCCCTGTTTTTTCTCCTCTCACATTTTTCTAAGCAAGTTTCATTTGATAAAAATGAGTTTGCCGGGCCCGGAGAGATAGCACAGCGGTGTTTGCCTTGCAAGCAGCCGATCCAGGACCAAAGGTGGTTGGTTCGAATCCCGGTGTCCCATATGGTCCCCCGTGCCTGCCAGGAGCTATTTCTGAGCAGAGAACCAGGAGTAACCCCTGAGCACCGCCGGGTGTGGCCCAAAAAACCAAAAAAAAAAAAAAAAAAATGAGTTTGCCTCACTTAAAAAAATGAAACAGAACACTGAGCACTATCATAACAATGTCAATGAGTGAGGGAAGTAGAAAGCCTGTCTCAGACAAGGGTTGGGGGGAGGAAGATGGGGGCATTAGTGATGGGAATGTTGAGCTGGTGAAGGGGGGTGTGTTCTTTATATATATATACATATATATATATACATATATACATATATGAAACCCAACTACTATCATGTTTGTAATCACGGTATTTAAATAAAGATTAAAGATAAAATAAAAATTAAAAAAAAAGAAATTGAGAGAGCTTGTAGGGGGCTTAAAGTGCTTGCCTTGCATGAGACCAACCCCATTTTGATTGTTGACATTGCATATGGTACCTTCAGCATGGCCATGAGTGATCCTTAAGCACAGAGCCAGTCATGAATAGGGCTGGGTATGGCCTAGTACCTCTCCCTCAGATATTGAGTCATAGAATTTTTGTTATGTGACAATATTTATTTTTAGTTTATAATAATCAGCTAAAACTGAAAACAGTCTAAATAAATAATCAATTCTAAAAATATCAACAAGTTCATTAGCTTTTTAGTAACTTGCTTGTGAAAAATATTTTTCAAAAATAAAAATTATTGAGCAAAGTGGATTATTTTATATTTTTGTATTTCTTTATTACTTAAAAAAAGCTAGATTCTTAGAATTGCTTTTGCTTTCAATTCAGCAAATTACTACTTCTAGATTAGATGAAGAAAATTGGGCTTTAAAAGAAACATATAGCTGAAAAGAAGAGTAATAGTTTTGTCTTTCTTTTTGGTTTTTGGGCCACACCCAGCTGTGTGCATGGGACCACATGGCAGTAGGAACTGAGCCTATGCCTGCCTTATAAGGCAACAACCTTAACCTGCTGTACTATCTGTATGGTCCAATAATCTTTTCTGATACTAGTATTATCCAGGAACAGCCATAACAAAATCAGATAACTAGTAGTTTTGAAAGTGTTATTTTATTTTATTTTTGTTTGTTTGTATGTTTGTTTGTTTTTGATTCTCAGGGGTTACTCCTGGCTATGCGCTCAGAAATCGCTCCTGGCTTGGGGGACCATATGGGACACTGGGGGATCAAACTGCAGTCTGTCCTAGGTTAGCGCATGCAAGGCAAATGACCTACTGCTTGCACCACTGCTCCGGCCCCTGAAGAGTTATTTTAACGTTAAATATGAAACTCTACTAATAAGCTTTTATTGCTTTGCACATATACAAGAAAATGAGTGAAAAAAGCAAAGGAATCACAGCAGAGTCATAGCACAGCAGGTAAGGCACTTGCCTTGCACATGACCAACCCAGTTTAGTCCCTGGCACCACATATGGTCCTTTAAGCCCTGCCAGGAATGATTTCTGAGTGAAGTGCTAGGAGTAGGCCCTGAGTACAGCTGGGTACACCTCCCCTCCACCAAACTAATTTAAAAAATAGGTATTAATGTTGTATAGTATTAAAACATGATTATAGAGTATAAGATAATTAGGGTTGAGAGAGACCATATACAGCATATACAGACCATATACATGCTTAGGGCTTACTCCTAGCTCAATGCTCTAGCAGTTACTCCTGGCAGAGTTTAGGGAACTATATGAGGAGCTGTGGATTAAACCAGGGCCTACTTAATATAAGGCAAATACCACAGCTCCTGTTCTATCTATCTGGCCCTAAAATAATTTATTTTGATTTTTTATTGTTTAGAAAAGTAATGCTCTCTTAAGACTCTATCCCAACTCTCTGTAGGTTTGAGGCCATAGGGCTTATAAAAATTAAAAAAAAAAAAAGCCGGAGAGATAGCATGGAGGTAAGGCATTTGCCTTGCATGCAGAGGATGGTGGTTCGAATCCCGGCATCCCATATGGTCCCCCGAGCCTACCAGGAGCAATTTCTGAGCGTAGAGCCAGGAGTAAACCCTGTGTGCTGCCAGGTGTGACCCCAAAACAAAACAAAACAACAACAAAAGAAAAAAAAATTTTCCCACACGAAGTGTTATAATTTAAAGGTTGATGGTAACCTTAAAAAAGGGACTTTTGTGAAGATAAGGCAGAGCAATTGGTGACAGGTATTTTCAATTATAACGCTGGTTCAAGTAAAATATAATCATATGTTTCAGTTATCTGCTTTTTTTTTCCTTTGAGAAAAATTATTAGCACTGGATTCAAAGTAGAATTTTCTAGTACTGGAGCATTAACTGCTTCCAAAAGAAACATAAGAAATCTCAAACACAACATGTGGGAGCTTCACCTCAATAAATCTTTGTGGTCGACTATTCCTTTCAATTTTAGCTGACAAAAAACACAAATCATAGCATCAGAACAAATTTTGCTAAATGAAATATAGCCAAATCTTTGGTTGTGCTAAGATTATTCTGATGACTCAAACATATTTTTGCAAGAAAAATTTAAAATAGACAAGTAACCTCCCAATTTTTTGCTGAACAGGCACCGCAGGAAAAATGGTCATTAAGTCCTAGACTACCTGTGTTTCCTGTCTCCCCAAAATAAATCAGATTCCACATTAATAAATTGAGTCTCTCTTTAAAGAATTGCTGCTTTTATCCTAGAATCACTGAGCATTTTATATAAGTGCCAGGGCATTTGCCTTGCACATGGCTTAGCCAGGATGGACTTGGGTTCGATCCCTAGCATCCCATATGGTCTCCCGAGCCTGCCAGGAATGATGATTTTTTTTTTTTTGAGTCACACCCGGCAGCGCTCAGGGGTTACTCCTGGCTCCAGGCTCAGAAATCACTCTTGGCAGGCTTGAGGGACCATATGTGTTGCCGGGATTCGAACCAATGACCTTCTGCATGAAAGGCAAATGCCTTACCTCCATGCTATCTCTCTGGCCCCGAGGAATGATTTCTGAGCATAGAGCCAGAAGTAACTCATGAGCGCCATCGAGTATGACAAAAATAAATAAATAAATAAATAAATAAAATAAAAGTCACACAGAAATGGAGAGGATGGGTAGCAAGAATGGCTTTATTTTTAGTTTCTTCTGAATTGCTTAAAGAAATTGCTTACAGAAAGAGCTGAGTTCTAAGTTTTTGAGTTCTAAGTGAGAGAAGTGTAGAGTAGAGATGGCCGAATTGGGCAATTCATTGAATATATGTGAGAGACAGAGAGACATAGAGACAGAGAGACATAGAGACAGAGAGAGATAGAGAATGCAAAGCATATACTCTATCCACTGTGCTATTGCTCCAGCTCCCCGCCCCCAATCTGTTTTTTGTGGGTCACTCCTGGTGGTAGTCAAGGTCACACCTGCCAGGTGTGGGGGACCATATGTGGTACTGGGTATTAAACCTGGGTCAGCGTATGCAAGACAAGGGCCCTACCCCTGGTACTATTATTCTAGCCCCAACAATGTACTGAAGTTCTTCCAGATGCCAGGTAATATCAAGATACAAGGAAGAAAATAAAATTTAATGGCTGGGCTTCTTACTAAAAATCTTCATTCTGTGATACTTCTGTTAAATAGAAGGTCTACCAGGATTTCAATAGTATCAAAGAAACAAAAACATCCTTATTTGTACCTAAGAAAACTGAGACCAAGAGAGAATTTTCCTGGAACGGCAGTCTACCTGGATATATATAGATTCCCACATGTATAAATGTGCACTTAACCTAGTGCAAAGGACTTAGAAAACTGATTTCCATTCCCTTGTTAATAGAATTCATTAAATTACTAACAGGTAGCTTTAAAAAAGAAAATAATTATTCCAGATGGGGCCAGAGAGTACAGCAGTGAAGGCACTTGCCTTGCATTATGCTGACTTGGGTTCAGTCTCCAGCTCTAGAGAAAGTCCTCCAGCATCTCCAGGAATGATCTCTAAGTGTCGAACCAGGAGTGAGTTCTGAGCACCACTAGGTGTGGCCCCCAAATAATAAATGAATAAACAAACAAAAATTTTTACCAGGTCAGAGAGATAGCTCAACAGGCTAAAGTACATGTTTGCATGCAGGAGGCCCAGATTTGCTCCTGAGAACCCTATGGTCCCCTCAATAACATCAATAGAAACCCCTGGGCACACAAGTGTGATTCAAAAGCCAAAAGAAAAACAATTATTTTTATTTTTAATCATTAGGGGGGCCGGAGAGATAGCATGGAGGTGAGGTGCTTGCCTTTCATGCAGAAGGTCATCGGTTCAAATCCCGGCATCCCATATGGTCCCCTGTGCCTGCCAGGAGCAATTTCTGAGCATGGAGCCAGGAGTAACCCCTGAGCACTGCCGGGTGTGACCCTAAACCACACACATACACACAAAAAATCATTAGGGGGAAAGTACACCGGCCCAGTGGGGCTCAGCTGTGAAAGACTGTGAGTGTGACCTGTCTATGTCTGTCTACTGTCCTCTTGCGTGAAACTCTTGCGAGTGGGGCAAAAAGAGCCTCCAGAAACCTCGCTCGCCCAGACGCCATTTTCAGGGAGGGACTTCAGAGCATAAAAGCCGGCTATCCTTTGCAAAAGCTGGCTCCCTGTGTGTGACACCAGGCGGGGAAAATCCGCGAAAGTACACCAGCCCAGTGGGGCTCAGCTGTGAAAGACTGTGAGTGTGACCTGTCTATGTCTGTCTACTGTCCTCTTGCGTGAAACTCTTGCGAGTGGGGCAAAAAGAGCCTCCAGAAACCTCGCTCGCCCAGACGCCATTTTCAGGGAGAGACTTCAGAGCATAAAAGCCGGCTATCCTTTGCAAAAGCTGGCTCCCTGTGTGTGACACCAGGCGGGGAAAATCCGCGAAAGTACACCGGCCCAGTGGGGCTCAGCTGTGAAAGACTGTGAGTGTGACCTGTCTATGTCTGTCTACTGTCCTCTTGCGTGAAACTCTTGCGAGTGGGGCAAAAAGAGCCTCCAGAAACCACGCTCGCCCAGACGCCATTTTCAGGGAGGGACTTCAGAGCATAAAAACCGGCTATCCTTTGCAAAAGCTGGCTCCCTGTGTGTGACACCAGGCGGGGAAAATCCGCGAAAGTACACCGGCCCAGTGGGGCTCAGCTGTGAAAGACTGTGAGTGTGACCTGTCTATGTCTGTCTACTGTCCTCTTGCGTGAAACTCTTGCGAGTGGGGCAAAAAGAGCCTCCAGAAACCTCGCTCGCCCAGACGCCATTTTCAGGGAGAGACTTCAGAGCATAAAAGCCGGCTATCCTTTGCAAAAGCTGGCTCCCTGTGTGTGACACCAGGCGGGGAAAATCCGCGAAAGTACACCGGCCCAGTGGGGCTCAGCTGTGAAAGACTGTGAGTGTGACCTGTCTATGTCTGTCTACTGTCCTCTTGCGTGAAACTCTTGCGAGTGGGGCAAAAAGAGCCTCCAGAAACCACGCTCGCCCAGACGCCATTTTCAGGGAGGGACTTCAGAGCATAAAAACCGGTTATCCTTTGCAAAAGCTGGCTCCCTGTGTGTGACACCAGGCGGGGAAAATCCGCGAAAGTACACCGGCCCAGTGGGGCTCAGCTGTGAAAGACTGTGAGTGTGACCTGTCTATGTCTGTCTACTGTCCTCTTGCGTGAAACTCTTGCGAGTGGGGCAAAAAGAGCCTCCAGAAACCACGCTCGCCCAGACGCCATTTTCAGGGAGAGACTTCAGAGCATAAAAACCGGCTATCCTTTGCAAAAGCTGGCTCCCTGTGTGTGACACCAGGCGGGGAAAATCCGCGAAAGTACACCGGCCCAGTGGGGCTCAGCTGTGAAAGACTGTGAGTGTGACCTGTCTATGTCTGTCTACTGTCCTCTTGCGTGAAACTCTTGCGAGTGGGGCAAAAAGAGGCTCAGAGGAGCACGGCCGCTCCGCTTCGCTACGCGGCCGTGCACTCTTTCTAAGGAAAGAACACCATTGCAACAAGAAGGAAAAATCACACTAAGAACGGCGCTATATCACAGAAGCAAACATTTCTCTCTGGACTGTCTTCTCTGTTACATGCTCGGGCCTAAGATTTGACCCAGTGTGAGGCTTCATCCACGGAGGACTCCCCTCCCTTAGAGGCAAGTCAGCCCATCCAGAAAGGGAGGAGCCAGAGGAGTGTGCTGCCTACATCATATAGACAATGAATACCACTACAACACGTAGAAAAACCCACAATACAAATGTGACAATGGGGAAACAGCGCAGGCCAGCATCAGACATAGAGAATGAAGATGACAATTCTGAGGACCAGATAATGACTGAACAACTAATCAACCTCTCAGATAAGGACTTTAGACTAGCAATATGGAAGGTGCTCAACAGACTCCAAGAAACCATGGATCGAGTTGAACAGAACACTAATAAGAACCAAGAAAATATGAAGGCAGAAATGACAAAACTCCAAACTGAAATAACATGTCAACTAACAGGCCTGAAAAACTCAGTAAACGAAGTGAATGACAAAATGGATAAGCTCTGGGACAGGGTATCAGAAGCTGAGAATAGACTTGGTGCTGTGGAAGATGAGATACATAACAATTCCATACAGCAGGAGAGATTGGACAAAAAACTTAAAGCAAATGAGCAGACAATGGAAAAATTAGTCAAAGAATGGGAACAGACGAAAATAGAAGTCTATGATAAGATCAACAGAAACAACTTAAGAATCATTGGAGTCCCAGAGACCCAGGAAGAAAATTTCCAGGAAGAATCAATGGTCAAGAACATCATTAAAGAGAAACTTCCAGAGCTAAAGAATATATGTGATCAAATCCTGCATGCCCGAAGAGTACCAACCAAAAGAGACCCCAGAAAAACCACCCCAAGACACATCCTAGTCACAATGACAAATCCCACAGATAGAGACAGAATTCTGAAAACAGCAAGATCAAAAGGGGAAATCATGTTCAAGCAAGCTTCCCTGAGATTTACAGCAGACCTGTCACCAGAAACGCTCAATGCCAGAAAGCAGTGGTGGGATATTGTGACAAGACTGAATGAAATGAATGCTTCACCCAGAATACTATACCCAGCAAAACTCACTTTCCGGTTTGATGGAAGAATACATGGTTTCACAGACAAAAAACAGCTCAGAAACTTCACAGACACAAAACCAGTCTTAAGAGAAAAACTGAAAGACCTAATCTAAGACAAGACTACCCAAAAGACACACCAAATTTTGAAATAAAGATGGCGTTAAATCCCAGGACAATTCTTTCTCTCAACGTCAATGGACTAAATGCACCAGTTAAGAGACACAGAGTGGCTAAATGGATCAAAAAACTCAATCCAACCTTCTGCTGCCTACAAGAAACGCACCTGAATAGTCAGAACAAACATAGACTCAAAATAAAAGGCTGGAGAAAAGTTATCCAAGCAAACAACACCCATAAAAAAGCTGGAGTGGCCATACTAATATCAGATAATGCAAACTTTATACTCAGGAAGGTTGTAAGGGACAAAGACGGACATTTTATATTAATCAAGGGGTACGTAGAGCAGGAAGAATTCACTCTCCTAAACATATATGCACCGAATGAGGGGCCAGCAAAATATTTAATACAACTGCTGACAAATCTGAAAAATAATATCAACAACAACACAATAATTGTGGGGGACCTAAACACGGCTTTGTCAACACTGGACAGGTCAACCAGACTGAAACCCAACAAGAATATACTAGACCTGAGGAGAGAAATGGAAGAAAGAGGCCTAGTGGATATATATAGGACACTCCATCCCCAGAAACCTGGATACACATTCTTCTCCAATGTACATGGGACATTCTCCAGGATAGACTACATGCTGGCACATAAAACATACCTCCATAAGATCAAGAGGATAGAAATTTTGCAGACTACCTTCGCTGACCACAAGGCTCTGAAATTATTTGTGAACTCCAAAGGGACTCAGAAGAAACACTTTAACACCTGGAAGTTAAACAGCCTCATGCTCAATAACCAGTGGGTCCGAGATGAAATCAAGGAGGAAATAAAAAGGTTCCTGGAAACAAATGACAATAAAGACACAAACTCTCAGAACTTATGGGACACAGCAAAAGCAGTACTGAGAGGAAAATTTATAGCTTTGCAAGCACACATCAGGAAGGAAGAAGGAGCTTACCTGAGTAGCTTAATGACACAGCTAATAGAACTAGAAAATGCTCAACAAAAGGACCCAAGAACAGGAAGACAGAAGGAAATAACAAAGCTGAGAGCAGAAATCAACGAAGTGGAAACTCAAAAAACAATCCGAAAGATCAACGAAAGCAGAAGTTGGTTCTTTGAAAAAATAAACAAGATTGATAGACCACTGGCAAACCTAACAAAGAAAGAGAGAGAGAGAAACTTGATAACTCGTATCAGGAATGAAAAAGGAGAGATCACTACTGATATGACAGAGATTCAAAGGGTAATCAGAAACTACTTTGAAAAACTCTACGCCACTAAAAATGAGAACCTGGAAGAAATGGATAAATTCTTGGACTCTTATAATCTTCCACGGTTGAAGGAAGAGGATGTAGCATATCTAAACACCCCCATCACCATTGATGAAATTAAAACAGTAATCAAATGTCTGCCGAAAAACAAAAGCCCAGGTCCAGATGGATTCACTAATGAATTCTATCAAACTTTCCAAGAGGAACTACTGCCAATCTTGGCAAGACTCTTTCATGAAATTGAACAAACAGAAACACTTCCAAATAGCTTTTATGAAGCCAACATCACCTTGATACCTAAACCAGACAGAGACGCTACCAAAAAAGAAAATTACAGACCAATATCACTGATGAATGCAGATGCAAAGATCCTCAACAAAATCCTGGCAAATAGGATTCAATGCCTCATTAAGAAGATCATCCACTACGATCAAGTAGGTTTCATCCCAGGAATGCAAGGCTGGTTTAACATCCGTAAATCTATCAACATAATACACAACATCAATAACAAGAAAAATAAAAACCACATGATCATATCAATAGATGCAGAGAAAGCATTTGATAAGGTCCAACACCCATTCTTGATCAAAACTCTCAGCAAGATGGGAATGGAGGGAACCTTTCTCAATATAGTGAAGGCCATCTACCACAAGCCAGTGGCAAATATTATCCTCAATGGAGAAAAACTGAAAGCCTTCCCTCTAAATTCTGGCACAAGACAAGGCTGTCCTCTCTCACCACTCCTATTCAACATAGCACTGGAAGTACTTGCTATAGCGATTAGGCAAGAAAAGGATATCAAGGGAATCCAGATAGGAAAGGAAGAAGTCAAGCTCTCACTGTTTGCAGATGACATGATACTCTACTTAGAAAACCCTAAAGACTCTATCAAAAAGCTTCTAGAAACAATAGACTCATATAGCAAGGTGGCAGGCTACAAAATTAACACACAAAAATCAATGGCCTTTCTATACACCAACAGTAATAAAGAAGAAATGGACATTAAGAAAACAACCCCATTCACAATAGTACCACACAAACTCAAATATCTTGGAATCAACTTGACTAAATATGTGAAGGACCTATACAAAGAAAACTATAAAACTCTGCTCCAAGAAATAAGAGAGGACACACGGAAATGGAAACACATACCCTGCTCATGGATTGGCAGGATTAACATCATCAAAATGTCAATACTCCCCAAGGCATTATACAGATTTAATGCCATCCCTCTAAAGATACCCATGACATTCTTCAAAGAAGTGGATCGACACTTTTGAAATTCATTTGGAACAATAAACACCCTCGAATAGCTAAAGCAATCATTGGGAAAAAGAATATGGGAGGAATTACTTTTCCCAACTTTAAACTGTACTACAAAGCAACAGTTATCAAAACAGCATGGTATTGGAATAAGGATAGGTCCTCAGATCAGTGGAATAGGCTTGAATACTCAGAAAATGTTCCCCAGAGATACAACCATCTAATTTTTGATAAAGGAGCAGGAAATCCTAAATGGAGCAGGGAAAGCCTCTTCAACAAGTGGTGTTGGCACAATTGGATAGCCACTTGCAAAAAATTAAACTTAGACCCCCAGCTAACATCATGTACAAAGGTAAAATCCAAATGGATTAAAGACCTCGATATCAGCCCCAAAACCATAAGATATATAGAACAGCACATAGGCAAAACACTACAGGACATTACAGGCATCTTCAAGGAGGAAACTGCACTCTCCAAGCAAGTGAAAGCAGAGATTAACAGATGGGAATATATTAAGCTGAGAAGCTTCTGCACCTCAAAGGAAATAGTGCCCAGGATACAAGAGCCACCCACTGAGTGGGAGAAACTATTCACCCAATACCCATCAGATAAGGGGCTAATCTCCAAAATATACAAGGCACTGACAGAACTTTACAAGAAAAAAACATCTAACCCCATCAAAAAATGGGGAGAAGAAATGAACAGACACTTTGACAAAGAAGAAATACGCATGGCCAAAAGACACATGAAAAAATGTTCCACATCACTAATCATCAGGGAGATGCAAATCAAAACAACGATGAGATACCACCTCACACCCCAGAGAATGGCACACATCACAAAGAATGAGAATAAACAGTGTTGGCGGGGATGTGGAGAGAAAGGAACTCTTATCCACTGCTGGTGGGAATGCTGTCTAGTTCAACCTTTATGGAAAGCGATATGGAGATTCCTCCAAAAACTGGAAATCGAGCTCCCATACGATCCAGCTATACCACTCCTAGGAATATACCCTAGGAACACAAAAATACAATACAAAAACCCCTTCCTTACACCTATATTCATTGCAGCTCTATTTACCATAGCAAGACTCTGGAAACAACCAAGATGCCCTTCAACAGATGAATGGCTAAAGAAACTGTGGTACATATACACAATGGAATATTATGCAGCTGTCAGGAGAGATGAAGTCATGAAATTTTCCTATACATGGATGTACATGGAATCTATTATGCTGAGTGAAATAAGTCAGAGAGAGAGAGAAAAACGCAGAATGGTCTCACTCATCTATGGGTTTTAAGAAAAATGAAAGACACCCTTGTAATAATAATTTTCAGACACAAAAGAGAAAAGAGCTGGAAGTTCCAGCTCACCTCAGGAAGCTCACCACAAAGAGTGATGAGTTTAGTTAGAGAAATAACTACATTTTGAACTGTCCTAATATTGAGAATGTATGAGGGAAATGTAGAGCCTGTTTAGGGTACAGGCGGGGGTTGGGTGGGGAGGAGGGTGATTTGGGACTTGGGTGATGGGAATGTTGCACTGGTGATGGGTGGTGTTCCTTTTATGACTGAAACCCAAACACAATCATGTATGTAATCAAGGTGTTTAAATAAAAAAAAAATTAAAAAAAAAATAATAAAAAAAAAAAAAAGAAAAGAAAAAAAAAAAAATCATTAGGGATAAAATAAATACATAATTAAAGGGATCTGATAGAGCAGATTTGTATGAAAACAGAAAAATACAGGCTAATTGTTAGCTTTTAAGAGTGCTCTTAAAATCTTTTTCTGGGCTCAGAGAGATAGCACAGCGGCATTTGCCTTGCAAGCAGCCGATCCAGGACCAAAGGTGGTTGGTTCGAATCCCAGTGTCCCATATGGTCCCCCGTGCCTGCCAGGAGCTATTTCTGAGCAGACAGCCAGGAGTAACCCCTGAGCACCGCTGGGTGTGACCCAAAAACAAAAACAAAAACAAAAACAAAAACAAATCTTTTTCTATAAATACAATTTTCTAATACCATATATCATACAAAACTTAAAAAAAAAAACTTTGAAAAAGGAGATTTCCTATTGTCAAGGACTGTGATTTGCTTGTTCTTCCCAGGATAACTGCAGAAAGTAAGCTCCTCAGGAGAAATGTCATCTAAATCACAAGGTACTTTTTGCTCTTTTTTTTTTTCTTCAATAAAGAAGCTTTGGGCATATAAAAATTTCAGTCATAAATAGTAAAACCTTCTTCCTCAAAGAAGAAAAACAAATGGCCAAAAGGTACATGAAAAAATGCTCCACATCACTAATGATCAGGGAGATGCAAATTAAAACAACAATGAGATGCTATCTCACCCCACACAGACTGGCAGACATCACAGAAATCAGTGCTGGCAGTGATATGGGAAGAAAGGAACTCTCATTCACTGCTGGTGGGAATGTTGTCTTAGTCTAGCCTTTATGGAAAACAATATGGAGATTCCTCAAAAAACTGGAAATTGAGCACCAATTAGATTCAGCTATACCACTCTTAGGGATATACCCCAGGAACACAAAAACACAATACAAAAATGCATTCTGCACACCTATAATCATTGCAGCATTATTTACAATAGCCAGAATCTGGAAACAACCCAGATGCCCAACAACAGATGAGTGGCTAAAGAAATTGTGGTACATATACACAATGGAATACTATACAGCTGTCAGGAAAAATAAAGTCATAAAATTTTTCTATACATGGATGGACATGGAAACTATTATGCTGAGTAAGTCAGAGGGAGAGAGATAGACCCAGAATAGTCTCACTCATCTGTGAGATTAAAAAAAAAATAAACAGACAATATGTTAATAATACCCAGAGACGGGCCCGGAGAGATAGCACAGTGGCGTTTGCCTTGCTAGCAGCCAATCCAGGACCAAAGGTGGTTGGTTCGAATTCCGGTGTCCCATATGGTCCCCCGTGCCTGCCAGGAGCTATTTCTGAGCAGACAGCCAGGAGTAACCCCTGAGCAACGCCAGGTGTAGCCCAAAAACAAAACAAACAAACAAACAAACAAACAAAAACAAAAAAAATACCCAGAGACAATAGAGATGAGGGCTGGAAGGACTGGCCTATGATATCAAGCTTACCCCAGAGAGTGATGAGTGCAGTTAGAGAAATTAACTACACTAACAACTATCATGACAATGGCGCTGAGTGAGAGAAATAGAATGCCCATCTCAAATACCGGCAGGGGTTCGTGGAGGAGGGAGATAGGGGGCACTGTGGTGGGAAGGTTGAACTGGTGAAAGGGATATATTCTTTTTTATGACTGAAACCCAACTATATGCTTGTCATCATGATGCTTAAATAAAGATACTATTTTTTTTTTTTTTGGTTTTTGGGCCACACCCGGCGGTGCTCAGGAGTTACTCCTGGCTGTCTGCTCAGAAATAGCTCCTGGCAGGCACAGGGGACCATATGGGACACCGGAATTCGAACCAACCACCTTTGGTCCTGGATCAGCTGCTAGCAAGGCAAACGCTGCTGTGCTATCTCTCCAGGCCCAAGATACTATTTTTTTTAAAACGTAAAATCTTTTAAAGAAAATAAATTTTTCTATTACTATGAATTACTGTTAACATATTAATTTTTATAGACTTTTCACTAACTTTTAATTCAGCACCACGAGAAATTATAATTTAAAATAACTCCTTGTTCTCCTAGTCCTTAAACCATGAATTTTGTCATATAATACCAGTGCCTTGCAAAATAAAAATGTAACAGGAATACTTTTGGGATTTACACATTTCAACATAACTGCTAAATTACTATGCCCAAAGCCACAAATCCAAACATTAATTATTCTCAATATCAGCAAAGCATAAAAAAAATTTAACTTAGCATTCAAAAGAGGAAGTAAATTCAAAGGGTCTATAAAAATCAGTCCAACTAATTAAACTACTCACAGACAACATAGTTCTAACTTCTCCAATGGATCTACATGAGAAGTGTACTGCCTCTTGCCCATGGCCTTCTGCTCTGTACATTTCTGTCTTTGATGGTTCCCATTTGTTTCTCCAGAAGAATTATACTACAAAATGGCCACTGAAGTGGAGGGCGTGCCTACACCATTACTAAGCACTTTCCAATCAGAGGCAGCTCTCTGAAAAAACCCGAACATAAATTCTACAATGCCTCTCAATAGTATTTGGTAACTGAAGAAGAATAGAGACTGAGGTGTTTTTTAAAAAAGATTCAAACACGTTTCTTAGTATTTGTGTTCATTTATTCATTTAAAAAGAAATCTTTAAACCAACAGCAGGTAAGACATCTATTTAATTATTTTCCTAGGTGCAGGCTTCTAACAGTTTTAACTGAAAGGGTCCCTAGCCAATGAAATATACATAAAATAATACAAACAAAAGTCTTCCAAAGAGTAACTTGAATTTCTTCCTTGGACAACAGCACACTGTACTTTGCTACAATAACATCTAAGTCTAAAAAAGAAAACATCTATAAAAAGAAAGACTAAGAGATGCAAAAATACCAAAAACAAACAAACTCTGCAGCTGATAAACCCAGCTACTTAAAACAATAGTGAGGTGATTTTAACTGAAAAGTTAGCGACTGAGCTCTCCTTGGTTCTTCTGATCGAGCACTTAAAGAATGCAGAGCAGAAACAAGTAAAACAATCATCTTTAACTGGAAATGATAAAAAGATAAAAGGAAAATATCAGAGCCAGGTAAACACTTTGGCAGAACACTTTGGTCAGCTCTTTAACTTTCCTCCCTCCCTCCCTCCCTCCCTCCCTCCCTCCCTCCCTCCCTCCCTCCCTCCCTTCCTTCCTTCCTTGTTTTATGGTATCTGATGGTGCTTATGGCTAACTCCTGCCTCTCTGCTAAGGGATAATTGCTGGCAAAGTAGGTGGACTCTATGGGGTGCCAGAGATTGAATCAAGGTCAGCCTTATGCAAGGCAAATGCTGTACCCACTGCACTATTGCTCCTTTGGTTCTGTGTCAGGAATCATTACTGACAGGGCTCAGGAGACCCAATGGGACATTGGGGAACAAACCTGGACTGGTCACAGTGCTATGTCTCTCTCTTTTTTTTCCTTATCCCAAATGATAAAAAAAGGGAGAGGCTGGGCCTGGAGAGATAGCACAGTGGTGTTTGCCTTGCAATCAGCTGATCCAGGACCTAAGGTGGTTGGTTCGAATCCTGGTGTCCCATATGGTCCCCCGTGCCTGCCAGGAGCTATTTCTGAGTAGACAGCCAGGAGTAACCCCTGAGCACCACCGGGTGTGGCCCAAAAACCAAGGAAGAAAAAAAAAAAAGAAAAAAGAGAGAGGCAGAATTTGGAGTTAAAAATAAAGAAGCAGGGCAGAGCACAGTGAGTAGGGCTTTTGCTTTGCATATAGTTGACCCAGGTTTGATCCCTGGTATCCCATAGCCTGCAGGAGTGACTTTTGTGTGCAGAGCCAGTAGTAACCCCTGATCGCTGCTGGGTGTGGCCCAAAAACCAAAAACCAGAAAAAAAAAAGATAAAGAAGCAACTTTCCCTCAAAATGATTCATTATCCTTTTATCAGAGAAAAGGAAAAGAAAATTACATACTTAGCTAGAAAAGCAACTATAATAAAGTTTTAAAGAAATAAATCTTTAATAAAAGGTTTAATGATTTCAGATTAATCATCAAATTCCTAACAACAACAACACACACATGCATATAAGGGGCCATATCCTGTCTGTTAAATAAAAGAATATACTGATTCAGAGACAAAAGATTCCCAAATGTATTGTTTTAAATGAAGACCATTGAGTGAACCGATCTCCAACAGTGGGAATGACAAGTCTCAATAGAGACAAAGCAATTCTGAAAGCTGGGAGATAGGTGGGCCTACTTGTGTCCCATGTGAGTGACAGGCCTTTCTTTTCTCCTAAATTTTTTTTAACATTATTTATTGATTGATTGGTTTTTGGGCCACACCTGGCAGATCTCAGGGATTACTCCTGGCTCTGCACTCAGAAATCACCCCTGGCAGGCTGGGGGCCCATATGGAATACCTGGTCCTACCAGGTCGGCCACATACAAGGCAAATGCTCCATTGTTGTGCTATCTCTCCGGCCCCCTATCCTAAAACTTGAAAGCATGATTTGCTTCCGAAAATTTAGGGAGCAGCTGGTACAGAACCAGGAAAACTAAAATTTAGTTAGGGTTTCTGGTCTAAAAGTAGACAAAATAAGCAGAACCTCTTCCTGTTTTTTTAATTAATAGAAGCCTCTTAGGGCCTACTCTTATTTATTCAACCTATCAAATTTAAGAAAACATTAATACTAAAGGATGAGCTGGTCTAAATCTTTCATATAACAAATGGAAAGTAAAGCTTTAGAGACATAAAGCAATTTATTCAGTTAATTAGCAGATCTCATTGCTAATTAAAGTTATAGTCTCTTAACTACTAGAAGTCTACTTTTATTAATTTATATATTTTAAAAGATTTAGCACCAGGATTTACAGTACTGTTTTTTGTTGTTATGTTTGGTTTGGGCCATGCTTCGGTGCCCAGATATTACTCCTTGCTCTGTATTCAGGGATCACTCCTAGAGGCCTCACGAGACTATGTAGGGTGCTGAGGATAGACCTTGGTTCAGCCGGCTACATGTGCACAAGGCCCTGTGCACTATGCTGTCACTCAGATCCCTAAAATCCTATTCATGGTAGGGTTTTCTGCATGAGAGTTCCAATACCACACCCTCCCCTAAAGTATCTCCCCCAAATCCCTAGTCTGGCCTGTTGTTGGGGCAATGTGCAGTGGCAGATTCCCATAGGTGTGTGAGCCTCAGTGGCAAGTCTAACCTATGTGCTTTCCAGAAGTCACCCTGTGGTGCTGGAGCTACAAATCTTCTTAGCTGTAGTGCTGATCACATCAGGCTGTGGTATAGATGGAACTTACACACAGTGTTGAAGACTGCAGCAAGAATAGGGCTACTGGGCTCAGAGAGTGGAGCTGCCAAGACTGTGCTAAGTACAGATACAAAACAAAATATTTGAAGTTGTGACCATATTCTTGCAGGGCTGGCACTTTACTCTTCTGTACCAAATCTATAACTTAAAAACTATTGAAAATTAATGAGACATATGACCTTTTTGAATGACAGACCAGGTAGATAGTACAGTGTAAAAGCATTTGCCTTGCATGTGACCAAGCCTGGTTCAACTCTTATTCCTGCAAATGGTCCTCTAAGAACCACCAGGATTGATCCCGAAGCACCATTAGCTGTGGTACAAACCTACCCCTACCCCTGAAAAAAGGAATAATATTGAGAATAAGGATCAGTGGGTTGGAGTACATACTTTGATGCAGGAGCCCTGGGTTTGATTGCTGGCGCCAGAAGGGGTGCATCACTGGGGTTAACCCCTAGACACCGAGATGGAACTAAGGGCCAAGAAGGAGCTAGGTGTGTTCATGTTGGAGGCTTGAGAATACATGATCCATGTGTGTGGCCGACCCTGGCTTGATCTCTGAAAACCCTGGACAAAGAGCTGGGAGTAACCCCTCTGCACACTTGTGTGTGGCCCCAACCTCACCCACAACAATGAAAGCCAATAGATTCACACTGAAAAAAAGCAAAGACTTGTTCTTCCCCTAAAATAATTTTTATTATTCAGGCTAGGTAAATGTATTCTTGAATATCTAGATTTTTTTCTTTTTTTGGTTTTTGGGCCACACCCTGCGGTGTTCAGAGGTTACTCCCGGCTATCTGCTCAGAAATAGCTCCTGGCAGGCACAGGGGACCATATGGGATGCCGGGATTCGAACGAACCACCTTAGGTCCTGGATCGGTGCTTGCAAGGTAAACGCCGCTGTGCCATCTCTCCAGCCCCTTGAATATCTAGTAATAAACTAGCTATGCTTCTAACAGTTCATCTTGTATATCATTAAGGCCTGATTTAGTAACTCCACTGGTAAATATTCCATTATGTGATAACGAAAGTGTGAATTTTGCTATGGTTCGACATAGATTAATATATATAATTTTTCCATACAAAAAGCTTTAGTTTGATTTTTAATTTTTTAAATTATTATTGCTTTGTTTTGGGGCCACACCAGGCAGTGCTCAGTTGTTACTCCTGGCTCTATACTTAGGAATTAGTTCTGGCAGGGCTTGGGGGACCAAATGGGATGCTGGCAATCCAGCAATCCAATTTGATTTGGCAGCATATAAAAAAAGCACCCTACCTATTGTACTATCTCTCTGGCCTCAACAAGATCTAGTTTTTTTTTTTTTCCTTTTAAATTCTTTTTATTTGGGATCCACACTTAGTTGTGCTCAAGGGTTATTCCTGGCTCTGCATTCAGGAGTCACTCCTGGCAGGCTCTAAATCAAATTCAGGTTGGCTGTGTGTAAGGCAAATGTGCTATCAACTGTCCTAACCCTCTGACAAGCTCTAGTTTTAAAATAGCAATTACTTGGTCTGGGAAGATGGCTCAAGGGATTAGACCATGCTTTTTGCATGCATGAGCCCAAATTCTGTCTTTGTCACCACATGGTTTGCTGAGCACCACACCAGGAGTGACCTCCAGACACTAAGCTGAGAGTAGCCCCTGAGTACCTCTGAGTGTGACCCCAATCAAACAAAATAAGTCAAAACACAAGTACAGTCATGTATAGATTCAGAATTTCTGCCATTACTCAAATAAAAACTACAAGTAGTAAAGGCCGGAGTGGTGGTGCAAGTAGTAGAGTGTTTGCCTTGCACAAGGATAACAACGTAAGACAGACCGTGGTTCCATCCCCCAGTGTCCCATATGGTCCCCCAAGCCATGGGTGATTTCTGAGCACATAGCCAGGAGTATCCCTTGAGCGTCATTGAGTGTGGCCCCAAAACAAAACAAAACAAAACAAATATACAAGTAGTAAGAACCTACAAATTCTTCTAAAAATTCCTTAATAGACTTTGGAAATATATAACAACCTTTAAATATATTAAAGAATATCTCTAAAAAGAAAAAAGAATAGAAAGAATATCTCTCCAACAAGATTTAAAAATAAACCTTTTAAAACTTTTTTTATAATATGGAAGACTGTTTTGATTCTTCATTTTCGCTTTATTTATTCATTTTTGTTTTGTTTTTAGGGTTTTTTGTTTCTTTGTTTGGGGACCACATACTGGTATTCTTCTTGGCTCTAGGGTGTGTGTGTGTGTGTGTGTGTGTGTGTGTGTGTGTGTGTGTGTGTGTGTGTGTGTGTGTTAGAAATAGAACCAGGGAAAGTTGTTATACATTATATGACTATATCTCAATCAAGTACAACTTTATCTGCGAAAATATATCTGTATTATGAACAACCATGTAACCATGGTTTTAAATAAAAATATATATTAAACACTGGGGGCCGGGCGGTGGCGCTAAAGGTAAGGTGCCTGCCTTGCCTTCGCTAGCCTTGGATGGACTGTGGTTCGATCCCCCCGTGTCCCATATGGTCCCCCAAGCCAGGAGCAACTTCTGAGCGCATAGCCAGGAGTAACCCCTGAGCGTTACCGGGTGTGGCCCAAAAACAAAAAACAAAAACAAAAACAAAAAAAAATATATATATATATTAAAAATAAAATAAAGAAGTGGGGGGCCGGATACATAGCATGGAGGTAAGGCGTTTGCCTTACATGCAGAAAGACAGTGGTTCAAATCCCAACATCCCATATGGTCTCCCTAGCCTGCCAGGAGCGTTTTCTGAGTGTAGAGCCAGGAGTAACCCCTGAGCGCTGCAGGGTGTGACCCAAAAACAAAACAAACAAAACAAAAATGGAACCAGGGTTGGCTGTGTGCAATTAAGTAACCTACCTGCTCTACTTTCTCCTGTCTGGTAAAGTATTAAATGTTAGACCTTTTTTGAAAATGTTCTCAGTCAGGTTAAGCTTTCTCCTGCCTGACTCAATCTGTCAAATGAAAGCAGCTAATTCTTCTTCTTTTTTTATTTTTTTTTATTTTTGGGTCATACCCAACAGCACTCAGGGGGCTACTTCTGGCTTTGTGCTCAGAAAGTGCCCCTGGCAAGCTCAGGGGCCATATGGGATGCTGGGAATTGAACCAGAGTTTATACTGGTTTGGTCCTGTGCAAGGCAAACACCCTACTGCTATGCTATCTTTCCGGCCCCAAAGTACAATCATGCTTGTAATCATAGTGCTGAAATAAAGATTTTATATATTAAAAAAATACTGTAAAAAATTAAAAAAGAAAGAAGATAACCTATTTAAGATGACTAGAGAATTGTTATTCTCAAAACTTCTCAGAGGAGCCAGAGATAGCTTAGAGGGATAAGTGCCTGTGGGAGCCCCAGGTTCAACCCTGCATAATGCCACCAATCCCAGGACTGCTGAGAATAGACACCAGCCTCACCACCACCACCACCACCACCACCACCACAACAACAACAACAATTAAACTTAGGGATTACAATGACAATATATTCACATTATCTTTATTCTTTTTCATAGCTATGCTAGTCAGGGTACTTATCATTTTTAAAAAGTCAAAATTACTCTGTCCTTTTCACTTCAACTTCTTGGGGCTTTTTAGGCTGCAAAACAATAAAATTAACTTTAAAAAATATCTACAGCAGGGGTCTCAAACTCGCGGCCTGCGGGCCGTTTGCAGCCCTCCGTACAACATTTTGTGGCCTGCCCTAGAGGAATCTTTTTTTGTTTTGTTTTGTTTTAGTTGTTTGGGTCAAATCCCCCAATATTCAAGGCTTACTACTGACTTTGCACGCAACGATCACCCTGACTTTGCCTCCTGTGGCCCCCAGGTAAATTGAGTTTGAGACCCCTGACGAAATCTGGCTCTGATGAAAAGAACGGACAAGGACTGGGAATTAGGTGGGGAGCCTTACTCTTACCTCCTGAAATTCTTCTACTCCATCATCTTTCAGTGCACACCTGATCCTTAAACTCAAAGGTTTTTATTTATTTTATTTTAATTTTTTTTTTTTTGGCTTTTGAGGCCACACCCGCTGGCACTCAGGGGTTCTCCTGGCTCTGTGCTCAAAAATTGCTCCTGACAGGCTCATGGGACCATATGGGATGCCAGGAATCAAATTGGGTCTGTCCCGTGTCAGCCATGTGCAAGACAAATGCCTTACTGCTGTGCTATTTCTCCGGCCCAGAACTCAAAGGTTTTAAACTAACATTTTAATGTTAGTTTGGGCGTGGGTGTTTGGAGATACGAGCTTTGGTGCTATATTTGAAGAGTGCTCAGGGCACGGATTCCAGCAGTGACCAGAAGACCATGTGGTGCAGGAGACATACCTGGCCTCCTGCATGCAAAGCATGTGTTCAGTCCTTGAAGCTCGCTCTCCAGTCTGGTTCCACAGTTGAATACCATTGTTCTAGAACAGTGTTCTTCATGGTCACACCTGGAGTGGCACTTGTCTGCATATCAGCCCAACAACTGGAGCTGGCCATTTGTTTCCAATCTTTCTACACCAGCAGACCAGTACCCTTCCACAGAGCTGCGGTGAAAGTCCAATGTTCTAGACCTACCAATAAAGTCTGAGTCACTAATTCTGCATTTTATATCTGTCATAGTGGAGCAGAGGGGTTTCTGTCTTCTGGACAGGATCTATTACTGGTAAGGTCATGAAAGAGGACGACACAACAGAACCTGAAATATATTGCACTAACTTAGTAGTGAGCTGTGAATGGTAAGGATAGAGATTGCAGGCTAAAAAGTTGACGAGTTACTAAAAGCAGATGGCAAGATTGGATGGATTTTTTTTTAAATTATTGTACTGTTACATTTGTAACATAGTGCTCAATAAGATTACAGCTCTGCAGAAGAAGTCTCTATCTGTGGTGGGAGATTCAAACTGTCAGGGCACAGTCACTCATTGTTGGACGTGTCAAAAGGTAGGAAGTGAAAAGGTGGTCTGTGGTCATTGACAATAAACATTCCAAAGTACCAGGTACTAATATCTAAAAAGGGGTACTTCCTTCCCATGCACATCTCCTCTTGTAGATGATTGAGGTTGTTGCTGTTAAGATTAATGAGAAATATGACTCAAATATGAGGGGGGTTCTGGTCCCCAAATAAAATAAACATATATAGGGTCCATACTGGCAGTGATGGGAGTGGGAGTGGGGTATGTGGAGCTAGAGATTAAGCTCAGGCCCTTGTCCATGCAAGGCAGGAAGACCTCTACAACCTAAGCAGCCCAACAATCAAATCAGTTCAAGATGGATGGCAAACTGAAATACAAAAGAAAAACAAAAGCATTTGAGAAAATAGTTTTGAATTCTGCAGGCAAATCAATCAATCAATCAATCTATCTATCCATCTATCTATCATCTATCTATCCTATCTATCTTTCTTTCTATTGTTTTGCTATTGTTTTGTGATGTTTTGGGGCCGTACCTAATAGTGCTCTACATTCAGAAATCACTCTTGGCAGTGCTTGAAGGATCATATGGAGTACTGGGGATTGAATATGCATTAATTTGTACACAGCAAGCACCCTACACATACTATTGCTCCAGCCTACAATCTTTCTATAAAAACATTAACAATAGGGACCAGAGAGATAGCATGGAGGTAAGGCGTTTGCCTTTCATGCAGAAGGTCATTGGTATTCCATATGATCCCCCATGCCTGCCAGGAGCAATTTCTGAGCATAGAGCCAGGAGTAACCCCTGAGCACTGCCTGTTGTGACCCAAAAACCAAACCCCCCCCCAAAACAAAACAAAAAAAAAAACCAACAACCCACCCCCCCCAAAAAAAAACAACATTAACAATACAAGAAAAATATTCAACAAAGAGAGCATTTTGGGGGGTGGGGGCACACCCAGTGCCTAGGGGTTAGTTACTCCTGCCTCGGAGCTCAAAAATGACTATTGGCAGACTTGGTGAACCATATGGGATGCTGGGGATTGAACCCTGGTCAGACACGTGCAAAACAAAACAGCCTACCTCCTGTACTATTGCTCCAGCCCCTAAAGTAAACATTTGTTTTCAGTTTAGAGCTTTCTGACTCTAGTGGGTATATGTCCTCTTAAATCTAAAACAGATTGAACATACTGTTAAGTAAAAAATGCTGTTTGGAAACTACACATCATATGGTTACATGGTTAAGTTGAGCCATGTAAAGTTGGATTTATGTAAACAATCCCTTCAAAAACTCAATAGAAAATGTTCAATAAAATATGTGACTTGGCTTCATAAAAGTAGATATATACACTTCAACCATAAACACATGAATGCCTAATCAGGGCAGTGCAAACAAAGCCTAGAGGAGATACCATAAGCACCTACCAGCAGAGTAAATAGTAACTAATAGAAACTAACAAGTAAGGAGTTGGAGAAATAGCACAGTGGGTAGGGAGTTTGCCTTGCACACAGTTGACCTGGGTTTGACTCCAGGCAACTCATATGGTACTGAGCACCACCAGGAGTAATTACTAAATGAAGAGCCAGGAGTAACTCCTAAATACTTTTGGATGTGGCTCCAAAGTAAAAAACAAAACAAAACAAAAAAACAAAACTCAAACAAAAAAGAAATTAGCAAGTGTTGGTAAGAATGCTGTAACAGGGCAGGGCCGGGAGAGATAGCACAGCAGTGTTTGCCTTGCAAGCAGCCGATCCAGAACCAAAGGTGGTTGGTTCGAATCCCGGTGTTCCATATGTTCCCTGTGCCTGCCGGGAGCTATTTCTGAGCAGATAGCCAGGAGTAATCCTTGAGCACCGCTGGGTGTGGCCCAAAAAAAAAAAAAAAGAATGCTCCATTACTGAGCCACTGATATACTAATCATAATAGTATATAAGTGCCACCAAGGGGGGACAGAGCGATAGCACAGTGGGTAGGGCATTTGTCTTGCACATGGCTGGCCAGAGATCAATCCCTGGTATCCCAGATGGTCCCCTAAGTCTGCTAGGAGTGATTTCTGAGAGCAGAGTCAGAAGTAACCGCAGAGCACCACCAGTTGTGACCCAGAAACCACACATATAAGAAAAGATGCCACCAAGTGAGCATGAGGTTTGGCAATGTCTATACTTAGGGAACACCATTTCCTATAACTTACCAACTTCACTCCTATGTTTATATCCAACAGAAAAGCAGTGAACAAAATATACTTACAAAAAGGATCATACGATTACTGTTTACAATAATCCCAAGGTGGAAAGCAAATAAAACATCATCAGGATGGGATGTTCATATGTCAATGAATATAGAGAAATAAAAAACGTTCACATGAAAATAACAATGAATGAAGGTAAGGCGTTTGCCTTTCAAGCAAAAGAACGGTGGTTCAAATCCTGGCATCCCATATGGTCCCCCGTTCCTGCCAGTAACGATTTCTGAGCATAGAGCCAGGAGTAACCCCTGAGCACCGCTGGGTGTGGCCCAAAGACCAAAAAAAAAAAAAAAAAAAAAAGAAGATAACAATGAATAAAACAAATCCACTCTCTCTCCCTCCCTCTCCCTTACTCCTTTCTCTCTCCTTTCCTGCTTTCCCTCTCCCCCTTTCTTCTCCCTCTCCTTTCTCCCTCTCTCTCTCCTTCCTCTAACTCCTTTCTCCTTTCCCTCTCCTTCCCCTTCTCCCTCTCTCTCTTCCTCCCTCTCCTTCCCCTTCTCCCTCTCTCTCTTCCTCCCTCTCCTTTCTTTCTCCCTCTCTCTTCCTCTCACCCCTTTCTCTCTCCCTCTTTCTCTCCCTATCTCTCCCCTCTCTCCCTAAAAAGAAAAAAAATAAAAGAGAGAAAAAGAAACAAATCCAGATAGCAAGATCAAGGAGTGTATGCTAAGAAAAGCCAAAGTAGGGGCCAGAGAGATAGCACAGTGGTAAGGCATTTGCCTTGCATGCGGCCGACCCGGGACAGACCCAGTTCGATTCCTGGCATCCCATATGGTCCCTTGAACTTGCCAGGAGTGATTTCTGAGTGTAGAGCCAGGAGTAGCCCCTGAGCATCGCCGTGTGTGGCCCAAATCAATCAATCAATCAATCAATAAACTGCTAAAAAAGGGAATGCCTGTTTATCTGGCATGCACCTCATACAGTCCCCTGATAATCACCAGAAATAATCCATGAGCACAGAACCAGGAGTAAGCCCTGAGCACTGTTGGGTGTAGGCACCCCCAAAAAAGACAAAGATAATATAGAAATATACAAAAGTAATATAGGAAAGAACTCACACAGAATAATTTTCATAAAGTAAGTATCTAAGAGAAAGGGTAAACGATACTATAATAAATGCCCAAGGATTGAGGAAATCCCTCAGATGTAAAGCATTTATTTACATTACAAGTTTGAGGACCTGGGTTGGATCCTCAGCACCATAATAAAATAAGTCCCTAATCAAAGATATAAAAAATGCCTCTAAGATTGGGCCGGAGTGATAGGGCACTTGTTTGCCTTGCACACGGATGGACACGGTTTCGATCCCTGGCATTCCATATGGTTTCTCGAGCCAGGAGCGATTTCTGAGTGCAGCCAGGTGTGACTCGAAAAGCAAAAAACAAAAACAAAATGCCTCCAAGAGAAGGAAAAAAATATTGTGTAAATTAAAGCAATGGAATGCAAATTTTTCCTATAAAGGTAAGAATGATTAAGGGAAATCTTTGAGCATCAAACTAAGGCCTTGTACAAACCCGCCAAGTCACTGAGCCCATCCGTGCCCCAAACAAGTGCTTTTATTCCTGTTCAAGTTTTTCAAGAAAACTTGGAGAGTGAAGTTGAGTTCAATGTTCTACTTGGTTTTATGAAATGATTCCTGAATTGGCCATATCCTCTTAAGCATGGAGAGAGATATTATTGCATGTAGTTAAAAAAAAAAAAAAGGAAGGTTGTTATTAAATCAGACACATGGAAAAAGAATAATTTGCAGAAAGATACTGTTCCTTAGAGAAAGGGTGACTTAGATAGATTAAGTCATCCACCTCCAGGTCAGGAAATTTCACTCTGATTGGTTAAAAATTCCATTTGGAGGGCCAAAGTGATAGTATAGCAAGTAGAGTGCTTGCCTTGCATATGGTTGACCTGGGTTCAATCCTTGGGACATCATTATGGTCACCTGAGTCCATCAGAAATGATCCAAGTGCAGAGCCAGGAGTAGGTCCTGAGCACTGGAAGATGTGGCCCCAAACAAAGCAAAACTAAAATTCCGTTTTGGGGAAGGAAACCACAATAGTTACAAATAGGTTAGATACTAAATGTTCCTAGAACTTGGCATTTTGGGCTTTAAAAAAATGCCTATAGATATCTTTCAGAATGTCTGAGGCCCCGGGGTCACTCTGAGTGACTCTTGGCCTGGTCCAGTGAGTGTATTTTCTATATTGCAAGGGCTGTCAGTGCTGGGGGGCTCTAGGGCCACTCTGGTGATATGGAGGGGACCATGTGGTGCCAGAAATGGAACTCTGCCTCCACATACAAGCCTCATTCATTTTTGGAACTGTCTCCCCAGGTCTCAGCTTCAGTCTTTTTTTTTTTTCCTTTGGTTTTTGGGTCACAGTCGGCAGTACCCAGGGGTTGCTCCTGGCTCAGCTCAGCAGGCTTGGGGGACCATATGGGATGCCGGGATTTGAACCACCATCCTTCCATGCAAGGTAAACACCCTCCCTCCATGCCTGGCCCCTCAGCTTTAGTCTTAAAGTTCATATACTCGACCCACTGGAACTTCTTGAAATTATTCAAGGTCGAGGGGAACCAAAGTAGTTAAAGACATAATATGTGAGTAGTCCTTACAGTATTTTGAAACAATTCCTCAACAATAGGAAAATAATTATATTGTCACACATACATAGAATGAGATAGTGAGAAAAATTTTAAAGAGCAGTGAATAGGAAAAAACTCATAGATGTAAATGAACATGTACAAGCTTTTTGTTAGGCATATCTTGCATTTAAAAACATCACACTTAAGCATTGAAGTGCACAAAGTCTAAGAACACAGACTGCAGAATGTTAATAACAGCCATCTTTGGGTGCTCAAATAATAGATACTTTTAATCTTATGGTTTATTTCCCTACCAAAAAATGTTCTTAGAACATGTATTACTATTCAGAAATCTAAGAAAATGTGGTTAAAAGAAGTCCTCCCGAGTTTCTCTTGCTCCAGGAATCTAAGTAACCCTGTTTTTTGCACCAGCTTCAGCTCCGGAAATCTATCTCCTTGATTTTACCTTGTGTCTATACAATTATTTCATTATTCTCTCTTTTCCAAAATACAGGTGCTTGTTTTCCCCAGTGAGCTGGCCAATTGCTTCCTTTTAGTGTAAAGCCACACTGTCTTCCAAGAAAGACATCAAAGCGCTTTATAAAACCACCTTCTACACTCCTGTCTGAAAAATTGACTCCAGATGGATTAAGATACCTCAACCCTGGCAGACTCCGTTCTCGGTCCCTAAAATGCACTTGCTTCTTTCCATCCTCCTATTCCTCCCAGATCATTTCTGCTGCCTTTCAGAGGCCACAAATAAAGACGGGTGTTCGCAAGTTAATCTCCAGCGGCAATGCGAGTACGTCTGGCAATGTATTTTCCAACATTTTCCCACTCCGTATCGTTCGCGCCCCAAACTCTTAATTAATGCATGCTACGGACCATGTCCTTTGTCGCTTTTCAATATTTCTTAAAAACCATAAAGCCTACGCTGCATAAATGCAATACCTAACCACGTGGGTGAGCGTTCTGGTGTGTTTCTTAAAGAGAATTGGCAACAAAAACATTAGCATTTTTCTTTTTTCCTCTTCCCCATTCAAGATGGCAGAGAACGTCTTAAAACAGTCCCCCACAAAAGCCCCCCGCGCCTCCAGAGATTTTGGGGGCCGGCGACGTTAAACTAACAGCCAAGGTCAAAAGATGACAGACACCTAGGTGCGGAGACGGCCGAACCACACCCATTGGGAGGATGCGTTGGAAAAAGGGGACCTGCGGGGTTCATTCCTTTTGCAAAGACCACGCCTCGGCCATCAACCACCTAGGGGCACCTTTGGACTCCCCAAACTCCAGCTCGGGAAAGGGGGCGGCGAAGTTCCCTCAGGGAGCCACAGAGAACGCATCATAGAACCCCGCCCCAGACCGATGCCGCGCACCCCGAACCCCGAACCCCGCCCCGGCGGCTGAGCCCACCCGCTGGAGCTTCCGAGCCCCCCAAAGGGCCAAGGCTGGCGATCCCGGGCGGGCCCCAAGCAGAGGCGGAGGCAGAGCACCTGTCAGACGGCGACAGAGCACCGGCTAGGCCCAGACACCGGCGGGCGCGTCCGTCCGATCCCACCCACTCCCCATCCCTCACTCTCCAAGCCTCTTCATCCGGGCCCCGCCGTTCCCCATCGCTACCTCAAAAACTACTTCTTCATCAAAGTCGGGTGTCATGCTTCTCCGACATGATACCCGCGTCGGCACTATGGGAAATGAAGGCCGACGAGCACCCTCGCGGCGGCACCTCGGAGGCCGCTTCAGTTTGCTGTGTCTAGAAACTACAATTCCCGGCATGCCTCGGAGGGGACCACGCCCACCCTTCCCAGTTTCTGGCAAGCTCATTGGAGCAGGGCACGCGTGTCACGTGCTGACTTTCGAGATCTCTGATTGGAGAAGGCGGGAGCTTTTGGTGCGCCTTTGACGGCGACAATAGGCAGGGGGCGCCGGCGGCTCTGATTTGCATTATTTATTTATTTCCTTTCTTGTACGAGGGCGGGGGTGGGGGGGAGCTCCGCGGGAAGGGAAGGGAAAGGCACGCGCCTGCGGAAGCTGCGGCGGCGAGCACCGCGCGTGCGCGCGCCTCGGCCGTCAGTCCGGCTCCGCGCTCAGCTGGGCGGCGCTCGCGCCCGGGAGCGCCGCCGCCGGGTCTCCTCTTTTGGAGCGGAGCCCGCCGCATCCCTCCTTTGTGCGGGGCGGCTGTGTGGGACGGGAATGCGGGAGTTGCGGTGTTTTTTTTTTTATTTCCCCTCTCCTTTCTCCTCTCGGCGGAGCGTGGACTGAAATGAAAGCCTGACTGGGACCGACTGAGGGGGAGCCGGGGAAATCATGACTTCTGCCGCTGGTAAGTGCGGGCGCTCCGACTGCGGGCGGCTGCAAAGTTTGGGGCGAGCGCGGCTCCCCCCAGACACACACATACCCGAGCTAATGCGACTTTCTCTCTCTCTCTCCTGATCCTGGGATTTGGGGGTTGCATGCCCACCTCTCAGCAAGTGGCTGCCGGGTTCTCTCTCTCCCTCTTCCCCTCTCCCGTCCCTGCTCTTCCCGCCTGCTGGAGCTCTTTGGAAGTGAAGCTCCTGGGCTCTCTTCTCGACCCTTTGCCAGAGGGGTGTTTGGGGCCCCGGGCCCCGCGCCAGGTGATAGGCTGGGCTTGCCATTGCTAGGCGAGTGAGGTCGCTGAGATTGATTTATTCCATTAATAATGGTATTTTTTAGGAAACAGGACTCTGAGACTCCACAGGGCAACTTTAAACCTCGTACCCGCTGGAAACCCTGGCCCCTGGTTCTATGAGATTTTAGACCTTGTCTGAAATTCTGTCCTGGTGGCTTTTCTCTGTTTTGTTACCTGCCAAACAGAGTGGGATTGAGCCTGGCTTACTTTTCTTCGGGGGTGGGCTCAAGTTCACCCATTTAAGAAAAAATGAGTCTCTTCTTCCCCTAGTGCAATGTTTCTCAATGATTTTCTGGCATGCCCTCCCAGGAAGAAGAAAGCATTTTTCTCGCCCCCCACCCCCGCGCGACTGTAAATAGTATCTTTATTAAAAAAAACTTTAACCTGCAGAGCAAAAATATGTAAAATAATTTGAGCTGATTTTTTTAATCAGGGATGATGTCTGGATTAATGACTACAATGAGCACGTTTTGCAACGCAGAGCTTTTCGAAGCGGGTTTGAAGCAGGACGCAGCAACTCTCAGCTCCAGAGACGGACAGAGACATAAACACGGGGCTTAGCTTGTTATGACAGTGTTTGCCGAGGTCAAACGCGCCCCCCTTGGAGGGGGCCCCACTATTTGAGAAACACTGCCCTCGTGTAAACATAGCTTCGTAGGTCCCCCCTCCTCCTATTTTTTCTTTTATTTTTTTTCACCCGCTGTCTGCCTCTCATAATACTGCCCCTTCTACCAAATACCACACAAAGCACGTCTTTACCTTTGTCTGGAATTTGGATCGATTTTGGACATTGTATTTCTAAACGTTCTAAGGACCAGTTATTTTGATTTTCCTAGAGAATGGGGAAAGCGAGGTTGAATCTCCTTGATACAATATAGGCTAGTTTTTTTGAACTTGGATATAGTTAAAAAGTAGCTATTTCTTTTTAAATCCAGTTTTTCCTCGAGAAGTAACAAGTTCTCTTAGCAATTTTGTATATAAAAAGAGTGTGGAACTTTCTCCTAAAGTTACTTCTAGAAGAGGCACTTAAGTGTTTGATTAAAGTTTCTTTGCTTTCCTTGGCATTTGTTGGGAATTCCTGCAATTTAAAACTGTCAAACTCCAAATGTTCGGATTGGTGTTTTTTCTTTTTTTTCTTTTTTTTTTTTGGATCACACCGGGCAGCGCTCAGGGGTTACTCCTGGCTCTAGGCTCAGAAATCGCCCCTCGCAGGCACACGGAATATGGGATGCCGGGATTCGAACCACCGTTGTTCTGCTTGAAAGGCAAACGCCTTACCTCCATGCTCTCTCTCCGGCCCCAAGGACTGGTGTATTTTCTGAAGCCTGGATATATTGGAGTGTTAGTTGCTAGTTTTAATTAGATTACAAGTCAAGTTATTAGCCAATAGAAAATAAAGGAAGGAATGAACTATTCCCATAGTATATCTGAGGAGGCTCTTATGGATTTCTCCCTCTTGCTGTAATATATGTACGTAGGAAATATGTCATTATACCTGGTGAAAATTATGTTGTTTTAAATCACTTTTTCCTCCAAAGGGAGACTCCTTACTTGAGATGAATTCTTTTCATATTCAATTGTTGTGCCTTGCCTTTATTCAGGTTTTTCTTTACTAACAAAGCAAGCTAATTAAAGTTATTGCAATGCTAAAATCTTAGCCATTTTTTTTTAGCTCTTCACCTTTTGGAGTATCAACTATATTTAAAATATTTCTACATTATATGGATCAGTTTTCATTTTCATTCCTAATAATGTAGAATGAACATATATAGAAACATTTAATTTGGTGTTTAAATATTTGAACCTTAACTAGGATTTAGTCTGGAACTGTATGATTTTTTTTCATGAGTTATTCTAGAGTAATGCAAGCTATTTTTATATTTTATCAACTTAACAATTAAAGAAATCCACAGACATTTTTGTGGTGTTCAAAAGAGGACACTTCCTGTGTTTAGCTGAGTTAGTTGGTTTTTAGCATATTTGCTGAGACACATTAACTGCTTTTTTGTTCATCCATCTATTAAGGGTTTTTTTTTTTTTTTTTTGGTGTTCTGTTTGCTTTTTGTTTTTTGGGGAGACCACTCATAATAATACTCCAGATTACAGGGCTTAATTCTGTCTCTGCATTCAGGGATTACTCCTAGCAGTGCTCGGGGAACATCTGAGAAGCTGGGGATCAAACCCAGAGCAGCTTTGTGCAAGGCAAGCAACCTACCTATTTGCTTCAGTCCCAAGATTTATTATAATGCCTAGTCATGTCTAAATGGACATAGGAATAAGAACTAAGGTCTCCTTTTATCCCATTTTTTAAAAATGATATATCCATTCTGACAAGCTCTTTAAAATGCTTGTTGGACGAGTACTCGGTTTCATTAGAACTTTCAGAAAATCATTTGCAACCAGAAGAGAGATGCTTGTTTTTATTGAAAGAAAGCAAGTTTGCATGAACTACAGCCTGTTATATGAAAATGATGATGAGTATGTTTGTAATGGTAAAAACGGTCCTGGCTCTTTACTTTCTTACCTTATTTTTCCCTAGAGTCAAACAGCTGTGTAAATAAAAGATTTGCTGCTTTGCCCTAAATGGGTCTCACTGTTGATACAGTATTAAAATCCAAAGGTGCTGGATCCATTTCCAAACATCATGCACTTATTTCAAACGTTTGACTTTGGAGCAGACCATAATATAAGGTCTTGTTATTTTTGAATTTGTGTTTCTTTCAAAATAGAAGCGAGTGGGAAAGATTTCAGATATTATTATGCTAGTGATCAGGAGCACTTGTTCCTAATAATGATAAAAGATTTATGGAACCAGAAAGGGTGCAAAGATTAAGGAATTTGCCTACCATGCAATTATCTCTGAGAAGCTGGTTTGATCCCTCACGCTGTCAATGGTTTTCTCAGCACTGCACTGTGTGGTCCCTGAACACAGCCCCTCCCCCAAAAAGGATTTTTTTTAGGCGGAGTCATACTCGGCAGTGCTCTGGGGTTACTCCTGGCTCTAGGCTCAGAAATCGCTCCTGGCAGGCTCAGGGGACCATATGGGATGCTGGAATTTGAACCATCGTCCTTGGGGATGCAAGGCAAATGCCCTACCTCCATGCTATCTCTCCGGCCCCTCCAAAAAGATCTCTAATATAATGCTCTTGTAGTTGATTATTATTAACATTCCAAAATAGTATTCTACTCTAAAATTGATATTGAGGGTGTATATAGATAAGATGGGGCGAGTTAAAGTGATGAGGTTAAAGTATAGAGATAGTTAAGGTTAGTTAAGATAGATAGTGTTTGTCAAGGTTAAGGTTAGTTATGATTAGTTCAGATAGTAAGGTTATTTAACATAAGGTCAGTTATGATTAATTAAAATAGTTAAGGTTAGTTAGTTTAGATAAAGTTATTATGATTAATCCAGATAATTACAACAAAAAGGTTAGTTAAGATACAGAGATAGTTAAGATGCTTGGCTGCATCTTGTCTACCTTGGGTTTTTTTTTTGTTTTTTGTTTTTTTTTTTGGGTCATACCCGGCATGGATCAGGGGTTACTCCTGGCTCTATGTTCAGAAATCGCTCCTGGCAGGCTCGGGGGACCATGTGGGATGCTGGGATTTGAACCAATGACCTTCTGCATGAAAGGCAAACGCCTTACCCTCCATGCTATCTTTCCGGCCCCGTCTACCTTGGTTTTAATCCCTGGCAGACCTATTGTTCTTCAAGAAACACCAGAGGTCACTCCTGAGCATTGAACACTGGTAGGTGTGGCCCCCAAACCAAAATAAAGAAGTAATAAAATGAATAGCAAAGGCTGGGGGTATAGTTCACTTTAGGGTCTTGCCTTGCCTGTGTAGCGCCCTGGGTTTGATCCCAGGCACAGGGAGGGATGCGTGAGATTGATATTGAGACCTGTTATGTGACTCCTGATGGATGGCGTGTCTAAAGCCCTAGGTTCAAATCCTTGAACAAAAAAGGAATGAAGGAAGGGAAGGATAAAAGGAAGGAAGGAGGGTTTTTGCCTTACATTTGCCTTACATGCAGAAGGACAGTGGTTTGAATCCTGGCATCCCATATGGTCCCCCGAGCCTGCCAGGAGTGATTTCTGACTGTAGAGCCTGGAGTAACCCCTGAGCACTGCCAGGTTTGACTCCCTTCCAAAAACAAATAAAAGAAGGGAAGGAAAAAAATGATTATCATTGGGCTACTTCATTATAGGGCTGGATTTGATGCTTTTAAATGAAATTTTCTTTTTCTGAGACATATGTTTATGGCAACTCTAGCTATTTCTAGGACCAATTTTCATTACTGGGGATACAGAATATGAGACAAGACCTTGCCTTATGGTAATGAGGCCAGACAAAAGTGAATGGAATCAAATTTCAGAGGGCGGAGGGGTTGGAGCTCCTTTGAGGGCTCCTGAAGCAAGTGTAGTCTTGGAAGTTGAATCTCAGACTCATAGACTCTAGTCATCTCTTCATCCTCATATTGATGAGTAAGGAAACTGAGTCAGCCTCTCAGCACAAGAACCTTCAGGTTATCGGTTCACCAAGTTATGCTGTTTGCTTCCTTCAATTCACAGCTGGCTAATTATGGTCAGACTACGGTCAAGGTTACTTATTCCAACTCATACATACCTCCTCAATTTAATTTTGAGGACACTAGAGAATAGGGATTTCTCTTTCTTGGAAGCAGACACGCATAAAACATTTAATGGCTAGAATTAGTACAGAAGATTAAAAAGTAATTTAATTAGGAAGCACAAATGAATTGATTAAATGACCCTGAAGCTTCCGGGAAGTATAAAAATCACAGAAAGTGAAAACTTAATTTGATGAGATTTGTTTTTAAATTGTGGTCAACTACACCCTCCCTCTCTCTAACATCTTCACCATTTTTACATGTATAGTTTAGATGTGTATTGACTGACATCCAGAATTCTTTGATCTTATAAAACTGTATATTGTAATACTTAAAAAAAATCTTAGCTGTGTAGGCTGTTGTTGAAATGGTTATTAAAATAAAATTGATATGACAATCTGTCAGTTTTCATTATCTTGAGTAAGATGAGTAGTTGGAAAGCTGCCTAGGGTATTCATGCTTTCTCATGACATGATTTGATTATTCAGTTTAATTTTATGGACTCATGCTAAGTCTTAGGTTTTGAAGGACTTTACCTTTTTTTTTTTCTATTTAAACAAGTTAAGCTAATAACATGTTTATTAAGTAACTAACTGAAATTGTATAGCTTGAGAAAATTTGTATTGCTATTTTGAATATATATTACCTTTATAATAATGTTATACTGAGAAATTGAGTGAAAAGGCATATGATCTTGGTTGGCTATATAGAACTAAAGGGGCCAAAACAATAATACAGTGCTAGGGCATTTGCCTTGTGTGTGACTGACCCAGGTTCGATCCCCTGCATTCCATATGTTCTTCAAGTATTGCCAGGATTGCAAAGCCAGAAGTAACCTCTGAGCACCATGGTATGACCAAACAAACAAACAAAAAATAGAATTAAGGAACTGGAAGATTCTTCCTTAATCTGAAAGGAAGTAGAGAGCCCTACTCTTTTGTTTTTGTTAACTCAATTCCTTATATCTTCCCAAATGTTGCGACTAAAATCCATGTTGAAAAGAAAGTCACCAGATAAAGTATGATAGCCACTTTGTGTTAAAAAATTTAAACAATGTCCAGAATACATTTGTGTTTGTCTATATACAATTTCTATATTTTAATAAGTTACATTTTTAAAACATTAGATTAAATGGGAACAAATTAAAGTGTAACATAAACTTCTTTGTTTGTTCACACCTAGTGGTACCCAGGGCTCACACCTGGAGGGACCAGGGAACCATATGGGTGCCAGAGATCATACTGGGATAGTTGCATGCAAGGCGAATGAATACCTTTCTGCTGTACTATTGCTCAGCCTCCAAACTTTTTTTTTTTTTAATTTCCTTGGGAAAATATATCTGAGTGATAAGTGATACAAAAGGAGGAAAAACTTAAAGTAAGTTAAAAAACTTAAAACATTTGTAAAATGGATAGTTTAGACATATGTATATTTGTTTGTTTTTGGTTTTTGGGCCATACCTGGCAGTGTTCAGGAGTTACTCCTGGCTCTGTGCTCAGAAATGGTTCCTGGCAGGCTTGGGGAACCATATAGGATGCCATGGATGGAACCAGATCCATCCCTGGTCAGCTGCATGCAAGGCAAACACCCTACCACTGTGCTCTCACTCTAGCCCCACCTATGTATTCTTTTTCTTTTTCTTTTCTTTTTGTTTTTGGGTCACACCCAGTGGTGCTCAGGGTTACTCCTGGCTCTGAGCTCAGAAATTGCTCCTGGCAGACTCGGGGGAGCATATGGGATGCCGGGTTTCGAACCACCATCCATCCTGGATCAGCTGTTTGCAAGGCAAATGCCCTACCACTGTGCTATCTCATTGGCCCCTTCTTTTTTTTTATTGTTTGTTTGGAGGGATCACATGGTGGTGCTGAGGGGTTACTCCTGGCTCTGCACTCAGGAAGTATTCCTAGTCGTGCTTAGAGAACCATAGAGGGATGCTGGGGGTTGAACCTGGGTCAGCCACGTGCAAGGCAGATGCCCTACCCACTGTGCTATTGCTCTGGCCCTTGTTTTCCTTTTATGGTTATTTTGTGTGAATCTTTCTTAGGCAACCAGCCATCAAACCTAGCAGAGTATAATTGATGTTTTAAGACAGTGCCCAGGAGAAACTGCTACAAAAGAGATTGTGGCCATCTTTGAACTATTTAGGCAATGTGCTTATTAACGAAGGACATGCAGCATGTGTAGCAAGTCCATCTGTGTAACTTAAATAAATACAGATATCCAGGCTTTATCCCTTGGTTCATAATTGGCAGGATTTGGGATAGGGTCTAGTCATTTAACTCTTTTGGAAGGAAAGGGAAAAAGGGACTACTCCCAAATGATACACTGGAGACCCCTGAACACTTGGACAACCAGACCAGTCTTCAGTATGAGGGTCTGAGGGTGCAGCTCAGTAAGGACCCAGGGTGCAGCTCTGTGAGGGCCCGAGGCTGCTGTGCTGAGACAGCCCTGTGGGTTGCACCAGGCAGTGCATTGGGGCCTTCAGAGCTGCACGAAGCAATACTTAGGGCACCAGGTAGTGCGAGATAAAACCAGGGTTCAATACATGCAAAGCATGTGCCTTAATTTTTCTACTTTCTCACCATCCCTCTTGTAACTTTTCAAAAGTAAAGCCACATATATAAAGTATCATCATCCTAATTCCCCCCATCACTGAACCTAGGTAGATAAATGCCAAGTTTATACTGACCCCCAAATAATACAGAATTCCTTTTTAGTGGTTAAGTATAGAAAAGTTCTGTATTCTTTTTAAAACGTGTTTTTGTGGTTCTAATGAGGTAGATGAATTCTTAATAAAAGGCATTTATACAATCTACTATCATTACTGAGATAGAAGAATCAGTGATCGATCACACGAGAAACTTAAAAAGTTGCGTTTATGTTATGCAAATTCAGATCTTAGCATTCAACATGTAAACAGAGGTCCTTTTCTCCTACTGATCAAATCTCAAAGAGAAGTTTCATTTAGTGTTGACTGAGGATTTGGTAACTTGTTCCAGCATTAGAGGAAATGAACTATAGGGTTGGGCTTTGACTCAGTGTCATAGCACAGGCCTGGCACACATGAGATCTGGATTTGATCACAGCACTAGAAAAGAAAGAAAAAACATTTACCATATACTCAAAGCTATGTATATTGGTACTGAAGGGCACTTAAAGGAATTTCTAATGGTAATACCTATAATATTGTGACATAAATTACCTAGTAAAATGCAAGTTGTTGTCATATTGTCAAAAGTTATCATGGGGCTAAAGATAGTACAGGGGTTAAGGTACTTGATTTGAGGGGCCGGAGAGATAGTTTGGAGGCAGGGCATTTGCCTCGCATGCAGAAGGACGGTGGTTCGAATCCCGGCATCCCAGATGGTCTCCTGAGCCTGCTAGGAGTGATTTCTGAGCATAGAACCAGGAGGAACCCCTGAGCGCTGTTGGGTGTGACCCCAAAACAAAACAAAAACAACAAAAGTCACAGGCTTGCTCAGAGCTTTGTTGAAAAGCTTTGGGGTGGAGAGATGGCATGGAGGTAAGGGGTTTGCCTTGCATGCAGAAGGACGATGGTTCGAATCTCGGCATCCCATATGGTCCCCTGAGCCTGCCAGGAGGAACCCCTGAGCGCTGCTGGGTGTGATCCAAAAACCAAAAACCAAAAAAGAAAAAAAAAGTACTTGATTTGCACACAGCCAGTTCTAGTTTAATTCTTGGTCCTCTGAACATCACTAGGAGTAACCCCTGAACACTGCTGGGATTTGCCCCCAAATTAACAGTGGTATTAAATCTAATCATTAATCATTTATCTTCCTGTTAGATTTTTTATTGTCATAAAATTATTATTTTTCCTTTTTCTTTTCTAGAAATTAAGAAGCCACCATTGGCCCCCAAGCCCAAGTTTGTGGTGGTAAAAAATAAACCAACGCCACCTCCTATTGCTCCTAAACCCGATGTTGTGGTTTCTTGTGTTCCACAGTCCACAAAGAAAACCAAACCAGCAATAGCTCCAAAGCCCAAAGTTCTGAAAAGCTCATCAGTTCGAGACATCAGGCAATCACCCACAAGGAAAATCACTGTGAACCTGGAAGAACATAAAGAGGAATTATCTGAAAGCACCGACAAGGCCAATTGCAAAAATGTAGGGCATCAGAGCAATGACTGTATTTCACCCGTGTGTTCCTACAGTGCTGAGTGTATTTATAAACTTGGAGACAGGGAGCATTTGTGTGTAAAACAACTAGTCCTAGAGCCACTGGAAATGTGGGAGAACTTAGAAAACAGTAAAACCGATGAGTCCTCTTCATCGATAAAAACTAGGAGTAAATGTAACTCTAATGGTGAGAAGGTCAAGAGCCAGAGTGGAGTAGTTCGGAAGGGAGGCATTCTAGAAGAGAAGCTGAAAGATGTGTTAACCCATCAATCCTCATCTTTGGTTTCCTCACAGAAGCACCAATCCCCAGACAAACTCCAAATGCAGGACAGGTGTCATCCTGACAAACTCAGAGTGGAATTGATTAATTTGTCACCTTCCCTCTCCAGCCTGGACAAAGTTCCTGATTATAACCTGCAAATTCCTCAGGATGAATTCCAAAACTTGGAAACATGTCACAAGGGCAATGAAAAAAGCAATACTTGTGTTCACCTGCCTGAACAAGGGGTTCTGGGAAATGGCAAGAGGAGCACTTGTTCATTGGCTGATGGAGTTAGTAAGCAATCAGAAGTCAATGACCTTGGTCCCTTAGAACTTCATTTAGAACCTTGTACCCCCAGATTTCCGACTCCCAAGCCTAGAAAAACACGGGCTGCTTGTCTAGTACGCCAGAAGTATGTTGATCTGCAAAATGAAAGTCTCGAAGAACCAGAGCATTTTGATAATAACCCTTTTGATCCTTCTGAGGAGAGTTTGAAACACCACAAAAGCAGTTTTCTGCATCAGAACGCACTATGTAAGAAGGAACAAGTGGACGAAGTGAAACCAGAAAGTGAAAGTGTGGACTCCAATTGTGACAGACAAAACGTGGTACATTCACAGAAATCTTCGTGTCCTGAAACACCTTCTCTTTCGGAAATGCGCCCCCCTGGAAATACAGAATCTCATTTGAGTTCTGACAGCAAGAAGGGAGATGATTCTAGTATGTTACTTGAGGTGGATAAAGGGACCAACTTTAAACGGTGCAGTGTTTTATCTATGAGTCTTCCTAAGCAACTTAAATTAAGTTGCAATGAATGCTTACCTACTGCCTGTAATCCAGGAGTGTCTAGCCCTCAAATACAAAAGAAATCTCAAATAAAAGATGAAAATTCCTCAAAAATTGTACCCAAAAAACCTCAAAGACACAGTTTGCCTTCTTCAGGGGTGCTTAAAAAGGCTGCTTCAGAGGAACTTGTAGAGAAAAGTTCTTATCCCTCAAATGAAGAAAAAACATCAGAGAAAAATCTAGAAAGAAATCACCTTCGGCGTTTGTATGCCCCAGGCCATGGTATGTCATCCTCCTTTGACATGCCTAAACGAACTTCAGAAAAGCCAGTGTGGAAATTACCTCATCCTATTTTACCCTTTTTAGGGAACCCAGAATCCTTAAAGTCTATGGCTATCTCCTCTGATAGTGTGCCTTCAGCTGCCTTGACCAAACCTCGAGCAAAATCCTTATCTGCAGTGGACTTAGAAAGGTGCACTAAGCCAAGCAAAGACACTCCGAAGAAAAACTCTTTGAAGAAGTTGCTCAATAAGAAACTGTCCATCTGCTTCTTGAAGAGCGATTTCCAGAAATTGTGGTCCAGAAACAGCCAGCCTGGAGATGCAACTGCAGGCAGCTTCTCAGGTGCAGAGAGGAAAGGTTCTGAGAGACACTGGCATAGTCTGCTAGCAGATGTAGAGAAGAGAAGTAAACCCACTAAAGCCCATTCTGCTGATAATTATAGCATGGTATCAAAGAAGAAGAGGAAAATGTCTCGGGTCCAGAGCAGTGCAGCCAACAGCCCCAGAGCAGAGTCTTTGGATGACCAATTGCTTTCCCAGGAGTCCTCATCCCAGGAGTCTTACAGGAGTGTTTTAAGCAGCTGTGCCCCTGAGTATGAAAATATCCGTCATTATGAGGAAATACCAGAGTACGAAAACTTGCCCTTTATTAAGTCTCTGGAGTTTGAGTGGCAGAATTCCAGTAGCATGGAGGATGCTGATGCAAACGTGTATGAGATAGAAGAGCCATATGAAGCTTTGGTGAGCCAGCTGCACCTTGGACCCAGACACCCACATTTCAGGTAACACTCAGGTGCCAGACATGCCTAGCACATTTTTACCCTCACCTCTGAAATTAACTTTCAGCTACAGCATAAGGCACACATGGAGGAAAATCAGTCATGGTTGGCTTCTTTGACCAGTTCATTCGGAGAATATAAACCTACTTGTAGTTACTACAATTTGAGCCTAGAAATAGTAGTAGTTGCAGATGCTACAAGTCAGATCTGATGGGATGGGATTGAAAAGAAAAATTTCCAGGGCCTTTAAAGTACCAATTCAGAAAGTCGAGGCATCTTGAGCAGGAAAAGGCCCAGAGCAGAAAGGTCTATTTGCTATATGTAAGAAATGGAAAACTATTTAATCTTTGCATTGGAATGTGGTGTCCTCATTAAGTGAAAATCTGAAAGCTGCAAAGGTTACTAGATTTTTTAGAATTCTTGTAATTGTTGAAGGTTCATTTGTGATGTTAGATGGGCATAGGGAAAATGCAAGAAATTCATAACTATTTTGCTTGCTGTGTCACTTTTGTACCTGTACCTTGTAGTCATGGTAACCTACATATGTCTGTATGGAATATAAAACTCATGTCATTCTTGGTGTACTTGTACAATCCTTGCTGGTCCATCCCAGCAGTTGTTGACTTCAAGAAGCTTCTCTGGTTGTAGGAATATTTTGCATCTTGTCCTGACTTCTCACTCTGTAATAATCTTTTCGTATGTACCATACCTGGTAGTTTTTAGTATTTACTCCTTGCTCTGCATTCAGGGATCACTTCTTTGGGCAAGGCCAAGGTTATTCAAGTTTGGATCAGTGCTGTACAAGGCAAATGCCCTCCCTAATGCTGTCTCTCTAGACAACCCCATCCCTGCTATTTTGAGGGGCGTTCCACATCTGGCGGTTGGGGTTAGTCCTGGCTCTGTACTTAGGAATCACTTCTGCAGCGTTCAGTTCAGGGGACTGTATGGGATGCTGGGGATTGAACCTGGATCGGCCACTTGCAATACAAGTGCCCTCCTGGCTGTACTATTTACTATTGCTCAATCTCCTGCTGTGTTATTCTTTTTTTTTTTTTGGTTTTTGATTTTTGGGTCACACCCAGCGGTGATCAGGGGTTAACTCCTGGCTGTCTGCTCAGAAATAGCTCCTGGCAGGCACGGGGGACCATGTGGAACACCGGGATTCGAACCAACCATCTTTGGTCCTGGATCAGCTGCTTGCAAGGCAAACGCCTGCTGTGCTATCTCTCCAGGCCCTGCTGTGTTATTCTTAACCTCTTTACCTAAATTTGTTTTATGTTGTAATTACATAGAGGGATGTTTGGTGTTCTCCATTCAATTTTAATCTATATAAAAACTACTAGGTGTATTTTTTGTCCTCCCTGAGCCCTTAAAAGACTTGTTTGACCAAATTTAGGTGTTTAGGTACTTTGAGACTGAAAAAGAGGCAAAGGAAGCAACTATTCTATCTTTTTACTTCTTTTATATTTAGTACAAAGGTCTATGTGCTTTGTCTGAGTACTTTGGTCTTAAAGTAGGACTTTTGCAAAAGCATTCACCTACATGTGAAGAATTCTGGGCTATTTTATCTTTCATATGTTTTCCTAGAATTTCGCTTACTCTAATGTATTCTTTTGCCTTTTAAGTAACCCCTGAGTACTGCTGGGTGTGGCCTGCAAAGAAAACAAAACAAAAAATCCGATGACTGATTGTTAGTATCCAAAGGTCCTCAAACTTTTTAAACAGGGGACCAGTTCACTGTCCCTCAGACCACTGGAGGGTCTGACTATAGTAAAAACAAAACTTATGAACGAATTCTTATGCACACTGCATATATCTTATTTTGCAATGAAGAAACAAAACAGATACAAATACAATATGTGGCCCGCGGGCCATAGTTTGAGGACCACTGATAGGCAAATCATCTACTTGAAAAATATTTTGTTTTGTTTGTTTGTATTTTGAGTTACAAACAGTGATATTTAGGGGTTATTTCTGGCTTTGCTCCCAGAAGTCATTCCTGGTGGCAGTCAGGGAACATATGGGATACAAGGGATGGAACCCTGTGTCCAATTGCGTGCAAGACAAGCGCCCTACATGCTGTACTGTCACTTTGGCCCTTAACAAATATTTTCACCAAAATTTCCTAAATAATCAGGTTTTTTTTATAAAAAATGATCTGCTTTCATTCCTGCTGTATTCCATTGAATAATTTTGTTAATACTTCCTTTATCATGTTTGATTCTGTGTGTGTGTGAGAGAGACAGAGGCAGACAGAGAGAGGTGAATTTAGCTTTTCCATGATGTTACTACCCTCCTTAGTGAAAGTGAAATGTTTTTCTTGAAAATAAAGGTTCAGGGGCCAGAGAGATAGCATGGAGGCAAGGTGTTTGCCTTGCATGCTGAACGATGGTGGTTTGAATCCTGGCATCCCATATGGTCCCCCTAGCCTGCCAGGAACGATTTCTGAGTGTAGAGCCAGGAGTAAGCCCTGAGCGGCACCGGGTGTGACCCAAAAACTAAAAAACTAAAAAAAATAAATAAAGGTTCAGTACTAAGAGTGGATTCCTGGTTGGCCCTCTGGCTGAAGTCCCTAGAGTTTGCCATTGCCATTGTTATTGTCATTGACCTGTCTGTTGTGTATCTCACTCTGTGAGAGCACTGCAGCATGGGGGTGAGGGGCTGGTCAGGAAAGGTCTGATGTACAGCCAGTGAAGCAGGCTTGCACTCATGCCCAGGGTCTGTCTCCAGGCACCAGAAGCCAGGGCATCTTCGGACATGCTGCAGGATTTCAAGTAGAGCAGCCTGGTGAAATGTGAGCTCTGCTTCCCAACTGAGCTTTCCAAGCAGGTTTTGATCTTGCTGGGTGTGCAGGTTGAATGAAAAAGCCTGCAGACAGAGGGTCAGGTGAGCCTATGTCAGAGTGCCTGCGAGAATCCTCCATGCCCTTTGAAAATAGCACTGACTGGATGGATAAAACTAAGTTCAAGTTTTTATGCACAAGAGGCCTGGGAACCCTAAAACCAGGTAAATGAGAAGCAAGGTGTATGTTATATAGAACGAGAGGATCCATGTGGAAATCTTTGTTAGACTAGATATGGAATAATACAGCCTGGTGCCTTGGAGTAATTCACTTAAAACCCAATACCATAGCCTCAGAAATAATAAGAAAAACCTACCTTGAACCCTGTTTGAAGTTTTTCTGCTGGTGTGAGTGAAGTTTCTAGCAGCCCTCAGAGGACTGGCTCACTGGTGTGTGGTGAATACTAACAAACCAGGTGATTATTGTTATTTTGTTTTTTGTTTGTGTTTGGTTTTACATTTTGGGCCACTCCTGGAGATGCTCAGGAATTAATCTTGGCTCTGCGCTCAGGGGTCATTCCTGGTGGTACTCAGGGGACCATATGGGATGCCTGAGACTGAGCCCGAGAGTCGGCATCTTACTGGCTACCAGGGCTGGCAAACAGGATTTTTACCCTCACTCAAAATGGCAAAATGCAATATTGTTAAAATTATATGCTTTTGTGTGAGTGTTTGTCTGTTTTGGCAGGTCACTGCGTGGTGTGGCTCCCTGACTCTCACAGTTTAAAATTTTGGCTTTGTGTCCAACTTGTTCACTACCCCTGGGCTAGACTATTTCTCTAGCCCAGAACAAACCAGATTTTGAAGTAGCTGACAGATACTTGGCAGGCTTGAGGGTAACCCTGGTGTTTGATAAATCTAATCATTTCACATTTATAAGCTCAGGTGTATTGATGATTCATTCTCGGTAGACCTGGCCCCAGTTCCAATGAAGGCTGTGCTCTGTATGAAAGTGCTCCTTTGGAACTCGACTTACTTCCTAGAAAGTTTTAGAAAGGGTGGTCAAGATCCCACATTGGCCCCCAGAGATAGAACTTACTCCCTGCACTTTTTATTTTATTTTATTTTATTTTATTTTATTTTATTTTTTTGAGCCTAGGGAGGAGAGTGAAGTTGAGCATGTGAGTATCCAAGAAGAGAGGTGGTGGCTGAATCTGAGGCTTCAGGTTTATGGAAATGGTGAGGTGACTGAAGAAAAATGAGGAAACTGGGGGCTGGGCTGCTGGGAGAATGACTGTCTACAATTGGGGGTGATATGACCTGGGAAGGGATGGGCGGTTGGGAGTTAGTGTGCAATGGATTTCCCTTCTCTCCTCCCATTATTCTCAGCCCTGGCCACAGTCTCCCTGAAACTCTCTCCTTTGCTTAATTCTGCTAATTGAGTTCCTGGCTTTAGGCAGGATGACTGGAAGAATCTGGTGGAGTGGGATCTGGTGGGGCTGGTGTGGTAATGGGGAAGGATAAATTGCCCACCTGAAAGTGAAACCTGTGTTGGGAAATTCCCAGAGCTGCAGAAACTGTACCTTGAGGTGTTCCCAGGTGAGTCATCATTTAGTCACCTGATTCTCAAAAGTGCTTTTGAATGGAAACTGTGGGATATTCCTGTGTCTTTTAGGCAAAGTTGTGAGCACTCCTTTGATATAAATGAACTTGAAACAAGTAGCTGGCGTTGGAATTTCATGACTGGCACACAGGTGATGAGCACTCATTAATGAGTTGGGTTTCCCGGTGAAATAATTCAAAGGGTTAGACGCATATGCTTTATTCCAGTTCATTGTTCATTCCAGCACCATTCAGATCACACAGTAGTGTGCTGGGAATAGCCCCTCAGCACTGCTGGGTGTGACCCCCCCCCCACAAAAAATTAGCATCCACAACAACAAAGTTTGCTTTCCACAAAGAAGCTGCTGAAAATTTGGGTTTGGGATATAAAAGATTAACAAATCAACAAAACTGTCTTCCAATTGTTGGCCTTTTCTTCATGAATTTGTAGCAAAGTTTTTGACTCTGACCAAGAGAAATTTTCCCTCGAGGCTTTCCTGACTTTTTCTTTTATGTTTTTATTTGTTCTTATAACAGGCACTTCAAAGAAATCATATGGGATTTTTCTAGGTAATCAAGCAAGACCTCAGTTTATTTATTCCCCAATAGTTGTTATTTAATTGACTCATTTGTTTTCATCTTGTTTGGTGGGGACGCACCCAGCAGTGTTAAGGGCTTGCTCCTACTCTTGGCTGTGGAGTCACTCCTGGTGATACTCTGAACTGAACTGAACCCAGGTCAGCCACTCATAAGGCAAATGCCTTAACTCCAATACTAACTCTCTATAGTCCATTTATCGATTCTTTCAACAAATATTAACAAAGTTTGTTTTCTCAAAAGTTGAAAGAGCCTAGGAGCTCCCACCCAATGAGATGGTGACCAATTATAGGACAACAGATTTATTAATCCAAAGGCAGTGATTCTTAACCCCAGGCTCATAAATTGAACATGATGGGACTTGGCATGAAGAAGGTCATTTTCTTTTTTTTTTTTTGGTTTTTGGGCCACACCCGGCAGTGCTCAGGGGTTACTCCTGGCTGTCTGCTCAGAAATAGCTCCTGGCAGGCACAGGGGACCATATGGGACACCTGGATTCGAACCAACCACCTTTGGTCCTGGATCGGCTGCTTGCAAGGCAAACACCACTGTGCTATCTCTCCGGGCCCATGAAGGTCATTTTCTAACCTTGATAAGAGCAGTTTCATTTGTGCCCTGGAGACTAAATTCAGAGTGCCACTGGGGAGGATTGAGAAGAGAGGAAGTGAAAGCAAATGTGGATTATTATTCCTTGAAACTTTGCCCAGAAGTCCTATCACTTGACAGGTTTGGACTTAACTTTTCTTTTTTACATTTTTTTCTTTAGCATCAGGATTCAAAATAAATTCAGAATCTTTTTATCTATTTATTTATTTTAGTTATTCAGTATACTCTTGCTCTAGAAAAGGAGAACACTGTTTTGTTTGTTTCTTTTTTGTTGTTGCTGTTTGTTTAGACATAACACTGGGCTTTTACAAGAACTGCTAAATAGCATTGCAAGGCACATCCTATCCCATTATAGCATTTTGTGTTTTAAATCATCAGCTATGGTTTACAATAGGAGTTGCACTTGCCATCTGGTGAATTGTTGGGTTTGAACAGCATGATTAAAGTATAAATTTAATAGTCCTAAGGAGCATTTCTGTTGTTTTAGTCCCAGTAATATTATGCTCCTTTTAAAGGAGTGGGTTGGGTCTCATATATCTCAACAGCAGCTCTTTCCTGTGAGTTATTTTCAGCATGAGTTCAGGAAATATCAAAATTTGCATGGCCCTTTAACTTCACATTTCTTGTACTGAAATCACAGCCATACTGTTTTGGCAAATCTGTTTGTTTACATAATTGCCCTACATTTCAAACTTCTGCTAGAAGCATGGGATATTGTTTTTTGGCACAAAGAATTCTTTTCCTTTTAAATAAGCATTAAGAATTAGTTAAATTGCGGGGCCGGAGAGATAGCATGGAGGTAGGGCAGTAGGGCATTTGCCTTGCATGCAGAAGGATGGTGTTTTTTTGTTTTTTTGTTTTTGTTTTTTGATTTTTGGGCCACACCCGTTTGATGCTCAGGGGTTACTCCTGGCTATGCGCTCAGAAATTGCTCCTGGCTTGGGGGGACCATATGGGACACCGGGGGATCGAACCGCGGTCCGTCCTACGCTAGCGATTGCAAGGCAGACACCTTAACTCTAGCGCCACCTTCCCGGCCCCTCATTCTTTTTCTAAGCACCTGTAATTCCTGTAAGGGTCTGATGGATAAAGATGGACAAGCTACCTGGCAGGCTTTGAGTGGACTAAACTTTGTAGCATGTTTGGAACTCAGTGCTTCTTATGTCTTAGATATATCTTGAGTAGGAGATACTTTAGCTCACCCCCCCAGCCCAAAAGAATATATTGAGATTCTAATATATGCTATATATTTACCTTATATATAGTCTAATAATGCAATGGAAACTAATGAAAAAATAAGTGTTACAATGCTGGATTAAATCAATAAAAGTAAATGAGTAGTTTGTAATTCTTTTTCTTTGTTTTTGTTCATTTGTTTGTTTTTGAGTCACACCCAGCGGCGCTCAGGGTTACTACTGGCTCTGCGCTCAGAAATCACTCCTGGCAAGCATGGGGGATCAGATGGAATGCTGGACCACCGTCCATCCTGGATCAGCTGCTTGCAAGGCAAACACCCTACCACTGTGCTATCTCCCCGGCCCCATAGTTTGTAATTCTTGTTTGTTCGTTTGTTTGTTTTTGGGTCACACCCGGCGGCACTCAGGAGTTCCTCCTGACTCTATGCTCAGAAATTGCTCCTGGCAGGCTCGGGGGACCATATGGGGTGCCGGAATTTGAACCACTGACCTTCTGCATGCAAGGCAAACGCTTTGCCTCCATGCTATTTCTCCGGTCCCAGTTTGTACTTCTTTTTTTGTTTGTTTGTTTTTGTTTTTGTTTTTTGGGTCACACCCAGTAGCGCTCAGAAGCTACTCCTGGCTCTACACTCAGAAATCGCCCCTGGCAGGCTCGGGGGACCATATGGGATGCCGGGATTCAAACCACCATCCTTTGGCATTCAAGGCAAATGCCTTACCTCCATGCTATCTCTCTGTCCCCCATTTTGTAATTCTATTTTTTTTTTTTTTTTTTTTTTTGGTTTTTTGGGCCACACCTGGCGGTGCTCAGGGGTTACTCCTGGCTGTCTGCTCAGAAATAGCTCCTGGCAGGCACGGGGCACCATATGGGACACCGGGATTTGAACCAACCACCTTTGGTCCTGGATCGGCTGCTTGCCAGGCAAACGCTGCTGTGCTATCTCTCCAGGCCCTATTTTGTAATTCTTTTTTTTTTTTTTTTTTTTTGCCACACCCGGCGGTGCTCAGGGGTTACTCCTGGCTGTCTGCTCAGAAATAGCTCCTGGCAGGCACAGGGGACCATATGGGACACCGGAATTCGAACCAACCACCTTTTGGTCCAGGATTGGCTGCTTGCAAGGCAAACGCCGCCGTGCTATCTCTCTGGGCCCTATTTTGTAATTCTTAATTGCATTTAAGAAAAACAAGGTTGGCAGATAAAAGAGGAAAAGACCAAGGCAGAATGGAGCAGAATGGTGTTGTTTAAGATCAATTTTGTTTCCCTAGTCAGTCCTAGGAGATCTAGGAGACCCAAGCTCTTTCTCATATGCTAGGGAATTAGAATGTTCCTATTTCAGGTATTGATCAGTAATGCCTATACTCATCTTTTACTTTTATAAGCTTTCTGTATTCTTCCAAATACTTTTTTGAAATGTACCATCTTTCTATGGAACGGTATAAATCAAGTTGGTATTTAGGGAAAGCCCTTTATTAAAATAGAGCCTGGGGAAGTAGCTCATGTTGGTATTTAGGGATTTAGGGAAAGCACTTTATTAAAATAGATGCTGGGGAAGTAGCTCAGGGTATGGCGCATCCTCTTTCTCTGAGGCCTGGGGTTCAACCCAACACCAGAACAAAGACCAAAATTTAATTGTGTTTTAAATAGCCTTTTTAAAAAGCAAATAATTTCATCAAACTATCTTAGGTACTAATAAGTTTGGGTTGGAGCATAATTTTGTGTGGGAAACTACCAAGAAGTCTGGCCTTTTTATTGAGGACTAATGTTTAAAAAGAAAGAACAGCCTAATTTCTTCTGGGTGGTATGGAAAGCTACTTTGGTGGTTTAGTCTGGGTCTGGTAATTGTTTGTGGCTCTCTGGAGGAATGAAAAAGGAATTATTCTTGACAGCAGGCAGAGATGATCTAACATTGTAGCTATAAAAATGGGCTTGACCCAATACAGTAAGTCAGCTAAAGTACTAAGAATCTTTCAAGGAATAATACGTATTTTCTTCAGTGTTCCTTTAGATTTCTCAACCTTTATTTGTATTACATATGTGGTCTCTGTATGAAGATGATTTGCTATAAAGCTGTATTTGGTAATTTTACTTCCTTTTATATATCAAAAAACCAAGTCATGATAGTGAAGTGACATTAGGAAAAAGTGGACAAATTAAGTCTGTATTCAAGTTTACTGGACTCTCCATGTATCAAAGTATTTTTGGTTTCTTTTTGTTTGTTTGTTTTGTTATTTGGACCACCCACTGTACTCTGGCTACACTGTACTACACTCATATTACTCCTGGTGGGGCTAAGGGAACCATATGGGGTGTTGGACTGAACCCAGGTCAGTTATGTGCGAGAGCCCTACCTTTTATACTCCAGCCCCAAAGTATTTTTGGTTCCAAGAAAGGAAAGATAACAAATTCTGAACAAAGAAAGTCAGCTTCCCCTGTTTGGATAAAAAGAAAAAGAAAAACATATTTAGGCCTATTTTATGTTTGGAATGATTCAACTGCTTGTTCTTTTAGCTCTTGTGGGTTTAGTTGAAAACTTTGTTTTACTTATTTTTTGAAGTCTGTTTCTTGGAAATATTTATAACCCTTGATATATTGTGGTGTATGTTAGTATCATTTAGGATACTAAAAACTGGGATCTAAAATCTAGATCTGTTTTTGTTTTATTTTTGTTTGTTTTGGGGGGTCACACCCGCTGACTCTGAGGGGTTACTCCTGGCTCTGTGCTCAAAAGTTGCTCCTGGGAACCATATGGGATGCTGGGATTTGAACTGGGGTCCATCAAGTATTGGCCGGGTGCAAGGCAAATGCCTTACTGCTGTGCTATTGCTCTGGCCCTAAAAACTAGATCTGATTTTGAATTGTTTGGCCACTGTAATTTCAAATTCAGGAAAGTAGATATAAAGCATAAAGAAGCAGTAATTGATAAGCATTTTGTTTTTTCTCCTGAGTCTTTAAGTCTATCTTTAGTCAAAAGTAAACTTTGATTTCATTTTAAATAACTTGTCTTTGGGGCTGGAGTGATAGCACAGTGGTAGGGTGTTTGCCTTGAACGCAGCCAACACAGGACAAGTCCCAGTTCGATTCTTTGGTATCCCATATGGTCCCCCGAGCCTACCAGGAGTAACCCCTGAGCACTGCCAGATGTGACCCAAACACTAAAAAGAAAAAAAAAATTAAAAAAAACAAAATCTAGGGGCCGGAGAGATAGCATGGAGGTAAGGCATTTGCCTTTCATGCAGGAGATCATCGGTTCGAATCCCGGCACCCCATATGGTCCCCCGTGCCTGCCTGGAGCCAGGAATAACCCCTGAGCACTGCCGGGTGTGACCCAAAAACCACAAAAAAAAAAAAATCTTGGGGCCCCGAGAGATAACACAGTGGTGTTTGCCTTGCAAGCAGCGATCCAGGACCAAAGGTGGTTGGTTCAAATCCCCATGTCCCATATGGTCCCCCGTGCCTGCCAGGAGCTATTTCTGAGCAGACAGCCAGGAGTGACCCCTGAGCACTGCCGGGTGTGGCCCCAAAACCAAACCAAACCAAACCAAACCAAACTAAACCAAAACAAAACAAAACAAAATCTTGTCTTTATACTGTTTTTCTTTCCTTACCTTTACTGTGAATTCTCTCTGCCTTTAGTGGTAAGACAGGCCTTAAAGATAAGTAGATCAGGGCTGGAGCAATTGTACAGTGGTAGGACATTTGCCTTTCATACAACCAACCCGGGTTCAATTCCTGCATCCCATATGGTCCCCTGAGCCTGCAAAGAGCAATTTATGAATGCAGAGCCAGGAGTAACCTCTGAGCACCTGTGGCCTAAAACAAAACAAAACAAAGAGGTAAGTAGATCATTCACAAATCCTGGTATGAGTTTCCTGGTAGCAGAAGTTTGGGTGGGAAAAGCTTATGGGATAATTTAAAGAATATGAACTACAATAATGTCTTTTAATGGTTTTATGTTCAGTGCTGTCAGAATTACTGAATTTTAAAGTTAAAGGAGTCCTGAAAAATCCAGTTCAGCTTCCTTCCGTAACTAATCAGTAAGGCTTTCTTCATATCATAGAGAAAGGAAATTGTAAAACCAAGGCTCCAACTTGGTGTTTCCTAATACCACATTATCCCACTAATGATACTGTGAACAACACTTACAAAGTTGGCAAGATTTAGAAAATTTAATTTTACTCTAAAGATTTAAGGTTCTTGGGACCGGAGAGATAGCATGGAGGTTAGGCATTTGCCTTTCACGCAGAAGGTCATTGGTTCAAATCCCGGCATACCATATGGTCCCCTGTGCCTGCCAGGAGCGATTTCTGAGCATGGAGCCAGGAGTAACCCCTGAGCACTGCCGGGTGTGACCCAAAAACCAAAAAAAAAAAAAAAAAAGAATTAAGGTTCTTGTGCCACTGTCTTTTTATCCCATTAGCACAGATTATTTATACCCTTTCTCAGGAAGGAAAACAACCTGTAGTTGCGTATAAATACATAAAATACATAAGTAATATATGGCTCCTGATTTCTTTCTTTGTTTTAGAGCCACACCCTATGCTGCTCAGGGCTCACTCCCAGCACCTTGCTCTGGATTCATTCCTGGGTGGGCTCAGGGACCAGATATAGAGCTGAAAGCTGAACCACAATCTGCTGTGCACCAAGCAAGTGCCCTACCCCTGCCCCTACTCTCTGGGTCAGGTGAAGAGGCAAAGGAGGAAGGGGGAAGGAAGGGAAGAGATGGGAAGAAGGAAGTTTAATATTTAAAGAGTATATTGTTTAGATTGCTTAGGGCATTTTTCTTGCATGTGGACAGTCTGGGTTTGATCCCTGGTATCCCATTTGATTCCTCATGCCCTGCCATGAGTAATTCTTAAGTGAACAGCCCTGAACATCTTTGATATGGTCCCAAACACTGATAAATAAATAAAAAATTGATTTCAGGAAGTGAATATTTTAACTAAGCAGAAGTTTATAGTCAACAAACATTTGATGTTACAAATATATGTTAAGTAAACATTCAGTAAGCTGACTATATTTGGGGGTATACCCAACAATGCTCAGGGGTTGGTTACTCCTGACTCTGCATTCAGGAATTACACCTGGGGGTGCTCGTGGGGACCATATAGGATGCTGAGGATGGAACCCCAGCATGCAAGAAGGCAACTACCTACTGCACTATTACACTGGCCTCCTAGACTCCTCTTTACTAGTAGTAAGGGCTACTAGTTTATGTTAATCATTGTGTTAAGAGCTATACTACATATATTCAATTCCTGCTATATATAAAATAGAGATTATAATTTTCAGGTGAGGAAACATTGGATTAAATAACTTGCCCCACAGGTATGCAGGGATGCCTATGATTAATAAAGATAAAACATCTGTAACTAGAGGCCGGAGCAATAGCACATTATGTAGGATTGTTTGCCTTGCACGCAGCCTACCTGGGTTAAATCCCCAGTTTCCCTTATTGTCCCCTGAGCCTGTCAGGAGCAGTTTCTGAATGTAGAGCCATAAATGACCCCTGAGTGCCAAGTATGGCCCAAAAAAAGAAAAAAGAAAAAGAAAGCAAGAAAAGTCTGGAATTAAGTTTCTATTCCTGAGTCATTCTAGTTTTGAATCAAATCATACACATATAGGGAAGCCATGGATTTTGCCAATTTTTAAATCATTAACATGTCCACACAAAAAAAAAAGTCTTATAGGGGCCGGAGAGATAGCATGGAGGTAAGGCGTTTGCTTTTCATGCAGAAGGTCATTGGTTCGAGTCCCGGCATTCCACATGGTCCCCCGAGCCTGCCAGGAGCGATTTCTGAGCGTGGAGCCAGGAGTAACCCCTGAGCACTGCCGGGTGTGATCCAAAAACCAAAAATAAAAACATTAACATGTATTTTTACTTTTTTAATGTTTAAGATCTTTCAGTGAAATCAGTATCAACTTAGGATATTGCATAATTACAAACTAAGCAATTTAGGAACAACTAATTTTCCTTTTCTTGCAGAGTGGAGCTTTGGGGGGGGGGCGACCAGATTGGATGCCAGGGATTGAACTCAGGTCAGCTGTGTACAGACAAGTGCCCTACTCGACTGTACTATATTGCTCTAGCTCCACAACTAATTATTTTTAATCTGATATTGCCATTTTATTCAACATTTGGTATTTGTAGATATCTACTTTAAACTATTTTTTAAGATATAACAGCATGATTTACTAATGTGTTCATAGTACAGTTGTTGCAGGCATTAAATGTTCAAACATGAATCTCACCACCAGTGTGACCCCTCCACTAGTGCCCCCAGTTTTACATCCTCCCCTCAAACCTATTCCCTAAGCAGGCACAAACAAATTTACTTCATCTCATTTGTTATAACACAAAGGCAAATGGAATTATCAAAACTTAGATTAATAAAAGTCAATTTGTGGTAATGGTTGTACTTCAGAAAGGTTGTCTGAGGATTTACTAGGCTGGTTGGTGCTAGTTGAGTCTCTGTGTTCTAATTTTTGCTTCCTCAACTTGGTGGTCTTCTAATCAACTTTCCCATCTGACACTGAACTTACAATACTATGAATTTGGATGTGTAATTGGTTCAGGTGCTATGAGCCATAATAATTTTTTGTTTTGTTTTGTTTTTGCTCCATATTCCGCAGTGCTCAGAGCTCAGAAATCATTCCTCATAGGTTTGGGGGACCATATGGGATGCCAAGAATTGAACCTGGGTTGGCTTCATGCCCTACCTGCTGTTCTATTGCTCTGGCCCAGAGCTGGAACAATTGGGTGGCTTGGCAGGTTGGTGAGGTTCAGTTTGGAGCTGGGCCATTTCTATGTTGTAGGGTGTCAGGTGTGGCTGCATCCTGCTGTGTCTTCAGGCGTTAAAAGAAATTTGCCTGCTACTATTCTGAGAAAGCCCAGAACTGTCAGCCTGAATCAGACTACCTGGGAAGATTAGGTGGCATCATGCCCTTTATGAGATTAGTTATCACATCTAATTTTCTACTCGGGATTGCAGTGGACAAATATTATTGTCTGTAATTTGTTCACTGTCTAGAAGGAAACCACAGAGACACCTGCAGTGATATGTATAGACATGAGTGATCATATTTGGCTGCCCTCGATTTTTTCATGCAAGAAGAACTCAATGATTGGAAAATTTTATAGTTACGTAATGGATGTTTTAATGGTTAGAAACAGAGCTACTTGTGTCATATTTTTATATGACCATGTCAGCAGTGGCTTCTATTCAAAGCAAGTTAAATCCCTTGCTTCCTTTAGTTCCATGCGGGCACCAATGGCAGAAAGGGTCGGACATGTCTCCTTTCCCCCCACTGAGTCACATAAAAGCTGCTTCTTTGTTACCCTGCATCTTATTCTGTTGGGTACATTTATTATTATTTTTTATGACCTCTTTCTGTCTGCTACTTTCTGGCTTTTAATGTATTTTAGCTTGCTAGTTATTTATACACCCTTTAGTAGTAAGATAATATCCCTATGATCTTCATGAAAAAGTAAATTCAAATGAGTGAGGGCGTTTTTTTGTTTCTTTTGTGTTATGAGATAAATTTGTGTTTCTTTATTAATTTTTTTAAGCTACATAGAGCTGTGCTCAGGGGTCACTTCTAGTGGAGCTGTAAGTATCATATGGGGTTCCCAGTATCAAGCCTGGGTTGACCAAGTGGATGGCAAATGCCTTATCCGATGTACTAAAGCTCCAGCCCCTTTGTTCCTTTTATGAAGTTTGAGAAGGCAAGGCGTGACAACTGGGCCAATTGAGTGCTAATGAAAAGACCTTTTTTAAGAAGCCACGTTGTCTTTATAATTGGGGCTCTAACATGGCCCCTACCCAGAAATGGCTCGCAGAACCTGCCTCGAGGGGACTGAAACTGAGTAAGAGGTACCTTTGTGACTTTTTACTTTGGCATCTATATTCATCTTTCTTAGGCTCAACTGAATTTGGTCTGTTTTTGTTTTTGTTCTTTATTTTTGGGCCATACCTGGAGGCATTCAGGGATTACTCTTGGCTCTGTGCTCAGAAATAACTCCTGGCAGACTTGGGGGACCATTCTGGGATGCCCAGAATTGAATCCCGGCCATCTCGGGTCAGCCACATGCAAGGCAAAATGCCCTGTCACTGTGCTGTCACTCTAGCCCCTGAATTTGTTATATCTCATCTTAAGTAAACCAGTGCCACAAATAGTACTGTAAAAAAATTCCAATCCTTTCTCCACACAGTCTGTTGAATGTTTTCATAAAATAATTGGCAGGGTTATTTATAGTAGACTTTCCTAAAAGCAAGTCTGATTAAGATCTTTATGTGGCTGATAAAGGTGGGCCTACAGATTAAATTACTCAAGACTGAATTTGATTTAGTTTATCCTGTAATTCAGTCATTTAATGTATTTATGATGCTTTCAATTTAATTCTAATTGATTTTTGACAAATTAGTTTCTCAATTGACCTAGCCATTGGGAACATTTGGAGACATTTCACCACTAAAGAGTTTGTGCCTGTGGTGTGTGCTTATTTTTCAGTATACAGATATTAAATCCTAAGTTTCCTTGCCTTGCCTTGCTTTCTATCTCATCTTTCCCCAGGCCCCAAGTTTATGCAAAAACAGGCTGGAAAGGGGACAATTGAATGCTAATGTGCTGAATGCTTTTGTTACCGCAGCCAGCTGAAATCCTGTGGCCTCAATCTGCCACTTTTCCTTGACCTCTGTGTCCAAAGACTCTTTTATGACTGTATTTTTTTTAATAAAAAATAAAACCTTTATTTTAAAAATGAACAAAATTCATACATAACATATATCATAGACATACATGTATTTGTTATAATATTACAGATTTTGAAGTATAATTATTGTAGTACAGCACATACTCAGGGGCTAGAGTGACAGTACAGCGACAGGGCATTTTGCCTTGCATGTGGTTGACCCAGAGCTGCTGGGATTGTGCTGGACTCCAGAGGGCTGATACCTTGAATCCAACTCATGAACTGATGTTTACAAGGCAGGCATTTTGCCACTGAGCTCTCATCCCTGAGCCTCTGTAACTGCTTCATTGGGGTGCCTTGGTTGAAACCCACAGCTTTATGCAGGTAAAGCTGTGTTCTTACCATTGAGCTACATCTTTCATCTATAATAATCTCATGGGAAGCTGCCAAACTGTTTCCTTTAAAAAAAAAGTTGATTGAAGTATTGTGACTTACAATTTGTTAATGATGGTTTCTTTTATACATAATTCTAGTGCCACACCCATCACCAATGTCCTCCCCCAGGGTTCTCAGTGACTATCATTTTAATTTATCACCAACAATGTATGAGTATGAGTGTTTTCACATCCTGATCAGTGTTTGGCATTAATCATGTTTAAATTCTGTCCATTCTGATAGGTATCTAGTGACATCCCAGTGTGGTGTAGTTTGCATTTCCTTGATGACTAAAGATGAGAAATATCCTCTTAAGTGTATATGATGGCATCAGTATTCCAAGGTGAAATCTAGTTTTCTTTTGTCTGTTGTCTAATAAGAATGCTTAGTTTATTATTTATTTGTTCATTTTAATTTTTGTTTTGTTTTGGACCCACATCTGGCTATACTCAAGACTTACTCCTGGACTCAGGGATCACTGCTGGCAGGCTTGTGGATGATATGGTATGCCAAGGATTGAACCCTTGGCAGCCACATATAAGACAAGCACCTTTCCCCTGCTCCAGCCCTGGTTTATTATTTCTTTGGGGGGGGGGGAGCACAGCCAGCAGCATTCAGAGATTACTCCTGGCTCTGTGCTCAGAAATTACTCCTGACGGGCTCTGGGGACCATATGGGATGCCGAGGATCTAACTGGGTCTTTCCCGGATCAGCTGCGTGCAAGACAAATGTCCTACCATCATGCTATCGCTCCAGCCCTGGTTTATTTTTAAGAATTGTTTTGTGAATAAACAAATATTTTGTAGATCAGAAGATAGTTAAAGAAAGTCTGGAACACATGCTTTGCATGTGGAAGGCCCACCCAATACTATATACCCAAACATGCAAGAAGTGACCTCTGAGAGCACCACCACAAAATTAGTGCCCACCCAATCCTATCATCACTGGGTAGGATCAAATGCCTGGCCCTCCTAAAAGAATAGTTATTTTGTGGAGATCGACACCTAGTAGTTCTAAGGGACTTACTTTTGATTCTGCTTTGAAGTCACTCCTAGTAGTGCTTGGACAGATCATATGCTGGGCATAGAACTTGGGCCAGTCATGCAAGTTAAGCATGTGACTGTCTGTACTTTTTCCTCTAATTTAAGACAGACAATAAGACATATTTGATCCCTGGAACTCCATTTGATCCCCTAAGCACCAGTAGGAGTGAACCCTGGACATATAGTCAGGAATATGTCCTGAGTCTGTAGGATAAAAATGGAAACAAAGCTGTGATCCAAAATAGTTTGTTGTTGTTGTTTATGGGCCATACCCAGTAGTGCTCAGGGGCTACTCCTGGCTCTGCACTCAGGAGTCATTCCTGGTGGTGCTCAGGTCCATATGGGATGCTGGGGATCAAACCTGGGTCAGCGCATGCAAGGCAAACTCCCTACCTGCTATGTTATCACTCCCTCCTGGCCCTAAAAAAGTTAACTTTTAATTGATATTTGGAGCAACACACCTTAGAAGCAGGGATCCTCACATTGAAGGCCTTTTGGATATTTATGACATCATTGGCCAATGACTTGTCACATAGGGCCATATCCTTTTATCTTGTGGACCTTATTAGCCCATTATCTGGACATTCTACCTCTGCCCTAGCAAATAATAATCAAATTTCTTCATTTTCTTAGTATGTAAGACTATGTGGTTTGGCTTCAATTGGCCTGTATAGTGTCATGGTCTTACCCACCCATATATGCTGACAACAATTCTTAAACCCCCTTATTTCCTTTCTAGCTTTGTTCCATCACTCAGTTTATTTCCAACCACAGGTCCTTGGACTGGACCTTTGCTGATCCAGCCTGCAAGTGTAAGAAGTGAAAATCGTTGTGTTACTTAATGTATCCTTCCCCCCAGACAGCCTGTCTTATCTTCCTAGATCTAAACTGAAACATTAGCCTTGGTGGAACTCTCCTTTTCCAGTGTGTGCAGGAAAAATCAAATATTTTCCAAAGTCAATACTGTCAAAACTCAAATACTGTCTCCACCTACCCACTTATCTGCTTACCTAATTCTGTTTTTCTTCTGAACACTTCTGAACTTACTATCTATTCTATTTGTTCATCTGTTTCTCCTATCAGAATACAGCCCAGCCTGCATGAGCATGAGCTACTCGATTTTATTACATAGCTTTATCTTCATTGCTTAGAGCAGTCTTAGAGCAGTGTTTGGTTTGTATGAGGCATAAGAGTTAAAATTTATTGAAAGTCTAAAGGCGGAAGTGAATTTGTGGATGTTTATGCTACCACTCCCTTCCATGGTATAATGCCTGGCATATCCTGTTTATGTTATGAACAGAGTTATAGCTAACTTTTGTTGTATTGATGTATATAAGAGGCAGTCCAGGGCACCCCTTTTCTTGGTTTTCTGTTCTAACAGCATGGGAAATGTTCATCGTTCTATCAAAGTACTTTGTAGCTTCTCCCTGCTTCTTTGTGTTTTGGGCGGGTTTTTTTTGTTTGTTTGTTTTTTATTTTTTTTTATTTTTTTTTAATTTTTGTTCTTTTAGCTTAGCTTTGGGTGCATACCCAGTGATCCTCAAGGCTCACTCCTGGCTCTGCACTCAGGAAATACTGCAGGTGGTTCTCAGAGGATCATATGGGATGCTGAAGATCAAACTCATGTGGACAGCATGCAAGGCAAGCACTCTACCTGCTCTACTATCTCGCTGGCCTTTGTAGATGAGCCAGAAGATGGCCTTTTGCAGATGGCCCTCTCTGTGCCATCTTCCTTGCAGATTTACTCAATATATAAAGCATTATAATATTCTACAGTACTATAAGCACTTTTGTATCCTTGGTCTCAGCAGATACCTGGCACAGAATAGGTGGTCACATCTGAGCAAATAGTTGTTAAGTTAAATATTACTTTTACTTGTGTGAGGTCAGAATCCAGCTGCATTTTGAATAAACCAGAATTCCATTGACCAGGCTTCCAGAATGCACAGGAAACATCTGTTATGTTTTGAAAGTAATTAGGCTGATTGGGAGAGGGACTTATTCACTAAAAGAAAGCTCTTTTAGAGAAGAATAATTGAGTTAAAAGGACACATACACATCTGTCTTTCTTAGATGTGTAGTGATATTCCTTCATATTATGAAGCAATAAGCATTCTAACCCTCTCATTGCATCAACTTTATTAAACCTGCAAAAGGAAGGTTGAGAGCCAAAATTCCACACCACTCAAAAGCAGCAGAAAAACTCAGACAGTTGTCTCACTAAGGAAATTAATCAAGGGCCATGAATGTGGTTCAGTGGTAGAGTATAGACTTATAATGCAAGGCAAAGAAGCCCAAGGTTTACTCCCCAGCACACCAAAATAAAGACAAAAAACCCCAACAAAACAAAACAAAACAAAAAAACCACCAAATCTTCCCTAAGTTTTATGAACCTTTTTAGAAAAAAAGCTTAACTTTTTTTTTTTTTTTTTGGTTTTTGATTTTTGGTTTTAGGTCACACTTGGAGGTGTTCAGGGGTTACTCCTGTCTCTACGCTCAGAAATTGCTCCTGGCAGGCTCGAGGGACCATATGGGATGCTGAGATTTGAACCACGTCCTTTGGCATGCTAGGCCAATGCCCTGCCTCCATGCTATCTCTCCGTCCCCTAAAAAGTGCTTAACTCTTAAAGAATCATGTCATATATTAAGACTGAATGTGACGAGAGACTGACAGTTACTATCTCTGTAGTACCTTTGGAAGCAACAAAATTTTTATAAAGATTTCTTAAAGTCAAAGGTACCTGAAGGATCTGGTATAATTTTTTTAATTTGGAGTAGAGGGTTGTCACACCTGGCAGTGGTCAGGGCTTAGTCCTGGCACTTCTCAGGGATCAGTTCTAGTGGTGCTTTTTAAATAAAAGCTTTAGGGCAGAGGATGTAATTTGGCTGTAGAGAATGTGATGTGTTTGTGTGATGCCTTGGGTTTATTTGCTGGCAAGGCAAAAAAAAAAATGGGGTGCAGGAGGAATACTTAAATGATATAAATCAGGGGCTAGGGAGATAGTACAACCAGTAGGGCATTTACTTTGCACCTGCTAACTCAGGTTTGATCCCCAGCATCCCATATGGATCCTGGAGCACTGCCAGGAGTAACCCCTGAGCATTGCCAGGTATGACCCAATAAACAATAAAGAGAGAAAAAAAGTATATGAATTAATGATGTGTAGAGGAGACTTTTTTTGGTTTTTGGGTCACACCTGGCAGCGCTCGGGTTACTCCTAGCTCTACACTCAGAAATTGCTCCTGGCAGGCTCAGGGGACCATATGGGATGCCAGAATTGGAACCACAGACTTCTCCAGGCAAGGCAAATGCCTTACTTCCATGCTATCTCTCCGGCCCCGAGGGGGCATTTTCTATGGCTATTAAAGAAATGTTTTAGAAGCTGGACTGATAGCACAGTGGCAGGGTGTTTGCCTTACATGCGACTGACCCAGGATGGACGCAGGTTAGAATTCTGGCATCCCATATGGTCCCCGAGCCTGCCAGGAGCAATTTCTGAGTGTAGAGCCAGGAGTAACCCGAGCACTGCCAGGTGTGAGTAACCCTGATCGCCGCTGGATGTGTTCCCCCCCCCCCCAAAAAAAAAAAAACCCAGAAACAAAAAGGAATGTGTTTTGGGGTATTTTGGGTTGGTTTTTTTTTTTTTTTTTTTTTTTTTGGTTTTTGGGCCACACCCCGCGGTGCTCAGGGGTTACTCCTGGCTATCTGCTCAGAAATAGCTCCTGGCAGGCACGGGGGACCATATGGGACACCGGGATTCGAACCAACCACCTTTGGTCCTGGATTGGCTGTTTGCAAGGCAAACAGCGCTGTGCTATCTCTCCGGGCCCGGTTTTTTTTTTTTAATGTGTGTGTGGGTTATTTTTTTTTTTTTTAGAGGATAATTTTCATACTGTAAAAACCTGGTATATACTGTAAAATACTGATATATGTATTATATATATGTGTGGTTTCAGGGATAATACCCAGAGCCTCAAGCATAAGAGTTCTGTACTCCATGACCGGGCCATATCCCTGGCTCCAAGAGAGTAAATTATTAGTTTTACATTCATGTTATATATTCAGACTATTTTTTTCTCAGTATAAAATAAGTTTGAGGGACTGGAGTGACAGCACAGTGGTAGGGCGTTTGCCTTGCATTTGGTCAATATAGGACAGACCCCAATTCGATTCCGGGCATCCCATATGGTCCCCTGAGCCTCCCAGGAGCGATTTCTGAGTGCAGAACTGGGAGTAACCCCTGAGTGCCGCCGGGTGTAACCTAAAAACAAACAAAAAAATGTTTGATTATTTGATTGGGGGGGGCGGGTTAGGGCAATGCTCAGGGCTGACTGATGGCTCTGTACTCAGAATTACTTTTGGTAGGCTCAAGGGATCATATGGGATGTGGGGGGAATAGAACATAGGTCAGCTACATGCAAGGCAAGCTACCCACTGTACTGTTGCTCTGACCCCAAAAACTGTGCTGTGAATTGAGTTGTTTTTATACTCAGTGGTTATGTGATAAAATCTGACTATACTTTTATAATATAGACTAAAATGTGACTTCATTTTTCTTAAATATGATTTTATTAGATTGACTAAACATCTTTTCTTTCTTTAGCATTTTGGTTTTTAGGTCATACACAGCGATGCTCAGGGGTTACTCCATTCAGGAATGCTCAGGGCCTCTGAACTCAGGAATTGCTTCTGCAGTGCTTGGAGACCATATGGGATGCCTGGGATCAAACCACATTGACTGAATGTGAAGTGAATGCCTTATCCACTGTACTATTGCTCCAGTTCCCTTTAATTCTTTTTTTTGGGGGGGGGAGGGGGCCACACCCATTTGACATTCAGGGGTTACTCCTGGCTGTGTGCTCAGAAATCACCCCTGGCTAGGGGGGACCATATGGGACTCTGGGGGATTGAACCGTGGTCCATCCTAGGCTAGTGCTTGCAAGGCAGATGCCTTACCTCTAGTGCCATCTCTCTGGCCCCCACTTCCCTTTAATTCTTTTTTTTTAATTTTTATTATTATTATTATTTTAGTATTTTTATTAAAGATGCAAAGAAAGAGGACAAGGTGAAGTTATAGTCGGAAGACAATCATCCATAAACAGAATTCTCAGAAGAAATTCCTTTGCTAACACCGTAATTTTGAACTTTCAGCCAAAAAACATTAAGAAAAATAAAGCAAAACACATGCACAATTACTTTGTCCCTCAAGTCCCCAGATTGTAGTACATTATAACATTTCTTAGCAGTACACAGAGCAATCTAAAGCCACAGAATTTATATAACTCCTTTAACATTGAAGGCATAGTATTTTTTTTTTACAATTCCATGCACATGCATTTTAATTTCAGTTAACCTCAAAAGTTTAAGTGGTTTTTTTAAGGATTAGAGTTAAAGAGCACAGCAAATACGGTGTTAGAGTGGCAATTGTTGTTTGCATAGGCCCAGTAAAATATGGAGGACATGGAAAGGAAAAGACACTATTGTTTTTGTTTTGGGTCTGCAGGCCACATATGGCAATGCTTACTCCTAGCTCGGTGCTCAGGACATCATTCCTGGCAGTGGTTGAAAAACTATATGCAATACCAGGTATCAAACTGGCACCAACCATGTGCAAGATAAGTGCCTTGTAGTACAAATACCCTGTTCTACCTCTAGGAGACAATACTGTGATACTTTCATAACTATCATTTATCTATGCTTCAGCTAACAAAAAGCTGGGATGATGACTCCAGCAGTGTCGGAGGGATTTAATTCTGGGTTCCTTCAAGCAAAGCACACAGCCTTTTGGGTCATCTTCCTATCTCTTGTATCACTTCTTTATTTGTTGTTCTGTTTTATGGGTTTGAGCCCACATGCAGTAATGCTCTGGGTTTATTCTGGAATCAATTGAAGCACTCTGGCTATGCTCAATGGACCATATGAGATGCCAGTGATTAAACCTGGGTTGGCCACATGCAAGAATGGAGGAAGTGTGGCTGAAATAATAGAACAGAGGGTAGGATGCTTGCGTTACACACAGCCAATCGGGGTTTGATTCCTCAGTATCCCATGTTGTAACCCAAACCGGTCAGGCGTAATCTCTGAATACCATCTTATGTGGCCCAAACCCTCCACCTCCTTTTCCTCCATCCACAAAAACAAAACAAAAAAAGAAAAAAAAAATCCAAGAATGGTGGAAGAGGTTTCAGAGAGATAATATAGTTGGTAGTGCACTTGACTTGCACGTAGCCAACCCAAATTATCTCCCCAGCATTCCAAATAGTCCCCCAAGCACTGCCAGGAGTAATTCCTGAGTGCAGAGCTGGAATGACCACCCCCCAAAAAATTTAAAAAATAGAATGAAGGATTAAGCTTTCCAAACCAAAGTTCTTGAACAAATGAACTTCTGACCTCAGGGTGCTCAGAAAAATGGAAGGGTTCCTCAGGGGTCTTTGGGAATATTGGTGTCAGTTTGTTGGTCTAGAACAGACCTGTAAGACAATCCTTTTGTGGATAGTACATGAGAATGAACATTGTTAAATGGCCTTGTTTATAGTATCAAATAGGACATAGGCCAATTTCTTCAATAGTGATCATTTTACACTTCCTTTTCTGGATACTTATGGGTCCCCAAGGAACCTCTCATCCTCTCTCCCATACCAATGGGGAATCCCAATAATAGGTTATGGCTCCTGTTAGAAAACAGGAGTGTTCAAGTTGGCTTGGATCAAATAAGATCTGGACTAAAAGCATATCCTTTTGATTTAAATACCACTCTTCTCAGAATTTCCTGCTATTTTATTCTAGTGGGTTCTGGATCCACTCTAACCTTCCACATTCCAGCACATGAAATAGTTCGCATTTCTGTAACACTTGAAAATAGTTTACTTTGGTATTCTCTTTGGATATGAGTTGGATATACACGGAGTTAACTTTACATACCTTTAAATTTGATTTCTCACAGTAGTAATTCTGTTGGATTGTTAGTTCTAGTGTGTCTGCATAATTCTTACTGATGTTTGGAGATGCAACTCTCATTGGTGGTGGTTTTAATGAGTATTTATTTTCTCCCCCGTTAGTGAGGGAAGGATTCCCTCCCAAAGATTATGGAGATGGTCAAAGATGGAAGCAGGGACAGATGAAATAGACAGCAGTGTTCCCCCCCCACACACACTCCCACCCCAAGGGAGGGCCTAGCCAGTGTTCAGGGCCATGCTAGGGTGGCTTTGGGGATTAGAGTTAGCCCCAGGGACTTTGTGTGGGAGGCCTGCAAGGGGACTGAGCAAACCTTCCTCTGTTCCTGCTGGAGGATGTAATTGATTTGTCTGAATGATTCTGTGGGTTGGCAGGGAGCTCAAACCCACTTGTCAGGGCTAAGCCAAAACTGTCTGATCCTTGCAATAAAGTCTGGCCTGGTCACCTTATCTGAGGGAGCAGAGTGGAGGAACAACATGTAGTTAGGCCATGCGGGTCCTGCTTGGTTTTCCCCTGAGGTCTAGACAGAACAAAATAAGAGGCCTTACACCATCGTGGTTTTGTACTGAGTCACAATTCAGAGCACTGCTGGAGCAGAGGCCATGCTCATATTTTCCGAATGTTGTACCACCTTTTTCCGAGTGTACCACTCTTAGGGTGGTGATGAAGTCAAAGATGTTTGAGGAAGCAACGTGGCAAGTCTCCTGACACAAAGGCACACGGTCAGCCTGATGGTCCAAGGGTGCGCTGTACATTTCACTAGCTGCCTCACTCCTTTGGTTTATTTTCTGGCTCCCTTCCTGGCTTGGTTTCCTTCTGTCCTGGCAGAACCCGATCAAGCCAAGCTGAAGATTGGAGCCTGGATCCCCAGTTTCCAACATGGCTGAAGGATAGGCTGTTCTGCTTTGGCTAACAGAGTTAGCAAAAGGATCCTCAGTGACTTCTCATCATAAATGCCCTCCTTCAGCTGCAGCAATACTGTACAGCAACAGGGTGCTTGCCTTATAGGAGGCTGACCCTAGCACAACAAATGTTTCCCCCACCACTGCTAGGAGCAAGCACAAAGCTAGGAGTCAGCACTACACACTGCTGGGTGTAGTCCAAAAAAGAAAACCCAATAAGCAGAAAAGAAAAAAGGAAAAGAAATACCCTGTGTACCCTGATCACCCAGGCATGGCACCATTTCTACCTGCTTCCACTTAAGGTCTCTCTACTTCGCTTTCTGTATGCTAGAGTATAGGAGTTCCTTCTGATAATAGCATCCCACATTTCTGGCTGCCCCAGCCTGTGTGAGGACTGGCTTTTCTGGTTCTGTCGCCTGGAGGATGTGCACCTTGCCTTAACTGTCCCTGCCTATCCCAATTCCTCTTAAATGAGCCTAACTCCTTCTGCCTTGATCAGTTAGAAGAGTCAGAATTAGCATGGAAAAAGAGAAGCAATAGAATTCAACTTGAATTTTATAACCAATGTATGTGATGATCTATATTAATAGAATCCAAAATAATATGTGACATATACCTGCAAATATTTATTGAAATAAATGACACTTTGGTTTTGGGGCCACACCCAGTCCTGGCTATACTCTCAGAAGTCGCTTCTGGCTTGGGGGACCATATGGGATGCTGGGGGATCGAACCGGGGTCCGTCCTAGGGTAGCGCTGGCAAGGCAGACACCTTACCTCTAGCGCCACCACACCAGCCCCTCAAAGTAATTGTTTTATTTTACTAAAGAATTATGATTTCCTAAGGTATTCAGAGTTGAGTTTGAGGCATGTAATATTGCAACATCAATCTCACATTCCAATGTCAACTCCTTCCACCACTCCTATTTCCCCATTACTTCCCTTTTTCATCTTCTTCCTCCCCTACTTGATTTATTTCCTCCTTTGCCCTTCTTCCTAAGCTCTGACCTCTTTGTTTGTGTTTTGGGGGCTATACTTGACAGTGTTCAGGGCTCACTCCTGTCTCTGCACTTACAGATCACTCAGGGGACCATATGGTGTGCTGAGTATTGCACCCTGGTCAGTTGCATGCAAAGTATGTGCCCTACCTTTTGTGCTATTACTTCATCCTATGACCTCTTTCTTTTTAAAATCTTGAGCTGGCTGACCAGAAAACTCACTCTACCTGTGATCTGAAAACTTGTGCTCCTGGTTTCCCAAAATGGACCCATACTTGTTTTAAGGGAAAAGCCAGGTCTGCAAAACCCTTTACCCTAACAATTAGTACAAAGGATAAAGGGAAAGCAGCCTGAAAATGTGACAGGATCTAAACCTATCAGTGGTTTAGATTTTACCTAAAACCATCTGGCATTTGTCTTTCTCTATTTCACTTAGCTCACTGTCCTCAAGGCCCATATTCTTGAAAATGGCAACATTTCTTTTTGTTTGTTTGTTTGTTTGTTTTGGTTTTTGGGTCACACCTGGCTGCACTCAGGGGTTCCTCCTGGCTCTACGCTCATAAATCGCTCCTGGCAGGCTCGGGGGACCATATGGGATTCTAGGGATTCAAACCACCGTCCTGCATGCAAGGCAAATGCCCTACATCCATTCTATCTCTCCGGCCCAAGATTTCATATTTTATGGATGGCTAGTGTGTGGGTGAATGTGCTTGACTGTATGACAGTTTCTTGTTTTTGTTTTTTTTTTTTTGGTGGGGTCACACCTGGCTGTGCTCAGGGGTTATTTCTGGCTCCAGGCTCAGAAATTGCTCCTGGCAGGCATAGGGGACCATATGGGGCACCGGGATTTGAACCGATGACCTCCTGCATGAAAGTCAAACGCCTTACCTCCATGCTATCTCTCTGGCCCCTGTATGACAGTTTCTATCTACAGATCAATTAGGTTATTTTCAGCTGTTAGTTGCTGCAAATAATGGTGAAATGAACTTGGGAGCACATATGTATCTCTTGGAGTTAGTCAGGTTTTATTTTTTTGGTTTGTTTGTTTTTGTTTTGGAGCACCTGGCAGTTCTCAGGGGTTACTTCTTGCTCAGCGCTCAGAAGTCGTTCCTGGCAGCTTGGGGGACCATGTGGGATGCTGGGGATCCAACCTGAGTCTGAGTCTTTCCCAGGTCGACAGCATGCAAGGCAAATTCTAGTGCTCTGGCCCCTGAGTTAGTCTTTTTTTTTCCTCTGCATATTATTGCCCAGAAGTTGATTTGCTAAATCATATAATAATTCTGTTTTTTAAGTTTTTGAGGAAATTCCCTTCTATTTCTTATGATGGCTTCCCCAGTTTATATTCCCACCAATTGCGCATACAAGAATTCCATTTCCTCCACAACTTTACCTATGCCATTTCATTGTGACAACAGTTATTCTAACAGATTAACATGATGCCTTACTGTGATTTTGCTTTGTCTTTCTTAGATGATTAATGTTATTGAACAGATTTTCATGTACTTATTGGCCTTTGGAAAATATATCTCTTTAAGACCTATGTACTTTTTAGATTTTTAGTTAGGCAAGTTCTTTATATTTCTTGGATATTAAATTCGATCAGACTTATGATTTGCAAAATATTTTCCTATTCATTTGGTTTTATGAGGAGTGGGGGTAGCAGGCACTTCTTTCTTTCTTTCTTTCTTTCTTTCTTTCTTTCTTTCTTTCTTTCTTTCTTTCTTTCTTTCTTTCTTTCTTTCTTTCTTTCTTTCTTTCTTTCTTTCTTTCTTTCTTTCTTTCTTTCTTTCTTCCTTCCTTCCTTCCTTCCTTCCTTCCTTCCTTCCTTCCTTCCTTCCTTCCTTCCTTCCTTCCTTCCTTCCTTCCTTCCTTCCTTCCTTCCTTCCTCCCTTCCTCCCTTCCTCCCTTCCTCCCTTCCTCCCTCCCTCCCTCCCTCCCTCCCTCCCTCCCTCCCTCCCTCCCTCCTTCCTTCCTTCCTTCCTTCCTTCCTTCCTTCCTTCCTTCCTTCCTTCCTTCCTTCCTTTCTTTTCTTTTTTTTTTTTTTTGTTTTTGGTTCCCACCCGTCAGCGCTCAGGGGTTACTCCTGACTCCAGGCTCAGAAGTTGCTCCTGGCAGGCTCGGGGGACCATATGGGATGCCAGGATTCAAACCAATGACCTTTTTTTTTTTTTTTTTTTTTTTTTTTTTTTTTTGTGGTTTTTGGGTCACACCCGGCAGTGCTCAGAGGTTATTCCTGGCTCCAGGCTCAGAAATTGCTCCTGGCAGGCACGGGGGACCATATGGGGCGCCGGGATTCAAACCGATGACCTCCTGCATGAACAAACCAATGACCTTTTGCATGAAAGGCAAATGCCTTAACTTCATGCTATCTCCCCGGCCCCTGTAGCAGGCACTTCTAACAGTGCTACTCTTGGCAGTGATCAGGGAGACCATATGTGATGTCAGGGGTTGAATTTGGGTTACCACCCTGCTCCCTCTGTCCTTCCTACCCCTCTTCCTCTCTCCTTCTAACTTTCCTTCCTGGTTCTCTCTTTCTTCCCTTTCCTTTGTTGTTGAACTAACCAGGGTTACACATCTAGTTGAGTGCTCCCAAACCTTCTACTTGTGGGGTTCTCAATCATTTGGATGCAATGCTTATTAAGGGTCATACATTTGGCTGCTGTGTACCCCACATTGACTCAAGGCAATCACAAACAATAGTGCTACCGGGATACCCCCTGTGGCTCTGTACTGGGGAGTCCTCACCAGAGCCCACAGTTACCACTGAGTCCCCTATCCCCTCTCCTTCCTTTTTTCTTTCCTTTCCCTTCTCTCTCTCTCTCTTTCCCTCTTTTTCTTTCTTTCTTTCTTTCTTTCTTTCTTTCTTTCTTTCTTTCTTTCTTTCTTTCTTTCTTTCTTTCTTTCTTTCTTTCTTTCTTTCTTTCTTTCTTTCTTTCTTTCTTTCTTTCTTTCTTTCTTTCTTTCTTTCTCATAACATGGAAGACAAATTTGTTTTAGAATTTTTTTGGGGGGGAGGGCACACCCAGCAGGGCCAGGGACTACTCCTGGCTCTACGCTCAGAAATCACACTCGGCAGGTTCAGGGGACCATATGGGATCCTGGGATTTGAACCACAGTCCTGATGCAAGGCAAATGCCCTACCGCTGTTCTGTCTCTCCGGCCCCTTAGATTTTTTTTTTTTTTTTTTTTTTTTTGGTTTTTGGGCCACACCCAGCGTTGCTCAGGGGTTACTCCTGGCTGTCTGCTCAGAAATAGCTCCTGGCAGGCACGGGGGACCATATGGGACACCGGGATTTGAACCAACCACCTTTGGTCCTGGATCGGCTGCTTGCAAGGCAAACGCCACTGTGCTATCTCTCCGGGCCCTTAGATTTTTTTTTTATCTCTTGCCTTTTTATGGTCTGTCACCTCTGTACAAACTTAAGATAACTATAGGGCAAGAGAAAAAGTACAGGAGATAGTCACTTGTTTTGCATGCTGCTGACCTCTGTTCTTTTTTTTGTTGTTGTTGTTTTGTTTTTCTGTTTTGTTTTTTGGACCACACCCGTTTGATGCTTAGGGGTTACTCCTGGCTAAGTGCTCAGAAATTGCCCCTGGCTTGGGGGGACCATATGGGACTCTGGGGGATTGAACCGCGGTCCTTCCTTGGCTAGCGCTTGCAAGGCAGACACCTTACCTCTAGCGCCACCTCGCCAGCCCCCTGACCTCTGTTCTATCCCCAGCATTGGATATGGTCCAGAGCACTGCAAGGAGTGATCACTAAGTGGAGTTAGGCCTAGTTATCGGTTGAGTGTCTCTCTCTCTCTCTCTCTCTCTCTCTCTCTCTCTCTCTCTCTCTCTCTCTCTCTCTCTCTCTCTCTCTGTCTCTCTCTCTCTCTCTCTCTCTCTCTCTCTCTCTCTCTCTCTCTCTCTCTCTCTCTCTCCCTCTCTCCCTCTCCCTCCTCCCAGGGGATCATACTCTGCAGGTGCTCAGGACTTACTCCTGGCTCTGCACCAAAGGATCAGTTCTGACAAGTCATAGAGAAATATGCAAGATGCCGGGGATTGAACCAGCTTGCACTCATGCAAGGCAAACACTCTACTCACTGTACTATCTCTCCAGCCCCCTCAATTACCCAAGGTAGGGGCTGAATACAAGGCCTCACACATGAAAGGCTTTACCACTGGGCTGCATCCCCAGGCCTAATACATAGTTTTAACCTGATACTGCTGCAAACTGCAATTCCATATGGGAACTAAAATAATCAAATAAAAGATTTTTAAGGTCTTTATTATTATCAAAGGGTGGGTGGTTGGTTATACCTAGTTTTGCACCGGTCTTTCTTTTTTCCTGGCTCTGTGTTTATGGGTCATTTTTAGTGCTCAGGGTGCCTTATGTGGTGACAGGTATCAAACCAGACTCAGCTCCATGCAAAGCAAGTGATTTAATCCCTTTAACCAAGTACTCTAGGAACCTAAAAGATGTCTTGATGAAAGTGAATAGAAATAATTTTCTAATGAAAATTCTAGAAACTTTTTATGGATTGCATGTTATATGTGATTAAAAGCTTGGCTAATTTTTACACGCAATGTTCAAGTTCTCATTGGTAGTCTTTCCACTCATTTGTAACAACTTTTGAAAGCAGCCAAAGGAAACACTTAGTCACCTAGTTATAATGAGAAAGCAGCTGCAAAACAATTGTAAGAATATCCTGAGAATGAGCAGGTTCTGTTCTGTTCGGCCCAGAAGTAGAAAGAAGATGAAAGGAAGATCACAGAAGTATAGGTTTAGATGTTGTAAGATGAGAAAGAACCATTGAAAATGAGGATTTGGTAGTTTTGTTCTAGTTTGTTCTAGTTTGGCCACACCAGCAGTGCTCAGGAATAAGTCCTGGTGGTGGTTCGGGGACCATAAGGAATGTTGAGGATTGAACCTGAGTCAAGACAAACTCTTTACCCACTGTACTATTTCTCTGGTCCAGAAGATGAGGCTTCTTTTTGTTTGTTTGTTTTGCTTTGTTTTGGGGCCACACTCAGTCGTGTTTAGGGGTTCCTCCTGGCTCTGCACTCAGAAATTGCTCCTGGCAGGATCAGGGGACCATATGGAATGCCAGGAATCAAACCCGTGTCCATCCCGGATCAGCCATGTGAGAGGATTTTTTTTTTTTTTTTTTTTTGGTTTTTCGGGCCACACTCGTTTGATGCTCAGGGGTTACTCCTGGCTACGCGTTCAGAAATTGCCCCTGGCTTGGGGGACCATATGGGATGCCAGGGATTCGAACTGCTGTCCTTCCTTGGCTATCGCTTGCAAGGCAGACACCTTACCTCTAGCACCACCTCGCCGGCCCCATAAGAGGATTTTTTTTAATTGAACTTTTGCCTTTAATTTGGGAGAAATTAAGCTGAATATTCTTTGTGTATGGTCTTAGAATAAATCACAGGCAAGAGAGAGAGAAGAATGTGTCAACTGTCTGATGTTGTGGAAACATCCTTCATTTCAGTCTCTTGCTCCCTTTCCTTACTTTGGGATCCCACTTTTCCCTTCCCTTGCTGGAATTGTAATTCAATGCAGATACACAAAGACATTTTTGTGGGCAACCCTGGTAACTTTGATGCTTTGCTCAACATTGCATGGGTTTAATATTCACAAAAACTGTATTAAATGGAATAAATAAGTACTTTTACAATGAAATCTTCTGAAGGAGATAATAGGAATGAGACCTCTTACCTAAGAGAGAAACTTGCAAGTTCTTTTGATGTAAAGTGTAAAATAACATAAGCAAAAGGAATATTATTTTACCAAAGTGACAGCATTGATTTCTCCAAAGGTCTAGCTTGTTGGCACTTGGAATGGAAGAACTAGTTGCCTAATTGGTAGGGTTTTATTTTCATCTTTATTGTCTCTGTCTTTAGTATGTTAGGAAAAATATACCCAACATTTTCTAAAAGCAAGTCTCCATCCAGAAACAAATCTGACAGGAAAAATTGCCCAAGACAGAGCTTGCTTTTGACTCTGTTCTGACTCTTGTTGCTTCTCTTCCTTTTCCTTTGATTATCAACTTACGAAATAACTAGGCAGGAAGCTGTAGAGGAAACACCGTGTCCTGTTACCTTATTTATTTATTTATTTTTTTAGTATTGGGCCACACCCTACAGTGCTTATGGCAACTCCAGGCATGGTGGTTAGTAATCACCTCTCCTGGCCATGCTTAGGAGACCAGGCTATGCTTGGCCCTGACCCCAGCGCTCCAGCTTGAAGTCTCCCTGGCCCCTATCCTAGTCTTTCATCTTGCTAAATAAGCAGTTTTAGGATGTTATCTTCAAGACATTGGCAAGGAAATGTCAGGCTGACTTTTAAAGAAATGGACTTTTAAAAAAATGTGCGTCCTCTCGGGTCCATATTTTATTGATCACAAATTGAATATTATCTAGACTGATTCTAAAGCTGTTGACAAATTATTCAGAAATGATTTTCATTAGTTCTTCTGTTTAATCATATGGAGGTGAACTTATCAGTGTGGGTATTGTAGGTGGCTTCTTTCCTATTCTTGCTCTGAAACCTTTTCTTTAGAACAATGTCCCCTGTTATTTCAGTTTAGTGGATGCCACCTTTATTTGCTGGTAATTGGACATGAAACCTTGAAGTCTTTCTTCAGTCTTTTTTTTTTTTGTAATATGTTGGGCCACATCCGGGGCACTCAGGTTATTCCTGACTCTGTGCTCATCATTCCTGTAGCAGGCTCAGGGAACCATATGGGACGTCAGGGATCAAACCATCCTGGTTCGGCAGTGTGCAAGGCAAACGCCCTACTGCTGTGATTTCACTCTGGCCTCTCTTCAGTCTTAACCTCTAATTCCTTAACCTAAATCCTGATGATTTTTCTAACTATTGTGCCCAAATCTTTATTCTTAATTCTCCAGTTTCCTGTGGAAACTGCCACCTTGGTCTCCTCCACTTCTGTCAGTTTCTAACTCTCATCTCCCAAGTAAATTCATGCTTGTTTTGCACTGCAAATTCATCATCTCAGAGCCCCCTGTTTCTTCTGCTCATTTCTGTTTCTCCTAAAGTGAATTTTCTCATTTCTGTAAAAACTTATTAAAGGTCAATTATATTTGTCAAGAAGCATGCTAGGAAGTTGGAAAAGATAATTTATGTGTTTGGAATTTCTCTGTGACCGCTGATGCTCAGGGATCATTTCTGGCTCTGTGCTCAGGGATTACTCCAGACAGAGCTCAGAGAACCATATGAGATGCCAGGATGAATCCATATTGACTGTATGCTACCTCAGCATCACAATGGTCCCTTTAGCAGGGCAAGGTGTGTTGCCTGTGCATAGAACCAGAAGTAAGCCCTGAAAACCCATATGCCCTGAGAACCCATAGGTGTGGCCTAGAACACAATTTTTAAAAAGAAGGAAGAGAAGAAAAAATAAAAGAAAGTGGCTTCTATAGAAAATCATTCTTCAGAAACAAAATCTCTCAATATGTTATGGTAGTGTGTTTCAATTCATGGTACTTGACTACTCAAAACTTTTCCTTGTCCTAAGATAAACATTTATATCTGTATTTAGGATAGGTGACCCACTGCTGAGTATCTTTTTGTTGTTACTACTTTAGGACCACACCTACTGGTCCTCAGGGACTACTCTGTATTTGTTATTTTGAGTTGTTTTTGGCAGTACTCTGGAAATCATGTGGTCAGTCACATGCCAAGAAGTGCCTTACCTTCTCCCTTGACACATTACTGTATTCTTGGCTTTTGGTGTTTTGTTTGTTTGTTTTTCTATCACACCCAGAATTGCTTAGGGATTGCTCCTGGTTTAGTGCTCAGTTCACTCCTGGCCACTCCTGGCAGGCTTAAGGAACCAAATGGGGAACTATACAGATTAACTCCATGTAATGCAAGCTCCATATCCATTATACTATCGTTCTGTTCCCTCATTCTTTTTTTTCTCTTTTTTAATTCATTTCTTAACATTCTTTTTTTTTCTCTCTCTTCTTTCTTTTAATTTTGGGGCCTCATAAGCAATGCTCTTTGGCCACTCCTGTCAGTGCTCATGGTACTATATAAGATACCAGGGATCAAACCTAGGCTGGCCACATACAATACACTATTGCTCTGGCCCCTTTATTTAGGCTCTTTATTTTTGGACAATCCACAGTGGTTCTCAAGGCTTTCTTACAGAGCTTGCTAAAAGCTTGGGAAGCATCTTTGATGCTGGAGATAGAACCTAGGTCATCTACTTGCTAGGCAGTACTATCTCTCCTACCTTTTTTGTTTTTGTTTTCGGGTCACACCAAGCTGTACTCAGGGGTTATTCCTAGGTCTACACTCAGAAATTATACTTGGCAGGCTCAGGGGTCCACATAGGATGCTGGAAATCGAACTGAGGTCCGTCCTGGGTTGGCTGCATGCAAGGCAAACACCTTACCGCTGTGCTATTGCTCCAGCCCCTCTTCTGTCTTTCAAAAGATTTTCACATGTAGCCTCAGCAGTCAGAGAGAGAAAGAGTACAGCAAACAGAGCTCTTGCTGGATCCGGGTTCAATTGGCACCACATATGGTCTCCCAAGCACTGTTAAGAGTGATTCCTGAGCACAGCTGAGTATAGCCCAAAACCAAAAATTGAAAGTCAAATGTTAGATCAAGATATCTGAGATTTCAGGGCCGGAGCGGTGACACAAGCGGTAAGGTATCTCTGCCTTGCCCTGCTAGCCTAGGACGTACCTCAGTTTGACCCCCCAGTGTCCCATATTGTCCCTCAAGCCAGGAGCGATTTCTGAGCACATAGCCAGGGAGTAACCCCTGAGTGTCACTGGGTGTGGCCCAAAAAAAAAAAAAAAAAAAAAGATATCTGAGATTTCTTTCTTTTTGATAATTTATTATATTTTACTATGTAACATTAATAAACATATGTAAGATCACATTTTCTGGGTCGTAAGTGATAGCACAGGGATAGAACGTTTGCTTTGCACAGGGACACACTAGGGTCTGACGCAGGTTTAATCCCCCGCCATCACTTATGGTTCCCTAAGCCTGCCTGGAGCAATTTCTGAGCACAGAACCAGAAGTGCCTCTGGGTATGTCCCCCCCAAAATTACATTTTCTGAAATGGCAAATAAAACAGAATATCATTTCCCTTCAGTTCCTGAGATTCAATCCCATCTGTCTTTTTGTGGGCCCAGTGATGTCCTTGAGGATACCAAAGGTGGTTGGTAATAAATAACATTTGCTGAAAGAATTACTTTTTTCTAGTAATCTAGTTTTCAGCACTTAATGATATGTTTCTTTATTATAAGTTATAGGATCTTGCCATGGATATCTATTATGTGCTTATATGCAACATCCACAAAGGGCAGTAATATACTACCTTCCTCTCATTAGGTGGCAAAGTAAGGTCCACTTCACTATTACAGGAGCCAGAGTGGGTAGGGCTGATTGCATGCAGCTGATCTGGGTTCAGTCCCTGGCATTTCATATGGTCCCCTGAGTACCATCAGGTGTGATTCTTGAGTGTAGAGCCAGGAGTAGCCCATGAGCACCATTGGGTGTGGTTCAAAAACAAATAACAAACAAATACAATTACAGTCATCTGGAGATAACAAAATGTAGATTTATGATTACAAATACAGCTCAAGGTTCCCTTTTGAATTATAAATATTTCAAAATAGTTCTGTTTGCTATTGCTGTTGGTTCCATGAAATCCAGAATTTTCAATCCTTGACAGCTATTAACTGCACTCTGCTTTTTCTGCTAAGTTTTCTTTAGACAAAATAAGTCTAGTTTGGGACCAGAGCAATAGCATAGCGGTTATGGCATTTGCCTTGCATTGGGCTGACCCAGGACAGACCTGTGTTCTATCCCTGGTGTCCCATATTGTCCCCAAGCAGGAGCAATTTCTGAGTGCATAGCCAGGAGTAAACCCTTGAGTGTCACTGGGTGTGTCCCCAAAACAAAACAAAACTAGTTTTTTTATATAGGTGTCCTGAATTTGATTTTTTTTGTTTGTTTTTTTGTTTTTGGGCCACACCCAGCGGTGCTCAGGGGTTACTCCTGGCTGTCTGCTCAGAAATAGCTCCTGGCAGGCATGGGGACCATATGGGACACCAGGATTTGAACCAACCACCTTTGGTCCTGGATCGGCTGCTTGCAAGGCAAACACCACTGTGCTATCTCTCCGGGCCCAGATTATTTAAATATTGTATACCATAGAGGCTGGAATGACAGATAGTACAGTGGATAGGGCACTTGCCTTGCACACGGCCTATCTAGATTCTATCCCTGGGACCTTATATGGTCCTTCAGCACCACCAGGAATAACTGAGCATAGCCCTGTGCACCACTGGGTTTGCTTTTTGTGGGTTTATTTTATTTTATTTTTTTGGGGTATATCCCAAACCTCCCACCCAAATTGGTTTTTTATTTATACTTTGGATCCAAAAGGCCACACAGATGATAAGTTGATTCAAGGAACAAATTACTGTTTTTTTTTTTTTTTTTAATTGGGATTTTGATACACTAGTTTCTAACTCAGCAAAATCAGACCAGTACTGAGGTTTTATAGTTCTAAACTCCCTGGTAATACTGAAGCTGATGATAGGCTGAATACATTTTGAGAAATGGGATTGTAGATGATGTGAAGATAAGGATTTAAGATAAAAGCCAAATTTTGGGTTCTGTCCTGGTTCCATCTTTTTCACTGGGACTTCCTTGAGCTCATAAACCTAGTCTTCTTGGGTTTCTATTTTCTGCCCTAGAGACAGTGAACTTTGCCAAGGATTTGGCTTGGAAAGTTTTCCTCTCCACCCCACCCCCGGGAATGGAATCTTTTTTTGTGTTGGGGTGCTGTGATAAGGTGCTCACCATCTAATTAAGGCTGTGATATGATCCCCCAGGCTTTTGGCTGCCTAGTGATAGGAAGCCCATTCTTGGCAGGGTGTGTGTATGCTTTTTTTGGCATTTCGCCTCATCCAACTGAGTTTAATTTAAACAGTTGGAGTCCAGGAACGGCTTCTGGAGCAAGTCTGTATCCTATGGAGTGTAATTGGGAACTGGCAGGAAATTTTTCTTGTAGCTATCCCAGATTTCAGATAGAAATTCTCCTAACTTGTAGGAGGCTGGCAGTGGAGTGACCTGTGAAAGGGGCCCCCTACCAGAATAAAAGTAACGGTGAGTTCTTATGCTATAGGACTGCTTCTCCTGATGACTTTGTTTGCATCTGTAGACTTGCTTGCAGATTACAGACAGGAAAGTGATCTCTCCGCACAGTTTGTTCCTGTGTCTTACAACCAAAGCTAGAAAGAATTATTTCCCTGCTTTTCCTAAGGAACTTTCCTACGGAATTCCCCACAGTATTGGATTGGAACAATGGCTTTTAGATTAAAGAGATCTGTCTCAATACAATGTAGGAAATGATGATGTCAAGCTGAATAGGAGGAATTAGTAAATAATTTGGAATAGTGTTTTTGGTACCCTGCACCCCTAGATTTTTAAATTTGTTTAGTTTTTAGGCCCCCCCAAAACCCCCCAAAATAGTTTTTAGGCCAACTTGGCAATGTTCAGGGGTTAGTCTTGACTCTGTGGTGGGGTTCAGAGAACCATTTGGTGCCATGGATTCATTGAACTTGGATCAGCCATATTGCAAAGTAAGCACCCTACCCACTATCCTGCCTTTCTGGCCCCAATATTTTCTGCTGCTATTCCATTGGAACAGAGCCTGGGAATTTATAAGCTCTTCTTTTCATTCTCATGTTCTGATAATAAAGTGGCAGAAAAGCCAATCAGGGAAAGCCAAGGAGATGATTCCTTAGGCTGAGCTCATGCTTTGTAGTACAGGAGACCTCAGTTGAATACCACATGATCTCACCAGCTCAGGGCCCTGGGTGTAACCCAGGCCCCAACTCTAAATAAACACACATGCACTACTGACATCAATGATAACTCTGGTAATCCCGGGGTTGGACACAAAGCTTCTCTGTGTGTGGTGGTTAGGGTTTTGTTGAGGGGTAAGGGCAGAAGAATATGGCTGTATATGGTGCTGGGGATCACACTGGTGTAAACTGCATTATTAAGAGCCCATATACTGTCTCAGGTGCTTACTGACAAGTGAGTTGTTTATTACTGATCACCATGGTAACCTCTACCCTCATCCCTTTTTTTTTTAATTTATTTTTTTCTTCAAGCAAACAATCAGGGACTGAAGAGATAGTACTGGTATTAAGGCTCTTGCTTTGTTGTTGTTATTGTTGTTGTTGTTTGTTTCTGGGCCACATCTGGTGGTGCTCAGGGTTTACTCCTCATCCTGTATTCAGAGATTACTCCTGGCAGGTTTGGGGGACCATATGCCAGAGATCTTGGGGTTGGCTGCTTGCAAGGCAAAAAGGCCCCACCCACTGTACTATTGCACTGGCTTTTCATGTGAGCAATGCCTTGAGTATTGCCATGAATGATTCCAGAACACAAGAGCTAGGAGGAAACCCTGAAGATAGTTGAGAGTGGTCACACAAACAAAACCACCCAAACCACTGGAACTGCAGAGCATTATTTTCTAACATTTCTGTGAGCCCCTGCCCTTTAAGTGGCAGCTCAGCTCACCTACTCTGAGATGCCTCATTTGTACAAGAAGTCTGATGTCAGGGTGGGGAATGCAGGAGGAGGGGTAGCAGGGACACTTGCGTGTCTCCCAACCTCCAGTAGTGAAAAGACATCTTTTTTGAGATGATTCATTCTATTTATTTCGTTTTAAGTTATTTAATTACTACATTTTTCTAAGTGACTTTCTCCTCTTTGTTGCTGTTGCTATGATGACAACCATCTGCTTGGTTGTGCTCCTTACATTGGCTGTTGTGCTCCCTAGGGGCTCTGCTGAAATGTCTGTGTATGCATGCATGTGCATATGCATGTGTGTGGTCAGAGTGCTAGCCCACTGGGCTTTGCATATGGGAGACCCAGAATTAATTCCTGGCACTTCTACCCCAGCACTGCCAGAAGTGACCCTTTAGCACCCAGCTTAGAGTAGCCTCTGAGCACTGCTAGGTGTGGCCCCCACTGCAACACAAATGAAATAAAGCTGAGATGGGGTAAAGGAAGAGGAAATGGCATGGTCTAGTCTGTATCTCTTTGATAAATCCTTGAGATAAATCTTTATTTGTATGAAATGCAGAAGGTGACCGATTTTATTGGTTTTTTCTTTTGTTTCCTTTGGCTTTAGGCCACACCCAGTGGTGCTTAGGGAATTACTCCTGGCTCTGCACTCAGAAATCACTCCTGGCAGGCACTGGGGACCAAATGGGATGTTGGGGATTGAATCCAGGTCCATTCCCAGGTCAGCTGTGTCCAAGTCATGCCCTACTGCTGTGTTATCATTCTGGCCCCTTATTGGCTATTTTTTGTTGTTAATTAATTCTGTCTTATTAAAGGTTCCAATGTGATATTCTTTCTTAAAGCAGTTCTGGTGAATCCCAAGAGAGGCAGAATGATTCGGATCTTGGCCTTGGTGACCTTCCTTCAGATGAGGAAGATGAGGAAGTTCTCAGCAGTTCTGATGAAGACAATGCCAGCTCCGACTCCAGCAAAGTGGAGCCTGATGGGCTGGGAGAGAAACAGGTAAGTTTCTCTTTGTTTTTGTGTCTATTTATTTTCACTACCCATGGATATAAAATTTTTCAGCATACTAGCACAAAAGTTCTAGTTTTCTCAAAGCCTATAAAATATTTTCTTTCTAATTAAAATTTAATTCCTAACGCAACATAGTACCTAAAATAATATTCTGTTACCAAGAATGTATGACTTAGAGATTAGATAGTAAATTTTGAAAACTTATTTTGGTGTGAGAGGGTGTGAGAGGTGTGTGTGTGTGTGTGTGTGGGTGTGGGTGTGGGTGTGGGTGTGGGTGTGTGTGGGTGGGTGATGGAATCACAACTGATTATGATTAGGGCTTACTCCTGGCTCTGCACTCAGAGACCTGATGGGCTCAGGGAACCATATGGGATGCCCAGGATCAAACGGGTTCAGGCACAAGCAAGGGAAGTACTTTAAGTACTATGCTATCTTTTCAGCTCATATGTACATATGTGTACATACACATATTTACACACTGAATATAAAATCTTAAAACTATTCATTGTACAACTTTAGACTTTACTTGAAAAAAGGAAAATCTATATTTCAGATGCAATGGAATGCTTTTAGTTTATTAATTGGGGTGAAAGAACAAGAAATTGGTATTGATAGAACATGTTTTGGATAAGAGTACTAGCCTGGGAATCAGAGATAGCACAGAAGTGAGGCGCTTGCCTTGCACACAGATTGATCTCCAGCACTCCATATAGTTCCCTGGGTCTGTAGAAGTCGTCCCTGAGCACTACTGGGTATGAGTTTCTCTCCCCTGGTACCCCCAAAAGGAAAGAAAAAGATAGTTATAGCCTCAGTGATCACTGTAGGGGTCGGAGAGATAGCATGGAGGTAAGGTGTTTGCCTTTCATGCAGAAGGTCATTGGTTCGAATCCCGGCATCCCCTGTGGTCCCCTGAGCCGACCAGGAGTGATTTCTGAGCTGGGAGCCAGGAGTAACCCCTGAGTGCTGCTGAGTGTGACCCCCCCCCCCAAAAAAAAATGACCACTATAATTTCCTTTCATATGTGTTTAGTTTTTTGTTTTTTATTTCAGGACTCTGTATGCTTGAAGGTGAAATTTAGAGGTAGGAAAGATAGTCAGTGGAAATATTGCTTTCCTTATATAGGGCCAACCTGGGTTTGATCTTGAGCATTCCATATAGTCTTCGGAGCACTACCAGGAGTGATCCTTGATCAAAGAACTAGGAGTAAGCTCTGAATGCAGCAAGGTGTGATGTAAAAACCTTAAAAAAATGTGAGGGGCCGGGTGGTGGCGCTAGAGGTAAGGTGCCTGCCTTGCCTGCGCTAGCCTTGGATGGACCGAGGTTCCATCCCCCAGTGTCCCATATGGTCCCCCAAGCCAGGATCGACTTCTGAGCACATAGCCAGGAGTAACCCCTGAGCATCACCAGGTGTGGCCCCCCCCCCCAAGAAAAAAGTGAAAAGAGAAAAGAGTGAAATTTCTTCATTTTACTTCCTTATGATAAGAAAAATCATCACTATTCCCCTTTTCTGTATATTGACTTCATTGCTAATTTATTTTTAAATTTTATAAAGTTTTCTCTCCACAACAAGTCATAGGATGTATTCCCTCATGTAAGGATGGGTGCTAGCCAAAGAGAAGTTGATTCTTTAGGGGTATATCGTGGCGTCATACCCTCTCCCAGATAGTGTAGATAGAGATATTGCTCTATCCTCTCCCAGATAGTTTAAATAGAGATATTGCTCAGGCAGGTCTGTTTATTAATTTACTTGCTTTTTATTTTATTTTATTTTTTGGGGGGAGAGAGGGGAGAGAGGGGAGAGAAAGAAGAGAGAGAGGGGAGGGAGAGAGGGGAGAGAGAAGAGAGGGAAGAGAGAGGAGAGAGAGGGGGAGAGAGGGGAGAGGGAGAGAGAGAAGAGAGAGGAGAGAGGGAAGAGAGAGGAGAGAGGGGGAGAGGGGAGAGGGAGAGAGAGAAGAGAGAGAGGGGAGAGTGGGGTAGAGAGAGAAGAGAGGGGAGAGAAATAGGAGAGAGAGAAAGAAGAGAGAGAGCTAATTTACTTGCTTTTTAGTAGAACTCTATGTGTGTGTAGGGTGGCCACACCTGGTAGTGCTGGAGGCTTTTATCCATGTGATACTTGGAAGACAATGAGGTGCTTCAGCCCTTTCCTCATCTCCTAGAGCTTTATGAATAGCAAGCAACTGCCTATTAAAAATTGCGTCCTGGATTGGCTGTGTGCAAGGCAAACGCCCTACCGCTGTGCTATCTCTCCGGACCTATTAAAAATTCTGTAAAAGTGGGGCTAGAGTGATAGGACAGTGGGTATAGCACTTGCCTTGTACTTGGCCAACCTGGGTTTGAATTCCGGCATCTCATATGATCTCTAGAGCACCATCAGGAGTAATCTAAAAACAAAAATAATCTGTAAAAGCATAACATCATTTTTATTGAACTTGTGGTGAACAAATATTAATGAAGATAATTGTACTTATGAATTTACAGACTTGGGACTTGTTATCAAGAGATCAGAATATAAAACTAGATTTTAAGTTATAAAACTGGAATTTGTTTGACTTTAGATCTTAGCAAAGTCATTTGTTTGTGGCACCTATTTCAGCTTCTGCAGCAGTTTTCTTTTTTGGAGAAAGCATTTAATAGGCAATTGACTTTGAAATTGCTATAATTTATTATTATTTTTTTGGGGGGGGGTCACACCTGGCAGTGCTCAGGGATTGATCCTGGCTCTCTGCTCAGAAATCGCTGCTGGCAGGCTCGGGAAACCACGTGGGATGCCAGGATTTGAACCACCGTCCTTCTATGTCTAAGGCAAATGCCTTACCGCTGTGCTATCTTTCTGGCCCCGAAATTGATAATATTTAAATGAAGATTTTCACTAACTGGAATGTTGAGATGCCAAGTATTGTCTTTTTTGAAGTTTTACAATGGGATGAAGTTTTCCATCATCATTTTACTTGGGTCAGACTTAGTCATTGGTCTTCTAAGTTGGAGATCCTATAGAAATTTTTATAAGGAGCTGGAGAGATAGCACAGTGATAGGGGCATTTGCCTTGCATGCAGCCGATCCAGGATGGACTGTGGTTTGAATCCCGGTATTCCATATGATCCCCCATGCCTGACAGGAGCAATTTCTGAGTTCAAAGCCAGAAGTAACCCTTGAGTGCAGCTGGGCATGACCCAAAAAAGCCCTCCCTCCAAAAAAAAAAAGGAATTTGGGGCTGGAGAAATAGCACAGTGGTAGGGCATTTGCCTTGCATTTGGCCAATCCATGAAGAACTGTGGTTCGATTCCTGGCATCCCATGTGGTGCTGCCCCCACACACACCCCCCTCCAGCCTGCCAAGAGCGATTTTTGAGCACAGAGCCAGGAGTAATTCCTGAGTGCCTCTGGGTGTGACCAGAAAATAAAAACAAACAAAAAATAAATGTTTCTATATTTCCTTATTTTGCTAATCATTGAGTTTCTGTCTATTTTCAAAATGATTCCAATCCATTGTTACCTATCTTTTTCTTCTTTAACACTATACTAACTTAAAAGATAAATTTATTTATTTATTTTTTTGGTTTTTGGGTCACATCCGGCAATGCTCAGGGGTTATTCCTGACTCTAAGCTCAGAAATCGCCCCCGGCAGGCTCGGGGGACCATGTGGGATGCCAGGATTTGAACCAGTGACCTTCCGCATGCTAGACAAATGCCTTACCACTGTGCTATCTCTCCGGACCCAAAAAGAAAAATATTTTAAAAACAAACAATTAGGGGCCGGGCGGTGGCGCTAGAGTTAAGGTGCCTGCCTTGCCTGCGCTAGCCTTGGACGGACCGCGGTTCGATCCCCCGGCGTCCCATATGGTCCCCCAAGCCAGGAGCAACTTCTGAGCGCATAGCCAGGAGTAACCCCTGAGCGTTACCGGGTGTGGCCCAAAAACCAAAAAAAAAAAAACCAAACAATTAGACATGGCTAGAGTGCTAGTTCAAATAAACTGGAACACATGCTTTATATGTGGGAGGTCCAGGTTTGATTCCTGGTACCACATAGTCCCTCAAGCACCAGCAGTAGTGACTCTCAGGCTCTGAGCCAAGAGTAACCCTTGAACACTTTGGGTGAACACCGGGTAAGACAAAACAAACAACAAAAGGTCAAAGTGTTGGCTCTAGAATGCTTCCAGAACTGAGCACATGCTTTGTATGTGGGAACCCTAGTAGTCATTCCCACCCCCACATAGCATTGCTCCAGTAGTATCCTGGAAGCACTACCAGGAGTACCCAGCTCCTCCCCCAGACTCTCCCTCCCCCCAAAAAACAACATAAACTTCTGGATTTGCAAAAAAGCCTTTTATCATTTCTCCTACCTTCCTCTATACTTTTACATGACTAAATAGCTATGAGGAGCTTTTGGCCCATTCCAAAGGGCCAGACCTGCAAGAGCAGAGCCCTCTGAGAATTGCCAGGTTCTGATTTGACTGGAGCAGAGTCCACAGTGTGAGGGGAGCACTGAATCTTTTGATGGTAACTAGATACATGGTCTGCTCACCAAGAAAAATTTGCTTTTGGGGCCAGAGTCATGGTACAGTGGATGGGGTACTTGCCTTGCATGCAGCAGACCTTGGATCCATCCTATGTATCCTATATGGTTCCCAGAACCTGTCAGGAGTAATTTCTTTTTCTTTTTTCCTTTTTTTTTAAATGCAAAACACTCAGGGGTTACTCCTGGTTCTGCGCTCAGAAACCAATCAATCCTGGAAGGCTCAAGGACCATATGGGATGCCAGGAATTGAACCGGGTTTCCTCTGGGGTTGGCCGCATGCAAGGCAAATGCCCCACTGCTATTCTATTACTCTGACCCCATGTCAGGAGTAATTTCTGAGCTCAAAGCCAGGAAGTAACCTCTGAGGTGGCTGTGGCCCCAAAACAAACAAAAAAGTTTGTTTTCTGTTAGCTATCAGTGAGGCAAGCTGCCTTTGTGGTCTGCCTGAGAACTAATGATATTTGTATTTTTCTATTTTTATGTTGGTTTTATTTGGGAGCCATGCCTACCTGTGCTCAGAGTTTAGTCCTAGCAAAATTTAGAATCAAATGGGGTGCTGAACAAAGAGCCAGAAGTGTAACCCCTGAGTACTTCAGGGTGTGCCTCCCAAACAAAACAAACAAACAAACAAACAAAAAAGAAATGTCATGCTCATGATGGTGCCCTTTTGTTTTTATCCCTGCTCTATAGAAGAATAACAGACTACCAGGATGAGATTTATGTTTGTTTGTTTTGAGGTCACATCCAGCATTGCTCAGAGGTTATTCCTGATTACTCAGGAGTTTCACAGAAATCGTTCTTGGCAGTGCTGGGAGAGGGCGGGGACCATTTAGTATGCTGAACATTGAACTGGGTCAGCAGCGTGCACTTCAAGCACTGTAACTGCTATGCTCAGGCCCTGGGATTTTTTTTTTACTCCACAATTCTTTTCTTTTTTTCTTTCCCTCTTTCTTTCCCTCTTTCTTTCCCTCTTTCTTTCTTTCTTTCTTTCTTTCTTTCTTTCTTTCTTTCTTTCTTTCTTTTTCTTTCTTTCTTTCTTTCTTTCTTTCTTTCTTTCTCTTTCTTTCTTTCTCTTTCTTTCTTTCTTTCTTTCTTTCTTTCTTTCTTTCTTTCTTCTTTCTTTCTTTCTTTCTTTTTCTTTCTTTCTTTCTTTCTTTCTTTCTTTCTTTCTTTCTTTCTTCTTCTTTCTTTCTTTCTTTTTCTTTCTTTCTTTCTTTCTTTCTTTCTTTCTTTCTTTCTTTCTTTCTTTCTTTCTTTCTTTTTTCTGTCTTTCTTTCTTTTTTCTTTCTTTCTTTTTCTTTCTTTGTTTCTATTTCTTTCATTCTCTCTTTCTTCTTTCTTTCTTCCTCCTCCCTTCCTCCCTCCCTCCCTCCCTCCCTCCCTCCCTCCCTCCCTCCTTCCTTCCTTCCTTCCTCTTTTTTTTTTGGTTTTTGGGTCACACCTGGCAGTGCTCAGGAGCTACTCCTGGCTCTACGCTCAGAAATCACCCCTGGCAGGCTTGGGGGACCATATGGGATGCCGGGATTTGAACCACTGTCCTTCTGCATGCAAGGCAAATGCCTTACCTCCATGCTATCTCTCCAGCCCCAGCTCCACAATTCTTTCTGGTTAGGGCCCAAAGAGTGGGGCAGGAAAGAGTTAAGAGCAGGAACTTCAAAAGGGGTTATGCTTAATTATCTGGCATATAAAGAAACAACATGAGAGAGTAGACAGAGATCACTGGTAACAGCTTGAAAGACAACTGCGACTGCTGACCAAAGGTGGTCATAAGGGCTCAGGCAGAGCTAGTGAGTGGTTAGTGGGTGTTGGTATTCTTGTAGTGGGGTAGTGATGCTTGCTAAGCTTAAAGCATTCATCTTAATTCTAGTATCTATAAATCATGGCACCACTGTTAAAGAAGAGACAGTGCTTCAAGGAGCAAAGATACCTTAGCACGTACTTCAAAAATGAAGTATAGCCGTTTGGCATTTTTGGCCATAGCTAAAGGCTATGAGTCAGCCCTGCTCACCAGGTGTGCCCATGTTCCTGTAATGCTGCTCTGAACTCAGCCCTTAAGCAATCACATCATTTGAAAGTGAAGAGAGTAGTATTGAGGCTTCACTTCTTTCCATGCCTCTGGGATTTATTTCTAAGGCCATCCACCTCCTTTTTCTACCTTTAAAATATAGACACTGCTTAATCAATATTAAACTTTTTAGTTTCTGATGATCTAGAGAAATCCAGTTATTGATGAAAAAACTTTGGTTTTGCTAAAACAAATACAGAACTAGTTACTCAAATGTGTGTGTGTGAATTTTGCTAAAACAAATACAGAACTAATTACTCAAATATGTGTGTGTGTGTGTGTGTGTGTGTGTGTGAATACCTCCATGATTTTTACTCATACAAGCTCTGTAAGATCACGCTCCCTGTGCCTGCTTCCCCAGTGTGTTCACTGTTAAGTTCATAGAGTAGATGAATGGGGTTACAGGCCATGTGCCTCATCTTATTACAATGAGCAAAACTTCTCCAGCCTGTTAGTCACAACCATTTACCAGTGTCTTAGGAAAGAAGAATGGTGGAAAGGATCAAACTCACCTAATTATCTTTTTGTGGATGGGGTTGGGTTACTGGGGTCAAGTTGCCAGGCAAGATATCCAAGGCTCATTAGAGGAGACTGTTCATCCATTCTCGATTAATAATTGACTGTCTGTAAAGGGAATTTTCAAGGGGTTGGAGCAAAGCTCCCTGGAAAAGTGTTTACCTCCTAAATGTGAGGTTGCAAGTCTAGTCTCCAGTGCCATTCACACATGCCCAACTCAGTCATGGCAGCTCCGCTCCTTGCAATCTCTAGTTTGGCTCCAGCCTTTGTGGTCCCCAGCACATAGCCAGAAATGGGACACCCCTGATAGTAGGTCACTGATAGTGACTTTGGGCGTAAACATCATATTTTTCATTCAATAAGCCTGTCTCGCTCGCTGAATGTCAACAGAAATGACTATGTGTCGAACACCCCTCAATTTTTGCCTCTTCACACTGCCCAGTTTTTAAACTAATAGCACAGTGTTAGAATGTGTGTGTGTGTGTGTGTGTGTGTGTGTGTGTGTGTGTGTGTGTTTTAGCAAGGACATTTAATTTCCACACAAATCTGTGCATTTAAAAGAATTTTAGGGGCTGGAGCGATAGCACAGCCATAGGATGTTTGTCTTGCACGTAGCCAACCCAGGACGGACCTGGGTTCAATACATCCCATATGGTTCCCCAAGCCTGCCAGGAGTAATTTTTGAGCACAGAGCTAGGAATAACCCCTGAGTGCTGCTGGGTGTGACCCAAAATCCCCTCAAAAATAAATAAGTAAAAAAAAAAAAAAAAAAAAAAAGGAAGAATTTCATCTCAGTTCCTTAGAACAACACCGCCTTGCCTTAAGAACCTACTTCTAAAAGGAATGTTGTGCTAAGAGCACTGGGGGCAGTAATGCCGGTGCATGTTTGTTCCTGAGCATGAGAAGAGCTATTCAGAATGCATTTAAGTGATGTGACTTAGAGTGGCTTAATGTGAAGTTCTCTTCCACAGTTCTATGAGGAACTCACTAACCTTACCTGTGCACACCCCAAGAACTAATACTCATGTGGTAACTATAGGGATGAGCTCCCCTGCTGATGTGTGTGACTACATCATCATTTTGAACCACTGATAATTAGGTCTCAGACAGTCTGGGCAGGGTCCTAGTTGCCATGGTTGAGCTAAGTCACCCACAATGGCTCCCAGATCCTCTTGGCTCACCTTGTCTTTGCAGCTCTTTTTCCATGTTAGCATTTGAGGTGTTCATTATATGAAATTTGTTCAAATAGAAAACTACAGGTGTCCACAGTCCAAAAACTTGCTTTTATATTTTTAAAAAGCACCCCTTGAACTAGACTAGTTGTGTGGGAAGCAAATGGGGTGGAGGGATGTGGACACCCTGAAGGATTTGGTGTTGAAACATTGCTGAATCCAGGAATACCTTTGTAATTTCATGGTGACTAAATAAAAGTAATTGTGTGTGTGTGTGTGTGTGTCAGAGCTGTTACATCTGCTAAGCTTCATTATCCTTTTGTGAATTCACGCTTTCATGATTATCTTCATGTCCATAGGGTGAAGATGATACTGGAATGAAAAGTAAAGTTCATAATATTGCAAAGGAGATCATGAGTTCAGAGAAAGTGTAGGTATCTGGTTTATCATTCATGGATCTAATTGTATACCTTTGGGCTCATTTAAAATATTTCCTTCATTGTTGTTTCTTACAGGTTTGTGGATGTGTTAAAACTTCTGCATATTGTAAGTATTCTTTATTATTTTTATAATATCTTTATTTAAGCACCATGATTACAAACATGTTTGTAATTGGGTCAGTTATAGAATTTTTTATTATTTTAAAATCTGAGATTATTCCTCTATCTTTTTTCTGCCTAATTCACTTCAATGAATTCTGTGTATGTATATGTGTGCACTTCCTATATACAAATTGATTTAAAATGTATATTTCTGTGTGGATGTGTGTAGTATGCAGAGAAAAAAATTTGGGGGGTTTCTCCAAGAGCCTTCTCTAATGTATTATCTCTCCAGTCCTCAATAGAATCTTTATAACTTAAATATTTTCCAAAATTTTTAGTCTTTATAACTTATACTTCTTATTTTATTTTATCTTATTTTATTTTGTTTTGGGGATTATTTTATTTATTTATTTATTTAATTTCATTTATTTTTTAATTTTGGTTTTGAAGCCATACCCAATGGTACTCTGGGGTTACTTCTGACTACTGTGCTCAAGGGTCACGACTGGCAGTACTCCTTTTGTTTTTGTCTTTTTGAGGGGGCTTGGGGGCTGCACCTGGCAATGCCCAGAGGTTACTTCTGACTTTGCACTCAGAAATCGCTTCTGGCAAGCTCGGGAGACCATATAGGGTGCCAGGAATTGAACTCTGGACTGTCTGGGTTAGCTGCATGCCAGGCCTTACCGATGTACTATCTCTCTGGTCCCACGACTGGCAGTACTTGAAGGACCATAAGTGGTGGCAGAGATCAGACCAGAGTCAGCCACATGCAAGGCCAGTACCTTGACCCCTGTTTTATATCTCTGCCCCTCTAATATATACTTTTTAAATTTTAGAGGAGTGTCACACCTGGTGATGCTCAGGGGTTACTCCTAGTTCTGCACTCAGGAATCACTCCTAGTAGGCTTGGGAAACCCTTTGGGATGCCAGGGATCAAACTCTGGTCTCCATGTGCAAGGCAAGTGCTATACCCACTGAACTATCTCTCTGGCCCTCTTTTTTTTTTTTTTTTTGGTTTTTGGGCCACACCCGTTTGACGCTCAGGGGTTACTCCTGGCTATGTGCTCAGAAATCGCCCCTGGCTTGGGGGGACCATATGGGACGCCGGGGGATCGAACCGCGGTCCGTTCCTTGGTAGCGCTTGCAAGGCAGACACCTTATCTCCAGCGCCACCTTCCCGGCCCCCTCTCTGGCCCTCTTACATATACTTTTTTTGGGGGGAAGGACTTTTAGGTCACACTGGTGGTGCTCAGGAATTAGTCCTGGCTCTGAACTCAGAAATCATTTCTGGCAGGCTCTGGGGACAATATGGGATGCCGGTGATCAACCCAGATAAGCCGAATTCAGGGCAAACACCCTACTTGCTCTGCTATCTTTCCAGCTCCCTCCCATTTGCTTCTTTAAATTATATTTTTCTTAGATGTTTACAGAGGATTTTACTATCAGTAGAATTTTTCATACCAGTTTATATAGAAAAGGTCATAATCCAAACTATTTTTCATCTTCTTAATAAGCTTCCATGGCTTGTTCTTCAAGTCTGCATTCTCCCTTAAACATATATTTTCTTTTTTTTTCCTCTCACATTTCCTTTCTTTTTTTGAGTGGGGGAGTGGGCCACACTCAGAGGTGCTCAGGATTTACTCCTGCCTCTGACCTCAGAAAAAGCTCCTGGCAGACTCGGGATATATGGAATGTTGAGGATTGAAACCAGGTCCATCCCAAGTCAGCCTTGTGCAAGGCGAACACCCTGCCACTGTGCTATTGCTCCAGCTCCTTCTTTCACATTTCTTTTGTTTGTTTGTTTATTTTTCTTTCTTTTTTTTCTTCTTTCACATTTCCAAGCAAATTGCATTCTGTAAAACTATCTTGCTTTACTAAAATATAAATAAATAAATAAAATTGTCCCAGAAATCTATGTACCTCAAATAGACTATGTACATCTCTATGCTTCAGATAGGCATTTTTGCAACTACTTTTTTTAAGTTCTATTTTCAGTTTGGGTTATTTTTTTGTTTTTGTTTTGTTTTGGGGCCACACCCTGCGGCACTTAGGGTTTACTCCTGGCTCTGTGCTCAGATATCCTCCTAATAGGCATAGAGGACCATATGGGATGCCAGGATTCTAATCAATGGTGATAATGGGTCAGCCGCTTGCAAAGCAAGTGCCCTACCACTGTGCTATCTCTCTGGCTCTGTTTTCAGTTTTTATAATTTTTCCATCTGAACAAACCTGTTGGGAAGCATTGATGATAAATGTCTGACTCCATGTTCATTTTTCACATAATACTTTGTATCTGCTGCAAGTTCTTACAAGTTTTATTACACACTGACTACTTTTAGTGTTACTTTATTTCAGTTATATTTTGGCAAGGTATTATGACTTAAATGAAAAGCAGTATGGTAGAGGAAACAATGAAAAAAGAAACTGAAGTGATAATTTCCCTAGATGGTATAATTATTAATATAATCTAAAATTTAATTACTACAGAATAGTAGGTTTAAAAATACACACCCACTGAAGTCTCTGCAAAGATTATCATTATTTTCTGTTTCTCTTTAATAGAAACACGAACATGGAAAGTGGGTTACACTTAAAGGTGATTAACAGTCCCCAAATGATTTACTTGTACTCTGTACTTGGTATGGTAGAAACATGGGGACCTGTTTCCTGTGAAAAATCTCTAGCTTTGGAAACATTTTTTTTTTTTTTGTGGGGGAGGAGGTTTGGGCCACACCCAGCAGTGCTCAGGGGTTACTCCTGGCTTTGTGCTCAGAAATCGCTCCTAGCAGGCATGGGGGACCATATGGGATGCCAAGTTTCAAACCAACGTCCATCCTGGGTCGACTACTTGCAAGGCAAATGCCCTACCACTGTGCTATCTCTCTGGCCCCATTTGGAAACATTTTCTAAAGCAATTCTTAATTTACCTTTACTTTGAGAAATAATTTTTCCATGAATATTCTCACATAATTCTCAACTATTTCAGTAAGTTCTTCTTTACTAATTTATTTTAGGAAATTAAAACACAGTATGAGGTCACTTACATAAACCTGTTTCAAGCATATTGTAATTTTAAATAACAGCAGTGAACTTGCTAAGTCTGTGATTTTAAAACTACAAACTCTATGAAATTATACTGAATTTCTACTGAAATTCCTATTTGCATAATCCTTTACAGAGGGGAAGTAAAAGCAAAACTGCTACTTCCTGGAAAACTCAGCATATACGTAGTATGAACAAACTGTTACTATTAATGACTTATTTTCAGAGTTTTTTTTTCCTGCACACTCTTTGGGACTCAGGGGTTACCCCTAGCTCTGTGCTCAGGAATCACTCCTGGCAGGACTTTAGGTACTATATGAGTGCCAGGATTCCAACTCTGGTTGGCTATGTGCAAGGCAAGCACCCTACTTGTTGTACTACTGCTCCGATCATTTTTAGAAATATTTCTGTTATGGTGCCAAAATGATAGCACAGTGGTAGGGCTTTGGCCCTTTTCTTTCTTTTTTTTTTCTTCTTTCACATTTCCAAGCAAATTGCATTCTGTAAAACTATCTTGCTTTACTAAAATAAATAAATAAAAAATCCATGAAACATTATTAATAGTATTATAAATGGGGCTGGAGAGATAGCACAGAAGTAAGGCATTTGCCTTAGACGCAGAAGGATGGTGGCTTGAATCCTGGCATCCCATATGTTCCCCCAGCCTGCCAGGAGTGATTTCTGAGCATAGACCTAGGAGTAACCCCTGAGCGCTGCTGGGTGTGACCCAAAAACAAACAAACAAAAAATAGTTTTATAAATGATAATACCTTAAATAAATTTTAAATGCTTATTTTGTTGATTGTGAGGAATCAGTGGAATAAAATATATGAAGAAGCATAGTAAATTGTAAAATTATTTGCAATTAATATGCAGTTGGAGGCTGGCTTGATAGCAGAACAGGTAGGGTGTTTGCCTTGCATTCAGCTGACCTGGATTTGGTTCCCCCAGTATCTCATATGGTCCCTTGAGCCTGTCAGGGGTAATTTCTGAGCACACAGAACCAGGAATAACCCCTGAGCCTAGCCCAGTATTGTCTCCCTCTAAAAAACAACAAAAAACAGTTTTTTTTCCCTCAAATTGTCTTTTCATTTTACCTGTGGTACTTCTCTCAGTAAATAGAAGAAATTCGTTCTACTAATAGCAGCCAATATCATTTTATAATTTCAAAATGCCTTGTTTTCCCTCTATTCATTTTAATGAAAGAAGTTCTGATTTCCTTAGGAGGTAGGAAAAGAATGCAAAGTTCACAAGTTTATTTGATCATTTAAAGGTATATGTTTTGTTTTTAGCTTCCATATTTTTGACCAAATTACAAGCACTTTGAGAAAGTACAAAAGACCAATGTGTTTTCCATGTTATCTTAGATATGATAGTGGCCTTGGTTTCCTCTCAGCTAGTGTTTATCAGTGAGTCATCCATAACCTACCTTGACGTGTACATTTTCCAAGCCTTCTAAGCCTTTAATGTTGGAGGGACAGAGGATCACTCACCTCCTGTGAGTGTCCTGCCCATATGTTCCTGTGTTAACAACACAGCATGAATCATGTTGTCAATCAATAGCAAGCCTTTTTCAATTTTGTTTTTAATTTTTGTTTTGGTTTGGGGGACATACCAGTGCTCTGAGGATACTTCCAGGTCAGTGTTTGGGGGGTAAAGCTGGTAGTTCTCCTGGAGAACCATGAACTGCCTCCAGGGGTCAAACCAGGCCTCCTGCAAGCAAAGCAAAGGTTCTTTCCAGCCTGTTAAACTTTGCTCATTTCCCCCAGCCCCAGCCAATTACATTTTTGATAGAATCTATGCTAAATACTTAAATAAAGGACTTTGGAAAATTTAGGCTTTTTATATTTATGACATAATCAAACATCTATCCAAGTGCTATGTGTATAGCACTTTATTTATTTATTTATTTATTTATTTATTTTGGAGGGGTCCACTCTCAGCGGTGCTCAATGGATACTCCTGCTTTTGTGCTCAGAAATCTTGCCTGAAAGGCTTGGGGGACCGTATGGGATGCCGGGGATCGAACCTGGGTCAGTTCTAGGTTGTCCATGTGCAAGGCAAACACCGTACTGCTGTGCTATTGCTCTGACCCTACACTTTATTGTAATTAAGACTTCCTTATTTTGATTTTGCAGATGAGCTAGATGAACTCACTTTTAAAAAAAAATCAAACTAGTGGGGCCAGAGCTGTGGCGCAAGGAGAAGGGCATGTGCCTTGTACAGGCTAACCTAGGACGGACTTCGGTTCAATCCCCCGGCATTCCATATGGTCTCCCAAGCTAGGAGCGATTTCTGAGCACATAGCTAGGAGTAACGCCTGAGCATCACCGGGTATGGCTTAACCCCCCACCCCCAGTCTTTTTTTTTTTGTTTGTTTGTTTTGGTTTTTGGGTCACACCCAGCAGCGCTCAGGGGTTACTCCTGGCTCTATGTTCAGAAATTGCTCCCGGCAGGCATGGGATGTCAGGATTTGAACCACCGTCCTTCTATGTGAAAGGCAAACACCTTACCTCCATGCTATCTCTCCGCCCCACCCCCCAGTCTTTTTTAACAAACCACAGCAATAATAGATTTGCCTTGCATGTGTGAGCCAAAAGAAAAGTCTCTCCACTGAAGCATTTGTACTCCCTACTAGATGTAATGTCACTTTTTTAAAACCTTTGCTTCTGAACTCTCTTTTGAAACTACCTGGGGCTACTCAGAGTGAAATCATGGACACTAGGGGATACCTTCATGCAAAGCATATACTTTGACCCTTTGATTCATCTTGCTGGCCCGGAAAGCTGGATTTTGAACTTGGGTTTATCTGAGCTCTTGCATTTAGTAATTAGAATATGTCGTATTTTGGGGCCGGCGAGGTGGCGCTAGAGGTAAGGTGTCTACCTTGCAAGCGCTAGCCAAGGAAGGACCTCAGTTCGATCCCCTGGCGTCCCATATGGTCCCCCCAAGCTAGGGGCAATTTCTGAGCCCTTAGCCAGGAGTAACCCCTGAGCATCAAATGGGTGTGGTCCAAAAAAACAAACAAACAAAAAAGAATATGTCGTATTTTATATTACACAATCTCTGCTATGCTGAGGCTTAGTCCATATTTGACTAGGTATTTTTTTATTTTTAGAATTCTTTCATTATGTCCCAGGAACCCAGAGAAATTAATTTTTTCCTATCCTAAAGAGGAAATGGTGTCAGAGAAAGAGTTCCACAGGGCAATGCTATGTTTTTCACATTGGGGGTCTGAGTTCAGTCCTCAGCACTGCCTGGAATGACTGCCAAGTGTAGATTCTCTTGTAATCCCTAGGTATAAGTGAGTGTGACCCCAAAAAAACAGAACAAGAGAAAGACTTTAAATAGTGGTTTAGACTTAAGATTTAGTCTGCTGGGTACCGGAGAGATAGCACAGTGGGTAGGGCACTTGCCTTGCACGTGGAGGACCTGGACAGACCAGGTTCGTTCCCTGGCATCCCATATGCTCCCCTGAGCCTGCCAGGAGCGATTTCTGAGCACACAGCTAGAAGTAACCCTGAGTCCTGCAGTGTGTGGCCAAAAAAAAAAAAAAAAAAAACACCAAAAAAGAGAATTTAGTCTGCTGACTACTTGTTAATTGTGTAAAGGGAATTGGAAAAGGGAGGTAAGGGATTGATTTTCCTCATGTTTTATGTCAGTTCCTACTGGCAACTATGTACACCAGCAACAGATCTGAGCAGAAAGGGGGAGGAATCATTTCATTTCAGTGCTCAAATATTTTCATTTTAAAACAAAGATTGTTACAGTGTGACTTGACCTCCCCCAACCCACCTTTGTATAAACTCTTTGACATTAGCAGCTGCTTTGCTTTTGATGAACTAGGAGCAATTTTCAAAAGCCTTGCAGAGCAGCACAGTCTGCCCATTTGTCCATACGGTCTGTGTAATTCACTGTGTCATCACTGTGGTTAAGTAATGCCTTTAGGTCAGGAAGCCTGATCCGGACAGCTGGTAATTAAGTCACTTGCTTTGGCACTGGCCATCTAGACCTGACCTGGTGAACCAGGCCATCTGCTTTGAGCTTTGTTGCCTCCGATGTTCACCCTTGAAGTTAATTACATTGATCTTTTAGTTATGCCATGCCTAAGGAGTCAGGGGTGGTAAGGCCAGTGTGTTAATATCTTAAAGGAACTGAGTGTACTCTAAAACTTTTTCCTGATTTTTATGTGTCTACTTCCTGGGAATTATTAAGAATATTATGGCTTGCTTTATAATTCAGTAGCCCATTTCTGTTTCTAAAAATGGCAATTTACGAATTTTGGTTTTCGTTACCAGAAACTAGAGTGTATGTGTCCCCCCTTTTTTTTTCTTTGGTTTTTGGGTCACACCTGGCAGCACTCAGGGGTTACTCCTTGCTTCATACTCAGAAATCGTTCCTGGCAGACTCAGAGAACCATATGGGATGCCGGATTGGAACCACTGTCTTTGTGCATGTAAGGCAAATACCTTACCTCCATGCTATCTCTCCGGCCCCCATGTGTTCCCTTTTGTGGATAATAATTGAGTCTTTTTTGGGGGGGGCATACCTGACTGCTCAGGTTTTACTTTTTGCTCTTCACTCAGGGATCAACCCTGGCAGGGTACCGGGGAATCATATGGAATGCCTGTGAGCAAACCTAGGTTGGCGAAGTGCAAAGCAAGCTCCTTCCCTGCTATACTATCACTCCTATCCACTTGGTGAATCTTATATTAGAATAGTGGACTGTGGGGCCGGAACAGTGGCGCCAGCAGTAGGGCATTTGCCTTGCACGCGCTAACCTAGGATGGACCACGGTTCGATCGGGCGTCCCATATGGTCCCCCAAGCCAGGAGTGATTTCTGAGCACATAGCCAGGAGTAATCCCTAAGCATCACCGGGTATGGCACAAAAACCAAAAAAAAAAAAAAGACTGGACTGATATGTCTGTCATTGCCAATTATAGCCTACCTAGCATTTTTATCTTGTTCTCTCTGATTTATTTTCATTAACCAACCTTTTCAGGATAAAAAAAAACTATACCCTAGGTCTGATTTTCTAAGGGCCTCCTTTGTGGGTTTGCATCATCTATGATTTAGTCAGAAGAGTATGGGTGAATTTAGATTCCTCTGCCACCAAATAGTTTTGCCTCTGGCACCGAAGTGTCATCACGCGTTCCCAAATTATTCTAGCTGCTGGTATTTTGAAAAACAACCAGATGTATGTTGTAATCATCTTTCTCATTAAAGAGGTATAAAAGAGATGTTTTCTCCTTCTAACTGGTAGTGAGTCTGGAAACAGTTGTGGTTTGTGAAGAGCAGAGAAGTTTAAGATTCTGCATGGAATTTCTGCATGAATTAGTTGTGTGTGCCTTTGGAGCTGTACATCTTGTTTTCAGGAGATGATGGTTAAAAAGTGAAGGAGAAAGGGCAGTCTGGACCAGGGCTGCACTCTGGGATTAAGAAAACCAGGAAGAGGCAGAAAGATAGTACAGAAATAGGTCTTGCATGCAGCCAACCTAGGTTTGATCCTTCATACCCTTTATGGCTCCCTGAGCATGGCCAGAGTGATTCCTGAGTGCAAAGCCAGGTTTGAGCCCTGAGCAGAGTCAGGTGGGAGTGGCCCAGAAAAAAATATGAAAGCCTTGAATTTCTAGCAAACCTTTGGTGTAAGCTGACCTAGAAAGAGGTATACTCAATTTTTGTTTTTTAAAAAAGGCATCATTAAGATCTGTTCTTGGGACTGGAGTGATAACCCAGTGGCCTGTGCAATCTTTGCATGCATGAGGCCTAGGTTTGATCCCAGCACTACATGGTTCCTCAATATCTCTAGGAGTGGCAACCCCTCACTCTAGCAAACAACAAAGAACTGTGAAGGACTACTAGTACTTGTTTTGAGGAGGCCTTCGGACAATTTGGTTGTTTTATTTTTCACTGTTTTGAGGGCAGGGACACACCTGGCTATGCTCAGAGATTACTCTTGGCTTTGCACTCAGGAATTACTCCTGGCAGTGCTCAGGGGACTATATGGGATGCCAAGGACTGAAACTGGACTGCCACATGCAAGACCAGTGGCCTACCCACTGTGCTATTGCTCTTGCCCTCAATCTTCGAATAATTTGTAATCAGTAGTTGGGTATGAACCACCTAAATTTCTTTGATTTTTCTTAAATTTTTTTCTTTTAAATGAAAGACATTTCTCAACAATTTTCAGAGACGAAAGAGAGGAGGGCTGGACATTACAGCCGACATCATGAACCTCACCACAAAGAGTGATGAGTTTAGTTAGAGAAATAACTACATTGCGAACTATCCTAACAATGAGAATATCTGAGGGAACTAGAAAGCCTGTCTAGAGTACAGGTGTGAGCAGGGAGGGGAGGAGGGATATTTGGGTCATTGGTGATGGGAATGTTACACTGGTGATGGGGGGTGTCATCTTATATGACTGAAACCCAACCACAATCATGTTTGTAACCAAGGTGTTTAAATAAACAATATTAATAAAAAATGGGGCCGGCGTGGTGGCGCTAGAGGTAAGGTGTCTGCCTTGCAAGCACTAGCCTAGGACGGACCACAGTTCGATCGCCCGGCGTCCCATATGGTTCCCCAAGCCAGGAGCGACTTCTGAGCACATAGCCAGCAGTAACCCCTGAGCGTCACCGGGTGTGGCCCAAAAAACAAAACAAAACAAAACAAAAATATATATATATATATTAATAAAAAAGGAAAAAATTTTTTTCTTTCATAATTGTTATATTTTCTACTTTATTCTAACATGCTACTGATAATTTTATAGAGAAGTATCTTGGGCCATTTGTTTATCCAGAGTTGTCTACACAGTAGAAAGGGGAAAAGTAGTTTGGATAGATAGCCAATGTTCTGCCATAGTCTTCCATGTCACTGGCCATCCAAATGTGGATTTATTTGGCTAGACTCTGTTGAATTTGTCTCAAATAAATATGTTTTCATTTGATAATGTTGGCAGACTTATGAAATGCAGAGTCTGGTGAACACACTGTGGCAGACAGGGACTAAGATTTTTTTTTTTTTTTTTTTTTTTGGTTTTTGGACCACACCTGGCGGTGCTCAGGGGTTACTCCTTGCTGTCTGCTCAGAAATAGCTCCTGGCAGGCACGGGGGACCATATGGGACACTGGGATTCGAACCAACCACCTTAGGTCCTGGATAGGCTGCTTGCAAGGCAAAAGCCGCTGTGCTATCTCTCCGGGCCCAACATTTTTTTTTGTTTTGTTTTGTTTTCGGGCAACACCCGTTTGATGCTCAGGGCTTACTCCTGGCTAACAGCTCAGAAATTGCCCCTGGCTTGGGGGGGGACCATATGGGACTCCGGGGGATCGAACTGCGGTCCTTCCTTGGCTTTCGCTTGCAAGGCAGACACCTTACCTCTAGCGCCACCTCGCTGGCCCCAGGGACTAAGATTCTTAGCAGCTCATGACCACTGTCACTGTCATAGCTTAAGAAATACTCCCCCCCCCCCCAAAAAAAAAAAAGAAAAAGAAATACATCCCAGGGGCCGGAGAGATAGCATGGAGGTAAGGTGCTTGCCTTGAATGTGGAAGGATGGTGGTTCGAATCCCGGCATCCCATATGGTGCTCTGAGCCTGCCAGGAGCAACTTCTGAGCATAGAGCCAGGAGTAACCTCCAAGAGCTGCCAGGTGTGACCCCAGAACAAAAACAAACAAACAAACAAAAAGAAATACTTCCCGGGGCCGGAGAGTTAGCATGGAGGTAAGGCATTTGCCTTTCATGCAGGAGGTCATCGGTTCGAATCCCAGCGCCCCATATGGTCCCCCGTGCCTTCCAGGAGCAATTTCTGAGTCTGGAGCCAGGAATAACCCCTGAGCACTGCCGGGTGTGACCCACAAAAAAAAAAAAAGAGAAAAACAAACAAACAAAAAAAGAAATACTTCCCAACTAGAAAAGTTGGTTTGTTGTCAAGAGACAGACACACTTATTACTTCTGCTACCAGAAAAAAAGGACAATGTTTAATGGCTTTGCTAACCCTGACAGCTATGGTAGTAATCATGCAATTTAAAAGGAAAAGAAATACTATTGCAGATATTTAACTTATGCTTGAAATATATTTACAGTGGAGGAAGTTATTCATATTATGTAAATATATTCTATAGCTCTGCTTAATGAAAAAGTAATGATTTTCGGAAGTGTTAAGTGGCTCTGTTTTCTCTTCACCAGTGTGAGTGTTGAGAGAAACAAGCTGTTGGGAGGTGAAATTTAGCCAATATTTCTGGAAATACTTTGTGTGGTTTTCTGGATTGGAATTAGTACAAGTTATGAGCTTTTACAATTTTATAATTAGTTGTGAAAATAGTTTCACAATTATTTAGTTGTGAAGCTATTTAATAGTTTATTTAGTTGTTTCACAACTATTTCTTTAGTTTATTTCAGCTAATGTGATGGTGAACTAATAAAGTGAGTCCCAGGATTTGAAGTGTTCCTTAGTATTTATAGATCAGAAGAGAAATTGACTTAACTAATGGGAATCTTCTATGTACTTAAAACTCTATTATGTTTTGGTCATTTTTGGTTTTGTCATTCACAAGAAGCATAAAAATAAATACTATATCACATATGTATAACACACATGGTGGGCAGGGAGCTTGCCTTGTGAGTCACCCACTTGGGTTTGATCCCTGGCACCCCAGATGGTCTCCTGAGTCCACCAGGAGTGATTCCAGAGAACAGAGCCAGGAGTAATCCCTGAGCACCTATGTGTATAGCCCCAAAGTAAAACAAAAACAATTTCTAAGTATGTCTTACTTTGTAAGGGATCAGGAGAAAAATCAGTATGTTTGTTTGGTTTGTCCCTGATGGGGAAAGCAGTTGGAAATACAAGTATGGGGGGGTGGTGGTAAAGCTTTATAGAGAATTTATTTGACTCACCTTTTCTTTTCTTTATTTATATTTTTCTTTTTTCTTTCTTATTTTATTTTTTTGGTTTTTGGGCCACACCCAGCAGTGCTCAGGGGTTACTCCTGGCTATCTGCTCAGAAATAGCTCCTGGCAGGCATGGAGGACCATATGGGATGCCGGAATTCAAACCAACCACCTTAGGTCCTGGGTCAGCTGCTTGCAAGGCAAATGCCGCTATGCTATCTCTCCGGCCCCCTTTTTTTCTCTTTACGCTTGTTTTCCTTTGTTTTTGGGTTTTTGGGATATCTCTCTGACTGGTGATCAAGGAATACTCCCTTGTGAGTATTAGTGAACTAGAGAAGCAGGTATTCTAAACCTCTGAGCTGTCTCTTTGGCCTCCAACCCTTTCTTCGAGATCTTAGTTAAACCTATGGGATTTTATTATTCTTCTGTGACCCATCCAAATGAGTTGTGCTCCAGCTTACTTCCTGTGGTGCTCTGAGACAATATGTAGTGGTAGGGTACAAATGACGTCTGTTGTCTACAAACAAGACTTTTTGTCTTTTTGTCTACAAAAAAAGAGTCTTCTATTCTCAACTATTTCTCTGGCCCAAGCCTCTGTTTTAAGTAGGAAGATATTTATTTTTAAATACACAGGACTTTAGAACCAATGCCAATATTGTTTTATGTAAATCTGAAGCCCACGCTCTCAGTATTGTGAAATCCAGACAAATACTTATCTTCAATTCTATACCTTTCCAAGAGTTTGGGTGTAGTGTGGACCTGTTTTTTTAAATTACTAAAAGTAATCTTATAGGAATAAGTGCATGAAATGTGTAAAGGAAAAACATGTGTGTGTGTGTATGTGTGTGTGTGTTAAGTGGCATAGGAAAAAAGGGAGAGCTTAAGATCTTGAGGTAAGGGGCCAGAGCAGAGTGATAGCACAGCAGGTAGAACATTTGCCTTGCACAAGGCCTAACTGAGTTGGATCCCCAGCATTCCATGTGGTACTTTGAGCCTGCCAGGAGTGATTTCTGAGCCCATAGCCTGGAGTATTCCCAGAGTTACTAGGTGGGTGTGGCACAATCACCGCCCAAAAAAATAAGATCTTGAATTACATGCTGTTTTTCTTTTTGGTGTGTGTGTGTGTGTGTGTGTGTGTTTAGACCACATCTCATAGTATTCAGGGGTTGCTCCTTGCCTGCAATCAGGAATCATTCCTGATTGGAATGTGATGGCAAAGAGGACCATATGGATGCTGACAATCAACCTAGGTCAGCCAAGTGCTAGGTATATGCCCTAGCCACTGGATGATTGCTCTGGCCCCCTTGAGTTAAATGGTTTGTTGATTTTGTACTCCAAACACATTGCAGGGCTTGTAGTGATAACACAGTGGTAGGACGTTTGCCTTGAACGTGGCTGATTTGGGACTGACCCAGGTTTCATCCATATGGTCCCCTGAGCCTGCCAGGAGCGATTTCTGAGTGTAGAGCCAGGAGTTACCCCTGAGCACTGCTGAGTGTGGTCCCCTAAAAAACTAAAATAAAATAAAACACAAATAAACCAAACACATTGCAGAATATATATACAATATATAATAATTGTATATACATATATGATATATAATAAACTCATAATTCATATACCCACTTAACAGATGAAGTAAGGCTAGTCCACAGAATCCTAGCAAATAAAAGCATCAGAGCCCAAATCTAACATTATCTAATTTTCTCGAACATACCATCTGCCATATGCCCCATCTCAAATGTTTAAGTGATTCCTGAGAGTAAAGTAACTCTTAAATCCAGAATAAAATTGAATACCCCAAGTGCTTTTAAAGTAGGTCTTATTCTTATGGCAGCATTAGAAGAATTTTAAAGGCTGTAATTCCAGGTACCTTCTTTGTATAATTATAGTTTGTTTTACAAAACTAGAAGGTTTAAGAGAAATATTGCTTGGTCAAAACAGATATGCACCTTAGCATATTAGTTTATTTTTTATTTTCTTTATAATCTAGAATTTGTTGGGCATTCATCTAGAGGTGTTTAGGGGTTACTCCTGACTCTACTCAGGGATCAAACTGGACGAGTATTGTGCAAGGCAAACATCCTACCCACTGTATTATCTCCTGCTACCTAGATTAATGGAACAGGAGGACCTGGTACTTTGACTCTATAATTATATATAGGAAGTATTGTCTTGTGATAGGTAATAGGTCATAGGAAGAATTGTCTTGTGAAATTATATATAGGAAGTATTATTGTGAAAGGAAAGGATGACTGGGGAAAAATATTTTTCATAGGCTTATATGTGTATGCTTATTGTTTATTTTTCACTTAATGTGATAGGATTTCCGGGATGCAGTAGCCCATGCTTCTAGACAACTTGGCAAACCTGTTATTGAGGACCGGATCCTAAATCAAATCCTGTACTACTTGCCTCAGCTCTATGAGCTCAACAGGGATCTCCTGAAGGAACTGGAGGAGAGAATGTTAAACTGGTAAGAACAGGCTGTGCAGCTCACGCAATTTCCTATCTTTGAAACTGCCTTTAGGGCCAGACATGTGACAGAGGAATGTTCCTCACATTAATTTGTTTCAATGTATTGATTTTCCTAGGCAGTTAAATTGATTATTTTAGATGACCAAAATTTACAACTGGATGCACTGAATTCAAAACTGCACATTTTATAAATCTTTGTTAATATTCCCTCAAAAGCAAGAAGGAATCATTCCTACTGTTTAACTTTTATAGTGATCTTTCATCATCAAAATTTTTGAGATTATGCTAGTTGGAGGGAGCAATAACACAGTGTATAGGGCATATTTGCCTTGAATGCAGCCAATCTGGGTTCAATCCCTAGCATCCCATAAAGTCGTCTAGGCCTGCCAGGAGTGATTGCTAAGTGTAGAGCCTGGAGTAACCCCTGCACACTGCTGGGTGTAGCCCATAAACAAACAAACAAAAAAGTTTTGTTTTAAGATTTTTGAGTTTAGTGGCTTTAGTTGATGAGACTTTGTGTTTGTGGAATGTTTTTTTTTTTTTTTTAATTTTTTTTAATTTCACTGGTTTATAATATTATTTAATTTTAAGGACTTAGCTTTACAAATGTATAATAATCCTTACTTCCTCAGTTTATTTTCTATTGCAACTCCCTTTTCATTTTTTGTGGAAGGGTTTGGATTTTGCAGTCAGAGGTTATTCCTAGCTCTGTGCTCAGGAGTGACCCTTATCAGTGCTCAGAGGACCATGTCTAGTGCTAGCTGCTGGCAATTAAACCAGGCTAGCCATATACATGGCAATCACCTTATCTCTTTGTCTTTTTTCATGATTCCATTTATTAATAAAAATCCTAGGTGCAGGCCATAGAGATAATATAGGAAGTAAGGTGCTTGCTTTGTACATAACCAACTCTGTTTGAATTCTCAGACTCATACATGGTCTCCCAGACACCAGCAGAAATGACCTATGACCAAAAGCAAGGACTAAGGCCTAAGAAATACCAGATGTGACCTGTCTAAACCAAAAATAAATAAATACATACCCTATGGTGCTCAGGGCTTATTTTTTGGCTTTGCATGGAGGGATCACTCCTATTGGGCTTTGGGGACCATATAGAGTACTGGGGATCAAACCTGGCCCATCATTTGCAAGATACATGCCCTATCCACAATAGCTTGAACTTAATAAATAAAAAACAATTTAAAAGAAAAAGAAAACCTGGCTCTATAAATGTTATCAATGATATATTTTAAGAGAGAAATCAAAGCTCATTACAGTAGGTTGTTATATTTTGCTATTAGATATTGCTAATTTCTTATTCTGACAAATTTTTAAAAATTAAATATGATCATAAGTATATATTAATACATTGTGTATATGTATAAAACATAGCTCTCTAGGGACCAATATTATCAAAGGTTTCAGGCATCTATTGGGAGTCTTGTTTTGTTGGTTTGTGGCCACACCACCTCCAAACCAGGAATATGAGTTATTCCTAGTTCTGCACTCAGTAATCACTCCTAACAGACTTAAGGAACTCTATGGGGTGCTGGGAATCAAACCCAGACCAACTGCATGCAAGGCAAACACCCTACCACTATACTATCTTTCTGTGCCTTCATTGGGAGTCTTAGAACATGTCCTCCATGATTAAGGGGGACTGTTGTACTTGTTTTGGATTGTATTAGAAATAAACAGAAACTTTGGTGGCATCATTGGAAATATTTAGAAAGTTTAGTTTGGGGAATTGAATTGATTGTTGGAGTTTACAGGGAAGCGATAATTATAGTCACAAAATAATGCCATCTTCTTTCCTAATCAAAATTTTCCTTTAAGTTATTATTAATTTTTTTGGTTGGGGGGCACACCTGGCAACAGTCAGGGTTTATTCCTGGCTGTGCACTCAGAAATCACTCCTGGCAAGTTTGGGGGACTATATAGGATGCCTGGGATCAAACCCAGGTTCATCACGAGTCGGCTGCGTGCAATGCAACACCTTACTGTTTTGCTATTGCTCTGGCTCCAACTTTAAGTTATTTTTATATATGTAATCCAAAAGATACTACCTGCCATTTTGGGGATTAATTGTGCCTCTACGTGTTGTGAAAACATGCTAGATAAGTGATTTATATTTAGCTACAGACTAAGTATGAAATAAAAAGTTAAAGAAAGAGGAATGACTAATATCTAATAACTAGATTACTTAAACATAGATACAATATGTTATGACAAAGAATTCTCCTGTACCTACCTTGTCATTTTTTTTGTAAATATTTTTTCTTAAAATTGGGCTGGAACGATAGAACACTTGGTAGGCCACTTGATACCTGCATTCCATATGGTCCCTCGATCACTGCCAGAAGTAATTTCTGAATGCAGAGCCAGAAATAACCCCTGATCATTGCTGGATGTGCCTCCCCCCAAATGAAAAATTTTTTTAACTATAATCTGAATTATGGGGCTGGACTAATACAATGTGTAGAGTATTTGGCTTGCATATGTCTGAACCAGGTTTGATCCTAGGTACCTCATAGGGTACCTAGGGTTTCCTGAACAGAGAGCCAGGAGTAAGCCCTGAGCACAGCTGAGTGTGGTCCTAAACCAAAAATAAATAATAAAAATGGACAATGACTATAAAGAAGGATCAGCCAGAGTTCTATAGCTATGAGTGCATGAAATCATTAGTGAATTTCTGCACAGTAGTAAACTGTATGTGAAGAGAACAGATAGAAAGCCAATGTGTTTGGTAAGTTGTCAAAGGCTTATGAAAAATGTAGCAGTGGGACCATTGGGACTCTAAACTATGGAAGAGAGTTTGTTTTTCTAAGTATCATTGCTCATAAAATCAGGTCATATGATACTCAAAAAAGAAGGAAGTTCATATTAGACTCTGGCCAAAAAGAAGAATGAGGTGTAGGGAAGACTGATCAGAGAACTGACAGTGTCCAAGCAAGATCTAAGAGTGGCCGTGAATATGGTGCACAGTGGTTATTTTTAGAAAGATAGAAAAAAATAATAAACTATATAGTTTGGAGGCAGAATGACAGCTTGGACTGGAGATCTGCCCATATCACTGGATATATTTTAGATACCTCCCTCC